>NC_092826.1:64854090-65496947 GCF_039878825.1 Excalfactoria chinensis
TAATTAAGAAGATGATTAAAGGAGGAAGGAATGTATTAGTATCTTTATTTTTTTACTCCTCTGCATATGAGTGCAGGCTCTCACAGAAATACTGTTCCACCTTGTAGGGCATTTAATCTGGCTATAGATAGAAACTGGTCAGCCCTGTAGTTCTGGCTCTGACTTCTGTGAATATTTTTTTTTTTCCTACAGAATTTGGGTTTACAGAATATTTTTAAATGAGACAGTTTCTTGTTTTTTATGTACTGGACTGGGCAATACAGTGTAAGCAAGTTGTGCCTCCCTGCTTCTCTCCAGTTTGTCATCAGATCTGGACTTTAAATACGTAAACAGTGGGGATTGGATGTGGATGCAGCCTGCAACCTCCCCACTCCTAAAAATGTCATGTAAGGTCAGTGTAGTGAGGTGAAAACTCTGAGCATAAAGAGTATGGTCTAGCGTACATTTAATCATCAGTTCCCTGCAAATACACATTGTAGTTGTATCTCAAAATTGATTAAAAATCAATCAAAATTGATCGCCACAGGAGAATTCGAAAGTGCTGCTAGGCAATAAAACTTTCCATTTATTTACTTAAATGACCTTATTAAAAGTCATTATTGATAAGAAAAGATTAAGAAAGGACAGACATGCTGAAATCTGTACAGCATTGGTAACTTCAGAAGACATACCTTAACTGTGGATTGTGATCATGCCTCTGGTTTTTGTAATAGCATCTGTAGTTTTTGACTTATCTAGAAACAAATTACCTTTTCACGGGTAAACATGGTGAATACTGCTGTAATTATTCAACGTTAATGAAACTTACCAAACATCACATTTCCAGACTTCAGAGTTTTGCAGGAGAGCTCAGGATGGCATTGTGGCACCAATCACAGGCAGCAAGATCAAAATTATTGCATCTTTGCAAAAAGCCAGCTGGCAGTAGGAGAAAGCACATTGGCAGGATGTACGTTTGCCCAGAACATGCAGAGGACACAGTGGTGATGTCAGCCCACTGAGAGATGCTCTTGGCTTTGTTTACTTGCCAGCATCCTCCCACAGGTGAGCCTGATGAGTAAGAATCCAGTTAGCTGGCATGCACCTGGCTACATCTTCATGAACAGTGCTGAGAAAGCTCACTAGTTGTCTCACCAGATAATGATATTTTTATGTTGTAGTTTTCTCAGTTCAGCCACAGCAGTTGCCATCTGTAGGGAGCTTTTGTATTGCCCTTATCACATTTTTTTCTTGATCTGAGCTTCCTTTTTGCTCTGGTAGATATCTCTGTGAAACAAATAGTTGCACAATCCTGGCCTAGTCATTTATTTTTCTACTTTTGCTTTTCTATAACAACATTTTATGAAGGCAGAGATCATTACCCAGCCTTCAGTATGAATGGCTAGTGTTCTTCTTTATTTTCGTTCAGGTCACATATCCCAGCGGAAGAGTTAAACCTGTCAGTATATCTCTGACACAGATATGTGATAATGCTGGGGTTTAGATCATAGGAGTCTAGCAAACTGGAATAAGTACTTTCAATGCTTTCTGGCCTTTAACCACAAAAGACTGTTGTTTTTCTTTAAGGTGTATTTCAGCAGATGAGGAAAATAATTAAATAGCATTAGCTCCTCTCCCATTTCACTCATGCTCACCAGTATGAATGAAGCTGGTGGAATTGTGTGCTGTGGCACCAGCTTGTAGTGTGGTCTTTGCCACACACCGAAGACATAGATGATATCTCCAAAGTACCATGATACAGATATTAGGTCAGACCTTGCAGTGCTTATTAGAGCACTGTTTTCATTAAGTGCAGCAAGCGTCAACCCAGATGCTGGGATTTGGATGCATTTTAAAGGTTTTCTCCAGGGCTTGTCTATGTATTTTATTTTGTTTCCGGTGTGTCTGTGGTTCGTAGGTGTTATAAACATGTGCAAGCTGCCGTATATAAATCCCACAAACTTGAGGACAGCAGCCATACACTGGCAGTTTGGTCTCACTTGGTCCTTGCCATTTAAGTGAAGAAGCATCAGTGCAATAGCCTGAGCCCTTGCAGGAGGGTGCAGCCTTCCTGTGCTGAGCAGTTGGCAGTACTCATGCTGTGGCAAAAGCTCTGCTAGGGTGCACCTCAGTCTCTTTCTGAAGTGGGACAGATCTGGGGAGACATCACTGGATGCAAATTCAGAACAGTCACTTTTGCTTGCACGTGTGAGACCAAAAAACTGCAGCACAATGCGTTTTCATGATTGATTTCTGTTGCTTAAGCTTGTGAAAAGGTTGAAACTGGAGCTGCTATGCTAAGAACTACTTCTGTCAAACTGTGTGTCATCTCAGCTGGATTTTTATTTGTATTTTCCTTTAATTTCACCCTTAGGCAAGCATGGCCATGTACTTAATCCCTGCTTCCTCCTCCACAGTACTCTCACTCATCTTATTTCTTGGGCTTTTTTTCTTCTGGCATTAAAACTTTATTTTTAAGATACATAAAGCTTTAGGGTTTCTCATCAGTAGAATCTAATGGAAGATCAAAAATATAATTAAATGACTTCACTTTCTTTGCCAGAAACAAATTATTTTTTTTCTTGTCTATTTTGGGTGACTTTATTGTGCCCTTAAGGAAACCATTTTCATCATATTTGTCAGTGCGAGCCTTCCTTAAAAATGGAATGATCTTCTAAAAGTAATATGAAATTCAAATAAATGTTTGAATAGAGGAGAGCATAAGCACAATTACACACCATAATGGCCAGTGAATTCAAAGTGAAGATTGTGTTTAGAACAGAAAAAATAACTTAAATATGGGGAAATAAAACATTGTAGGCAACCTTATTTTTTCCCTGAGCTTATCAGCACATGAGTAATTTAGTTAATTAGATCTTAGTTGTTTAGCAAGTATAATATTTTGCTAATATTATAAAACATTAGGAAATGTGAAATAATACTGGAAATAAGTTACTATCAAGAGTCACATATTTTAGACCTATAATTTATTTCTTTTGTGTGAAGCACTTAAAGGCGTTAACTATCTGTGTTGCACATATTATGAGTCAGAATACTTTGTCTTTGACAGACTGAGTCAAGTTGAGAACATTTTTTTTTTTTTTTTCCTACAATAAAGAGCAAACAATAAGCGTAGTCTAGTTAGTTGAAACATTACAGATGGCAAAGTGTATTTGAGCTCTATATTGTGACACAGCACTGTCTGGATGAACTCCTGTAGTAGCTATGGGCATTTTCACAACCCCTTTTCCTTCCTTGTTCCTCTTCTACATCTTTGCAGGATTTGTGTAATTTTTGTTTTTTATTTTCATCTTTATTTTTTTGCTTTTTTGACTTTATTTTTTTCTAATGTGTTTTGTGTTTCCTTTGCCTTTGTGTTGCTTTAGAATTTTTCTGAACTGCTGTGCTTGGAAGTTGAAAAAAAAATTTACTTAGGCAGAGAGAACTTAAGTGTGGTTGAGTGGGTCTCCTTATGAGTCTGTGATCTAGGTTTGCTTTGCCACATGTGATGAAAGTTGAAATCATATCTGCTCCGCAGGCTAAATCTCTAGGCAGGAGATCTTTCTGCCCTACTGGGTGTTTCTTGATGGTTTGAAGTATCATAGAAACAAAGAATCATAGAATGGCTTAGTTGGGAATAGACTTCAAAGGTCAACTAGTTTCAGCTCCCTGTGCTATTACAGGGGTTGCCAACCACTAGATCAGGCTGCACAGAACACCATCCAACCTGGCCTCAGTGGGGTATCCACAGCTTCTCAGGGTAGTCTGTTCCAATGCCTCTAACCAAAATCTCCCCGTTATAAAACCATTCCACTTTGTCCTACTGCTATCTGCGTAAAAAGTCAATCTCCTTCCCTTTAAGTAAGGGAAGACAACAAGGGGGTTTCCCCAAAGCCTTATCTTCTCCCGGCTGAACAAGTGTAGCTCCCTCAGCCATTCTTCCTAAGAGAGGTGCTCCAGCCCTCTGATCATGTTTGTATCCCTCCTCAGGACCTGATCCATCACCTCCACATCTCTTGTGCTGGGTGCTCCAGACTAGGATGCAGTGTTCCATATTGAACCTCACAAGAGTAGAACAGAGGGGGACAATCCCCTTTCTCTCCTTTCTGCCCACTTGTCTTTTGATGCTGCCTAGGATGCTGTTGGTCTTCTAGGCTGCAAGTGTGGCCTGCTGGCATTTGTAAAGCTTTTCATTCATTGGGACTTCCAGTCTTCTCTGCAGGGATGATTTCTGTGAGTTCATCTCTCAGTCTTCATGTGTATCTGGGATTTTCCTTAACCAAGTGCAGCACCTTGCACTTGACCTTTTTGAACTTCATTCAGTTGACATGGGCCCACTTTTCAGACCTGTCAGGGTTCCTCTGGATGGTGTCCCTTCTTCCTATTGTATGAACTGCATTGCTCAGTTTGATATCATCAGTAATTCACTGAGAGTACACTCAATTCCACTGTCTTTGTTGATAAATATGTTGATGAGCACCGATCCCAAGATGGACCTGTGGGGAACACCAGGTGACCAACCTCCATCTGGGCGTAGATCTGTTGATCAACCCTCAGGCTGCAACCACCCAATCAGCATTTTATTCAGCTGCTAGTCCAGCCTTCAGACCCATATTTCTCCCATTTTGAGATAAGAATGTGGTGCAGGACCATGTCAAAAGGCTTTACACAAGTCCTGGTAGATTGCATCACTTAACTTTCCTTTTTCCACTGATGCCATCACTCTGTCATGGAAAGACATCAGATTTGTTGGACACAGGCAGCTCTTCATGAAGCCATTTTGAGTGTCTTGGATCACCTCTTTGTTTGCATGTACCTTAACATCTCTTCTGAGGATCTGTTTCATGATCTTTCCAGGCACAGAGGATCATCAGTCTGTAGTTCCTGGGTCTTTATTTCTTCATTTCTTCAAAATGGGAGTTATGTTTTCCTTTTTCCAGTCACCAGGGTTTTTCCCTGATAGCTACAGCTTTTCAAATAAGAGGTAGAGTTGCTTGTCAACCACATCAGCCGGTTCCTTCCAGACCCTGGAATACACATCCTCCAGCCCTGCAGACTTGTACATATTTAGCATTATGAGGTAATCTCAGACTTTCTCTTCATTTATTGTGGGAGGGATTTCATTCTCCCATCCCCACCAAGAGATTCACGGATATGAGATGTGTACGAAGCCTGACTGCCAGTGAAGACTGATGCAAAGAAGTAGTTGAGTACCTCAGAATTCTCCACGTTGGTTGAAGACAGTTCTCTCCTCTCTTTTATCAGAGGGATCCATTTTCCTTCATCTGTCTTTTATAACCAATGTGTCTAGATAATCCCTTACTTTTTTTCACCTGCCTTGCAGAGTTCAGTTTCATCTGTGCCTTGGCTTTCTTGAAGTATGAGGTGCATCTCATAATTCGTGTGTATGCAGGAGTGCAGTCACCTGAAAGTCAAGACAGTAAAATCACCTTTTAAAATAAATAAATAAATAAATTCCTTATCTGAAGAATGACAACCTCTGTATAGCATGGGCATTATTGCCATGAAACTTCCTGAACCAATTTGGTTTAAGAGAGAGAACATGCTTTTTCAGCATGGGATTGTAAAGTCAAGGTTGGATCTTGTTGCTTTATAGTTATATATTAATAAAGTATAGGTCCAAAGGGCTTGTGTTGCCTTGCCTTGAATTCCTTAATCTGGTGAAACTTTTCTTCGTTTCTATTGCTTTTCTTCTGCAGGCTGAACTACAGCTAAGCTGGCTGTTGCTCTGTTTGGTGGTTGTTTTTCCTTTCCTGTTTTGGGAAGCCTGATGCTGTTGCTGAGAATTGTGCTGGTAGGTTGTCTGTGTGTTCTGCCTGGTTATTTCATGACAATGTGCATTTTGTCAGCTCTGAAGAAAATGAAATGAACTATGTCATTCATCATTAAAAGTCACTGTGTGTTTGTTTTAGGATCAGATTCTTGTTATGGCTTTGTCTCTTCAGGTAGAAATGCAGGCAGTGGTTGTGACCACCATGAGTGAATCAGAGGTGAGAAGTGTTCTTGCTTCTGACTGCAGCAGCTGGCTAATGGCAGCCAGTGGCTTATCAGGTATCTCAGTATCGACCACAGGGAAAGTGTGAACAAAATTTGTTGAGCTAAGTCCAGTTTGAATCTGTCTCATGCTAAGGTATGCAGCTTCTTTCATTTTTTGTTACTATTTCTGGTATATTGTGTTTGTGGCACGGAAAGTAGATATGTTTAAAACAAGCTTTTAATTCATTCTTTTCAGTACGTTTTAATGCTGTATTGTCCTTTGTAAGTATCATGGCTATGACAGAGGAAAGTGAGTTGGGAAGCAGATGCTTGGAGATCTGAGAAAGAGCTCGGGTTCTCCTTCCTAGACTGGCTCATTGAGCTGCTTTTTGCAGCAGAGATGACTCAAAAAGGTGGCTGGGATGTGTAGATCTGTGCCACGTATCACATTTCAGGTGTGAACAGAACACTGGAACAAGCTGCTCAGAGAGGCTGTGAGGTCTCCTTCTCTGGAGACATTCAAAATCTTTCCTGAATGTGTTCCTGTGTGACCTAATCTAGGTCTTCCTGCTCCAGCAGGGAGATAGTACTAGATGATCTTTCGAGGTCCCTTTCCATTCCTGATATTCTGTGATTTGGTGAGCTTGAAAGGAACTTGCTTATACTGGAACAGGCAAATCTGTCACCTGGGGAAGTGTTGGAAAGCAGTTGCAGTGTTTCAGGAGAAAGTTCAAATGAGGTCACCTGATCTGTTGCTGGGTTAACAGGGCTGTAGTGGGAATGCTTCCTGAATTCCTTTTTCCTATTTCTGTGAAGGAAACGGGTGTGTGCTGTCCTTCCTGAGCAAAAGACAAGAAGGGCTGTAGCATGTAAAAGATTCTGACCACTCAGTGCCAAAAACAATACTCAGTGTTACATGGAGGCAAAGTGAGCATCACTGGTCAGCGTGCAACTGCATCTTTTGGTGGTTCTGACTCCTGATTTATACCTGCAAGAGCAGCATTGTGCAAGGCCTGTAACTACAGCACAGTAGTAACAGGCCTGTAACTACAGTTCTTTATATTCTTTATATAAAGAACACTTAAGAAGTGACCAAGTAAAAATCATGCTCCTGTTTCAGAGCTATAAATTGGTGTTAAGATGTCAGGCCTTGTTTGTTCAGTCAGAAAACTGCGCCTTTATGTTACTGTAAAGGAATAATACTGACACAGCACAATGCAAACTCATTCCCAGCTTTTTCATCAGCTTCAAAATTCAGTCATTTTTCCCTTCTGCACTGACACTTCAAGTCTCTTCAGTTTCAGCCGTTTTGAGTTTCGTGCTTATTCCTGTATTTCCCAGTTTGTTGTGAGGTCTGGAACTGACAAGTCCAGGTAAACCATAATTAAACCAACCAGCTGTGCCAGGCTCAGGACACGTGCTGCTGCTGTTACTACTGCCTCTGTGGTAGCTGTCATCAGTGCTGTGCTGGAGATTGTCCCTGACATTATAGGGAAATGTTAAAAACCAGAAACAGGCTTTGCTTTGAAATGATTTTGTGCAAAGCTTTATATAAGCCACTCACATTGATGCAGTTGGTGATGTGAAGGGCAGGAGTTACGTAAACTGATCTGAAGTCTTTCAGTGTTGTACATGTTAAGCTGAGTAGTATTAATGACTTCATTGGTAAGAAACGGATTTATGCAAAACTCCCATGTCTCTCATCACCTGCTTACAAACAACTGTAGCTGGGCATAAAAGGATTTGAGCATAAGACAAACCCAGTTTATTTATTTATTTTTTATTCTTCTCTGTAGACGAGTAAATAAATAAGGAGTTTGTTTCAGGAAGGTATGAAAAGCCAAGGTAATTTGCCACACAGTAATACCTTGAACTTCTTATCATCGCCTCCATGATAGGAGAGTGGAAGCTGCAAGTTAGTAGTTGATTGGCCTGCATGACTCATTGGGTGTGTGTTGGATAAAAAGGGAATGTTCAGAGCAAATGTCTCATAGGAAAAAAAAAAGAAAGAAAGAAACATTGCACGGTAGTAGGGATGGCAGTAAATCTCCCTGCTTATTTGTAGGGAAAGCGATTTGTTATGCACATAGGAGATGAATGGAAGAATCAGCATCTTCATCAGTATCCTGATGAAGACACTGTAACATTTTTGAAATTTATTTCCTCTTGACTACACTTTTGCCCTTGTCTGACTGAACTCTAAACCTTGCAGTCTTAGAGTACTTCTTCTGTGTTCTTTTCTGAGCCTGTTTATTTTCTTTGCTGAATGAAACTGATGTATAGAACTATAAAGTATGCTCTTCTTGCCACCCTAAAGGCAGACAGATTAAAAAATCCAGTCGGTAAGCCTGAGTAATAATTTCTCAGTAAATATTTTACTGCTTTTTTCCATCTGTTGTGCTGAAATCTGTCTTAAATTAGGCATAAATCAGTAGAAGTGACAGATATTAATCATCAGAATAATTTCTCTTAAATGTGCTTGGTATGAGGCCAGCTATTCAGAAGTTAACAGCATGAAGCAGTTGCTTATCTACCACGCTGCTTGCCAGTGAAGGAGACTTGGAGTCTATGGTGGTTTTATCTTATTGCAAATTATGTGACTTGGTCATTGCAAGCTGTTGTCACTTTTCTGTATGTAGCTCACAGCGTGTAGGCCTTTGCTGGAGAATGAGCTCTCCTCAGGCTGCTTTTGAAGAGCTGTAGTCTCTCTGTGTTGGGTGGTAAGAAGTGGTATCATTTGGGTTTGACTTTCTCACGGCCCTTTCGTATGAAGTACAATGAGCCAAATTTATAACTACTCAGTAAGACAGAGAAAAACAATATTTCAACTAGAATAGTGCTGTGGAACCCAAACACTGATGTACTGAAGTTCATCCTAGCTCCACTCCTGCTGCTCTGACTTGGAAGCATTTATTTACATAAATACTACTGTGTTTTGAATCAGGTCTGTACTGGACCCAGTTCTGATTCTCTCTTCATAGAAATGTGCTTTGTACTTGACAGAAGAATGATTATTTTCATATCCTAATTATGGAACTGATTCTTACCTTGGGGCATGGAAAGCAAGCAGTAGGAGTGCATCATTAAAAAGTCCATGCATTTTGAGAGAAGAAGTAAAAAAAAAATACAGCTCCATTGAAGAGTTTTGTGGTGAAGAAAAATGACCTTTGTCGTAGGAACTTTCAGAAATGATATGAGATTATGGCTGAAAGGATGTATTTTCTCATTAATGCATATTTTAATTTGTTCATGGAAAATTTATATTTTTCTTCTTGCCTTTTTTTCTTAAGGAGAAGAATGAAAGCTCGTGCTCCTCCTCCACCAAACCAGCCTTCTGCAGCCAGTAGAATTCACAGTGAGCACAAGTCACCTGAAGAGACAGCCGTAATTTCTGATCAGAGCCTTGTGAGCATGAAGGAGAATATGATAAATAGAATGGTGGACTTCACAGTGATTTTACCCAGTGGGGTGGAACAGAAGAGCACTGTACAAGGAAGGTAAGGCTTTGATTTCACAGCCCTCCGTTCCCAGTAGGATAATTAACAATATTAGTGTCTCCCTTTCTAGGTTGATAAAGTTCCTCTGTCATGCTTCTTCTTACATTTTAGGGAGCTTCTGTACTAGAGAGTCCTGAAACCCATGTTTAAGGGACTCCTTTTTATGGGAAAGGAAAGAACTAGTCGTTGTGTCACTGTATTTCTTGTGAGCGACCCTCAGCATATGTATGTGCCTGTGTCTTCTAATGCAGGGCCTCTGGGCTAGGCTTAGGCTGTGATGGGTTATCTTCAAATACAGAGGTGCTGGTGCAGTTCTGCTGGCAAGCAGCATTTGTCAAGAAATGAGATCAGAAAATGAGTCTTTCATCAAATTTGGATATCTTCCTTTCACAAATGTAATATATTTCCATAATAAACAAAGCATCTGCTTGTTTTTGGAAAATGTTTTCTGTATAAAGACAAGTTGGATTTGCTATGGAAAGGGAAAGAGGTTCTCCTTGTCCTTAGGTACTACCAAGGTCAGATACCAGATTAGGAGAGTGTATAGTAGCCTGATGTTAAATCTGACTCTGTGCTTATTTTACAACTGTAAACTATGTAAGTTTATCTGCTTTCCTGTAAAACTTTATCTTGGTGTGATATACCTGTCTGTTCTGACTGTTTGTTGATTAGTGAATTCTGATGGCTGAGGAGGAGGTGTGCAATGGCCGATAGTTTCTGGTACTTCGTTCCTCACTCTGATTTCTTGCTGAAATTAGTGTTTGCTTAGCCATGCTAAGGAGGCTAGTGCTAGCAGTAACTTCTGTGACCCTAAAGCCAGAGTGATATTGAAAGTTTGAAAGAAAGAGTGCCCATCAGAGCTTTTTGATTGTACGTTTAGTGGGCAAAATTTTATGGTAGAGGCTTGGATTTAATGAGAGAAAGAAGTGAGCAGGTCTAGAAACTAGAACAGGAAATTAAATTCATAGACTATGAGGTGGCAAAATAAAATCTAGTATTTCATTGGCAAATGCAGGCATTTGGACAGCTAACAAGAGGGTAGTCATAGAATGGTTTGGGTTGGAAGGGACCTTTAGTCTTTCTGCAGTGTTTTGTATAGAGAGAGATCAATGCTGTATGAGTAGAATATTTTGTTTTTCCCTCAGAAAACAACAACAACAAAACAACAAAGACCAGCCACTCCAAGATCATTACGAGAGCAGTGTTTCAGTGGGACCTCTTGAATAACATGCAAGGTAGAAGAGAAAAGGACAAAGGGAGAATCCCTGTACAATAATCTGTGTTAGGTGCTTTTTCTCACCTCCATTTCTTCTCTCTTGTGTTGAAGTCTCTTGGTTATTGCCATCTTTAGTTTGTGGACTGAAACCTTGAGATGAGCGTTAAAATTAAACCTTAGACGTTTCATCAGGGCTGTTCCTCTGGTCTACGTGAAGCTCTCACGGCAACGAAAATGTTGTCTTTGTTGTTCTGTTGAGTTCTAGTTCAGTTAATACATTCTTTTCCTCCTTTGCTCTTTTTAAGTATAGTGAAACTACAGAGAGAAATTTCAGAAAATCCTGCTATTGCTTATACTGTTGTAAATATTCAATATTGTCATGGCCAACAGTGGAACCGAATTCTTTAAAATGTGCTTTTGAATACTCTGGGAATAGCTTTTCTTTCACAGAAAAATTTGCAAACCATTGCTCTGAGCATCGTCATCATGAAAAATGGTTGGGTAATTTCAGGAAATTTTCACAGATCAAAGAAGTACACTGAGGGATGTTCAAAAATGTAATTGCTGTACTCAGTATCACTTAAGGTTATTATAAATGAACCAAATTAAGAGTCAAAATTATCTCTTTCAAATTGCTCATCGCGTGTAAGCAATGGGAGCATATGATCAATTTTACTTTGTGCCCTTTGTGGAAAGTTCTGCTAAATCTCAGCAAGAGGACAGAAAATTTTCATTAAATTTCCTTGCAAGATAGTTCAAGAAAAAAAAGAAAATGTGTGTTGTTTAAAGATATTTTATTAGAATCTGGAAATTTGAAGTAGATCTATTTATAAAAATTTGCAGAAGGTGACAGTCTCTCTTTTTTTGCTGTCTTGTAACAATTTATTTCAGCTTTTGGAAAGGCGTAGCACAGCTTAAGGGCAACACTGAGTCCTTGAGGAGTGTGTGTAGCATTAGAATGGTATTTAAAAACTTAAAAAACAACCAAAAACTGGTCCCTTTGAATTCTGTTGTAAAACATATAGAAATTTTCATGCAAAACTGTTAGCCTTCCTGTCTACCTGCCCATCCCCACAGAATTATAAAATACATCCATAACTAACCAATATTTATATTGTTCTATGAGGCCTGCATGAAGTCCTGAAAGGTTAGCTGGTGTTGCAGAAGATCCACACCAACTGTTAGCAGATCTGACAGAGGGGATAACCAGACATTTAGAGCATAATTGGGAAAGCTCACAAGAATTACCAGAAACATTTTCTGTTTGTGATCCTTATAAGTTGTGGGTAACCTGCAAATACAGGGATCATGCATCTGTCTGCATTCATGCTGAGTGACACTGAATAGGGCTTAGTGGTTAATGGAGATACAGACCTCTAGTGTCAGCAGCCTGATAAATCAGTAGTCCTATTCAGTGAATAGTAGAGGACAGATTGGTCTGCGTGCATTACATGCAGCATAAAGCTCATATAATCACAGAATATTTTCATATAATTTGCAGCAAGAGACTTAAGTGATAATAATTGATGGCTTATGGCTCAACATGGGGAATGATGAAAGACTGAAGATGTGGAAGGCTTGACAAATCCAGTCCTTTGCCTCGTCTTGCACTTCCTAATGAACATCCAGTATGGAGAATGAATATCCAGTATGGAAAATGAGATCCAAACACTCCTCAGCAAAATAACAAAAGGAAAGCATTTATTAACATCTGTTTATCATGCTTTCCTGACTTCTTTTGATATAGTTTGCCTTGTTAGTTTACACATTTCTGGTTATGTGAAAAACTTCTAGTCCTTTCATGAGATGCCTGGTCTGCTTTGAAGCATGAGAAAATACTAGTGACTGACACAGTTCTCTGTTTTTTGACTTTGTTTGGGTAAAGCCTCAGAGACTTCAACTCACTTTCTCTATTCTACCATTTTTCTTTTACAGTCCATCCTTATGGATTCCTGATATGTGTTTGAAATTAACCTAAATAAAGAATTTTTTTTCTTCCAGTTAGGCTCTCTGAACATTTGTAGCATGAAAGCAGAGGGGAACAGGAGAATTCTATAGAGTAGAACTTTCTTACCATTTCCTAGATGTACAAGATCGTATTTTAAAATGGAATATTCTTTGTGATCCTGGAGAGATTAGGTCAAACCACATCCAAAATAACTTGCCCTGTTTTCTGCCTCTGAAATTCTAGATGTCTTTGCAGCATCTTGCTGGCAAACAGCTTGCCCATCTCCCTACCCTTTTCCCTTTTTCCCTTCCCATTTGTCAGGGGCCAGGGGGCCCACAAGCCTACTGTCCCCCTGTCACAGACATAGACTGATCTAGATAACACCATGACACAGCTATCCGCAAATTGTCCAGCATGCTCTTACTGAGCAGGACTTCAGCCTGTTTAGTACCTGTGACACAACAGTTAATCTTTACTTTCCAGACTTGCTTTCAAATGTTAAACTGCTTAGTAGTATGACCTCAGGATGAAACTGAAGCATTGTCCTTTGCTAAAAATAGTTGTTAGAACCATCTTATCTGAATCATAAATTGGGTTCATTTTCCATTTATATATCTGTGCTCTTCTGTTTGCTTATCAGTGATGAATGTTTAGTATCTGTCACTTAGCAGTTGGTCTCCGCCCTAACTCCTGTGAAGTCCTGCTAAAAGGAGATAGTAGTATGTTTCTTAGCTGAACACTTGAGAATACAGAGGCGTTTAATTTGTTTGTTTCAGCTTTAGAATTAGTCTTTTACGGTCTGAATTGCCTGAATTTCAAATTGTTTTCTACCAGATCTCACAATTAGGTTAACGTACTGATATGTCTTGAACAAGGAAAGGTGTGATGCTTTGCATCTTCCAAGAGCTGCTTTCAGCTCATGAAAAGTTGTTTTAGGAAAACGCTTGGTTTAGGTTGGTAGGTGGTTCAGTACCGTTTCCTTGGCTGTGCTTAATAGCTCTCTTCTGTATGTGCTACATGTATGGAGAAATAAACTCCCATTTTAAACCAGTCTCTGAACTGTGTTGTATTTAAAAAGGAGAATTTATAGAGTTGGTGAAACTGAAGTCTGATGAAAGAGTAACCTCGTTTCAAGGACTCCCGACTCTTACATCTCTGGAAACGTATGAATTTTAAACTTTGTTTGTTGAAAACCTCATGTTGTTTCTTACCCTTTTGAAGTTTTGTTGAAATGTTTTTCCGAAATTTACATTTTGGGAAGAGCAAACTACGCACTTTGAAGCTCTTTCAAAAGCTTCAGAGATACTGCTTAATTTCTACTCCTAAATGGTACAGGTGAAGCCTGGGGATGCTTTTCATGAAACAGTTGCATATTCTGAGCAGTATGAAACAGGATGGGATGCTTCAGAATTCATTAAATGTTCATTAACCTTCATTAACCTGCTCTGTAATCAACAATAAAGTGAAATCTCATGTTAGGCTGGATTTTAAAATTGTTCATTATCTGGACAAATTTTGTCAACTAATGTGGTTGTCTGCAACTTATTTTCTGAGATGGCTGGTGAGGTATCTAACCTTGAAATTGAGATGCTATTACTACGTAACGTATTTTCATAAAGTACACAGAATTATAAACTGCTCTTTTGATGGAATATAGGTTTGTATTTAAAAAATGGTTTTTGAGGACTGATTTCTTGGTTGTTTGTTGTTTGTTTTTTTTTGTTTTGTTTTGTGTAGAGTGATATAAAAGAGTCTACGCTTGAATGAATTATCACAATATTATGCGCTACAGGAGTACATTAGCATTTCACTTTAAATAAAAATGCTTAGCAAATAGAACACCATGTGTTGTGGTTCTGCCAGGTTATTTATTTTTCTCTGAAACAATAGTAATAAGGCTGAAGGGGAAAAAAGCATGCAAATTTCACCTTAAAAGAAATGTATCTGTAAACAGACAAGGTGAGATCTGTATCAGACAGACTGACACTTTTAAAAATGCTTACTCCTGCACGGCATAATGAATGTTAATTTAAAGATCAGAGTGTGTAGGATTTTCCTATAGTCTGGACTTACTGTATATAAATGTTTCTGTTTTGTGGCTTGTTAAGTCTTTGCAAAATAGAGGCATTTGCGACTGGACGATATTGCCAGAATAAGTTATCAGAAAATGTCATGAAGTGACCTGGATGCACATTTCTGGTTAGATACTCTTTGTATTAGCAGTCAACCACAGTGCTCTTTTTTTTCCGATACCTCCTATACATGTTAATGTTTTCCTCATTCGATCTTCATCTTCTCACGCGGTTTCATACTCTTCAAATGCGATCTTATATTTCACATTTTCCATACCTTTCACTTCCTCACTTCACATTGCATAACTGAATTAAACTTGAAATAGATTACCGTAAAGAAGGTCCTTGAATTATGTCTCCTCTTACACAAGGAGAGCTGACACCTATGTATACTTTAGTCTTTTGCAGCTTAACAGGGGATTAGACTCATTTTCCATTTTCACTGCATTTTTCTTTCATTAGCCCTCCATCATTCTTCAGCGACTTATTGACCAGTTGTTAGCCAACAGCATATACCTCAAAAGAATGTGGGCATTCCCCAGGAGTATTCTCCAGATACTTGCAGCCCACAGCTGAGGACAGTTCTTGGGCTACAGATGGTAGTTAATAATCTGTGCAGGATTCTTTTCTTTTTCTATCATTTTCTCTGCATTTTGAATTTTTATATCCGTTTCCAGTATACACATTATTAGAATAATTGCCAGTTCCTTTGGGAAATGTGCTGTCTAAATGCTTAATTTCCACTAGAATAAAAATACCCTGTGTGTAGGGGCCTTCAAGAGGGCCAGTAACTTGTTTGACTTTGGTTGTTTTGTTGATAACAGATCAATCAAATCAAAACTTTCCATAAACATTAGCACTTTTAATAAACATGTTTTATCAGATCCTGAATGGTATTTACTGGGAATTTTCAGCACCTTGGTAGAGAGGAGCTTGCTGGGTTGTGGAGAGACATAGCTCGTATCTACTGTATCAGGCAGTATCAAGCAGCTTTACTGCTTGATTTATTACTTCTGCTTTATGTCTTGGATTAAGAGACAGAAGTGACTGACTCCTTAAACCTGTTGTTTGGGAATCACATCTATGCTGAGAGATTTTGATGAAGCAAATACTAGAAAACAGATGTTTGTATACTGGGTTAATATTCTTACCAAATTAAAGAAAGAGGGGATGTTTTCTACTTGAAAGTATTACTGGGGAAAGTCAAACTGGGGAGAACGGTGGAAATTTTAGAAAAATCTGTAAGCTGAAAAAAAATGCTGTCTACCTCTTGTTCCAGTTTTGTGTTCTGTTTTGATTTTCATTCAAATGTAGATGGAGGTTACTTGAATGAATCATTTATTTGTATCTCCCTTTTAAGAGCAGATTTTGAGCTGGAAAATTTAATATGTGCATTAACAGAAAAGATGCACTTTGTCCACTTAGGCTTATGTTTGTTAGTGTTATTATCAGCACTGTGGTCTTCCTCTAATACACTTAATTCCAGATGTTTTCATCTGATCTGTTTAGCATTTAAGAGCATCAGCACTGTTTCCTGCTAGAAACTGTCCTGTATTTTTTGTCTGATGTTAAAACAAGTGAATTGTTTTGCAGATGTTCTTCTCTGTGCTAACAGTGAATGTCTTCTTCCCTACAGTAAAGCTGTGATGGATCTTTTGGTTGATCTATGCAGCCGGTATCACTTGAATCCATCCCAGTACAGTCTTGAATTGAAGTCTTTGGAAACTCAACAACCTTTGAGTTACAAGCCAAACACTTTGATAGGAGCACTGGACGTACAGACAGTACTCCTGAAAGAGAAGGTTCCTGAAGAGAAGATAAAGAGACCTCTGCCAAGGGCTCCTGAGGTCAGTACTCGGTAGCTCTAAAACAGTGACATGAAACATCATTTTGTTCTTATCGCTTCAAGCAGTTTTTCCAGTCTTTGCATCTTCAGACCAGGTGGAGGAGGCTTGAGATTGACTATAACCTGCTCTACTAGTTGAGCTGATTTGTGCATGGACTGGCTAGACTGCAGCATTTACACAGAATTTTATGTTGTGTGTGGTTGTTTAGATGGGAATTTGCTCTTGTAAAGGATTTTGATCAAAGACCTAAATGAGGAAATTGACAGTAGTTGATAAAAGGAGGGTTGTGGGATTGTGTAAAGGTAGGCGAGGCTTTGGTAGTATTTTATTTGCAATCTGTGTTAAAGATAAGGGAGAAGACTGATCATTAATAAATGCATTTTGTGTATTGTGAGAATTCACAAGTAGCCAGCTTCCAAATACTAGTTTGCTGAATATTTTATGGTGGTTTTTATAAATAGTGGCACAAAATTGATGGGTGCCTCTAATTCCTTTTCCTTATTTGCCTGCTTTCCTGACTGTCTCCTTAGAGACAAAGGCGTTCCAAGAATTTTTCTTTTAATAATAATATTTTTTCTGCAGTAAATGCATGTGGGGTTAAGGCTGCCAAAGAGATGAAGTCAACATGGAAGCCCCTAATACCATTCTCATTGTAAGAGAGCATAGCCATTATAAAGCGAGGGCTGAGCATTTGTACTTGTTTCTGCAGAAATCGGTGAGGCTGGTGGTAAACTACCTGAAGACACAGAAGGCAGTGGTTCGAGTCAGTCCAGACGTGCCTCTTCACAACATCATCCCAGCTATTTGTGAGAAGTGTGAGGTCAGTCAGGAGCACATTGTTCTTCTGCGAGACAGCATCACTGGAGAGGAGCTGGAGCTTACCAAATCCTTGGAGGAGCTGGGAATAAGTGAGCTGTACGCCTGGGACCGAAAAAGAGGTGAGCTACAACTGAAAGCAGTTCCTACCGGGTTAGATTAGGTGCCAACAATTAGAAATTAGGCATCTGAAGAGCATTTTGGGGGGCATCAATCCAGAGAGCAGCAACCAGGTCAGTGGTGTGCCGAGCCATCCCCAGTTACTCTGGGGCCAGTGCCAAGCTGCGCAGGCCCTCGCAGAGCACGCATTGGCCTAGGGCAGGGTGAAAGGAGGAGCTTGGTACCTCTCAGAGCTGCTGTTGGTACCGGTGCACGTCACCCAGAGGCTCGTCACCAACTTGTGCTGTGGGTCAGAGACAAGGAAAGAAGAGACGTGCTGCAGTCATGGCAGCTGCGAAAGCTGAGAGGCAGAGGCGACAGAACAGGGTTTGTGATGAACAAACTGTGAATGGGTGCGGAGGTGGTTCCTCCAAGGAGCAAAGCTACTGATGATTTTGTGAAAAGAAGCTAAGAGGTATTAGTATTTAAAGTTTTCTTTCTTTTTTCTCCCTCCTCTTCTGTTCTCATAGACAGCATTGTAGTGGCAGCTGGTGCTTGAATTTCATCAGCCTTATTGTGTATTCAAAAAGCAGAAGTATGCTATGTGCTTTAAAGTATACATTCTTTAAAAATACATATTGACAACTGCTTCTTCCTTTGAGATCAGAAAGTGATATTCATTAGCGCTGTCTCCTGCAGTTTGTCTCAATCAGTATCATTTCCAGCACGCTAGATGTCCTTACTTATTGTTTAGATAACGTCAGTCTTCTATGCATTGAGCAGCAGGCTTATTTTTTATTTATACAGTTATTTATTTATGTTGATGTTCTGTCTCTCCTTTCAAACTGCTTTACTAAGTGACAGTTCTGCCTCTTCAGGAGCCAAATTTCAGTGAGTTTAGACTCTTAAGTAAACTAAGTGTCTCCTTTTTCTTTGGATTGTCAGGATGCTCAAAAAGTGGCTGACAATGTGTCATAACTGAATTATGTGTTTTTCTCTTTTCTTTAAAGACATGTTTACTGTAATTAAGTTAAACATTTTGGAGCAGCATATTGAAAATGCATAATATTCAACAAGAAATGTTCATCATACTTCAGAAACAACATACAGAATAATTACCCTAGGCCTTACTTAAACTCCTTTTTATTTTTATTATTATTTTTCTTTTTTAAATGAA
Organism: Excalfactoria chinensis; assembly: GCF_039878825.1. Lineage (NCBI taxonomy): Eukaryota > Metazoa > Chordata > Aves > Galliformes > Phasianidae > Excalfactoria > Excalfactoria chinensis. The sequence continues at coordinate 64,872,739 of NC_092826.1, forward strand.
GGTGGTTGTGTATATGTATGTGCTGTATGGATCCTCAAGTCAGGGTTCAAAGAGTGCAGTTATCCTGTATGCTCAAAAACAATACTTTTAGTCCTGGGATTACAGCAGAAAATCTGTAATGTTTGACAGTGTGCCGCTCTCAACATCAGAAATATATATATTCTGTTAACCTTTAAGTATGTTATTGGTCATCTTATAGTGATAGATTTATGTGAAGGCTTGGGCTGGAAGGGACCTTAAAGCCCACCCAGCCCCAACCCCTGTGGTGGGCAGGGTTGCTCCCCACCAGCTCAGTTGCCCAGGGCCCCATCCAACCTGGCCTTGAGCACCTCCATGATGGGGCACCACAGCTTCTATGAGCAGCTGTGCCAGTACATTATGATGAACTCTGATCTTGATTCCCCTGATCTTGAGTGTGTATCAGCCTTCTCTGCCTTGCTCTTACTCTGCACTGTGGTGCTTCAAGAGAATAATGTTAAATACATATGCAAATTACTAAAGGTTTGTCTTTGTTCAAGTATCTACCTTCCTTCTGTATTTTCATTCATAACACTCCTATGGAATAATCCCATTGCTCTATGTAATAGTTGTTTTGTGGATTATGCATAGAATAGGATGTCCAGGCTCACTAATTACCAGAAGTGGCAGATTTTTAAAGTACATTTTCACTAGCTGTGTTTGTAAGAGCAGGTTCTACAGAAACAAAATACTCGTCTTCCTCTTCTTCCCTGAAATAAAAATGCTGAAGGCAAAGTGTATTTAAAAGGCAAGCTCTGCTGCCACCTGCTAACGTACTTCGGTGTAGCAGCTGAAACTGTTTCATGAGGAAATACGGAAGGAGCAAACTTTTTCTCAGCTAAACAGCTTCTGGTAGGAGCTCTGCATGCTTAGTATCAGGTAAGGTCTTGTTTCTGCAGTCCTAGGAACACGAATACTAGGAGTAGTGAATGAATACTGTGGCTTACTGAGCAATATTAGAAATTTAATATGTCTTCTCTTGTCCTTTCATTGCCTGCCTTTTCCAGTTCCTCCATCAAAAACTCAGTCTGAACCTTCTCTGAACTACAGAGGTACTGTACAATGCTGCTGAGGGGAAATGATCTTTTCCCTTGCTGTTGTTTAATGTGGTTCTGGGAGATGGATTTTTAACATTGTAGTGTAAAACGCTGTTGTAAAACAAACTGTTGTCACGATCTGTGTTGTCATTTGGACCACGCTGTTTCCACGGCCATGCTTTTTGTCAGAACAAACACACTTGTGTGCGTACTTCTCCAGTAATTGCCACTAAATGCCAACAATTAACAAATCCTGTCACTTAACTAATGTACGGCACAGTATGCTTCAAGTCTTTTAGATTCCAACTTTTTACAGAAGCAGAGGCAGAATATTTCGAGTTCAGTGAGATCTTCCACTAATTGTAATTTATTTGTAATGAAGCATTTTAATATCAAACTGAAATGTGTTCATACACATTGCATAATTCTGGGTAGCTGCTGGCTTCTGAATTACTACAATATATATGATTTTGTTAGATTACATTTGTGCTTCTGCTTCTTGTTAAACAGAAAAGATGTACGTTTAGTATATCCTTTTCCACTACTGAGTTTGTTCTATAACATTGTTAATTATCCTCTAGAAAGGTGTGCTTGACTTGTTAGATCATTGTGTTACCAGTAAACACAGTGCAATGAAAATAAAGCAGTTGGCAACTTCTATGAACTTTCAGGATCAAAGTCCATCTCCAGCAGACAGTGACAGCCATGGAGAGGATGTCACTGACTAGGGGCCTGTTGGCTCTTAGCTTCACTGAATCCAGTGAATTTCCTGCTGGCTCCTATGTCATGTGTGCTGTGGCTCCTTCTTACACAGAGCATCACACTGGAATGCATAGCTGCTCTGTTTATATAAGAAAAAATTATCCAGATTCCTTGTTTTGAGGTGATATGCAGTGTTTAAAATCCCAGTTTGGATTTTCATCAAACTGTTGATGATCAGCAGTTACTGATATTGCTGATGCTAGCCTTTTGTCATTACTGCTTGTTTTTGAATAGACAAGCAAGGGAATCATGATCCGTATCCAATTGTAGCCCAGAACTGAACAAAAAAACCCAGGAGTTTCTGGTGAATGAGCCTAGACATTATTTGAAGAAGGTATTAATTTATTACTGTTCTTTGTTTCTTTGTTTATTTGCTGGGGAGTTGCAGCCTTTCTTAAGGACAGTTTCTGCCTGTTTTCCTAATAGTTTGCCACCTTCACTTTTCTGTCTTTCTTTGAACTACTGTCTGTGCTTAACACCTTCTAACAGCTAAAATTACTGATGTGCAAAGTGACCCTTCATGAAAATCATGTGCCATGTGTGAAATGCAAGTCAATTCACAGGAATTCTGAGATGAGGGTTTCTTGTAAGAAAGTGGACCATTAATTTCTGACAAGAAACAAGCCATTCTGTACACGTAATCATTGTTATGAAATAAATATTTACAAGAGAATGTAACTTTTTTTAGTCAAACTCTTTGTGCTAGTGGGATACTCTGTTCTTGAAAGCAGAGAGAAATCTCTAGCATTAGGCAGTGGGCATTAAAAATACAGTAGAGTTTTACAGTCTGTATATTGAATGTCAAACTAACGGTTGTTCTCTGTAATGCATGACCTTATCACATTGCTTATCCAACCCAGCTAATGTTGGGAAAGTTGAAGGGAGACAGTGATCATAGAGTCTTGAGGGTTACTAAATTGTGAATGAAAACAGAACAAAATTTATGATGTTATTCCATTTTCCTTCCCTAGATTTTGCAGGAAACTCAGAGCAAAGAAAAGTGTGATGAAAATGAAAGTGCAAGATCTGGTATTTTCTCAGATAATGCAGTTCATAAAATCCTAGCTCATAAAAGTGCAGCGTTAACCCAGGATGTGTTAAAATACTGATCTTCGTTTCAGAAATATCAAAATATTCCATTCTAACTTTTTCAGAACCAAATCGAAGCGTTTCACTAAGCAATGATGCGATAGAAAAAGAAAAGAAAGGATTTCTGGGATTTTTCAAAGCTAATAGAAGCAACAGCAAGGTAAGTGTTCATCAATATATTACTTTGCTAAAGAAAGTCCATTTCTTTACATATATATTTTGCCTGTGGGGTTTATTTTGTTATTGATGATTTTTATGTATGTTGATTCCTTTTTTTCCAAGGAGTCATCTTTCAGCAAATGTTTTAACTATGGTTAATCAGTACGGATGGAGATTCAGACTTGTTACCTTTCAGTCCACTCAGTAGCGCATAGATTGAAGGGGAAAAAAAAAAGTATTTATGAAGGAAGTGATGTAGTATAGAACACATTAGATATGTCTGACTCTTCTGTGCATCTGTAATATTTTGTTTTAAAGCATGTATATCTGCAGTAAGGTATGCTCAGACTTACTGATGATGATAACACAACAGCAGAACGGATGACTCAGAAATAACTCTCAGTACTATAAGGAGTAATATACACTGAATGATCAGCATCTGCTATGGTGCATGTTGGGCATTTTTAAACTTTCAGAAAGGAAAGTTGATATAAAAAAAATTTCATTCAACTAAGCTCAAGATATCATTACAGTTGCAGAATCTAAGTAACTTTAAACAGTTATAGAAGATACACAGTATCCTTGTAAGGGGAAAACTGGAAAGTGGTATTTATGCATTTTATGTGTTTTAGAGATTTCAAATTTCTTGAGATGCTTTATGAAAAATGTGCGCCCCTCATTACAGAAATTAAATTCAGAAAATTGTCTCACTCAAGAGCACATGCAAAGAACATATTTTCTTTTGTCTGATTTTAAAAGCCCTCCAAGGCTTTTGCAGTGAAATCTGAATTAGACTTGATACTAAGTAGCACCTGCTTTGTTGATAGACTGGTGTTACACTATGGTTCCAGTCGTGTTTCTAAAACTGTATGAACTTTCCAGAATCTTTCTGTTCTCGCTGTTTTTCATTATGATCAAATTTGGAGTTATTTTTCCAGGCAGTGGTTTCCAGTATCAACACTGGGAGTTACCATATTGAAATACTTGATTTGACATAGACCCTGCGCTATTATTAATGTTTTTTGAAGTACACAACAGTGCTGGGAATATGGGAAACCAAGTCAGTTTTGGTGTGTTTATCCTGTGTAAGCAAGTGTTTCCCATGTAGTATGGAATAAAGGCTAACAGAAGCAATAATGCTGCATCTGCCTGGAAGAATCTAGTTCACAAGCAAGCTCAACATGAACTCCAAGGGCACACCATGGCACTGCATTTCCTCTGGAGGAACTGAACATAGCATGCTTACTGCATGATATTTGGTCATCTGTTTCCATGTTACTGCACTTCAGTATGAAATGTGTGCTCTTGGAGTTGTAATTCCAGAAGCAGATCAGATTTAGCTTGTAAAATAATTGCACTTGCAACATTGGAAAACATTGCTGTGAAACATGGCAGTGCTCTGGTTACTGCAGTTTGTTTCTCACAGCTAGGATTACAAGTTTATTATGCTTCTATACCTCCCCTCTCTTCCAAATCTCTTTTTCATACCTGTTAAGAAAATAAGAGGTCATAGCCTGAGGTTGCTTTTTAGAACATATATTTTAATAGATGTTAAAAATATTGAGAGTGTATTAATAATCTGCAAGTAATTTATGTCCTGGGAGAGGGTAGGAACTGCACAAACAAGTATGAAGAAACAGCTTCAAAATCTGAGATAAAGTTTTAAGTCTTGCTGCTAGTTCTGACAAGTTAATTGATTTTTCCTGTTTCTTTATTGGACTCTTACTTTCAAATCAATAGTAGAAGAGAGATTTAGCAACCATTTTGTTTAGAGCTGCAAGAAGGTCATTGTTACCTTTTTAGTACGTTCTCTAGTAGTTTGAGCCCAAACAGATGGGAGAATTACTGAAGAATACTGAACTGAAGAATAGCATATCATATAAAGGAGAAACACATGTTAAGTGGCCGTGATAGATGTGACTCAGTGTTATGGCAGATTTACAGCTGAAACTGCTGAAGATACTTCTTTAGCGGAATGGACATAAATTCATTAACTTCTTTTAAGACAGAATTAATAGGCTTACAAAGGGATTGTATAGTGACGTGTCCTGTGGGCTTCAGGTTCCAGTGTTCTGTGGTTTCAGGACATACAAAGGCCCAGAATGTCTTTTCCAAAGTCGTTTTTACTGTTTCTTGGTTAAGATTTTACTCCTCTGCAAGACTTTGGTTGGTTCTGCTTATACATTTTTTCTTTGTTTGCATTACCGTTTGCATGCACACACACAAATATAGGATTGCCACTGTATGTGGTCATGTGTACTCTATTTTAGAATTAGCTGATAGCAAGGATTGTCTGAAGTCTTGAACAGAAGACGTGCTGTGGGGTTTCAGGCATTTATGGGTAAGATTACTTTGTTTGCAAGGGAAGAAGAGAGTATTAGCCCGTCTTGCAAAATGTCCTGGATCAGGTGTCACTCCACTCTGCAGGCCCACGCTCAGATTTCCATGCCCACACACTCCTGCTTTCTCAGTTAGCTCACTGAAGGCAGTAATCATGGGATGACAATACATTAGGTACAGCTTTCTGAACTCTTCTGTGTTTGTTTGTTTTTTCCAACTATATGTAAAATAACCATGACGCAGAATGAAAACAGAGATCTTTTCTCATGGTTGATTCAAGTTGCTTGAAAATGTCTTGTAGGTTACCTTTTTGCTTACAGGCTTAGTGCCAGATCAGGTGTCACCTTCTTCAGTCCATTCTAATTTTATTCTGGATCAGTTACCCTCTGTTCTCCTGCAGCTGACATAAAGACATAAAGGTGGCAGAATTCCATGCTTTTTGATATGAAATACAGGCTACCTTCACATCAAATTGGCACTGCGAAATAGTCCAGTAGTCCAGTGGTGTGCAGATGATCACAGGATCTCAAGAGGGTATCTGATAGGACACAAAAGCAGTCTTGTCTTTGACATGTGTGGAGAAGGAAGCTCTCTACTTGCTCCTCTATCTGTTTGTGCAGTTATAGCAGAGACTGGCAATGTGACTGAAGGACCTGCTTGCTACCTGTTTTCCTTTTCCTTGCCTTCATATTGTTCTGTTTTGATAATATTAAAAACAAATTTCTTCATATTCCTGCTAATGAATTTCTTAAGGGCTTCCCTATTTCAGAGAAATTTTGCAGACTCCTTAAGTGTTTATCAGCAGTCCAGTGCAGCAGAGGCAACTTGTCCTCATTCTGTAATCAGGTTTGGTGCTTTGCTCTGGCATGTTTTTGCTCTTTTCTCTCCGTTGCTACTGCTCTGTAGGATACTTGTTTGTGTTACAGACAGAAGAACACTTGAGGATGAGCAGAGATTATGGTGAGGAGGATGTTTTTAGTTCTACATCTACAAGTGAAGGAAGCTTGGATGTAAGTACTAACGTGGCTTGTAGATTCTCCTGCTTTTTGTTAGATCCAGCAGTTTAAATAACCAGAACCCGCTGCTGTTCCCTGTGCTTAGTCAAGTAGAAGTAGATGCGACCTACTTCCACCTAGCTTAGTTACCTCTGTCTACAATTCATATCTTGAAATGCAGTGCACTTTCTTCAGTTAAACTCTAGCTAACTAAACCATGAAACAGGTTTCTTTCAGAGTAATATTCTAAGCAGCTGTGAGTAAAAAGTGGTTTAACCAAGGGTGCAGGTGTTGTTCCTGCAAAATGGTGAGAATGCTGCCTTATGCAAGCCTTATCAGCGATGTTTAGGGTTGGCTTTCATTGTTGTTTTGTATATTTATTTTTTCTACAGAAGCACACCTCATTTATTTATTTATTTATTTATTTATTTATTTATTTATTTATTTTTTATCCCTTTACCATGTCGGCTTTCTGCATGGCAGCACTCCAGTAGCTTCTCAAGTAACTTCTGGATGGAGACTACTTTTGTTCTAAAGCTCTTCTGATAACATAAGGGTTTTTTGTTATGTACTTCAGTAGGTTTTGAAGTACTAAAATCATATAAACCACACTTAGGAAGGTTTTTAAGTTCCTGACAGACTATTTAAATAACCAGGTTTCTAGTTAGGAAGTGTGAATCTTAAATATTTTTGTAAAGGCTTTGTGATAGATTTGTAATCATAATGAATTGGATATATTTTTTTGCTTTTTTAATTACTTGGTTTCTTATCATAGAATCATTCAGGTTGGATAAGAACCTAAAGATCATCAAGTCCAATTACAACCTAACCATGCCACCTAACAACCCTCTGCTAAATCAAGTCCCTGAGTACCACATCCAAATGGTTTTTAAACACACAAGGATGGTGACTCAAATATGGTGACTTTGTTTTCAAAACCTGGAGAAGTCTGTGTTGACAACATAATGAAAGCCTGAAATGTGTGACTCTACTATGAGTCCCATTACACAAACAAATATTTGGAAAATGGTCCACAAAATATGCACATCAACAGTCAAGGAGAAGAGTTAAAAAAAAAAATGTGAAAAGAAATGGAGATGATAAATTTCTAGTGGAAGATTTCATTGGTAACTGGAACATATTAGATAGAGTAAAAAAAAAAACAAACTACATGAGCTCCCCAAAAATAAAACCTGCTTGTGGTTTGTATTCACTGCCTTTTATATACTTCTTCATCTTAATACTCAGCTAAGACAAGAGGAAGAATAAGAAGAGGGATTTCAAGTGAGGATATAATGGAGGTAGTTCAAATACTTTGAACTGTCTTTTCCATCTGTGTGGTGCCTTCCCAAAGTGAGACATCTCAAAACATCAAAACTCAAGTTTCAGTGTAGGTTTTTTTGTAAAGAAAAAAAATCAATATTTCTAAGATTATCTTTGGCATAGTGAAAGGATCAGGAAAATCTTAGCTTTATGGAAGTGGGCAATTGATGAAGTACAGCTGAAATAAAGGCAGGATGAGGTGTGCTCGTATTCTTAGTTTAGATTCTTCTACCACTGTTATGTGGTGGTAATGTGCACTGAATTGTGTAAAAAGTAATGATTCTGTTCCATATTTATTTTTTTCTTTCTTGTTTGAAAAGTGGCCAATATGCGGGAATCGAATAAAGCTGTAAGAGATCTTTGGTAATTATTCAAGCACAAGTTGAATTCTCTTTTTATAAATCTAACCATCATCACTTCTGTATTTTTGTAATTATTGGTAGTATTATTAATACATCTAAAATAGTTTGGATTGTTGATGAAGAAGGAGGTTTTCTAAGTCAAGATGCAAAAGTCAACAGCTGTGCTGAGGTGAAAGTACACTTAGAGTACAAGTAAAAATAAAGAAGATTTTAACGCTGTAGAGAATGCAAAAATGGAAGAATTCTCCATGACAGTGCACAAGAAGCAGCAATTAATTACGACATATATCAATAAATATTTTAATGGTTCTGAAATCTGATGGTATGTTGCAAATGAAGCAGAAATCTCTGCCTTTAATATGTACTGCTTTGTGCTAGGTAGAGGAACCAGGGTACCTTTTCACAAGTCAAACGCAATTGAAACACACTTGCATATAAGTACAACATACAGATAAACCAGTTGGGAGACGCAGGAGGGTTAACCATATTCCTTTTTTGGGTACCGTGTATGGTCTCATAGCTGGAATTTTAGAACAGCTGGAAAGGAAAGAGGGAGTGTGAGTAATCCCTGCCACTTGGTGTCACTGTCCTCAAGTAAACAGTTGAAGATGAAACCTGATCCTTGGAACGCAGTTCTAAAATTAGCTTTTTTTATTTTAGAGGCCTTTGTGTTTTCATAAATCAAGAGTGAAAAAAAACACATCCCAAGTGCCGAACGATGTGTATCTCTGATGTGGAATTTGTTTATGTAATAAATCAGCTTGGGAAAAAAATATTTAAAAGTACGGCCAGGGACATTTATCAGAGGATTTGAAGTTTCAGCACCAAGTCTTATCACAAAAGGTTTCTGTAGTTCAAACCAGCAGACCAAATTTTTGTCAGTAAAAAATCAGTAAACAAAAAAAAATCTAGTCTTTGGTATGAATTGGAATGTCTTACTCATAACAGAATTAGTGATCCTCAGCAAAGCAGGGAATCTGGAAATTTACTGCTTAATGGATCTGTCAAGGATATTATTATTATATATATTCATGATTAAAAATATCCAGGAAAGAAAAAAGGTAATTGTAGATTTCAAGTAGGCAGCAGAGAAACTGTGGATATATATAGGGGTGGTGCTGCTGTTTCTGTTTTGTTTTTCAGGGTAGTTGGTGGTTTGTTTATGGGAGGGAAGATGGGGAGGTGTTTTGTTTAGTTAGGGTTTTTTTGCTTTTGTCATGGGTACAGGAAGCAAAGATATCTTTCAGAAGAAAGATAGTGCCCTAAAGTTTGGGAAAAAAAAAAAAAAACAAACATCAGGACTTCTAGTACATTCATAACTTTGGCAGTCACTTTTTAAATGATAGAAACAGCTACGTTCCCTATGAATAACTTATATATATACATTATTCACCTTTTCAGGGTCTTGTTTGCTCTTCATGTACTGTCACTTTTATGCCTCAGAATTGGCTGGAGACGCTTTCCCAATTTAGAAGTGATTGAGAGAAATCAAGTACAGTTACACCAACATAGCTGAAAAAATTTGATTACTTCAACCATGTTAGATGTCAAAAAATAACTGAGTACTTTGTCCATAGTTCAGGATATGACCACACATAGTCAGGTACTGTTTAGGGCAGCAACAGAGCTGCAGCAACAAGAATGTTGTCCTTGTGTCTGAATGGAAGTGAGTAGCTATCAACTTTTTTTAATACTTCTTCATTTCTGACAGTTTCATCCACTTTATAGTCTCGTTTTCATTTGCTTCTTCCTTGGTCTCCTGGCAGTTCTTAGGGTGTTTTATTGGTACTTGTAGGGTCAGGTCCTGCAACAGTTCTATAGCCTTAACAGTTTAGAGTTAGAGCACACTGTCAAGACATTGCTTTGTGTTCTGGCTTTGAAGCAATTGAAACATGTTTGTGTGTTTTTGTTTGTGAAACTTAAATCCCAATGTTAGTATGGAGGGTTGTCTTAAGTATTACAGCAGACTGGTCTGTTTTCACCATTCTTTTGTCTATAAGTTGGTGGAGTTAGATGCAGGATGACACTCAGGAAGATATAGAAGAATTAAAAATGATTTTGAATCTGCAACTGTTCATATGGTTAAAAGAAAAATAAAATCTTAAATATCAGATAACTCAGGGAAAGGGTCATGATCACAGCAGTAACTTTAGTTTTTACATCCTTTGATATTCTGAGAAAATGTTGTTTGAACTTTTCTTGCTGACGAGGTGAGCTTTGCTGGATTTAGGTTGCTTCTAACTGGCATTCAACTTAAGTATGGTGATCACCTTGCTTTCTCCTTTTCCACTGAGGGCAGCAGAAGTAATTTTCTTCATTTATCACAATGAAAATTTAACTTGGAAAAAAATCTGACTGCATGGAGATCTCAAAACAGAGTAGGTTTTTAAAGCGACTGTGACATATTTATTGCCTGATCTATACTGCAAAACCTTTAGAAACATCTTGAGGATGAGCTACACACACTAGATTCTGTCTTTGAAGATGAAGGATGGATTAGGTAGACTGTGCGGGTTCTTCTCAGCAAGAATTACATATGCTGAGAAGATAAAGCATTTCCCACCTCATTTTGTGGTGTGCACTTGGAGGATTCACTGTCTTCAGTTATATAAGAAGTGGATGCTTTCATATATTTAAGATAATACCTTTAAATTTTCCTTGCAGTATAAGTGATAGCAGATGAGCTTGAAACAGTGGCTGCTTAACACCAGCCTTCAAATTCTTGTTCCAAAGTGTGATGTTACAGACCTCTTTAAAGAAAAGGTCCTTGAAGTTAATGTGGAGTGTAAGAGAAAATTCTGGTTCTCAGAACCAGCTGAACTACTTTGCCCCCTCCCCCCCAATAAATAAATAAATAAATAAAATAGCCAGAGGCAGACACCTGGAATGGGAAGTCTCAGCAGCTATGGTTAAAGCATCATAATGTTGTCTCTTGAAAACAGACTCTTGTGAAGGGAGGTGTTGTCTGACCCATCTTCTGGCTGTGCTTCATAGGTTGTACAGCCACAGGACTGCCGATGTTATGTATTCAGGAGTCACTTGTTAGCTCTCTCCCTCTCCAAGCGACAGTGACTTAAGATCATTCAGTTTAAAAAAAAAACAAAACAAATCATATAGGCTTGGCTTTTTTCCATCCATTCCTCTGTTGAGAATTGGTTTCGTGTATCACGTTGCTAAGTAATATTTTTCAGCAAGACTTTACTAAAAGAAGGTCTGTTGCACAGTGGTCATCAGAAGATGTCTACATAAAATGTCATGAGAGTAAAATAACCACAGTGCACTGCGATGTAATCAGTACAGTTCACCTTCTTGTCATAAAACAAATAAGCTGGAGCTGTGTCATTCTCCTGCAGTTCTGCTTTTGAAAGGACAACTCAGTTCTGTTCCTCCAGTGGCTTTTGCTGGGTATTTTAAAAGAAGTAGTTTCCTTTGTTTTAGACACTAAATGTAAGCATCAGAGTCAAATTTACTGAGTTTTCAAGCCACTGAAATCAGTACACAAGTTTTCTGCATTAAACTGACCAGTCTGTGCATCTGCTACCTGCCTCTACTCAGGATGAAATCTTGAGTTTAAGGCTTTTACTTTGTAAAACTGCTACCTACTGTTGTCAGCCAAAATGCGAAAGAACAAAGCTGGATCTCTTCTGTGCATTTGGAGACGGCAGCCAATCTATCTCTCTCAGGACCATTATTTAGAGAATTATTTCTTCTTTTGTAATGTAAACCAAAATACTGGCTGGGCTAGAGATGACTGGAACAAAGCTGTGAGGTATTCTTGATGTGGGAAACATCCTTTCGTAAAGATACCCAAATATTCAGTGACTCAGAAGGACAAACCAAGAGCAAGCTTAACTATTCAGACTAACAACGCATTAACTTAAGTGCGGTGGCAGCTATGTGTTCCAGTGCCAGCACCAGAGATGTTTTTGTATGTCTTATGCTAAGCAGATGTTAGATCCAACAAATAGGTCACTGAAGCTACAACTGGAGAAGCCAAATGGTTGCTGCTCAGTTGAGATGACCTTGTCTCAGTATCCACCTACCTAAAGTCACGTTCATGTGTATGAGCAGATGATAATCTCAGTCTGCTCTGGAGAGATGGAAGTTTAACTCTTCTGAACTGGAATAAAGTTTTGAACCTGAATTTCCCATATTCTTACAGAATTGCTGAACTTCATAAGTGGCTGTGGAGGATGAGGTAGGAGAGAGATATAACAGCTGCCTCTTCCAGCAGCTAGGTTTCGCGTGGAGCCAGGTTTCTTAGGTTTGCCTAATAGGATTAAACTCTTGCTGATGAGGACAGGGATTTGCAAACTTCGTGGATCCTGATGGAGGTTAGGAGTTTGGGCAAGAGGTTAGGAGCATGGGTTCTCAGCAGTTTCATGCTTAGCATGCCCAGAAGCAGAATTCTGGCCCCAAAATGAGAGTAAGCACATCATAGAGATATATGTCAGGCTTACTGAAGGGAAAGCACAGAGAGGTGTGTCTTGGTGAGGCCCAAGCTAGGAAGAACGTGGTAAGGTAGCCAGGTATATGAGGCAGTTGAGCTTCCAAACCTGGGCTACATGGCTTCCTTCTGCTTTCTGTGGATGTACCTAGTTGGGCTGGTATAAGTTGGCTCAGATATCTCCCTCGAATGTTTAATTAAGACCTTGTGACACACCCTTAACCACCCAAAATCCTTTAATGTCTGATTCATCTTTTGTTACTGATTTCACTGAAAAGTTTTGAAGTTAACTTGTTGTGAAAAAAAAAAAAAGAAAAAAAAAAAGAAAAAAAGAATAAAGCAGCATCTAATAAGGCCAATGGTTTTTAATTTGCATTAATAAAAGGACATTAAAAAAAAAATAAAAACCAACAAACAGGTGAACTTAAATTCCATATGAGATTTTTCTAGTGACATCTCAACCACTCAGGCTTTGCTTTCTTGGCATTTAATATTACCAGAGCCCCTTAATAGCATATAATAGCCTTGTAATTCCTATTTGGTCATAATTTATTCAGCATATTGTTCTTAGTGTAACTGGCAAGCATACAGTGGTGTTGAAGTACCACCTTTAAAGAATACTGGATAAGCAGAGGTATAGTTACTTACTATATATTTCACATATTTCTGTGTACATTAAATGCTTTTTCTGTTTAATTTAGGGATGGTCTTGGAATGAGTTGGAATAATTAATTCCATTACAAAGTACATTTCTGTTTGATTTAATGATGAATATCCAAAGTATTCTAAAGCTTTCCAAATGTAACTACTGTAATGAAAGGATTATGGTGTATTTATACCAATGCCTTTTAGTAGATGAAATCAAAAATTTGCTAATTGTATGTCATGGACTCCATGTTGCTAATACACAATGCTATATATATATATATATGTATATATGTATATATATATATAATTTGTAATAACACTTGTTTTTGTAGTGGCATAGTCTAAATCCCATGTAACCATAGATTCATTATACTAGTCTAAAATATTCTATTAGCATATACAGGTTTTAGATACAGTAGAGGCTTTCAATATCGGCGAAGATGTAATGTCTTTTCACTTGCAAAGAATTTTTAAGGCATGAGTGCTAATAGGATTTGGTTCTTTTCCAAGCCTCTTCTGTGGACAGTAAAGGCTTGATTTCATTAAAAGTAGTGGCAAATAATAGCATTTCTTTTAATTAGATGATCTAATGATTTCCACACATATTTGTTCTGTGCATTATTTTTCGTTGGCAAAACTGAGCTGCTTGGTAGTGTGTGAAACCGTATGTCTCAATAACATCTTATGACGGATGAGGGAGGATTTGCAAAACAACATTTGCTGACAGGACACAAAACATTTCACTTTGATGGGGGAGTTTTCCAAAGTGAACTCTGTGGCTTAGTTCTGTCATGCAAAGTCAAATTTACTTAAGTCTTAGCGGTCCTTACAGGTCACCCTTAAACTTGAATAGGAGCTCTGTATGTGAAGCGAGGACTGTGTAACACTCTTTACTGTGTGTGCTACTCAGGTGTTAGCTACTAGGAGAAACGTAATGCCTGTAGTCTTTGTAGCTGTTTCACATACTTCTTTTCTAGTGAGCAGTTGCTAAATTAAGTTCTGTTGGTCTTTTAGTTGCAGCTCCAATGCTGATACTCTCCCATGAGCTTAACAAAAGTGATAGCAAGTATTTTAGGCACTACTTTTTCTCTTCCTGTGTTTAACATTTCAGTTCAGTTCTTGGCAGTACTTTAGGAGGCAAGGGGGATAGGGAGAGTGTCAAATAGTGGGCAGTCTTTCTAAAGACATAATATGAAGTAGCAATACCTTCAGGTAGATAATCTTTCTTGTAGCTATTTTTTTTCTTTGTCTTTGTTGTTGTTGTTGTCATTTACACAAGAAGGAAGGCCAGAAGAAGACAAGGCAGATAGCAAAAAATAGCCTTGTAGAGTTCTTAAAGAGATGATGGGCTGTATGCACAGGAGGTGGACCCACTGTGTCATACCGAGCACCTATTGGAGTTTTTACTTGCTTCAGTTACTCGTTGCCCTGATGAGTGCCAGGTGGAACTGATGTTTGGGACGCAAGCTGAGCAAGTGCTCTGAAGCATGCTGGCACAGAGAGATGGAGAGACTACCATTAGATTTATGCCTGTTCTTAAATTTTTTCCTTTCCTCTAATTATAACATCATCTTCTTTCTGTCCCAGCAAATGTTCAGGTACACATCTTGATTTCAGCACAGAGGTAGTGTAATTTCTTTGTTCTGATTTACAGTTGTTTGTACAGGACAAGAGTCAGGCCAGTAAAATGCACTGTGGAGTTTTGCCTTGTAAAAACCTAATGGCAGTGTATCTGACAGGAGAGGGAAGGGCAGAAGAAAAATTTAAGACTATTTATTAATCCAGAATTCCAGCAGCAAGGCTTTTCTTGCCTTGATTCTGGCAAATGTACAGATGAGAGATACTGTGCAGAGAGCGTTTCTGCACAAACAGAGAAAGCCCTTCAAATGTAAACATTGGAGCAGCTGGCATGGGAGATTAGTGCAGCAAGGGCGGAGGGGGGGGGCAGTACTGGTTTGTGGCGCCGTCTAAATTTAACAAACGTTAAACAAGGTCCGTGTTCTAGTTTAAGGGTTATAGGTCAGAAGGACAATATCAACCAAAAATATTGGCGGTTGTAGAAGTCATTAACTAGTAATTAATTAAAATTAACTTGTCTTTTCAAAACTGCCCCCACCGCTCCCCTACAAACTAAATAAATGATTGGGAGAAAATATTCTATGCAACCTGTTGAATTAAGGAAAAACAAAAACAAAACAAAACAAACTTCCTACTATGTCTGTGCTTAAAAACTTTGCAGTACTTTTGCTTTGGATTGTGAACTGTCTTGATTTGTTATTTTACTTTTAATTTCCTGTGGCTGAATAGGAAATCAAAGGAAAGCATCATGCTGAAGATGAAAGTGATGTAGGGTCTTTTAGTTTCGTAGTCCCGGGTTCTGTACGCTGTTTAACGTAATCTGGGTGGGGGGCTAGGAGAGGGTACAATTTGTTTTTTTAATCCTCTCCAGATAGTTACACAACTAGGCTGTCCATTGGTTTGTGTGCTGCTTAGAGCACATTGTTGCTGTCTTTTGGCATTGTAACATTAGGGTGTCCATTGGAGAGTTGATACAGAAGTCATTGGAGCCAATGGAAAAATTTTTGCTTGCTTCAGCTGGCTTTGGACCGTGCCCTTGGTAAGCTGTTAGCCATTATCTATGCTAGGCCCTTTAAAAATCCTTCTTTGTCATGCTACTTTAGGTTCTCTTTTGTAAGAAGAAAGATCTGCTGGCACTTCCACTGTCATCTTTGAAAATATATGAACTTAGTTCCTTTTTGATGGACGGTTGGCTCAGATAAAGTCCTTGAAGTTGCTTATAGAGCATTTTTAGACTGGGGAGAAAGAAAACCCCAAAGTAAACATGTTAAGTCTTGCAGAAGATTAATTGCAAACAGTGGCAAAGTAAGGAGTGGATTTCATCAACCAATAATTTGTTACAAAAGCAAGTTTTTCTGTGCTATCTGAAGTGCAAACCCAGAAAGTAAGCGTAGTTCTCATTACTGCTTCCCCTTTTCCGGAAGTTATTGTGCTGTTGAAAGTGTAAGTGCAGGTATGTGTTGTGTCTGTTTTCACAGATGTTAACATAAGTTTCACCTAAATTTAGAGCTGAACTTGAAAAGATCTGCCACAGCTCCTTGGTGGGGAATGGATATGAAATACTCCTGTCAGTGTAAGTGTATAAGGTGTGAGTGTATGAAGCAGGAGTGTGGTCAGCCATGGTGAAGAAGAACTGACGGAGCACAAGAGTGAGAACATCTCCAAGCATTTCTGATTCAAGCTGTTTAAGTTCTGATCTTGTAGAATTTCATACAGATCCCACATGCAAAACAAAGCTATGTGCAGTGTGAAATTTGGTCTTGTACAAGTATCAGAAATCACACACTGGTGTCCTAAGGAAAATCATGCTGAATTTTTTGACTTCGAGAAACTCAATTGACTATAGTATACTGCAGAGGAAAATAAAAATATGAAATGAGGTACATAAAGTAGATAAGTGGAAAAAGATAAAGTAGCTTGAGATCTGGAACAGCTGTACTTCCAGTCACTTTGCCATAGCCTGTATTCCAGCTTGACTTTTATTTAGAAAGTGGGCTGACATAGACAAATAGTTAAAACTCTAATCATGACTTCTTCCATTAAGAAAAAAAAAAAAAAAAAAAAAAAAAAAAGATATTTGAAGTCATGTTGGCATAGAATTTTCAGAAAATTCAAAGGTGAATCTGGTTCATGTTTCTTTCATAGTATCACAGTATCACAGTATCGTGCGAGTTGGAAGGGACCTTAGAGATCATTGAGTCCAACCCCTGGGATTCGACCCTCTGTGTAGCAGCGCGGCACTTTTACCCCCTGCGCCACAGGGGGGATTTCAAAGAGCAAGTGCTCTTATTTGCCCCCTTAGTGAATTTGCATGATTTTTGCCAGTATGTTTAGCATATTGATTGTTCTCCAAAGGAAATAGCCTCTGGAGAACGCTTCTGGTTAGAGAGGAAGTTTGGGACCTGCATCTCTTATGATCCTTAAATGAATTTTCTTGTGACTTTCAGAGTTATATGTATTTTCTACTGAAATGTTTAATCACTAATTGAATAAGCTTAACTTCTGTAGGTATTTGTCTCTATCATTATGAAATAAAAGGCAGATGCACACATCCACCTGGATGTGCTTTATCCATTGTCCAACGAGAAAATGTTTTCTCTACACCTTCTCCTCGCCTTTGCACAGTTTCCTGACCACCATTATTGATCATGATGATCAGCTGTTATAAATCTAAATGATTCATTACCATCAATACCTGAGCAGTAAGCTATGAGCACAATGTGTGTACATTGTTGTTTGTCTTTGTCTTAAAGGGCTGGTCTGCTTTGATGCCATTATGTTGCCAGACATGGTTAGCATGGAAACTGTAGATACAGTTTGAAGACCAGTTTAGGTTTCCACTTAGGGTATGAGAGTCAGGATGTTGTGCTCTTTATGTCCACATATGTGTACATGCACACATAAGCATGTATACAGATGTCTAAAAGAGCTTATTCAAGCAATAAAATGTCTGTACATACCTATGTATGTATATATTTACGTGTATATAAACACATGGGTTATATACACATAGGCACACATATAGTCATTTGAAAAGGGTAATTAAAATACTATAATTGCTGACTGTTGACTTGAATCCTCTTTGTGACTCTGTAATTAGCATTTGTTTTATGATCTGCACTAATTTCAGAGCTCTGAAGCTGTTTTGTTCCTCTAATTTCAGTTTTAATATCTTCGGAGGTTATATCATTTTTCAGAAATATTTTTTGGCAGTTTTATCATTAAAAGCTCTGAAAGCTTCTTTCTTGAAAATTTGCTTTGACATTTGGGCTATTTTATTTGTCTCCATGTAGCTAAACACATACAGTTACCATAGACTTCAAAGGGAAAAATAGTTGCACAACTTCATTCTAAATTAACCAAGTATTTGTGTGGGAATTGGATTATAGGGACTGGAAGTGGAAGCCAGTTCCCTGAGCTTGGGTAAAACAGAGCAGCTCTTTTGACTTTAGAGAATTTCTGCAGATCTCAGTGAAAATTCGCCTTTGAATTTAAGTATATATATATACATATATATATATTTTATTTTTTTTCCATTCACCAACAGCTGTACTGTTTTCACAAGATGAAATTCTCACAGGCCAAAAGTTGTGTGTGCTAGAAGCTCAGCAGCCACTGAACAATGATGGGAATCGATAGTTAATATTCTTGTCTCTGGAAAATTTCCTGGAGGACACCACTTTCACTTAAAGGCGGGGGAACACTTCAATGTACCTTAAATAAAAACACTTTTGGTAAAACCAGAAGTTATTTCTTCTGATAGTTCCTGTATGTTACAAGAATTTATTGCAGTGGAAGTTCTTCTTAGTAGTTTTATAAAGTATTCTTAATTTCATAAATATATATATCACAAGTATAGCAACTCACGTCTTCCATAGACTGAGCATATTGGCTGATTGATTTAAAAGAATGATGAAGCCTAGGAAAAATCACTTCTTACTGCAGTGATGAATTAATTTTGCTCAAGATCTCTGATCCTTTCTGTGGTTGTTTATGATTGATGAATGCTTAACACCAGTGGAAATTATGAAAATGTCTTTCTTACTGTTGTTGGTCTTTGACTTTTTGAACTCCGTTTCCTGAAGTCTGTTGCCAAAGCCTTAATAAAGACATATTTGGGTTTTTGGCTTGGTTGTGCTACACTGCTTGAGCTCATCTATTTTTAGATGATGCAAAAAGTGTAAGTGAAAAGGAGTAAGCAGTCTTTTCAGACTTAGAAAAATTTGGCTTTTTCTGTCTTAATTCTTCCAAGATTGTTCTCACTAGATTTATTAATGGCCTTCTTATGGCCAAGTGTAAACAGACTGTAAATGCTCTATGCTCTTTCCTGTTTTTTGGTTTTTTTTGCTTCTGCTACGGTATTTTCTTTGTCTCTCTTCTATACTGAGATTTAATTGGATGTTAGAGTCCATTTTCTTTTATGTCTGTCATTGGTTTTTAGGCATCTCTTGGTTGATTTTAAGATGTTTCTTTGGTTGTTTTCTTCCATTCTGCTTCACTGTGTGTCCCTGTTTGCATCTATTTTTTACCACAGAAATAGTTAATACTTGCTCACAAATCTGTATTTCCATCCCCTTCTCCATTCCTCTCACTACTGAATCTTTACCAATTTGAGTTCTGTTCATGTGACCTTTTCCCCCCACCATCTTCACACCAACAACTGAGCATTCACTCTGCCAGTGAATATAAACAGTCATTGCATTTTCTTGCAGAATGTGGTTTCTGTTGTGTGTAAGTGCTTGAGTTTATCATAGTATTTACTGCAGTCTTCTGCTTTGCTTCTGCCTTTTTCTGGATTATCATCTTTGAATTTCTGCAAAGGCTACCTCCCTGGTCAAATTTGGTGAACATATTTGCTTCATTTTGTTAAATGAACCATCATTTTGTTGCTGTTCTCGCTTCTGATATTTTTTTGTACTTGTTTCTTATCTTCTTTTGTACCACTTGTATGGATATGAAGAGACATGTAGTGTTTTCCACATTTTTCCCTATGTATATTACAATTAATTGAACTTCCTGTACTTCTCTCATTGCAAGTCTGTCTCTCATCTCCATCTGATGATACTTTTCATCTCGAATAGATAAATGTTCCTTTTTCTTTATTGTCTTCTGATTTTGTTTTTGTTTTGTTATTGTTGGGTTTTTTTGTGACTGGCATAGGACATGACAACATTTTTCTTTTTGTCATGTATCTGTCATTGCAGATCATGATCTGCATATTAGATCATGATATTTAGTGCATACTCATGTAACTATCCAAAAATACAATTAATAATGTGAACAGCTAAATTTGCTGACACTTTAGTTAGATGCTCCCTTGTGAGAATATTTTGTATTTAATCTTTTTCCCTATATCATCTTTACATATTCATATTTTTGACAGATATGAAAAACCTATTTTCAAAATACAGTCTTTTTTTTTGTAGGCTGACACATTTTGACAGCATGCTGTGACTAAGGGGTTGGACTTACGGAACATAAGTTTCTAGCAGTCTAACCTGGATGATGTAAGTCATCTCTGAAAGGGTACGTTTTATATATAAACAGATTCTGATATGTTCCCAGAGCAATAGAGCAATATTAAAAAAAAAAAATAAAAAAAAAAAAATAGGCACTGTTATAACAAATGAGACAGAGAGCTTTCTATGCACTTCTGAAAGTCAAAATCCATCATTTCACACTTATGAAATGCAAGGAAACCTTGCTCTAAGCACCTGCTAGCAGCACAGATCTTCATTGGTGATTCAGCTTGACTTGCAAATTCACTTCATTGTGTGTCTGTAACCTGCAGTCCTACCTCC
Source organism: Excalfactoria chinensis (assembly GCF_039878825.1). Classification (NCBI taxonomy): domain Eukaryota; kingdom Metazoa; phylum Chordata; class Aves; order Galliformes; family Phasianidae; genus Excalfactoria; species Excalfactoria chinensis. The sequence goes on from NC_092826.1 coordinate 64,893,298, forward strand.
CACCAGGGTGGCGAACAGTAAGGTTTATATGAATCTACTGCATGCTGTAGAAAATATCCACTGCAGAAGCATTTTCGGTGCTATGTTTAATGAGGGTTTTGTTGTCTTACTGGGATTTACATCTCCAAAACCAAGAATATTTATGTTTTAGAGCTACTTAAAATGCATCTATCATCCAGAAGGAAAAAAAAAAGTGTTTATCCTGATTGTATCAAGTACAAAACACAGTGAGGGTGTGATGGAATTTGATGTGTTCTGGAAGCTTCTGCGTAAACATGTCTGGTTTCTCTGTTATCTGTATGTCACCCTAATCTTGATGTGGCATTTTATGAGATTGGGCATGCAAGTAACACATGCATGCTGAAGCTTGTGGCTTTCATGGATGTCATTAGATTTATATCAGTGTTGAAATATCTTTCAGGAACTTCACATTTCACAGATTTTTAGCTATATTTCTGGAAGTTGAGAATCTGGTGGAAGATAGAAAGTACTTTGTACATGGAATGCTAAGTGGAAAATAATCAGCTTGTATGGTTATGGGCTGAAGCTTGCTTTTTTGAACATTCACCTACTTCCTATACCAGTCACATTTGTTTAGAAAAGAATGTTCAGCAACCTAGGTTTCTTTCAGTTGTGGCTAATTAGCTTTAAATTTCAACTGAACAATTTTTTATCCTTCAGAGGACACACAGTGACAGTAACTAAATAAATTGAGGTCTGTATTAAGTTCATTTTCACTTTACTGAATTGGAGTTGACTTGTTAACTCAGAGAGATCTGAACTGATGCTGTTTTCCTTTCTTCCTGTTAGGAGCAGGATTCATCAGCTCTGATTCAGCAAGGCCCATAGGGTGCAGGCTTGCAGGTTACTACAGAGACTGAAATGTCTAGATAGATAGAGGACATGCTTCTACCTTTGGAAACACAGGGATATTCAATATTGAGTGACCTTTCCAAGGTGAGGACAGGAGAGAATCAAATAAATTTCTAGGAAGGGAAATTATAATTAAATTACGAGGAACAAAACATACATTATGATAAAGATAGTAATAGTAATTGCAAATAGTGTATACTTCTGATAAAGGAAGATTTTAGTAACCTCTGCAGGGGCAGATAGGTAATGCTACTTAGCTGCTGGGAGGCACAGGACAGGGAAGATCTTCAGACATTTCTGATTCAAGCTGTTTGAGTTCTTACGTCCACCACTTAACCCCCGACTATAGGATGTAGAATTGCTAGCTCGATACTAAAACAGACGTAGATGAGAGTGAAAAGGGGAGGTGTACGGATTTCAAAACATAACTCAAATTTTACAAAAAGACCTTGAAAGTTTCATCAGATGCACAAAAACAGCATGATACTGCCCACATAAGTTTCTGCCATGGAAACTGAGTAGTTGCCTCTTAGTACTGTGATGAGTGACCAGATTATTTCCTTCCAGCGTGAACAGGGGATGAAACAATAAACCAACAGGAGTAAATTGCATAGAAGTGTGTTTTTAAGAAGTTTTGGAGCAAGGAAGCATGTATTTTTTTTCTTTCTGGCTGCAGGTTGTATGCAGATACTATAGTCATAGTCACAAGTGCATCACAGAACACAAAAAACAAACTGTGGACAGTTAAAAAGGAAGATTTGAGAAGTCACAGTTTATTTAAGAAACAAACAAAAAACAAAGCAAAACATGGTCCCAAGCAATCTTGTGATCACAGTAGTTTGCTTTCGTTTTGAAGCAGGAGCTTGGATTCAATTTTGGTGTTGTCAAATTTAATGCTAGCATAAAGAATTTCACTGTCATTTCAGGGCAAGCAGCCTTGGACTTTTAATGTGTGCAGTAGATCTGACTTAGCATGTCTGGTGTTTTAAGTGGCCAGTTGTAGCCAGTTGCAGTGTCATTCAGCAAATCAATATTAATGGAGTATAAATTTCCAGCAGGTATGACTGCTTTTGTTGTCACTGTGTAACTGGACTTGCATGCCTGCTCTAGAGCTTACTTTTCCCATCTACCCACGTTACACTTTCAAGCAAAATGATTTCTTTTATGATACTTTATTTTGTCTCTCTTGTTTTCTGAGAAAATCCCGAACAAGTACTTTCTGCTGATGCATCTGGTGCGTTGAGTGCTAAAAAAAAAAAACAACCCAATTGATTACCTTTGATTTAAAAACTCCTCAGAAGGAAGTTGCATAACAGAACTGTGAGCTCAAATATGTGAGTTTTGGCAAAGAGCTGTGGAAGAAAGGCCTCACAAGAAAGGAACTTGACATTTTGAAAAATTTTTATTGTCCGGTGTGGACGGGGAACGGGAAGTCAGATCACTCTCACAGGCAAGCTGCAGCCTCTTCCTTGCTGACCTTTAAATGCCACTTAGTGTCATCAGAAAATCAAGGAAATGCTACTAACAGGTCTTTGGGTCAGAGAGCTGTGTATCAAGGATGTCTTTAGAAAGCAAACAGAAACTCACTTCCACTTTTATAGTTATCTTTTTTGTAAAATGGGATTCTCATAACAGCGCAGTTTACAATTTAGTAGATTTTAGTCGATTAATCTCACATTATTTTATTATTATGATCACTAAAATTTTCCTAAATAACTGTGAGACATTAGAGCTTAAATTCATCCTTAAAACGAACATCATTTGGGAAGGCATTTTGCAATGTTTGAGTTGAGTTCCATGGGCTGTGGAATTTCTTAGTCTTGTTGACTTCTTCTGAAAATGGGAGTGGTATGCCTGAACCACCAAATTACCCAGAGCCTTTATGTGCCTGTGTTTTTAAACTGTCCTCTGGCCATCCAAAAGGTCTTTGAAAGCTAAATTCAAGAAGTGAGATAACACTTTGACAATAAACTATTTATCCTCAAAGAGTCAGGTACGTTAAGAAAAAAGGACCCCCTTATATTTCAGGAGTTTAAGGAGCAGGAAAGAAATTAGATGGCAAATACAACACTAAACAGTGTGTATGTGAAGTCTGATGGTGCTGTATAGTAGGTTCTGCAAACTCTTTCTTGCTTCCTTCTAACATTCATTGTATGGAACTGAAATGAGCTTTTGTCTGTGGTTGTACTATAGGAGCTGTTCAAGACTCTTGCTCAGCTAGGATCCAGATTCACTGGGGACCTGTACTGGTGCAACTGTGTCTATGATGGGTTTTCTTCAGCTTAATTAAAAATATAATAATGATTTTAAAAAAAAAAAAAAAAAAAAAAAAAAAAACAGAGGAAACTTTTTTCTTGCTGGTTTGCATTACTTAATCGTTGGAACTGCTAGCAAAGTGCTGTAACGCTGGCGTAATTACTAGGCTTTACAAGTTGAGCTGTTTTGAAAACTCTTTACATAATCCCGTGACCTTTTTTTTTTTTTTCCCCCGTTTTCTTTTTTGTCCCGCAGTGTAGTTACAAAACACTCAGTTTGCAGAAACTGAATTTGATTCTGAGCAGAACATTTCCACAACATGTTGCTGTCAAGTGAAGCAGATGATAAGGGCTTACTTCTTTGTACAGCTATATTGGCTGCAATGCATGAGCTTGGTTTTCCCTCCACCTATTATACATCCTGTGTTCTTATCAGTAACCTGTACTTTTAATGCTGGGAGAGAAGCTGTTTGTTGTTTTTATGTATCTCTAAATATGTAAACAACATTTCTCATTTTTCTGATGTAGTGAATGGAACCAACGAATTAAAACAGTCACAAAATCATAGCCTGTAGAATAGACTTTAGGGTGATTCTGTAAGTACGTGGGAAATGGAGACTAATGTTTATTTCACCCAGTGAACCCAGTCATTTCTTTAGGAGAAAATAAAGGTTTATTTTATAGAACCCAGTGCAGTATACTCTGAGATGAGCTTAAAACCTTGTTGGTTTAGATGAAATTGTTATTTTCCCCACTGTCTGACATATAGGTCCATGAAAAGAGTGTATTTCCTTATGAGATCTGACCCAGTCTTTCAAACCTCACCTCACCCTTTGAGCTTTTTTGTTTTCTTTTGGTTAGGAACAATGGATTGTAGTAAATTTAGAGAATAGTGATGAAAAAGACATGGCAAATACTGCTTTAATTCTGTAATAAAACTTTAGTTGATCAGAGCAGTCTGGTACCGTGCACTGTTTGTGCTAAATGTGCTATTCTGGCATGAAGTCTGTGCAGTGTGTAAAGTAAAAGATAAAAGTCCAGATCTTACATGTAAGTCACATCCATGGTAAATGCAGGATAGGATGCAAATGAGTTTGCTACCTGCATTACCACTTTCAGTTGCTTTCATAGGAATCTGCAAAACACTGAAACCTTCTAGGTGGTCAGGAATCTCTGTTGTTTGTGTTTATTTTTTAATTGCTATATTTTATTTTTGTTTAGCTTCATATGCTTCATAAGTGTTTCCTCAAAAATAATAAAATTAAATGAATTGTATTTTTGAGTTTGTTGCCCCGTGTTTCTACCTTCTAGCTAAGATCACTGTTGACATCTGTAGAAAGAAATCATCATACAATGTTGTGAACAAGTTCCTTGCCAGTTACAGTCCTCCAGAAATCACAAATGTTCACCACAATAATAAAGCAATAGATGCAGAACACTTTCCAGTCCTTCCTGGACTAGAACTTTGGTTCAAAGAGCTACCTCTTCTGTTTGGACAGTGATGAGATTTCTGGTGATTTGTAGTTTAATGCCAGTATGCATTCTGTGGTCTTGGTCAAAACTCCATCCAGAAGCTTTATGTACTGAGCGGGGAGTTTTGCACATGCAGTACCATGTTCTGATGAGAACAGCATTATCAACCATGGTCATCAACCTTCCTCTCCAGATTAGGTATCCTACTACAGCTTATAGTGGGTTGATATTAGTAATGGTTCTCAGAAGCCATTTTTCAGAACTATCTCATAAGTAAACTGAAAAGTAATCTTCTACTTAGTATGGAAGCTTCTCCTAATAAATGTAGCAAAAAATGACTAACAGGTTTTGAGAGAAACATTTGAAAGATCTTAATTAGCAAGTTCAGAAATATGATTTTAAAGTTGGGTAAAAGTGTAAAACTAAAATAAAAACCAATGTTTTCTTTCAGTCTCAATTTCTAAGTCGTCTCCTATAAGTAGACTTACTACTGTATGGTTGTACGTATTTCTGAATGAATACTAATATAATGATATATAAAGGTCTTGGTCAGAAGTCAGTGAAAATTATTCTCTTGATTTTAATGAGTTTTGAATGAGAACTGAAGTAATTTTTAACATAAAGGAATTACTGAAATAGTTTCTACTTCTCTTCTGAGCCTGTTTAAATGGAATATGGCGCCTGTTAGGGGGACTTCTTTTGAGCATATTCATTGATTGGTGTTAGTAGATCGTAAATGTTTACACTTGATTATGCATATAAATTGAAAATAGTTTTATGGTAGCAGAGTTTCTCTTATGTAAATCTGTGGAGAACTAGTAATAAAAGCCTGGGGTACAGGCAGCATATAATTAATAGTGTTCTCAATTAAGGGTAAAGGTTGCTTTCAGAAATATGTGTTACTTGTAATTCAAATACAACTGAAAATGTGCCATATCTACATGGTACATTTTAAATAGCAGAGGCAGCGTTCCCGTCAACTGTAACATTACATTGCAGTAGATGCTTGTAGTGCTTTCTGACATTCATACTGCTTGTAGGCTTTGTTCCCGTTGACCTTTAGAAGTGTCCAAAAGTTACAGTTTGCAATTCAGCAAGTTTGGCAGATGAACATACATGACTATTTATATCATTGTTTAAACGGTAACCAGATGTGTCTTGTTTTTCTTATTTCTCTCCCATTGTTTTTAAAAAGTGATGTTAATCCAAAATGTTAATCCATTTACAGGGTTTTTCCACAGCACCAAACTCCCCTTCGGTGAATTCCCGTTCCAGTACCTTGGGTCCCTCACTGTCCCTTGGTAATATCTCAGGAATGACAGCAAACCCAGAAGTGAAAAAGCGCAGAGCACCTCCTCCACCAGTTTTGGCACCCCCGTTGCAGAATATGGAGATGAGTGGACAGGAGAAGACAACAATACAGGTAACAGTGACCCTACAGAAATGGCTTTCTTTTCTGAATATGCTGGCTACCATCAGTCCATTCATCACAGCTGAAGTCATTCACAGACGTTTTGACTAACCACTAAGTACTGCACACCAAAAATATTGATCTTACAAAATGAAATCATTAAAAGTCTTGGAGTTTTGTACATATTTACTGGACTTTCTTGAGACTGCCCCAGGCTTTCCTCCATAAAGAATTTTTCTGAATGGGAAAAGTTTTGTGAAGCATTATTACACTGAAAGAAGGAGAGAGAACTAAAAATAGGGATAGGAAAGCTGGTGACTATATAGAGCAGCTAGATACCATTATTGGCCAGGATAGTCTAGGAAATTAGATGAGCATTCTAATGAAAATCCTCAATATTCTATGATTCTATGAATATACTTTTTCTTCAGATACTTGTCAAGATGTTGCCTGCATCCTTGTTTCGTGTGCTGGATACCAGAAGATCTACCCTGTTTTCGTAATTGTTCCCTGTGATCTGTTAAAACAATGCTCTGTTTTAAAAGGGATCACTGTTCCGTGACGTAATCAGCCTTTATTAAATAGAAACTGAGGAGAAAAACCTTTCTGACATCTTAACCCTTTGAAAAGAGAGGAGTTAAGTGTAAAGGACTTATTGAACGTTCAAAAGCACATTAAGATTTTTGCATCCACCATCAATAAATACATTCTAAATATGAACTATAAAGTCTACATGTGGATGCTAAATCAGAATACAAGGAGCCCATACCTTCAAGGTCTTGTAGTGGGACTGGCTTTGTCTGCTTTGGGTTTGTCTTATCTGTAGCAGTTTTATCTTTGGAAAGTGAACTGTTAGTCTAAAATGGAGTCAGGAAGGAATCCTTAAATTCATTGCAGTTGGTGAGGAGGAGTCTAGTGCTCAGTTTTACTCTGCCAGTCTTCTATTTACTTGTGTTAGACGCACCTTGAGTGCCTTCTGTAATGAATCATTGTGTAAGCAAAGTTAACTTGGTAAAGGATCATGGGATCTTATTTTCCAATGCTTATGTTAGGCAAAAGCATGATTGCTAGGACAGGAAAATGCTTCATCTTTCAAAATATTCATAGGTGGTGTTGATAGAATACTCCTTTTGCAGACATAGCTCAAGAGAAACAATTATACTATCTTGCAACTTTTGGTGCACTTTCTTTTTATAAGTTTCTTTTTTTCTTCTTTTTTCTTTTGAGATTTCTATTGTAGTTGCTGAGACGAGGTTTCTTGTCCCCTGGATTTAAGTGTTCACTGTGTTCAAGACAGATAGGTGTTTTTTGTATGAAAATGTTATGGCACTTAAAACACCTATAAAATTTAAAGTAATCACATTACTTGGGCATTCTCTAAGGCTTATTTGCATGTAGTGTGGCACTGACATTTTACATTCTTTTGCACAAAACCAGTGAGAAGCTAATCTCTTTTTAATACTGACATGTATTTTCAGCATTGTTGTAGATAGATAAAAGTGTTGGACTTTTGAAGCCATTTGGAAAAAAAAAGTATTTGTCAAAAGTAGCATGCAGTAGTGTCAATTTCAAATTCTTATAGTCTGAAGGAAAAGAGGTGAAGTTTGCATCAGAAGATATTCCACTGAGAATTTGTGGCATTACAAGTGTCTTGTCAAGCCAACAAAGCCAGTGAATAGCGTAAAAAGTGTAACACGATTTCTAGAGTTAGTTTGCCTGCATTTTTGGGGGTAAAGGACATCTTTATGGAAACAATTGCCTATGTCAGAATAGTAAACTGGATTTGTGCTCTGAAGTTTCTCGATTGAAAGTGGTTCACAGGCTTCTGTGTAGTTCAAGCAAGAACGTGTGGAGTACAATTGAAATGGAGTACAGGTTCCATGAAACAATTAAAAACTGAGGGAGGAGAATAATTATGAGTTATTTGACAAGGTAGCAACATAAATATCATTTATATGAAAGCCCAAACAGTTCTGTGCATTCAGACTATCCAGTTTGCTGTGAAAATGAAGTAAAAAAGCTCAGGGTGTAAGTTTATTTCTTTAGTTTATGGGAAAGAATTAGCACTGATCTTTCTTTTTTTTTTTTTCAGGGAAGGACGTCAATTCCTTATTAATGGACTTCCTTCCATAAAAAGATAAGATGTTTGTTTAGAAAACTTTATTTATGTGCAACTGTTACTAACAGGAAGATCCTGCGAAGGGGGAACATGTTTCACTGGAAATAAACTAGCACATTAATAGAAAATGAAAACCGTGGTGTTCTGAACTTTCAGAAGCATTTCTCTTTTCAAACTTTCTCCTTCCATAAGGCTGTATAGAAAAGCAAATACTGTAGCTGTTATGGAGACACACAGTTTGACTTTCCAACCCAACAAGCACATTATTTTTAACCCATTGTTTAACTCTAATAGGTCATTCCATTTTCTTTACAGTGTAATGTTGCTTTAGGAGCATACATCTCATCTCCCTGCCTAGTAATTATAACCAGAAATTTCAACGAGTATGAAGGGATCAGAGATGTTTAGGCTTTTAAATTTAGATTTTCTCTTCTCATTTTTCTGAGTAGGTGAGTCGCTGCATATAACCATACTATAGTGCAAGTTTTCTTTCTGTGTGGCTTACGGTAATTTACCTCCTTCTGGGTAAGACCCCTGCAGTAACTCTAATTACCGTATAGCGTAGCATCATTAGTTTTGCTATTCCATGTTTAGACACACTGATGTGTCTGTTGTAAGGTAGTGTTTCCTTTGTAACTGTTTTAAATCTCTTCTAGCAAGTATTCATTTCTTTTTAGGTGACAATTGAACAATGTTTCAGAGTGTGCTGAGCACGTACCAAGTATTTGGCATGGGAAGGCAAAGGCAAAGAAAGGAGTACATAGATTTATTCATAGGAAACTACTTTCCCCCTTTTTGTAAACATCCCCAGAGTGATGCAGTTTAGAATAGTGGGAAGCCACATGAAAAAGTGTTTTTTGAAAGATCAAGGTATGGTAAGATATCCAATAGGAAATCCAAAAAGTAAGATGACTTTCTCATAGGAACAAGGAGATTCTTTCCTTGGTTAAGTTGCAACTTGGAGCATATGCTGTTCGGATATGTAGAGTAATACAGTGTATGGAGGTGAACAGAAGATCAAACTACTTTACAAACGTTCTCTGTTCACTGTCGCAGCATTTCCAAAGATGTGCTAGCAAAACCTGGGGTCACTTTGTGGTAGGCAGAGTATAAAATAAGTCATCATCACAAAAAGCACATGCCATTTAGACAAAATATTTGAGAGAAAATTTGTATGAGTAGAGCGTTGTAAAGCACATGGAGAGAAGCTGTACATGATGTCTGACAGAATTAAGGACATCTTATTCAGTGACCTCACTTAAAAAGAGAAAAAAGTGTAGTTCAGGCCATTTCTTGGAAGAATCGTACAGCTGAGTATTTAAATCTTTTGGAGATGAAGAGAATTATACACTGGCAAAAAAGTTTATGGGAATAATTACCTTTTTTAATGTCTATGAAGTGAAGAAGTTGGACTGAAAGGAGATGATAAATAAGGCCCGAGGGGCTTTCTGTAAGAGCCTTTTCTATGAAATGGAGTGGTTTATTCTGAGCAAAATCATGAGGCTTTTTGGAGACAACTTCAGAATTAGAAGAGGACTCTTCAATGCCTCCATCTTTTTAATAGCTTTAATGTCAACTTGCAGAAGCCAAAAAACACAATTTGTGGACTGTGATAAATGAGCCATGTGCTGTTTCAGCTGCTGGGATTTTCAAAATCAGAAGCCTTTCGTATTATATGTAGATATAAGGCATACAGGTTTTGTTATTAGCCAAATTCCTGTACTGCGTGAAGAGTGGGATTGTATGACAAGCACAAGTATTCTAACATTTGTTTTGTAATTTTTAATTTCAAACTGAAATTGAGCTGGCTTTCTCAAGGCATGGATGGCAGGTTTTGTTCTCTCTGCCTAGGCATAAAATTGGTCAAAATGAACTGAAGGCAGATAGAGCAAAACCTGCCACCCATGCCTTGAGAAAGCCTTTAATTTATGTGAGTAGACCTCTTCAACAAATCAGCTGTTTTTACCATCTTCCTTAAAAATTTCTACTGGCCATCACATAACTGTGTTTTGTTGTTGGTTTTTATTTATTTATTGGAGTATCCTGTACTTTTGTGGGTGGCATCTGCCTTGCACAGCATGTGTTCCACTGCTCCAGCCCATCTTGCACCTGCAATAGTTCTGATTCCAGCAGCACTCAACAGAAGGAGGGCCAGTGAACTAGCAGGCCCCTAGGTTAGGCCTTGAGAAGCATTTTCATGACTTTGGTAGTGATGCCTTTCTCATAGGAGAAGCTGTGTTAAGATTACTGCTCATCCAAGCCAGTGTAAATGGAATACTTCACTTATTGAATGGTGCATACCTTCTGATTTATTGAGGATATTAGGAACGTGTCAAAAGGATGAGATACTCTAATGAAATGACCTGTTGAAAACCATTGAATTTATGTCTATCTGCAGACAACCCTGTAATAATTTAAATCGCATGGGTACAGTGTGTCGAGAAAACATACCTGAGGTTTTTTTCTGACATAGAGAGCCACAGAATGTTTGAGTAGTGAAAGTAAAGTAAAGGAAAGGTATTGAAGGAAGCCTATGAATGAAATTATACTGAAATAATAATTAACATACAGCATTTGTTCAAATAATTATTAAACCATAAACTCATCTGGATTTCCAGACTCAGTCCTTGAATTTTTAGTTGTCAGATTTCCCATATATGTGTGTATACTACAGTCATGAACTTGGAAGCCACTTGCAAGGATGACTCATTATCTTTCTTAGAAGTAAAATACATTTTAGAATAGTGGCCAAGATTTTAGAAACAGTTCTCTGCTGTTCATTATTAGGAAGCTGAGTTTGTAGCTTGATGTTTTTTACTTCTAAGATGTCAGAAGTTAAGTCCGGTTGCTCAGCAACTCATTATCTGTCCATTGGGATTTTAATGTCATGTTATTTTTCACTATGCCGCCTTCTGTTGCAAAAGCTATTTGAATTGAGATTGTAAATATAAACATCTGAGCAAAGTAAACACTCCTTCCACTCATGTTCCTCCCCAGCATACTCTCATTTTTTTTTCAGACATCTTTCTTTGCTCATTTCCATGGTGTGGTGACCACTCTTCCTCCTCACTTCTTTATAATCTAAGGGCACAGATTTTTGGCTTGATGACCTTGGGGATAATCTTGATTGGTATGAAATCACACTGCTACTACTATTCAAGTCAGGTTTTCAAAATAATACACTTCCATGTGGCTTCAAATTAGACCCTAAAGCAATGGATACAGACACTGTAGGACAGTGCAGAGTGAGGTATATTTGTAGTATACACAGCTGTGTCATTAAAGGGGCCATCAGTAGAGCTCTCCATCTCTCTGCTGCATGAGTTAACGTTTCTTGAATCTGCTTTGTCCCTGAGTACTTCGAATCAGTTTGACATTTAAATTAGCAATAATATTCCTGCAGTGGGCCTCACTTCTGGAGAGGCAACTAAGTGCTTAGCAAGTAGCCTGTTTGTGTCTTTTTCTCTAAAAGGCATTGCAATTGCAACTGTCCTTCAGCTTCACAACAACTGAACAAAAACAACCAGTGCAGATTTGTTTCTGCATCTGCTCCCATTCATTAGTGAGAAAACTTGTCTCCAACTAGAGCCCTGTGTTCTGAGAGGAAGAGGCTCAAATCTGTTTAGATTTACCAAGGTGGCCGGTCCTATTTTTGCACAAGTGATTATAGTAATAACTACATGGAGGTAACAGTGGGAAGAAAAGGGTTTGGGTTTGGTTTTTTTTATTATTATTATTACAGCAGAGTACCATTCTGCTGTAGGTATTTTTGTCCCTTTTGAATTACACTTTTTTCTGTATTTCTACCTGAAGATAACGGTAATGAGCAGTTCACAATAGAGGCTATGTGACAGTTGTATTCTCTGTTATTAAGGAACCTATTATTTAACAAGAGGGTGGATGGACCCCGATCAGTTATCTCCCTTCCATAGGTTACACCTAAGCCAAAAATGTCTGCTAGAAGTCAACAAGATATGAGTGTATGGGATTTTTTAATCATCTTTCAGAGAGGAAGGGAGGTTTCTTTTGACTCAGAGGTCTTCTGGGTGAGGTCTTTGCAACCTTTCTCTTATGACACATTTCCTTTCCCCTTAAGTGTTCTGTGAATGTGGTTATTTTTTCTGTTTTCTTTTTTTTTTTTTTTTTTTTTCTTCTATGGGGCATCCAGAAGTCTCCAGTGAGAATAACAGATACATTTTACATGTTCTGAGGAAGGATGCAGTGAATCAGTTTCTACACTAGGAAAAAATCTGTTTTTCAAAATGTGTCCTTTAGCTCTACAAAATATTACATCTTGTAGATCGTTTGTCAGTTTTCATTAAGTTCTCTGCAGATATGAAAGCAAGGTTCGTTCCAAAGAGGAAGGAGACCATTTGCTTTATTTATTAATTGTTGATGAGAAGAAATTTAATAACTGGATTTGTACCTCTTTTTTACTGTCTTCATTTCTTCTACTTTGGTGTTCTTTTTGTGCATTAAGAAGACCTGATATGTGAATGGTGCATGTTATTTTTAAAGATCCATAGTCTTTATTGACTGAGGACATCAAGAGCACTAAATAATAAGTGTCACTGATGTTGCTGGCCACCATGTTAGAACCCTTAGGCAGTTTGTGGGGTTTCTCAGCAGTATTCTGTGGTGAAGACTAGGATATCGAATTTTCCTTGAAGATGTTTTTTTCTCAGAAACAGTGTTTAGATGCCCAAGTTATGTAAGCATGCATAAAAAAACACTTTCTCTGTGTGTTAAATAGTAAACAGGTAGTCAGGGATGTATAAATGACCTTTTATAGTTCAAAAATAAACCTAACTCTATGTCAGGGGCAGTCTGACATATGTCATCTGGTGTGGATGTATGTATGAAGCAAAGGTGTGTCACTGACTTTGATGGATAGTGCATTTCAGAAGTCGCATCAGTGACTTGAAAGACAAACCTCATTGTCACACCATAAAATGAAGAGCATCTCAAATAGCTCATCTGCATGGATCAGCAGATTATGACTAGGAAACTGTACAGAACTGAATACTGGCTTCAGTGCATTGGAAACAAAAGTTGCTATGTTAGAATATCGCAAATTTAGTGCCAGATGGGTTTCAAGAATGCTCACACAGGAACTGTAAGAGCTCCGTATACAAGTTTGTCAGGACCTGTTGGAGCAGTGTGAGGCTAAAGTTGACAGCTTCCAGGATCACGTTATTACCAAAACATGATGTCACCACTACAAGTGAGAGTCATAATTGCAGTCCAAGGTGTGGAGACGTGAATTCTGCATTGAAGAAAAAGATAGAGATGCGGCCCTCAGTGGGTACAGTGATGTGCATTGTCATTTGGAATAGGAAAGAGGTGATCCTTGTAGATTTCCTGACAGACAAACAAACCATCAGCTCTGCTACATCACAATGCTGACTAAGCTGAAGGCTTGAAATTATAGAGTCAGGCCTGAGAAGACAAAACTTGCTCATGCAAAATGGTAATACCAGGCTCCATAACAGTTCAGAGACCATGGAGCATATTGCCACAAGCTCATTAGTCTAGATTTAGTGCCTTCCAACTTCCATCTGTTTGGGCTGATGAGAGATGGACTGCATGGGCAGTCCTAGCAACTGTGAAGTCCTAGCAGCTGTGAAACAGTGGGTCACTTTCGTTAGTGCAGGTTTTTACAAGTGTGGCATCCAGGCTCTTGTTGCTGGCAAAAATGCATAGTTAATGGTGGTGACTATATTGAAAAACTGTTTTGTAGCAGACAGTTTGCTCTATCGGTGTTATTACACTCTTTGTATCTGTTGTAGTTTCCTTGGAAATAAGTAGGAGGAATTACTTTCAGAGCGAACTATGTGTTTCTCTGTATTTCACAATAAATTCATGTAGAAAACACTATTGTGAATGTTGTAGGCTGCAAATATTGTATGGTGATTATGAAACTTTTCATTGGGCTTTTGCCCAATCCCTTTTGCTTTGGGACTTTTATTTCAATCATCCTGTCTGAAATTTTATTTAGGAGCTTATTAACTTCATTTATGCATTTCTGTTGATTTTGAGAGTTCATGGGAGTGATTGCTGGTTCTTTTTTTTTTTTTTTTTTTTTTTTTTTTTTTTTTTTTTTTCCTTTACTCAATGAGATAATTAAATTCTTTACAAAGATGTGTTGTGAGAGAAAAAATACTGATTTTCCCCAGTACCTTGTAAAGTAGTGGTCTCTTGTATGGCAGCAACCAATTAGGAAGATCTTAGCTTAATAAAGCATAGTTCTGTGAAAATGTCACCTCAGAACTCAATAGCAATGAGTATTTTAGGAGAGAAAAAGAAGATTAAAAAAGTTGTTATTCTACTCTATTGTGATCTTTTTTGTGCCATCTTGAATACCAGTATTTCTCCCTCCCAGACAGAATAGAAGGCTTTCTGGAAGGGCATTGTGACAAAAGCTGTGGACTAGATTAATACAAGAACAGTTGTGCAACTTAAGTAAGCAGTTTCTTTGTTTTGCAAGAGTGGTATGAAGACTATGAATAGAAATTTGACTGTTCAGCTATTCAACCAGCAATTAGAAGAGCAGGTGGGCACCATTTGAAGCTGATAGAAGGCAAAACGTGTAAAACCAAAGAATATGGTTGTTCATGCTCATAGTAGAACTCCTTGCCAAGGGTTGCTGTGAGTGCGAAGAGTTTATGTGGACCCAGAATGAAGCTAATGAAATCCTGCAAGAATGAAAAATCTGTTCAGAATTTTTAAATAGAAATCACACCAGGAGATAACTAGCTAGAGAGGCTGGTGACTATAAAACATCAGTAGGAATGAACATATCTTCTCTTTTTTCCTGCTCTCTTGAAGGTATTTGTTACAGCATGAACAGAACCTTAATCTAATCCAGTGCAGCTCTTTTAGGAGAAAATTAAAGAGGTTCTAACATGAATATTTGGTTCATGTAATGTGGTAGCAATCTGGAAAGGTCATTGATAATGTTTGCACTGAAATCACTAGATCGTCTTATCACTGCTTTTTTTATTACCAGGTAGCATGTCGCTTGTTAAATACAGAAACAGATGTTTATTATTCCAATTCCTAGTCTTTGTTCTTTGTTTTGTGGTCTTCAAGAGTGAAACTCTGCATTTGCAGAATTAGGTCTTTAGTTATGCCAGTAAATGATAGGAGCAATAATAATTTTCCAAGGTGATCCCTAAAGCAACTTGCCTGGTATAGGTGTTTTAGCTTTGTACTGTACCTGGTGAAATCCAGAACCGTGAAAGATTAGATTTCATTCCATGTGAAATCGGCACCTTAAAGATCAATGTCAAATATGTTTATTGATATAAAGAAGAAGATGAGACAAAAGTGGATGAGTGAGTAGTTGGAATGTTTTTCACCTTCATTTCTCCTCCCCAGAAACTACACTTGTAGCTCTATGCTACAGGTGTGCCACTATTCTCAGCTCACATCTCACAGATGTTGCTATTAAGTCCAGTTATCATCGTCACTCAGTATAAAACTTCTTTTTTCTTGTTAGGGTAGTTTTTGTTTTAAAGCAAAAAGCAGATAAACTGTTTCTGTTAGAGATGCTTGATGTGCTTTCTTTTGTGTTTCAGTGCTTGATGTCTACATAACAGCTTCTTTGAGAAGTGGGTTATTAGTACACTTCTGCCTTGTGATGTGAAGTTATTGTTTTGCTTAGCAATTGATGATATTCTTGCCTTCCAAAGGGTGACAAGTAAGATAGATCTCTTATGGCATTCTGCTTTCCTGGATCTATCCAGTTTTCCCTAACGGATTAGACAGTATTTCTTTATTTAAGATGAGCGTATGAGGATGGGGTATTTTTTAATGATTTTAAGCTAATTGCCTTATGTTGAAAAATACATTTATAAACTGTTTCCCTTCATAGACATGAAATTCTGTGATTACATACAAAATTAAGTTTTATAGAAACAGTGGTCTTTGTAACCAATCATAAATCTGGAAAGTTTTATCTATTTAATATTTTCAGTGGAGCTCAACCTGACTAGTGCTATCCTATTCCATAGTCCATTATCAAGATGTACCGTAACCAATTACTAGAAGCAGTCGTGAGCTGTAAAGGTCTGTGGTCCTCAAAATGTTCTATATTGAAGTAAATGGCTATGAAATTAGAACACAGAACAATTGATTTCTAATTTGAAGGTGATTTGTTCATTTTTCCCCAGACAGCTTTAAATGTGACGTTGAGTTAGCTGAGTGAGAGGTATCCAGGTTGGTTCCTTTCATGACTGACAAAAGCAGTGCTCAGACAAACATGAAACCAGCCGACAGAACATCAGATAATGTTTGCTGTGCAGTCTGGATGCTTAATTTAGCTAGACAAGTGCATTCTGGTTTGGCTAATGATGCAGGCCCAAATTAAAAGAGAGAAAAGTGCAGTCATGGCCAAAGGCTTATCTTGCTGTCATATATAGAATCAAATTTAGGAATTATATCAAAGGCTCAAAAAAAAAGCTCCTGGTAAAATGGAGTAGTTGTACCTCTTCTAAAGAGAAAAGCATGAAAAAATTATTTCCATTTAAACAAGCTTTATTTTATATTGATTATCAAAGGCTACAGATAGATTATTATGCACTGTAGTGACTACTTTTTTGGTAACTTTAAAGAGTATAAGGTTATGTTGCACTTCAATTTTATATTACTTAATTTTTTCTTTTTATCTCTAAAGAAATTCCATGGTCTGTGCAGATTGTCACCCATCCTCTTTAGACTTTCTAGTGCTCAACTGTATGCTGCTGCACATTGATTTACTAGCAGTATGTGTCCTATTTTTTCAGAAAACATTTTAGTAACTCAAAGTTGAGCTTATTTCCCAGTTTCTTCTGTGTCCCTGTTTTTTTCAACTAGTAATTCATATACTTATTTTTTGTCTCGTTTGTCCTGTAATTTTAAATGGCAGGTGATGGATGATGAATCAATTAAAACGAATCTTATTCTCAGTCACAAACTGTTATTATTATTAATTTTTCTTTTTCTGAAGTTTAGCCAGTGTAAATAAGGATGTTACCATAGAATTTCAATGGAAGATGGAGGTTTTGATGTTATCCAGAAAGTGCAAGGGGAGGTGATGCTGCCTTTACAGTGGCCCTTTGAGAATCTCTCTTTGGTCAGTTATTAGGTATCACACCAAACTTAAACATTCTAAACCTGCTTTAAAGATGTGTGCTTTTTAGAAGGAGAATATTGCTTCTCTAGCTTGGGCTAGAAAATGTTGCTTATGAAAAAGTCTACCGTGTAGCTTTGTTGCATTTTCAGGAACAGTTATTTTGCAGCTTCATCCGGGAAATGTCACATGAGTCCAGTAGTGATATTAAGTTCTTGCTTGCTGTAACTGAAGGATGGATTGTGGAAAGTGCTGTTTCACACTTTGATGTGGACAGACTGATATTACAGGGGGATGGGAAAAGAAGACCTGTAGAATGTTGTAGAAATCCTCAGTGGTCAACTTTCCGGTTTGCTGCAAAATAGTCCAGTACTGCCCTCTAACCCGTATAGTTACGGGAACCCAAGCAACCTGAGATTGCTTTGTCTCTGTATATCACTTAACATGCATCATATCAAAACCATGTAAAGGCATGAGCTTTGTTAGGCAGGAAGAATTAAGATAGCAGTTATTGCAGTAGATTTCTTGTTGTTGTTGTTAGAAGAATGCATACAGCTTGAGAGTTGAATCCTTAGATTATGTACAAGAAAAATTCTTGGAAAAGTCTCTTCACCAGCATCAGTAACATTCCTGATCTTTTGCAATAATCCAGTTGCTTCTGGCTGTGAGATCATGGATTACCTGCCAGCTGTTTCTGAACTGATTATGCTACCTGCCTTGGGAATAATACCACAACTTACCATCTGGTGAGATCATGATAGTATCACTTGACCTCCACATGTGGTCTCCGTCAAACACTTCATTGAAAACTGGCAAGACATCAGGGCCTGAACATACTGTTCTGTGCAGCCCTGGATTTTGGCAGGATTGCAACATTTAGTAAGTAAACTTCATCTGGCTTGCAAGTCACAGACAAATAGAACAGGCTGATGTCATCATAGTAGTTAACTCTCGTTAAAGAAAAAGTTTGTGTTGAGTAATTATTAGCTTTGTCAGGCAGATTATTTAGGGGAAGCTAATGGACAAGGCAAGGCTTCTGAAGAACTAAGTCAGTAAGCAATGAAAAATGACCCTAACACAGTGCTTAATTTAGAAACTGGGTTTGTGTCACTTTTGAGATCTCACTTGCAACTCCACCTTTCTTATATCTTAAATTAGGGAAAAAAAAAAAAAAAAAAAAAAAAAAAAAAAAAAGCAAACGTATATACTAAAAAAATTAACTATTTAAATGCATACTATGTTAATCAGGAATAATTTGGTAGCTTGATGGCATTGTTTGCTGATCAGTTTCTAGCTAGAAATAAGAAAAAAATTAAAACATCCCAGGTAAATATAATGTACTAAAACTGTTCACTGATATCTAAAGCCATTTTTCACTTGAATTAATTCATCATTCAGAGAGGTGGGAATGCAAATCCAACTCCTCTGACTCTCTGACTGCACACCACTTCAGTTTTTCACGTCTTTAGAGAAAGAACAGTGGAAGTATGTTAGTGCAAGTGTCACCTTAACTAGAATGTTATAGCTTAGCAGACTGTCCCTGCTAGAGCTCATGCTTTCAGCAAAAAACAAAAACAAAAACAAAAACAAAAACATGGACAAAGATGCAAATCAAATGACATCTCTCTGATTTTTAAGGACCAACAAACAGACCAACCAACCAGTCAGCATGTAATCCTGAATATGAGACAGAGGAAGATTATATATAAAATCCTTATGCTAGGGCTCATCCCAAAGGCACTACTGGCTCAAGGAACTATGACCGATACCTATCAGATTCATTCATAAAGTTGCCAGAAGAAATATAAAGCAGCAGTCCTACTTTGTATTTTAAATTCTTATTACTACTCAATTGTTCTATTCTAATGCATTGCTCTGGCTGAAAGATAAGCACAAAAATGAAAAAAAAAAAAAGAAAAAAAAATGTAGAATATTCTTGCCCTTTTACTTAATTGTCTCTATCTAGAAGAGGAATCAATCTTAGTAACAAGTCAGTTTGCAGTGGTTTTAAAATGTGATTTTTAACCATCGAGGGCTTTGGTTTCTTTTTTTGTTTTTTCCCCTAAATGAAGACATAAATGAGGAGGATTATATTGTATTCAGAGAAACGGAGGAAATTCAATTCTCTGCCAAAACAAACATCCGCAAACTTGTGTAGTCTACATGTTTCAATGCATGTGAAAATATCTGGTGCTGTAGAGTGACTTCCTTGAGTGGAAATAATATTCCAGCTAGTAATGAGATTTTGCAAAAGAAGGAAATCACAGCTATCTTAGTAATTTAACATCTCGGATTTGTTTATGGATAGTTTCCTGTTTGACACATCTAGCTTAACAAGTTAAAGTGTTTAAAGAAGATTAGAATGACATTAATTTTTAACTGCCCTTGACCATGACGTTTCATGAAGGGTGTGTTCAATAAAAACAGATGGAAAAATGAGCTTGCCCCTTCACCTCACAGTGGTTTTCTTCTGTCAACTGATTTAGCTTTCTGTTGCCAGTCAGCTGAGTATTCAAGGACATCCTTGAATTTTGTCATGTTCACTTTATGAATAAAAATAAAGCACAAGAACATAGCAATTTCTGTAGAATGCAGTGATGCTTTTTATCTATTACTAATGTCGAAATGTTTTTTCTGGTCACTGTTAAATTACAAAATTAATGCATGAGTTATATTATGCAAGAAATTAAATTTGAAATTAAATAGCATAAAACTGGGCAATATTATGCAATATTTTGTGGCATCTAATTAAAATAATAATGGTATTTTCAGAATAGAACTACAGTTTGCACCCTAGTTATAAGCCTGACTTCCCAATTTGACACAGCAACTGAACGCTTCTAGCAGGAAGAAGCTCAGAAACTGAGGCTGTGAGTATGACTGAGCCGCAGACATTTCATGAGCCCAACTATCAGATGAGTTGGCTGGTGTTGGGTTGGGTCATAGCCTGAGATTTCCCCATGTAGGCATGTGCCATGTGAAACTGGTGTATCCAAAGTAAAACAGTACACTGGGAGTAGTCAGTCCAAATGTCAGGTCATCAATCTTTCTTAGCAGCATTCATTTCTAAACTTCCTACCACTTACTTTAAGTTCTTCCTTTACATTTATTATTATTCGTTTTGCCGTTGGGTTTGTGAGATCGAGAACTAGGAAATCAAGATGTACAGAATGTAAATGCCTGATCCACAAAATCAGTTCTTAGTTTCTGAAAGTGTAATCATTTCTGTGCTTTTTCTAATCAAAATGACAATTTTTTTGAAGAATATGCTCTTTAATTCTGTTTCCATGTGCCAGGTTGTGAGTATCTCTGTGTATGTTGCTTTTACAATATGTTGTTGCATTGCATGGAATCCAAGCAGGCATTTTAAATATCCCACCACTCACATGCAATCTGCAACATAAAGACATGTTTTTGGGAAACATCAGACTGCCGCTTTTGAATGCCATTTGTAACATAGTCAGAAATTAGAAATTCAGTCTTCAGTCAGTTGAAATGGAGTACTGCCCAATAAGGAAATAAGGTTCAGCTAAATAGACAATTGAATATAGTGTAGCTGGCAGTGGTTGGCCTCATGAGTTGTTCATAAGTTCCATTTCTTTGGGAGTTCCCAGAATTTCTCTGTGTCAGTTTTTGCTTATTATCAGTGAAAAGCCTAGTAACGTATGGCCAGTCCAGGGAACATTAGACATATGAGTGAATGATGTTTAAGACAAATTAGTGTTCAGCTGGGACTTCTTATAGTTTATGGTGCTAGGCGAGTTGAGGAATCTGCTGCCCAGTGAAAGCACCAAATCAGCTGGATAGAGTAGCTTTTATATCATGAAGTGCAGTGGGCAGATTTATGTCTCTGTTCTGCAGCTGAAAGATTTATCTCTCTGATTTTCCTGGAGTGGTTCCTCTTGGATCAAAATATTTTTTTCTCAACTGCTTTAAATTATGTACAAAATCATACCAAAAAAATATATTTAAAAACTCTCGAGCCATAAATCTTACTAGCATACCAACCTACCACTTGTCTTTCATTCAATGCTGAAAAAGCATCAGTGCAACTACAATTATATCTAGAAAGTGATAAGTAAAAATTGTCTTTTTATTTCCAGGTCTTAACTGTGAAATTAGTCATGTTTCAAAATATTGTACAGCTCTTTGTGAGGAGAAAAGGGGCTGGGATAGTCCCACATGTAGTCGGATGTGATAATGTCATTTGTTGAGTTAAAAGCTAACAGAATTTTCTGTGATACTTAAGCACTTTTGCAGCTGAGTAGGCACTCTGACCCACGCAGTATCATCACCAACAGGTGCATCAGAATCTGGCTTGCTTAAATCAGTGTGTGTGTCATGTCTGTGTTGGATGACAGGAATCAATTTGTAGTTAAGACATGCCTGCTATTGAATCCATGTGTGTTCTTCCCGTCCTCCTTATTTGCTTCTAAAAATAATTTCTACAAATAATCACTCACCGTTTCCCTGAACAACGTTTCGTATCCAAATGAGACAGAAGTCACAGCAATACAAACATTCTGTAAAACAGTGAAAGGTCCTGAACTGTGATGTTGCTTAAAAAAATCATATAATGAGCAAGAGAGTATCTGAGCTTACTTCACACATTTTGTATAATTTGCTATAAAACATTTGAATATGCTGAGCTATGATGGGACATCTTTCACATTCAGTCCTTAGTTCAAATATAGTTCTTTCGCTGATAAAATGCACTTATCATCTGTTTCTAGGATGCTTAAGCAAAAATAAAATTGTTTAATGGTGATTTTGATAAAAATCAAACACTGGAAAACTGCTAGGTTTTCAAGTTTCCATTTTTCCTGGTCTGTGTCGAAGTGATAGCAGTGAGAGTGAAAGGAAAAATCTGTTGCTGTAGGACAAATGTCTCTTGTTTTCATGAAAGTACTCGAAAGAGTAGTTTGGATTTTGAAATGCAAAATATGCACTTTTTTTAACGCTAGTCATGTGTTGACTGGGTCTGCTGAGGGGGTTTCTTCTAAGGCGCATTTGGAACAGTTTGTATCTGTCTGTGATTCCTTGAGTCTCCAGTGAGTGTAGACACAGACTATGGTAAGAGATACCTATAGTTTGTTCAGTGGAAACCTTGTTTATCCAAAAGTAACTCAAGAAGGTGTTTTATTAATGTGCAAGTCCAAGGGAGTCTTTCCATTATAGTTTTTGGTTTGATCCCTTCTTGTGTCCTTATTTGTGCTTCTGAGCTGAGATCACTCAGCTTTTTTCCAGGCTCTGTCTCAGTTCTTGTGTATGTGTCTACTCTCACCTGTTTGCTCCAAACATAACTCCTGGCAGAAGGAGAGTAATGTATTTTTCCATCTTGTCTCTGTGTCTCAACACAGTAATTGTTGAAGATCATCAGGTCTTCCACACCTATTCAATAAATGGACAGAACGTGTTGTTTGAAAGGCATTAGTATGCAGAAAGCTACAAAGGTGGCCTTCAGCATCCAATTTAGAAGTTTTGTGATATTTTCACCTCAAATCCACAAAATGCTTCTGGGTTTCTAGCATTAGACTAAGCATTTTTACCTGCTAGCATCACCAGTTTGAAATAAATTCCTACTTGCTTCATACTTTAATTGTATGTATGTAATTGTACTACTTAACTCTAGTAATTGGAGTATTGCTGTATTTTGTTATTTAACAAGAACACACTACAGGCAGCTCTCAAAGCTGAATTAAGCCACCCTTGTTCACTAAATTCTGTGGCAAGTGCTTGTGGACTGCACTGTTAAGGGCACTTAACAGGCCAGAGATAGATATGTGTGACTCTCCAAATGTGATGTTGCAGTCTTTAATTTGTCTTTGGGAACAGTACAGTGAGATTTCTTTTCTGGTCAATGTAGTGATTGAGAAGACAGATACATAGGCAGTGTCAGCAGTTGACTTGCAGAGCTGGGAGATGCTGGAGAACAGAGGAGCACAATACATCAATGTGGTTTCTGGCTTGCAGAAGAAAGCTGTTTGGGGAGCATTAAGGCTGCAGTATATTTTGGCTCAGTTTGGTTTGTGAATAAAAGGAACGTGGTATTTGCCAGATGACTTAGCAGTTACACAGATAAACATTACTATTAGAAGCTTACAAGTGAGGGGGTGATAAACACAAAAGCAGTTGCTGACGTATAAGCTGAGACAGGCAAGGCAAAGGAGCAGAACTCCTAATGGAAGTTTATCTGAGCACCTCCTTGTCTTTAAATACTCACTCAGTGAATTTTTGATGATCGTGGCTTTTGTTTCCTTCAATCCCCAGTAATATTTTTCATGACATTTTATTTGGTGTAACCCAGACAAAATACTGAACTCTTATGCATTTAAAAAATAATAATAATTTAAATATATATATACGTATATATTTACATTTACTGCTATACTCTCCAGAGCCCTATTAGGTGACTGTCGAATGCTACTGATTGAAATTTACTACCATCGTACTTGTAGGGTACCCTTCCATCTTTCCATGGGTTCATGGCCTCCTCCTTGTTTTGTTCAAAGTGTTTTTTGAGCCCTCCAGTTTTAATAAAGATGTTGAACTTTGACAGATAGAAGCCACATTCAGAATATTTCTCAAGTATTTTGTCTGCAGTATCAGAAGTATTTTTGAAACAGCATGTGAGCCATTATATAAATTTAATTGATTATTATTATTTTTTCCATTATATTTGCTGCCATCAGTATGGAAACATGTTGCACTGTTTGTCAGATTTAGGTCCTTTTGACCCACTTCATTCATCTCTAGTTCAGTTGACAGTTTTAGTTAGAGTCACAGAACACTTACATTACTTTTAAATATGTGTTGCATGAATTGAAGATCCCCTAAAAATATCATCTAGTTCCTTAAAAAATGATAGATAGCTGAAGGTGCTAAGGATCGGAAATACTCTGTTACACTCAGAGAGGGGCTCCTGTAACAAAATTTGGATGGGAAATTCAGATAATGTTGTAAGACTTGATTTATTAATAAAAGAAGCAGCCAGCCATAACAAATTATTTTCAAGTTCTATTGTTTTGGTATATACAATTGCAAGAAGGAAACAGAATGTTCTTTGTGTTTTTTTAGTACTGATGTTTAGCCTCATATGTTTACTAGGGTTAGATTTAAAGAACTACTTTAAAAACTTTTTACCTGTTCTTGAACTAGATACTTTTACATACATTGCAGTCTGTCTAGCTTTCAGCACTGTTCATCTTTATGGTGTTTGTGAAGTATGCTGTGCTTAGCTGACCATATGATAATAATTTTTGTGTGCGTGTATTTGACCAAACTTTTGTTACTGCTGTCGTGTACTATCCTTTAGATTTGATTTTTTTTCCAATCAGTAGCAGTTTATTTACCCATACTTCCATCTAATGTTCCTTAAACGGTTCCTTTAAATAAGAGCACATATAGCTGAGAGAAGTTGGCTTCTCTCAAGAGTTCTTTCTTCTTTGTAACACCATAATGTGTCTCTTAAGAACTTGGTTGTAGCAGACTAACATCCTTCACTTACCTGGTACTCGGTGAGCGATCTCTATCATTTCAAGCAGAAAAACACTTTTCTTTTTGCCTAGATTCTCAAGATTTCCTTGGCTTAACATTTAAATAATCAGCCATACATTTTTATCCTCAAGTAAAGTGACCTTTCTGCTTGGAAGGACATAAGTGAATCTGGAAGCTAAAAGGTGCTATTAAATAGATGCAAAAGTCATAGCCTGTACTTACCAAGTATTGGGGAAATTCTAATTCTGCCTGTTTCTCAGCTGATTCTTTGTAGCTACTGTATTTTGGACACTAATGTCAGATTTTAATCTTTGAGGATTCTCTTCTTTTGTAAAGAACCACCCTAAAGAATCAAGCATTAAAAGCTTAAATGTATTTGCTTATTTTAAAAGGCAGAGCAGAGAACTGTGTTGTTTTTTCTGGGGCCCTTTTTGCCAGTTGCCCAAAAGAAGCATGAAGAATGCAGAATTAGGTAGCTGTCCTCCGTGTAATTCCTAATCTGCAAAACCAGAACCTGATGAGTCTGTTTTCACTGAACGGAGCTTCCCATCTTTATTCAGCTGCATGTAGGGCATTTTGGTACTGTGAACAAATACTAAATCCAACTTTAGTCATTTATAGTCGGTTTCTTTTATCTAGCTTGGCCTTTCTGGCTTTAGTCACGTGCTGTGCCCAGTGAATATTTAATATAAAATACAGAAACAGTCTATGTTAGTGGGTCCCAAAACCAGGTCACCTTTCCTTCCCCACCCTCTGTGCTGGAGCCTGCAACCAATCCTAGTTAATGCACTGTAATGGCAGTGCAGTTGCTACCAAGTTTCTCCAGGTGCAGAACAGGTGGAGGGCATCTGTATGTGCTGTGGCACAGTGGTTAGAGCATTGGCCTTCAGGGTGGTAAATGAGTTTCCTTATTTTATAAACCTCACCTTACTAGTGGACTTGTGAAAAGGAAGGCTAAGAGAAGAAGACTCTGTTCTTTGTAAAATTTGTTTATCCTCAGAGTTCCCATTCAGTCTAGGAAGGGCCACATACAAATGAATGCTTTTCCTCTGATCTCTGATAATAGCTTTGAGCAGTGTGAAGCTACTATTCATTAAATGAAATCGCCCACAACAAATGTATTTTAAGAGTTCACTAGTCATTTGGATTAAAGGAAGGATTATTATTACTATTATTATTTAGGCCTTCGTTAATATTAGAAAACCAGGCAGTTCTTTATAGTAGGTATCTTCAGCTATGTAGATTATCAAGATGGACAGAGCAGTGAAGCAATATGAGGGAACACCGAGGAATGCTAATAGCATGCTATGTGTGGGCAGCTTGCATTGCCCTCTGCCTCAGCTGTGCCAGATTCTGTCTGGTGTTGATGGTACTTCTCAAATACGAAAATTCAACAGATTTTCATACATGCTTTTTTTGTTTGGTTTGTTTTGTTTTGAATTATTCTCTCGGTGGAAGGAAACAAAGCTGTGTTCCAGTGATCAGTGGAAAATATTATGCAATGCAATGAAACCCAAGACAATTTTAATAAAATTTTTCGTATTAGAAAAAGCAGTGTAAACAGTAAAGAAGTTTTGGCTGGTCAACCAACATGTGGCAGTTTTTGGAAGCGAAGGTGTTAGAGATCTTTGGAACTATGTCTAAGAAGTCCAGTAAATATAAATCAATTACAGTATCATCTTTACACAAACAGACTTCAGATTTTGATTCTCTTCTCACAAGTCCTGACGCATCGTTTTGAGAGGAAACTGAAAGAAATGAGAGTGTATTTATTCCATATATATACAGATTGCAGTATTTAACCATAATTCAAGATCTGAAGAAATCAGTGTTAAAAACAAGAGCGTACTATGAGTTAAGCTGTTACACGTAGTGTCATACCGTGCATTGCTCTCCAGTCTCCTACAAAACACATCTAATGAAATAGAATGGTAGTTCTGTTGTGACGTCCTTTGCACTCTTTGCCCCTGTCCTTCCCTGAGTGCACTGCTGTGCCTCGTTTTCTGTCTTATCAATATCCTGTTGGCACTGTAAATACTTATTTTAAATATTTTGATGGTGCCATGTGCTAAATAAATTAGGTTATATGACAGTCACTTTTTATGCTATTGATAACTTAAAAACACACCAACACATCCTTCACTTTGCATATTTTTCAATTTCACTAGATTTCACAAGGAACATCTCTTAACGATCTACAGAAAAAGAAGAGGCGTGCTCCTCTTCCACCAACTCAGTCTGCTCCACCTACTCCTGCCATGCCAAATAGGAGAGAAGAGATGGAAGACAAGAGGAAGAGCACAATGGGTAAGAGACATTCTTTTCTCCTGTGTAATTCCATGCATGTGCTTTCAGCACTTAGTGTTTTAGAGTTTTCTTAATTCTGTTGTGCTGTGAGTTGGGAAATTTTTATAACCCGGGGGGAAAAAAATGCTTTTGCTCTACAGAATGAAAGTCTGGAAATAAGTGTTTATATGTTGCCTATTGTTTTGATGGCACCATTCAGAATACTATGGAGTACTCTCCGTACTATGGAGTAGTAAAAGTAGATAATCCTGTGGACAACATGAATGTTTGGTACAAGTTAGATATTCCAAAGCACTAGTTCTGGGCCTTTTCCATGCCTCTAAGGTCATGGTGGTTTTGTTAGTAAAAGGGAGATTAGGAAATAGGCCAGGCAGCTCTGAATCCATCAGAAGCTATGGGATTCTGCTAGAACTTAGGTATAATCAAGCTTGTTCAGGTTCTCCTAAACGTTCCTAAAACTGAAAGACTTCTTTTTTTTTTTTTTGCTGTAGTCCTCCAAAACTTTGATATCAACTCACCATGTTCAGTGAAGTTTTTATTTTGAATGTGTTCCTTGATGTTATTTTAAATTAACTTATCCTTAGTCTATAGCTAGAAGAAAAGAACTGGTACTCTTAAAAGAATTCCATACATAGCTGGAGACAGTAAATGAACTGTGGTCTTCAGCTGTATGTGACACATGTACTGTCATACAGGAAGACTGAAAAATGCTCTCTCAGACCTCTATTGTTATCTGACTGCAAGCTCATTCAGGTCGGTGGGAGCTTTGCCCAAGTGAGGACCCCAAGATTATGTTTTTAGCAAACAAAGTGATTTTATGATGGGTAAAGATATGAGATAATAACCCCACATACTGGAACTCATTTTTCAGTACTTTAAGAGAATCATTCTGTAAGTGCTGTAATGCACTCAGTGCACTTCAGTTCATGCCTTTGACCTCATGTTCCATAAAGCACCTAAGACATACAGATATGACATCCTGTCATACATAATTGCTTACATTACAAATACCTCGCAGTTTAGAAAGAAACCTCTTGGCTTTGTTCCAACATTTATTTTCAGTAAATGCTTCACATTTAATGCCTCAGCATTTATGCAGCAGCAGGAGTCCATTATCTTATGACATGCTCGACTCCATTGACATCTCTTATTTAAGCCCCACAAGGGGAACGCTATATCTGTGCTATATAATACAGGAGTTTTCAGTAAATAGGCTTGCTTCTAACTATTGCTGATGTCACAGCCTGACACTTCTCATGTCTTGCTCTATTGCAAGTTGATGATTGATAACACTTAGTGCTTTAACTTTTTTTAACTGTTAATTTTATTTGGTATCAGTGCTCAGAGCGTTTCAGCTGAAATAAAGCAGAGCAGAACCACTTCTAGTTGTTCAGTGCTGTGAACGTAAGTGCTTGCTGGCCAGACTGTTGATGTAGGGTTCTTTAGTATCGTTTACTTTAGCGGAGCCTTATTAATTTACACCAACAAAGAGCTCATCCCACAGTAGCTCAGTCCTCAGTGCTTCTCATTTTCTGCTACTTTCTTGAATGAATACATTCATTAACAAGAAGAAATGTTACAGCAAAAGAAGTTTGGTAAAACAGCTTCTCTTTCAGGCCCTTGGAAGAAAACGATGAGAAAGCACAGATGGCTCTGAAAGCAGGAAAGAAAAACTGTGAAGAAAGCAAGACAGTAGTGAGGGGGAAATGTGCTGTGAGAAATAGGCAGCCCCATGATGAAAAAGGATTAAAGATACCTGTGCATCTCCCAACTTAGCCTCATGAATTCAAGCAAAAAGCTTAATTTAAAATATTCTCAAACAGGCAGGTGGGGTGCACTTCAGTATTCAATATTGAATCACTTGTTCTGATCCCAAAGTCTTGTGTTGTTTTCTCAAAGCAGTTAAAAAGAGTGCATATTGGAAGCATTTAATTGTGTCATGAGTCTCTACAAACTGGTGACTCCTAACTAGTAATCATAATGGCTTAATCTTTTTTCCTCACTCTTGGTGCTACTCCGTTTCTCAGCAGGACCTAAGCATGAGTGTAGTAGCAGTGAGAATGGAGCAGGCAAGAGGTCCATCTCCACCAGTATCTATTTCATCAGTGACCAATTGCAGATGCTTAGGGCAGGGCATGAAAGAAGGGCAACCAGACAGTCATGTTTCTTCAGCTTGCTTTCAGCATCTGAGGACATTTTGAATTGCAATAGCTCTAGGCCTATGCACTACGAACCAGCAGCAGCTTTTCAGCACCACGGTGTAGTGCAGTGATGCATATCTAGTTGTTACATGTGGTATTGAAATAGGCTCTCAGTCAAAGTTACAAGTGTTTCCTATGATAGCTTAACAGTTTTGTTAAGAATGACTTTATCAGCTGCTTCCCCACAGTGACAAAATGATACAAAAACTACCTCGAAAAAGAAGAACCTGTCAAGATACCTACTTAAAAAGTACTGATTTGATGCATTTTCCTTTTTCTCTTACAGAGTGAGGAAAGTAGTCACATAGAGTACCCTAGAAGTCAATAAATTCATTCACTTTTTTTTTTTTCTTTCCACAGTTATTTTTCTCTGCCTTGTATTTGGCAAAGCACCGATAAAGATATCAACTGTGATGTACACTTATGTTTTGGGCCTGGTTCTGCTCTCGTTGATGTGGGAGTCCAGGCATTTCCTTCTCCCTTAATTACCTAGGGTTAAAGAAAAGCAGTATTATATCCAGAGAGACTTTGGTTATGGGTAAAGGAAAATCAGCGAATGCTATAAAAACAGTAAGCACAGCAATTATTGTCTTGATGCTGATGTAACTAGTTAATTGATCCCCTGTAGGTGATGGACGGCAGGTGCCACAAAAGCCTCCTAGGGGCCCCACTCGCGACCCACCCCAGTTAGTGATCCCCCCACCCCCACCTTACCCTCCTCCTGAAAGAGACAGTGTGGATCCAGCAGTCTCTTACAGAGAAGCAGATGTTACAGCACCAACAAAACTGGTACCTAAACGTATGTTTCAAAATATATGTATTTACATTTCATCTCTGTTGATGATTACTCTCAGGGGTAGTTTTTTCCAGACTTTCCTCTCTGTACGTGTCTGCTTTTTCCCTTTTTTCCAGCCTGTTGTCTTTTGAAATGTCCAATGCAGTGTAACTAATTAATGCAAAGTAAATTAAGCACTTGTTTGCAGGCAGGTTTGCTAGAGATCCCTGGCCATTAAAAACATTTAAAAACAACCATCAGAACACGTGAATTTGCCCAACTGGAAACAAAAATTCATTGCCTTGTGTTAATTCTCCGTCTTTGATTTTCTGTGGTAACACTTTTTCTCTCTACAGAGACAAATTCCTTTGGGAGTCAGTAGGTCTGTGAGTCTGGGTTGAAAACTGCAGGGTGTCTCCCTTCAGGAAAATTAAACGATTTACACAAGCTGTATATTGTTAAAGGCCTTCCTGTCCTAATGGATACATCTTCCTTAACATCTTTGGATACTCTTTTGTGTGCTCTTCCTCTCAGGGCATAACCGTTATCTGACAAAAATAATAAGATAGTTTCCACATCCTTGGGTATTTGTGAAAAGCATGTTTTCGTTACTTTTTCGTGCTTATCCATTGACTGTCTTTAATTCTTTGTACACGATCCAAGTCTTTGATCATGTTGTGTATTCCCTGTGGGCTTGACCTGCACACCCGTTGAGATCCTGTAAAGGCAGCAAAGCTCTGGCATATTATGGCATCACATGGACACGTCTTTGAAGGTTAGGTCTGTCTCCAAACCATGTGGTAGAGAAGTGCCTCCATTAGTTGCTAATTTGACAAAGACTTTTTTTCCAGGGTGTTTTCTTACTGAAATTATTGTACAGGTAGCAGTTATTCTGACACTTTAATGTTGGTGGTTTTGCTGTTCGGTACCAACTGATCCATGGCATTGCATTGCTATTCTATTATTTCCATGGACATAATGATTGTTGAGTTTTGTTGTGAGGAGAGAAAAAAACTGAGGCAATCCATACTAACAGAAAACCTGACCTTTATTGAGGATTAACCCTAATTCATTTATTTACCAACGTGTGCACAGAAATCATATCATACCTGAAATCCTTTTTTGCTGGATACCATCAGCTTGCCTACAATATTCTCTTTATTAAAAATCTCTTGTGGCTTTCTTTACATTAATATTTCTGCTTCATTTGAGTTTCTACCACTCCAATATTTTGCAATGCTTTCCTGATCTACCTTGGTGATCAAATACACTTTAATCAATGCAGCTCTGATATTATCAGCTTGATCATTTGCTCTTAAACATACACAATATCCTAGCCAAAATGATTTGATTAAGCTCATGCATGGAAACATAATGTGAGCTTTTATTATGCTTGGTTTATTGAGAGCAAAGCAATAGCGTTTAGTGGATATTTATTTTAGACATAAAGCATCATTGTTGGAGAGGGACAAGTTTAGCTTTACACTTATGCCAGTCTCTACCTGGATAGTGTTACACATAGATTTACAGGAGAGAAACGTGTGTAGATGTACACAGAGAGTAAGCAGCACGCATGACATATGCTAATTACATTGCCTAATTCAATTCCAAAAGGTGCTTAGATACTGTAGTGACTGAGTGGTAAAGAACAGAGTTTTGCAATGATGGTTTTTATTGCCTGAGAATGCCTCAAGCATTGTAAATAGGACTTTGGCGGTAGATTCAAAGAAGAACAAAGTTTTCAATCTTCCTGACTCTAACCTCAGTAAATGTGTTTTCTCATAGAACAAGGTGGGAAGGAGGATAAGCTACTGATGCCAGATATTGATGAAAGGCATATTTGTTCTGAAAAGACTCTCAAAACAGCTTTCTTTGATGATGATTGTGGTCTCTCTTTGCTGAGTGGGTGACTGTCAGCAGCAATTTGACAAGATGTGATTCCCATTCAGAAATTTTAATTATGTGATCGTGTGGAGTTTAAATTCTTGTTCCTTATGATCTGCCATAGTTTGTGAGGCACCATGCCCCACCTCTCGTTCCTTCCCAGCAGACGCACAGTTGTGCCATTGTGCTCTGAGAAACCCACGTTCAGAGATTTTCATTTCATAGGGGATGTTGGTAATCGCTCTTCATGGAGTTTTCCAAACTTAGGTAAAGCGTAAGTCATTCATGAATAGGGCTTTTGCTAAGATATTTGGACATTTCTGGCCCTAGTGGTACGAGTCTCTCCCGCAAACAAGACTGTAATTGTTCCAACTGGATTTTGGTTTTTAATCTTTTTATTCTCATTTCATGGGCTTTCCCATTAATTTTGTTCTTGTTGACTCCTAGCTGCATGTTTTATGCATGCTTAAAATGATATGTTTATGGGATCCTGTCTCCTTCCCTATCTTACTAATCAGATTTTTTCATGGCCTATAACTGTACAATTAACTTTGCTTTGGTAGTACAGAAATGGAGATTGTCACCTCTTTTGCATGGCTTTGGTTATGTCACATATCGTCTGAAAGTCTCAATAAACTGGGTAATACCCCGTGCATTTTAAGAATCTGAGTAGAAAGGAGCCTTGTCCCCATATCTATTTATTTATATTTTCATTATATCAGTGATACACTAATGGGTACAATAAGTCACTTGACAAAAACTGTGACTGTTTTACAATTTGGTCATGTTTCTTCAGTTACCTTGGATGTATATGCAGTCTTTCACAGTCAATAGGGATAGTCTCTTAAGGGTTGGACTTTGTTAAACCAAAAACCGGTACAGAAACTGAGAAAGAAAACTACATGTGGTTCTAGATTAATTGAGAACTGGAGATTACTGAGTATGTAATTTTGGTGGCTTATCGTAGTGCAGTGACGCAGAAGGAGTCTTTCAAGTGGCCCAGTGTTTTTCTTTCTTACAGATGATCTGTAAAACAGGAAAATAGGTGAGGATGATGTGGGAGGTTTATACTCCCATCATTCCTCATACTTGTCCAGCCTGATCTGAGGAAAAAGAATGAATCTGAATCTCCAATACCTTGTGCCTTCTAGAGAACTTAAATTCAGGCCAAGTTAAGCAAAGTTTGTAGACACATTGCATATCAGTTGGTGTCACACTGTTGGGATTGAGTTATCTTATACCTGAACCCAGGGAGTCAGTCTTAGAGCATCTGTGGAATTCACAATTTCAGTGTATGGGCACATGTAGCGACACTTCCTTTGGGCATCTGGTTCTTGAAGGTTACTGAGCATGCTAACCATTCTGTAGTGTTTCCTACACAGTATTCATTATTTTATTGTTTTACTCCTTTTTTCCCCCAACAGTTTATTGTTGTGCATCATTCCCTTCATACAACAAGCGCGTCTGACAGACCCTCTTCCTATGACCTTCATACCTCTGAACATCCTGTTGCCTCTGCTCTCCTGATTCTTCTGTTGCCTTTCTTCCTTCCCTGCTGGAAAAGAACCTTTTTTTTTTCTTTTTTTCTTTTTTTTTTTTTTTTCCTGACTGAGATTTTTGGCTTCCTTTCTTTTGAACTTTCACATTCTCTTCTAATTACTATCGATTATTTTTGGCTGTGGTTCATTTCATACTCATTTGTGAGATGTATGCTCCAGAACTGAATGCTGTGTTACATAAATCTATATATCAGCCTCAGAAGCATTATCTGTACATTTGTCTGTTCTTTTTCAAAGACTTCTCTTTACTTTGAGTCATGTTTTAATTTGTTCTGGTGTTTCAAAGATTGTGTGGTGTGGGGAGGAGAAGGGTGTCTTTCAATGCTATCTAAAGACTGACTTCATGAAAACTTCCCAAAATGTTTTGTTCTTTTTTTCTATTAGCCTAGTTATAGCATTTTGCGTTCTCAAATATTTCCTTCATTGCATATGTTTTGTTCCTCTGAAACAAAAGTAGAACTGGGCATGGCCTGTCAAGTTGAAGTACAGGATTCTTTCTGTATCTTGGCTATCATTCAAGGTGCGAAGAAAAAATGAAATAGAAAGATCTGTCTGATTAAAAGAAGCCTAAAAGTAATACCAAGAATCAGTACCAAATATACTGATTAATAGGCCTTACTTGTGCTTTCATCCTGGTGCTTAGCATGATTAATTTCATCTCGATGTTGGAGTCATCCTATGGCAATCAAGGTGTGTGTTCTATTTCTGTAACGAACGATGCAAACACTCTTTGCTCAAGATAAATCTCATTCCACGACTCTCCTTTTTACAGTCATAATAGGAATATTCAGTGAGTTATAATTAAAATATCAGCTATAGGATTGTACTTACCGAAAATTTATTTACGCTGAAGAAATTTCTTCGTGTGAGCGGCCCATAAGGCATGTATTTTTAATAATTTTGAATTATAAACATACATTTTATGAGTTGCAATCGTGCACACACCCAGAACTGTTCTGACCTCACATTTGCCATGATTTAAGGCACTTATGTTACTTAAATTAGTGAGTCGCAGTACAGAAGTCTAATTTAAATGATGAAAAATTATTGTTTTACCCTCAAGCAAACAATCATGTTCATCTTGAATCCTTTCCAGGTAGGCAAAATGGGGAATAACAAAACAAAGCATTCCTACAGATAATGTGAAACATGACTAGAAAGGGTTTTGATGTCTTTTAATACAAATATGACATGTAGTTAATAAGTTTTAAGTGATGCCTCAGAATATATATTTAATACCCTAAGGTATTCTAATAAAAGTGGAGTGGAATTGAATTGTCTATGCTGCCAGGTACTTTGTAATAGTTTCTTAAGACAAGACAATAGCTTAATTGTAAGTCTTCTCTCAGAGAAAAAAAAAAAAAGAAAAAAAAAAAAGAAAAAAAAAAAAAAGAGTAGATATACACAGTGTGAAGATTAAGAACCTAATTTACCTATTCTTATTACTGTATTTACATCCCATTTGTAACACCGCAGAGTTACATGCCCCATGGATTTAAGGCTAGAAGAAGAACAGAATAATGAAGTGGTGAAACAAAGGGGTTTGTATTGAGTACAGTGTAGATGTGCTGTATGCTGTAAAAGCAGTTCTTTGCATCTACACCAGTTCAGCTTACTGGAAGGACAACTTTTTAACTAAGTCACAGTTTTGATGAAAAGGTTTCCTTGCTGTGAAAGAATACAACTATGATCCTCACCACCTATCTGGCAAGTTTGCTGTAAGAAGCTGCTTGCAGATGGTCTGCTTGAACTTGAAAGTGCTGTGGGTGAAAACTCAGAAATTCATTGCTCATACTTAATTTATTTCATTTTTGTATTGAAGTGCCAAATTTGCCTCTTTTCTTTTGCCTTTTTTTTCCCCCCATGTTTGTGGAAATTGGCATTTTCCATGAAATTTCTGTGTAAAACTGTGATGACCAGTTTTAGCTGCTAGCTCTATCTTCCTGAGTTTAAAAAAGAAAAACACCAAAAGCCTAAGTTCTTGCTTGTGCCAGCTCATACCCTTTGTTGCTTCAAGTTTCAGAAATGCCAGATACATATATGTAGTATTAAATGGTAAAAAGGAAAAGCTGTATCTTTACAAGAAATCATCGTAGTTATAAGCAATTATGCTTATGCTCCAACATTAGCATGTTTAAAACCTCCCATCATTATATACAGTGTGGGAATGAACTTCCAATGGCACTCATTATATCCAAATCTATTCAATGGAAGCACATAGATAAGCTGTTTCATGACTGTTAATTCATTAATAATGTCTGTATGAGGGGGTAGAGCGTTCAAGCAAAGTGAGACCATGGGAACATGAACTTGATGGAAGTTTGGTTTGCAGGCACCAGCTCAGCACTGAGGTGCTCTCTGGGAATCCCTCCTTGCTTTGTGCCTTACCCAGGGTTTCTGAAGCCACCTCAGTTCTGCTCCTGGAAATGAATGAGTGTGTTTGTTATTTTCAGTGATGGAAGAAGTGTCCGTTCAGTTTGATGGAATCTTAAGTTAGCAAAGATATAAAAGTCCATCGGCATGGTTTTATGCCTTTCATTTTATCCACAGAGACAAGAAAAATGTAATGAGAATGACATGGAGAAGATGATAATAAAATAGACTGCTATGCTAGACCTCTCCATCAAAATGGTCTTACCAGAGTTAGTAAGAAATTCAAGTTATTCACCACTTTTCTGCACTACCAAACAGCATTGCTGAAAGACTGTACTTCAGGGTGAAATACTTTTCTATCTCAGGTGAAAGAAAGAAAGAAAAAACAAACCCCCCTAACAACTGGGAAGTGTTTGAGGAGGGTAAGTAAATGCAGAGATAGCATATGGATCAAAATAACTTGAAGTATTATGACTCTGGTAGCCGTGACATTCAGTGCCTTTAAAAAATAAGTGCAGATGTATAATTTATGATTAATGCCTTTCTGATGCATGATAAATGTTCTCATCCTGTACAAAATCCTGTGACTTACAAACAGATTAGGCTTTGGGGTGATTTTA
Organism: Excalfactoria chinensis; assembly: GCF_039878825.1. Taxonomy (NCBI): domain Eukaryota; kingdom Metazoa; phylum Chordata; class Aves; order Galliformes; family Phasianidae; genus Excalfactoria; species Excalfactoria chinensis. The sequence goes on from NC_092826.1 coordinate 64,929,757, forward strand.
TTGACCAGTTTAAAACTTATTTTTATTTTACGTTGACCACCAGAGGGAGCCAGCGTTGTCACATATCTGTAGTAAGTAGCAAGTAAGGAAAATGCTAAAGGTGAATGTTAAGCTATAAGTATCATTGTATTCATGTGAAGACTTTCAGTCTTTAAGAAACTCATAAAAAAACTTGACAAAGTTTTCCTGTCCATCCACTAAAAAGAAAAGTAGTTTTTCAGTGATTTCCAATCAACTTAATCACGAACGCGAAACCAAATCATATTTGCATATGATGCTATTGTGATGGCATTTTCCAGACATGACCTCAAAATTTAACTCGAGGTGTGTTTGCAAAGGGTGTCAGCATGATTTGTTACTTATTACATTGCAGATATTGCCTGTGTATTTATTGTAGCTTGTGTCCAAGGTAATTGGCGAATATAGCTGATGTATGTGCTGAAGAGCAAGTACATAGGAGTTGGCCACATTTAGTGTAGATCTAGAAGGATGTGTTTTACTAGGAATGTTTATCAGCATGAGTTGTAGCATTTCAAAGGTGTGTATGGATGGTTTTAGTATCCATCCTCTGCCAGTCAAGTGACTTTGTTCCCAGCAATTCAGTCATTCAATCATCTTCAAACCAAAGATTCGGAGACTCTTCCAGAACCCTTACATATTTTTTCTACATGTAATTCTGTCTTTTTTTATGACTTATCTTTGAAGATTGAAATGAATACTGTCTTTTGCACTGAGCAGCTGGACTTTTTTCTTTTCCAGCAGAGCTGCAGAATCTAAGCTTTGGATTAATTCCACTTTTATCTGTAGGAAATATTCTGTATTGGTCCAGAACTGAAACTTATACTGAGGTGAAGTGGGGAGAGAATATTTTAAATATACATGTGGAAGGAGAAATTATGTCTCTTTTTGTTCAGTTTTAATGGAGGGTTATTTGTAGCTGGCTGTGGGGTCTATGGAGTACTCAAATAAGTGCTGGGGAGAGTGATAGGTAGATAGATCATCCAGTCAGAATTATGTGATAGATTGCAAAGGCTTGTGATGCATTTATTTATTAATCACGGTCATGTAATCTATCATAGGCCCCAGTATTCTGCATATTTAAAGTCTGCTTTGTGGGTATGATTCCTACATGCTCATTCTTTGCATTTAAGCCCTCCTTACAGTTCCATCATGGTATAAAGTGCCTCAGTGTGAGAGTTGTGCTCAGTGTGTGTATATAAGACAGCAGTTCTGTCTCCCTAACTTGGCTTCTCATCATTACTGTGACTCTCAATATATATTTAGTTCATGCAGTAGGCACCATTTAACTTTCCATACTAAAATACATGTTATTTTAGAAGACCGAATGTAACTTATTCCATCCCTCCGAAATTACAGCCATGTTGTTTTCTAATGTCATTACAAAACTATGAACTCCCCCCTCAAGGACAGTGAGACAAACTTGCTGTTACTGTTTACACACTTCTTCAGATATCTCATGCGCAGTACACAGATAAGCTTCTCTGGCCATACGGGCACTATACAGAAGTCCGCTGCTGAAATATGTAAGAAGTTGACAGAACAAAAAGTGATGCAGTTAAATTCTTGCTCATTCAGAGGAACTTATACATAATGAATTTCACTGGGTTTTGCTGAGATGGAGAAAGGGAAAGGTGGTCTTGTATTTTTCTGTGCGCAAATAAGCTGCTCAGTGACATGTTTATTTTGTATTCTTCTGCAGTGGTTTAACTTATGCAGGTGGTGAATGGCTGCTAAAAGGATCCTGCCCAGTAGCAAGAGCTGTGTCAGAACCGGATGATGTACTGGCTGTGCATAACTTTAAGTCCCTTATATCCCTTGAATGTGCCTTGAACATCAGGGATTTATTTTTCTGTTCAGTTCTGATAAGCAAATTCTAAATTGTGATCACCAAGTCTCTTTCATTTTTCTCATGACTGGAGAAAGTACTGAAGAAGAAGGGCGCAGTCCTTTGAAGAGGTAACAGCATGAAGTGTCTATGTTATATTCCCTTACGTGTTCACTCGGCTAGATGCCACAGTACTGGAAATAATAGCAGAGATTTTGCAGACTTTGAGCAGAAGTTGGCCCTGATGTAATTCCTTTGAATATAACAAAATATTTTCTGGTTACATTAAGCAAGGAACTGGACACCAATGAATCAAATTGTCTTTCTAATCTCATTTTCTTGTATTTAGCTCTTTGACTTCTGATTTACTTACATCATAATATGTGGAGTAAAACTTAGCTTCCCATTTCCCACTCTAAATATAAAAACTTTTCTTCTAACTCCCTTGAAGCCCAGTTTTGCCATACGAGTAGTCTGTGGATAAACTTTGTTTATTCTAAGTGAAACCAAATTCTCTATTCTTTCTTAGTCAGAATTAGAGGTTAACTTTGTGAGGCTCACCTTTAAGAATTGGTTAGCTTCTCAGATATACTCTGTGGGATTTCTAGAAACTGTCAAACCTATACCAGTAGAGAAACTTTCATTTTATCACTAGCTAAACATCTGTGTCCAGCCAAGTATGTGCGCATGGTGTGACTGTGTTTGTCTCCAAACTTCAGTCCCTAGTACAGATTGGAAGTTAGGCTTCGTTTACATGTAATGAGCCGAATCAAACAGGGCGATTGGCAATCGAAATGGCATGGAAATTTGTAGTACTGGATCCTACTGATTCAAGTGTAGTCAGGACACAGAGATACAGAAAGCAAATGGTTGAAAATCTTGTGTTTTCTGTACCAGGTGGATGATAATACTCATACCAAACTGCTCTTTCAGCCTCAGAGATGCTCATACTCAGCTTTTCCTATTACCACTTCTAAGCCTGTAAACACTCACTAAGATGACTGCCTGCTTTCTTCTAAGAAATTGAGAATTCTGGCCATGCACATTCACTTCTGGGTTTTAGGGCCTGAGGGAGCAAAAGGCTGAGAGCAGAGACAGAGCCTCTTTTGTCAGCTCCTTTTGTGGATTCCATAATTGGTTCCTGGCATGGAGAAAAGAGTTACTTTCCAACCTACTGTACCATAAGCGAAGGTAGAGTGTAATGGAGGACAAAGACCTAAACCAAAAGAAGACAGAAAGGAACACTGTAGCTGGCAAATATTTTTTATACGACTATTGTGATTAAAAGATAAAAGTAAAAATGCTAAAAATATATGGTAACCTGTCATAAGCAGTTGTAGGGGAATATTTAATATTTTTCATTCAGGCATATTATGATTATTATTGCTACCTAATTTTAAAAAGAGTTCTTCCATTTTTGCACTTGGTAAGATGTTGAAAAGAAAATACCTTTTTTTTTACTTTGTGAAAACTTCAAAATTAATGAAATGCTATTTCCAACATATTTTTTCTCAGCCAAGTGAGAGAAAAATAAATCCATTTCTATTTATAAACCATTCCTATATGTGAAAGACTTTGATGTAAGAACTCAAGAATTCTTATAATTCTTAATCTGTAAGAATTATAAAGAATTCTATCAGAAATGTAAGAAAACTAAGAAAAGCTGAAGTACCAGGGAAGCCTTAGAGTTCAAGGTAAGAATTTTCTGCGGTTGACTGTTAATTGTAACAAAAGGAGCAGTTTGGAAGCTAAATAGACTTTTCAGCTTGATTCTGCATGGAGGCAGCCTAGTAGTGGCCAGCTGAGTGCTCTAGAAAGGCCAGCCAATATAACTTCCTGCTATTATTAAGAGCAGAAACTGAATATTTGGGAACTATGGCAAGAATGCATTAGTTCTTAGTTTTATCTGAAATTAATATTTTTTTATTATTTATATAATATTTATTATTTATATATTTTAATAATTATTAATATTAATAATTATTTCTTAGTTTTATCTGAAACTCTTTTTGGGTATTGACAGTCTCTTAGACATGTTAAGTCAATGCTTAGGAATGATGTGATTCTCTTTTCCCTGGTAAAACTTAGCCTGCTTTCCTTCCTGATAAAGGAATTTATTTATTCATTTATTTTCCCAGAAGAAAACAATTAAACACAGCGTATTTAGATATTTTCATGATGGGTCATGATTTAAAAATACATGTGTTTTTTACTTCTGAAACCTCTTTCTACATGCTTTGAGAAACATCTGTGCTGATTGTCTGACCTGTCTGTTAAAGAAACTTTGAGGTTTAAGTGTCCAAGTTTTCCAAACGAAAACATTTGGTCAAAAGGAAGAAAAAAACCCATGCATATACTGTAATTTGCTTGTTTGCTCCACTCCCCTGTGGACATGCCCAGCTTCCTTTGTACCTGGCAGCTTTCCTGTTCTGTATTCATCAAGCTAATCGATGTGATTCAGATGTTCCTCAAATAAAATCGCTTGTCTTCAGTGTACTCCTACAAAGGACACAGATTGTACTAAAAGGACCTTTCTACACTTTCAGGGTACACAAAATACATGTCACTGTTCATAATACAAGGCTTTGGCAATGCACTGGTTGAATTTTTTTTACACAAAAAATCCTTGCACAAGGCAACTCCTTGCGGTTTTTCCATGGAGTTAAATTAGTGCCTGTGAGAAAATTAGCAGACTGAAAGCACAGAAGTCTTTAAACTTACAAGCTCTGATGTGAAGAGTAATAACAAACTACCAACTCGATTCTGCACTGGTCTGATAGGGGCCACTCTAAGGTGAGAGGGTCATGACAATCAATTAGGACAGTGAAGATAATGTTAGAGCATTACAGTATAAACCGTACTGTACAAACTGGTACAGTAACCAGTCACACCTGTGTAAAATTTTCCAAGCACAATTCTTGCATAGGGCTTTTTGGGATTAAAAACAAAATCTTCAAAAGAGATACTTCTAGAGGACAGGGTAGATGGAAGAGGAAATCTCATCACCTTGCTTTTAAAAGATAACTTGAATGCTAAGATTTATGAATGTTTCCTTTTCTTTTTCCTTCTTTTTAACTTCTCTGGACTCCATCAAGTAATTCCATGAGCAGTTCCTGTGGACGTCTGTTTTAATTACTCAGTTCTCTTGGCATTTAAAAAAGATCAACTTTGGAGTTTTGCTGTAGTTTGTAGCCTCTGTCTCTCATGAGATGAATAAATAGGTACATATTCTTTCTCTGGTAATTTATAAAGGTCCTTTTAGTTCTTGATGAAACTTATGGAATTGAATTTTAGCACTGTTATCTTTCTTGAATACTTCAGGGGGGAAAAAAAGGGGCTGATTTTTAGGATTTAAAAGTTACTGGAGTGTTTCATAGACAAACTCGTAAACCTACAGCAGTGTGATGTTCTCAGTTTTATTTTTGTGACAACTGAGGCTAGAAATTAAAAACAGAAAATTCAGAATTTTGCGTAAGAAAAACGACCTTTTATGCCGATCGTGTTCAGAATTAAACCCATCAACTAAGGTGAAAGATTTCCCAAACTAGCTTGTCTGTTCTGAGGATATGTTCATAGTGAACCATCATATTCCAGAAATGGCCCTGCTCCAGGAAGGCACTTAAGCATGCTTAATCGGGTACCCCATTATACAGCATGCACATTATTATTGAACGAACTGTGTAAATGAAAGTCTTAAAATGCTTCACATGAATAAAAATGCAGACAGATTTTCCCTGTGGGGATTCTTCCCATGGAGGAGATACCTGCAGTTTTGCATTTTAATCAGTAAGTGGTCCGATCCAGCTCCCACTGAAGTCAGTGGCAAAATCCACCTGATTAAATGGAAGCAGGACCCGATGCTTACAGAGTGAAATATAAAAGAGGAAGATTTATTTCAAGTCAGTGCTTGGTTGAAGACCCATTTCATAAGAAGAGCTTTTCTTGCATGAGGGTAGTGGTCACAGGAGTGCCAGTGAAGGTATTACCATTAACATTTTGCTATAAGCATACAATTACAAAGCATAACATCCGCTTATGATGCTTGCCTGTTTGCATTTTTTCCTGCTGGTATTCTAAGTTAATGGGGAAAGAGTGCCTGAAAGCAAAGCATAGTTGATGAGATAGCTTACTTAAGAAGAGGGTTGTGAAGGAATGAGCCAAATTCAGCTCTGACTTAGGTATTCTCATCTCTGCATAAGTCTGAAATGACCTGATCTAGTCTATGTGTTATCAAAGGGTGTATGGCACGTAGACATGACTCTGCAGGACAGCAAAGTTCTTCTGAGAGCACCGTGTTATCCAGCTGTCCCTTATTCCCTCCTAACTAAGCTCCTGGTGAGAACTTCATTGTGCATGTCTGAAAAAGATAACCTGGTGGCTAGAGCATGAATAGCAGTTTATGGTACTTAGCACTTGATTCCTGCCCCATGTAGTGATTTCTTGGCTATGTCTGTGTTCTTGCAACTGTCCCTTAGTGTCCTTCCATACAAACAGTGGCCTCTATGGGCCTTTATGCAGCTTGTCAGTGGCTCTTTGCTGACAGCACATACCCAAGCAGCATGTTTTGTGGCAAGTATCCTGGTCTTGCTGCCCTTGGTTTGCACAGTGCCCAGCAGGAGGTCTCATCTGCAGGACAGCCATGAAGTGTCCATTGAGAATGGCACAATGTCACTGTGAGGGATCTTATGCAAGATCTTCAGGGAGAGACTTCGTACACTCTGCTCCTCAATTTTGTTAGCTAAAACGTGAAATACCCTAACTCAGAAAAGAAGAATGCTTTTATAGGATAAAATATTGTTCCAGGTATAGTTGGCAAAGTAAATCACCAACCAGAGTATATTGAAAGGTCTGTTGGAGTTTGAACTTTGGAGAGGAAGTAGGTGTTATATTGATGGTGGTCCAGGAGGGAAAGAGTCTGGTAATGTACAGCAAAGGAGGTAAGAGTGAGCTTTGCGTCTTTATAGTACAGACATGCGTGAAAAGATTTTATTATCAAAATTTGGAGCTAGCTACTGCAAAGGTATTTACTTTATTGGTGGTTTGGCTGAAGCGTGTTATGACCAGTTGAATGGAGTTATATTGTGCTGTCCTGATTGTAAGCTAGACAGATGGTTTGTGCAGGAAACACATTGTTTTCTCAGGGATGTGTCTGACTTCAGATGATGCTGTAGGTACTGTTCTGAACAAAGACAGAAGATGATGTAAGGAAATGTGGTGGATGCACTGAGGGGGGGTCTGAAGGGAAACATCATGGTTCTGAATGGACTAAGGTACTGGGAGGATGAATGAAAACTCAACAAGGTGATGAAATCCCATTTAGTTTACCTCCACTCTAGTCCAAAGTTCACTCTTAGCTGTTGCTATTAAGCAAAACAAGTTGTTGGGTTGTTTTTGTTTGTTTGTTTGTTTGTTTGTTTCTTTTTTGCCATTGCTATGTAATAGATCTGTATTGTTAGGAAGGCACCACAGGTATTTTCTTCTCACTCATGCAGTATTTTTCAAGAGAAGCACTTATATGCACAAGACAAGTATACTTTGTCCCAGAATCAGAACAGAGGTGTTCAAAACTTTTTACTTGCATGCATGTAGTTCCTGATGGCCTCAGTAGCAGAGAGTCAATTACAGATAAACCTTATTCTTTTCCACAGTTCTTAACTTCTAAATCACTTTCAATCAGAAATAAAAGCACAGTTGTGAGTGGAATGGTATCTCTGTAATACAGAATGAGTTCCTAAATCCCACAAGTGTGAGGGTACGCATATTTGGTTTAGGGTTTTTTTTTTTGTCTTTTCTATGCTGAGCTTGCTAGCAGCTAGTCCCTGGGGAAGGAAAACACAGTTACAATGGTGGATTATGCTGGAAATAGGAAACTGTAGTACAGATTTGATGAAATTTTTAACAGTATAGACAAACAGCAAAGAAAGGAATGAATTGACTAGAAGAGGATGCTTGGGAAAATCGATGAAGAAGTTGAAAAATAAATTCTAAGCAAATGGCGTATTCTTCTGTGGTCTTAAAAAAATCACCTAATTAAGCATCATTTTATTGCATAGGTGCACTAATAATTTCTGGTTTTAATCATTATACCTCATACACTTTTCAGACAATTTTACAGTCTGTACTCAAAGGTGGCTCATGAAAATCACCTTCACAGTCCATTTGTTTAGATTCTGCAGCATACTTGAGTTGAAGCCAGCCACCTCTGTAAGGGTTGCAGATTGCCAAAATCTATCACTTACGACTAATAATTGCTAACAAAATGTGGAGAGTGGTTTATTTCTCCACACCGCTTATTATATTGGACATTTTCTGTTGTTAGATCTAGATTTTCCTTTCCCACAAAGGCCTCCAAAGAGTCCCAGTATTGATCACAGCATGTTACTGGTATTACACATGATGATTTATAAAGTGCAAGTCTGAAGCTGTCTGTTGTATACTCTTAAATATATTTCCATGTTATCCTGATCCTTTAACCTACACTGTCTGCTTGTTTGTAGTCTTTTGAGCTGTGCAGGTGTGGCACACTGCCTCCCTCCTTGCACATAAGTGATGAAACAATGAGAATCAGGAAGGCATCGCGTATGTAATTCTGGCTTACTCTTATAAAAGTGCCACCATCATACTTTGTGGTGTGTAATAGGAAGTGGAAAACTCATACTATTAACTCATTTTTCTCCAAGCACGATGACAGTGTAATTCCCTCTTTTTTTTGCACCAGGCTTCTTTCAAGTATGTGAAAAAATGCAGTGTTTTTAAGTTAATCAAAAGAAAAACCTATCTACTTGCACACTTGCTCTTCGTGTCATATTTGCAAAGGATTGGATTCTGTTATGTTTGATCTTGTAGAAGAAGGGTGAACAGTTGGTGTATATGGTGTGGAGTCATCAGAGCCTTCAGATAAGGTGTTTGTAAAACCAGGGAACTAGTGAAAAGAGAGTTTGAGGAGAGTGCCAGAAAGGGAAGGATAACAATCAGTATGACAGCAGTAACAGCATTCTAGAACAAACAAGCTTTACAGAGGTCAGAGAGATTTCTGCAGTCATTGAAGAAAAGATTGTGGGGGGAAAAAAAAAAAAAAAAAAAAAAAAAGGATAATAAAGTCCTTTCTGTTAATTTCCTATTTAAAAATCTCCTTTACCTTATTTTGGACTTCTTTTTCTCTGTTTTCTTGTGTGGCAGATGGTAAAATTAAAGGTCTAAAATGGGAGAAGGTAGCAGCCATTTACTTGAGTTGGTAGTTTCTGGTTGCAGATTTTTTGCAGTAAGAAGAACCACATTTAAAGAACCTGTTGGCAAAGAAAACATGTATGGGACATAAGGCTAGGAAGGAGACTGAAAATACCTCATTATATGAGAACTGCGAGTCACATGCATGACTGCATGAGTCAGCAACGTGCTCTCATGGTGATGAAGTACTAACCACATACTGAATTGCACTAGCAAGAACACAGCCAGCAGATCAAGGGAAATGATTATTCCCTTCTACTTGGCCGCCTTGAAGCCACATGTGTGCTTATTGTCCAAATGCGGGGTCAGTTTTGCGTTCTCTCAGACAAGATACTGACAAACCAGAGGCAGCAGCCGGGTAGAAGGTGTCTGAGATGCCTGGAGAATATGTACATGGAGGTGCTGAGGTACACAGTGCTTTCTGATCTTGCTAAAGGGAAGAATAAGGAGGATTTGAATGCTGTAGTGCACGAAGGGACAGACAGAGCCAGATTCTTCTCCAGAGATTCACTGCAAAAGGCCGAGGCAACAGTAGCAAGTTGGAGTGAGGGAAATTTGGCATAAGAAAAAGTTCATGATGGGGAAAAGCCATAATGTTGCCCTGGGAATTATTTTTGATTTTCTATAGAATCTACGGTGTCTCTGTGCTTGGAGATTTTAGGAACTCCGCTGCTGAAGTCATGATCAGCCTCATCTAAGCTGCATGTTAGCCTTGCTCTGAGGAGGATGTTTGACTAGGTGACATCTAGAGGTCCTTCTCGAATGAAATTTTTCTGTAATTCTATGAGCTAAATGAACTGCAGCAGTACTAAGCTGCCCAACATACTCATTTTGGAGGACTGAAGTTGCAAAGCATCCTCACCATGACATTCCTTGGGTGCATCTTCAGCTGCTGCAGGGCAGTTACAGGAAGTAAGGGGAGTGCATCAGAGTTCAGTCTGTTCCCCAGCTTCCCTAATTCTGTTGTTAATGGATAGCAGTGCTCCTTATTTAAATAATTAGCATTTAATTTTAAAAGTGAAAGTAGGCTTGTAGGCTCAAGTATACTAAGAAACATGTTGAATTAGAACAATCTAAATTGCCATAAATTCAGAGACAATAGCCCATTCTGTCTTGTTCTTTAACTAAACCTATACTTCACATACAAGTTTTTGATTGATGAGCAAAATGAGTAAAATATAACTAATACACATTGTACCTGTGTGAAAATTCTTACACTGCTCCTGCATTGCTTATATTTATAATCTCTGTTAATCATTGCCATAATTCCCTGTTTTTTTCCATCAGGATTCTTCCAAGTATGTGAAAAAATGCACACTTTTCTTGAACACTGATCTTTACTTTGTACTGCCAGTGCAAAGAATTAGAACAGTTCTTTCCCTTGCTAGAAGTTTTAAGTACTGACAGTAAAATAATTACGTTGCAATTTGGGCATCATTATAAGAATTATTATTCTTTAACGTGATGAAGTTTGTAATATTTTTAACAATTTTAGCGTAATAGGCCATTTGAACTACAGCAGAGCAATTTCAATCCATGAAAAGAAAGTTTTTTGTCAGTGGAACAAGTGGTGAAAGAAATTGGAAAATAATTGCCAACCTCTTAGGGAACAAGAACTTAGAGGAATTATGGGAACTCTGCGTCTCTAAAATCAGTTTGAAGTTCCAGTTTTTCACATCAACTACTACCTCCTAAAAAAGTGCCTGTGGTTGTAGTCTGTCGTCGTTGAATGTGACAGTAAACAACCAGCAGTGTCAAAAAAGCAGAAGGGAGGTCACAGCTCTTAGCAAACAGTTGCATTTTGGCAATAGAAGACATATGCCTCGTACACAGCGGGCTCTGAGGGAGGGATGGTTTGGTCTTCAGTATTGTGGACTTGGGTTCTGATCTCATACATCTGGGTGGGACATGCATCTTTTGAACACTTCATTCTGATCTCAGTCCCATTTGAAGTCAATGGTGGTTACTTTCATAACAGTAATCAAAGTGAGGATTTCACCCGTGATTGTCATCATGTACTGAATTCAGTCTTCATTTCTGAAAGTGTGTATTGGCATTTAAACCAGATGTTTATCTGTCTCTCTATCACTGGCATTCTGTATGAGTAATATGTACATATATGCAATATCAAGCTGCACAAGTGTAGATATGGCTCTTCTAAACTCAGAGCTCAGTGTTCTCCTAATTACTTACAGCCTATTGAGATTAAAGCAACGAAATCTCTTTTGTATTAAACAAGAAGCTTGCATTCTTTACTGATGAGCTACTCTCCCGTTTGCTTCCTGATGATCAGGGGCAACATTCCTGCAAACAGCTTCCCCAAGAAAGCCGTTGTCAGTTGTGGTTGACCTAATTGCGCAGCGGCAGGCCTGGTGCTGGGGAGCAGGGCAGAGCTGTGGCTCTCCTCTGGGCCTTGCACTATATCTTCCTGTTGTACTAGTAGATACAGGGGATTGCAAGGCATGGAGGGACTGAAACTGTGGATGAGATATCACTCTTGAAGACAGGAGTTGAACTCCATGATCCCTGTGGGAACTTTCCAGCTCAGGGTACCTATAGTTCTAAGTGAGTTATGTTTAACTGAAAGAAGAGCTTGGCACTGTTACTCCTTCAGAAATGCTGACAGTCTTCTGAGGTACAGCACTGTTTCAGTAATATGTTGTCTGTGGCAATCGTTATTTGTGTGCCAGGTCATGGAGTAAGCACTCAGTTTTCTGTATCTTAGCCCAGATGTTTTGTGTCTGCATAAGATCTTGAAAATCAGAGGCCGAACTGAAATGGTCTTAGCATTATGACAGAGAAGAGAGCATCAAATAGTAATTTTTTTCTTCATTTGGCCACAGAATTACCTCAGTTGGCTGCCATTACTGTGGTCACACGGTGCTCAGCCTGTGGTGTTTTTGTGCATGCACACTCCGTCTGAGAAGAAAATATATGAAAATTGTAGGGCAGGATTGCATCTGCTACTGCTCATTACCTGGCTATCTGTGTAAGACTAAAAAGCCGTAAAAGCTATTTTCTGATTCCCAGAGTCAAGACCACTCAGTACGTTGAGGTGGACTTGTGTTGTGTGTTTACCGAGGAAACTGCTGTGTCCTCGTGTGGCCTGGACATCTTAGTTTGCACTGGTAAAGGCTTGTTGAAGTGTGTGAAAGGAAGAATGGGTTCTTACTTCAGCCATCCTGGGATAGCTCCAATTCACAACAGCTGAAACGTAACATAGAGCTTCAGCTGTCAATATTCACATGTGTGCCTACATGTTAAGATAAATTGTAGTGGTAATCAGAATGTTTTACCTCATCCAGCAACTCTGTTGACATGTGCTAATGTTGGAATTAATGGATCTTCTCCATGAAGATAAAAGATGAGGGAACTGCTTCAGCAAATTGGTAGACTTGAAGAGAGAGAGTCATTTTGGTTTTGCATGGGAATTTAATCATTGAACTGAAAGACGTCTTTCTGTATTCCCATTGTTCCAATGGGTGTTGCTAACAAGAAGGTTCTTAAACTGAACGGGGTGACTCAGCTGCCAAGGTCCAAACATAACTAATAGGTATCTGTTCACATGTGTGGACACTGGTAATAAGATAATCAGTTTTCATTCTAACAGTATGTGTGAAGAAGGGGTTGGGGTGTGGACATCCTGCAGCAGCACACTTTGCTGGACACAACCTCTGAGATAAACGAATTGTGCTACTGCAGTACATGAGTGAGGCTGTGTGACCAAAGATCTATAATCTGAAACAGAAAGATGCCAGAAATAGTTGCAGGCAGGCAAAAATGAGGAGCAGGAAGTGAGAGAGACAGCTCAATAGGAAAAGCCTGCCACCCTGGTATCAGGAACTGGAAGCAGGTACTTAGTCATAAATTGTCATGCCAGATGTAGGGTGAAGATCATTTGTGGCATCTTGGTGACAACAGATGTGGCCAGTGTTATGTTGAGGTCTCTTTGCATCAAAATATACTGCATTGCTCATTGCTCCAAAACTTTACATGTGCTTCTACTCTTTACCTTCCACTTGTGATTTCTTTGCTGTATCATACTTCACTTTGTTCTGTTTTTAACCTATTGTAGCTCTTATTAATGTTTTGGTGGTAGATTGTTGCTGGGATTTTTGTTTTTAATTAAAAAAAGCCGGGCAGGCTGTACACTCCTACCTGGTTTGTTTAATGTATATTTTTGTGTGTGTTTATTGCTGGGTGTTTAATGTCAAGTTATTCTTATTTCTCCTTGATACTGGCGTTTTCCTAATTGTAGTTCTGTCATGAGCATACTGTAATCCATCAGTGTCACATAATTCATTCCTATAATTGATATTTTTACATGGAACAATCTCTTGGATTAAATCTGGAAACTGGAGTTAATGTTACAGAAAATAAGGTCAAAGAAATCAAGTAACATTACTTCCAAAGTCACGATAGAGTCTTTGGATCATCTCCCATCATTAATATTGATGCTTGACAGCACTTACAAGTTTAATCATGATTTGTAACCCTATGAATTTTATTGCTTCTGCTGTCAGAAATCAATTTCAGTACTTAATGGCGTCTTGTAACCTCAGTCAAGGAGAAGGTTGGTTTGATTTTTATTTTAGTTTTATGCAAAGATTCACTAAGTTACACCCTTAGAAGATCATTTTTGTGATACTTTTTTTTTTTTTTAACAAAGTTGTTTTCAGTTTCCTGACGTCAGGAGAATACTTCTGCATATACAGTGTAATGCAGAATTATTTCTGTGATTTTCATTCACATGTAGGTTCATGTATGCTTCAAAAACTTGTAGATTATGACTTTACGAATAGTGAAGTGTATGCTTAATCTTAATCACACTTGTAGACATGGGACTCTTCATGTAATTAACATCTACCGCAAGTGTCTGCAGGATCAGACCATAACCAGTTGTTTAACCTTCCTTTTGCTTAAGGAGGTTGAAGAAGAAAATGGGGCACGCTTTCAGTTGCCAATTAAACATTCAGATTAGTCTTTACTGATTTGTTGTGATCAAAAGCAATGTGTTTGGATTTGCTTCTGTCTTCAGTCACTCTCTGAAATTATTTACATTATTGGCCTTTCCCCATGATTGCAGAGTGGAGTCCAGAGATTTACGTTACCTAAGGAAAATAATGAAATTATGTTTCTCACAAAAATAATAATAATAATAATAATAATAAAATGCCCACCAACAAAACAGAAAACAAAATGTTTAAATGATGTGGTACAAAAACACACATGCACACACACACAAAAAAAACCCCAGCAACAGCGGCCCACGACTATCTCATAGGAAACAAACTAGATCAGAACATGAAAAACCACACAGTATCTAATCATCTCTCATCGTGTGCAACTTTTAATACAATTAAGCATGCAAAGGACATATCCCTTGATCTCCTTTACAAATGACTAAAAGTTGGGAAAGGTTCTGCTTTGAGTTGTGTCTACTTTTTTCTAACGCTACTTGATTTTTTATGCTTTGCTAAGAGCTGATTGTTACTCTCCCACTGAACACATAGGAAATTGAAAGATGGTAAAATAAAGTGACTCATCCAGTAGGCCATGTGTAGATCTATTATACCAATTCATTATCTTACCTGGGAAATGCTGCTTATTTTTACTGGCATATAGTCTTATGGGAGATAATTTGGCAAAATTTAAAAGGAATAATGGGAATATGTCATTACAAGCAATAGCAGGAATCATTTCTTGCACCACATCATTTAAACTTTGGTTTATTCTTTAATTTTGCTTTTTGTTTTGTTGTTTGTTTGTTTAATCATATGCATACATACCATCTCACTTAAATTTACCTTCCTACTTCATTGGAAGGAGTTGAGAGGTCACACTTCTCTCATTTCTCAAATAGCTTTCCCTATAGAGTTGTTTCTTCAGAAAAGTAAGGAAGACATTAAGAACGTTATAAAACCCAAGCTGCACAGGACATGCACAGCAAACCACCTTTAAAAAAGCAAAGGAGGATGAAAGTTTTGTCATGTTACAAATCATTGCTATAATGTATAGGTTGCTCCAAAAGTAACGCCTGATATTTATTTCCTTGCTGTATTTCATTTAGAGAGCCTGCTGCCTGCACATGATAATTTTTATGTAGTGGATGATACAGTTATGGAGCTATCAGAGGTGGAAGAAACAGCATCAGAAAGCAGCTGCTTTGCATCTGAGGACACTACCGAAGACTCAGGTGTAGTGAGCTCACCATCTGACATTGTGTCCCTGGATTCACAAAATGACAGTATGAAACTGAGAGACATCAAGATGGTGAACGGCTACATGGACTCAGACACAATTTATGGTGCAGAGAATTGCTCTGTAAAGAACCCGTACTGTGACAACAGGGGATATGCCAGTACTCCACAGAGGTAAGAATTCATTTGAAGCCAACTCTTGGAAAGTATTTTGCATGTCCTCTTGCAGGGAGGCATTTAAGAATGCTAGCTGCTTCTACTTTTCTTCTGCTCTTTCATAAACCAGTACCAACGCCAGGTGACTCCTCCCATTGAAGAAACTCTCTGCCAAATCCCCTCCAGTGCCATGCTTGTAGCAACAGGCAAAGGTCACTTTTCTGTTTGAACTTGTAGTTAAGTTTCTTGCTAAAGACTGCTGCCCTCCAGAGTTAATTTCTCCAAAAAGTTTGAAGTAACTTTGTTACAATATGGTTTCTGTTGCGGTTCTGATGGCATACGAAGTACTTAAAGTGATATTTTGTATTGATCTAGAAAAATAACTTACAGGTCATAAATGGAAAAATTCATAAAGTGGGAAAATTCAAGCCCTTGAAAGTCAGGTAGAAAAGGATATATTCCGTGAAATCTGGGAGTTTATTTGTGGGTGTGTGGATGTACATGCATATGTATGTTCACTTACTGTTAGCTTCCGCTGGTGTTGTACCTTGGTGTTTTTTTACACTTCTTTTTTTTTTTTTTTTTTTCTTTTTTGTATAAACAAACGTTGTGCTGCAGTTTTTGCAGGAAAATATAAGAAACTGGAATTTAACTAGAAACTGCCCTCAATCAGAAGTGACTCTGACACTGTTTGTTTGCCAAAACTCACATAGTCGGTGGCAGGGCCACAGTGGGAACCCAAAATTTATAGGACTTTGCAAATACAAACTGGCCAAATAGGAAGGAAGCTGTGCCTCCAGCAAGGAGGGTGGCCTGGCAATACTGACAGGGATCCACTCTGTATGATGCTGCCGAGTCATGGGACAGGGGCCAGAAATTCCTCTGAATTCTCAGTTGACACAAAGTCTGTGCTTTCTGGTCTGTCTCCATTCAGCTACTAATCTGTAGCCCCTTCATAAGAGCATGTATCATGACCTAGTTATTTCCTTCCACACATTTCTGAGGGAGAACTTCATCCTGGATCATTCAGTGGATGATGAATTAGGTATAAATTAGGCCAAAGTCAGTATTTAACCTATTGGAATGATTTCAGGGTTTTTCTTTTCTCATCAGTATCAAGGGGAGCAGGGTCAAGTCTCATTTAGATACTTGTTCAGAAATACATTTTACTTCTAATTTTTCCTTCTGCAGTGTTTTAGGTCCTGATATAGTCTGTCTTTGGAAGATTAAATAGGCTAGTATAGTAGCTACAGTTACCATTCCAGACCTGATCCAAAAAACCAACCCATTAATTTCAGTACTAAGACAATTAAGCAGTCCTGATTTTCCTTACAATCAAGGAATCTAAAGAGTTAGGAAAATAGACATGTACATTTCAGGGAAGGAAAAAAAAAAAAACCAAAACAACAACAACAACAAAAACAATGAAAACCATTGCCATAATTCTGAGTGAAAACCTCAAGGCAGAAAGAAAGAAAAGAAAACCCTAATCAGCAGAAAATATTTCAGACTTTTTCTAGATTTTGGATTTGCCTTTGCCACATAAACAAACTAAATGTTTGTTTTTTAGTGTTTAGAAAGAACACTTAAAGAAGAGGCTACAGGACAATGTGACAAAATGCATTACTCATAGAATTCGCAGAAGGTACTGACCTGGGGAACCATTTCGTTGGCAAGCGGGAGGATTGGAAGGTGGCAAGAGGTATGGGGCTGCAGAAATGCAGCCCATCATAGTCATGGAGATCGTTGTCCTCTCTGCTCAGCACCTGGGAGCCTAGTTCTGTAGTATTGCATCCAGCCTGAGACAGGATGGCAAACTACAGTGCGTCTGTAGAAGAGCCACAGAGGTGGCAGGGCTCTGGAGATGAAAAGTGCAAGGGGGAAAGGACACTGGGGTTGCTCACCTTGCAAAAGCAATGAGGGTATGGAGGGATCTGACTGCAGTCTGTCACCGTATAAAAGGAGGACTGTGAGCAGAATCTGGATGCAGAGGCTTCTTGGCATACGCAGTGGAAGGAACGATAGTCATTAGCTGCTGTAAAGGAAATAAAAATGGAATATTAGGAGGAAATTCCTCAAAATAGGAGTGGTTAAGCAATGGGGAAGGCTGCACAGAGACTTCAAGAAATCTCTGTGTTTAGAGGTTTTCAGAACTTAGCTGGACAAAGCCTTGGAAAGACTCAGCTGACAAAACTATCCCTGCCTGGAGCAGCAGGTTGAACTAGGCTCCCAGTCTGAACTTAGGTGATTTCTAAATATTCCATATTTGTCTAATATGTCCATAATTAAAAAAGGGGGAAATAGGAGAAGGTTTTGTTGCTGAAGTAGAGCGTTGTGGGGTATTTTAGTCTCTGGGGCAGCAAAATCATTTCAAATCAACTTTAAGGTAGAGCCAAAATCTAACATTTAGAATGGATTTTATTCTCATGGAAGCAACCACAGAGTCTGCCACAGAGAAGATACTAATAGTAAAATCTTTAAACTTTTGTGCTCTGAATGTGCCAGCAATGTTTGAAGGTAAATCCAGTCCCACCGCTAACCAATTTTTGTAGAAAAACGAGCTTTGATAGTCATGCTCTTCTAAATCCTTTCGAGGTTAACTTGCTAAGTTTTTAAAAGCTACTTCCCAAATGTAGAGGGGAGGACAAAATGGCCTTGGTTTGTTTGTTTGTTTGTTTTGTAAGCTATTCATATTAAATTCTCCTTTTTGTGGGATTTAAATCAGTTCAGAGTACAGTATTGACTACAGTCAAATTTGGAGTGCATCAATTTCAGCTGCTGATGTCAGAGCAGCCACCACCCCAATGATAAAATCTTCTGGGAGCCCTGAGATTATATGTAGTTCTTGTGATGAATGAGCTTCTTTGAGGACCAAAGCAGCCTTCTAAATTCCCAGACAAGTCAAAGTGCAGTTTAAATGAACAATCGATACCAAGCTACACAGAGTTTCAAATGTGTTTCAAAAGCTACAGAACTGGGAGGAAAATTTTACATGGAGTTTTACGATTCCTTTTTGTCTTTTTTCTTTTTTCAGTCCGGGTACCAAGATCTAACTCAGTTCTAAAAGGAAGATGTGAAAAGATAAATTTGAAGAACATGTCAGTGCTGTAAAGAAACAGTGGTTAGCAGAAGTGAAATGGAGTCCTCCTTGAGTCTGAGCTTCACTGAAGCCAGAAATTGTAGTTAATTTGGCTCAGGCTTAGGGGATTAAAAAAATAAAATAATAATAATAATAATAATAATAATAATAATAATAATAATAATAATAATAATAATAATAATAATAATAATAATAATAATGGAAATATTTAGCTTTAAATTGTAAAGTTAGCTAAAAACGGGGCTTTTTACCCTGTGAAATAACTACAATTCTGTATACTACAATGATTTTGTCCTGTGTGGGTAAAAAAACCAAACTACTCTTAAAGTGGAAGTAGATTATATTTAGAGTGTGAAGAGGCTGTAAACAAGGACAAAATGGTCTTTTGTTTGTGCACCCTGACAAACTTTGGTGAAAAGAACAGTCAAGCCCACAGTTCTTTGGCAGGTTTGTTCTGAGCTCCAGATGATGAAGAGTATTTTGCCATGTCGCTTCCTTTGCTTAACTGTATATGTATTTTTAAATTTATTTTTTCTTGGAGCTTCTGGAATCATTCACTACATGGCATGGGTGGTCTCAGTGCAGCAGAAATGTTCTGATAGCTTTAGAATATCACAGCAGGGTCTGTACCTCATCTGTTACTGAAGTCAGGGAAAGCGTGGAGTGCTGATGAGGGATATAGTCTACAACATGCAATAGTTTTGTCTGCATGTAGCCGCATAATAGTATGGCCAGGGTAGTAAGTCATGTACAAACTTTGTACATACAGAAACACCAGTTGCAACATATTACAAATCTTGTTCCTAAAGAAGAGAGAGAAATTTCTAAGAGAAAGTCTCCATAGCCCAGGGGTTTCCAGTCCTCTGTGGTCTTGTTTTCCAGTATGTAAGAACCATTTGCAGTCTTTTTCTGTTCTGTTTTGAGATTCTTGCTTAAGTAGCCTCAATGCGAATAAACGGAAGAGTCAGCGTGTAGAGTACCCAAAAAGTCTACCTTTGGTTCTGCCTCCAACCTATTAAACCATCTTTGTCTCTGCCTCTGATATGCCTGTCAACCACTTACTGTGTAAAACTCCACACACAGTTATGATATCTCACAAGATGTTTATACAGTGCCTGGTAGAGCAGAATCCTGATCTCAGCTGGAGGTACCACAGGATAACCCCTATGAATAATTGACTACATGCGATATTGGCTGTGAATGTTTTAGTAACTGCTGACTCTGAACACAGTACAACATAGTTCTCTTTCTTCATATCCTTCCTTACAGTTGATTTGTGTTATGTATCTGTTCACCAAATTTTAATATATAGTGTTAAATGAGTAAGAAGAAAACCACAAAGAAGCTGAAATGTTGCTTATGTAGCAGTAAGCACATCTCATGATCTCACAGTGTTGCAACTCTGTCCTCCCATACCCCCTCCTTTCCCATCCCTTGTATGGTGTCATCACGCAAGCTCCTTGGGGCAGGGATCAGTCAATTTTATATGCCTATAAAGCATCCTGCACACCTACTGTCTCGAGCTTTATAAATAATTACACATTAAAAATTATTTTAAAATAATGTTATTAGGGCTGCTAAGTCACATGCTCAAAGTTAGCTAACATTAATATTAAGTCTGTGTAACCTTAGTTTCCCCCTTTTAACCTTAATTCCCCTCATTTTGTGCAGTATGATAAAGTCTCTAGTTAAATGATCACACTCATTTTTTTTCTGAGTTTCAGAGCTCACTTAATGGAGCAGGTATACCTGTTTGCTCTTGGTTAACATTCTCTTCTAGAGCCAGGACTATTTAATTTCCTTTGCTCTTTCTGCCTTACTCATCACACTAGCATCCATGTGCCATGCAGACCTTTAATTAATTTCTCATCCCAGTACTCATGTGAGATGAAGTGGAGGCATTGTGGCATTATCTTACTGTAGAGAAAACAAGTTTGATGCACTGGGTCAAGGCAGACCGTTTAGACCACACAGGACCCATCTATGTCAGAGCAGTGAGCATTCATGTATCAGAATGCACCTCTCCATTCCCTCCAGACTCGGTTCTCCAAAGGCATCTAAGCATTTTGGCAGAAATAAAATAACAGAATGCTCACGGGCATGATGCACTTTGTTGCCTTTGGACTCTCACCTATCAAAGGCGTAAACTGTAGGCAGCTGAAATGAGAGTTAAGGGTCCTTTAGAGTGGGTTGTCCTACCAGCTGCACTCGGAGCAGTAAAAATAGTTTAAAATATGATATAGTTTATTAAAGTTTAGAAAGGTTTTTGATGGATTTTTTCTAAGTGTATTAAAATCTAAAGGGAAATTGCTGGTTTTAAAGCTAAATAAATGCATCATCAAAAATGGTGACTTGTCAGGGACAATAAGATAAAATATTCTCCAAGGGCCTAAAAGGGATTTTCCCCTCCCTTGAGTTCCTCCTGTGTCAGTAGCCATGAAGGAGGATTATTTTTTCACGTACAGCTAATTGAGGGCGTAGGGTGGGGGTGGGGGAACCCTGCGGAGATCAGTTCATGCTCTGGATCTGGACAGGGAGAATCCCGTTTCCACCCTTTCTCTTGGGAGAATTTGTTACCTTTGGCTCTGGTTATGGTAGCTGAGCTGTGGGGAGGAGAGGGAAAACTGATCTCTTTGTTACCAACCTGAGAAATACTCGTCTGCTTGCTACAAAACTCTTTGGATTTTGATGAGTTAGATTAAAACAAATGCTTGAAAGGATAGGGGTGGGTGAACTTGTTCTGCTTAATTTTCAGCCCATTCAAATTCAAATGTTACAAGGTTTTGTGTTCCACTTGGGAAGGACAGGGGGGGGGGAAAAGAACTTGGTAGCTGGAGAGAATTTAATGATGAAGCAGGTCAGAGGAAGAGAAATTGTGAGTGGCAGACGGCAGTCGGAAGGGAGGGGAAAATTCTAATGAAAATAGCACTATGTATTTATTACATATACACACATTTGTGTGTACAAATATACTCTATATAGTTACTTGTCACTTGTAGCAGTCTTGGAGAAATACTGGAAAGCTTTCTTCTGTCATTCCCCTCTAAGATAGGTTTTATTTTAGCTGGGTAGACGTGTGTTTTACTTTTTTGAAAACAGAAACATACTGCTGATAGGGAGGAAGGAAGAGAAGGGGTTAAAGTGACAGAGAGAACTTCATGGGTGAAAAATTACTTAATTAAGCCCCAGATGTCTGACAGATTTGCAAGCCTGTGCTCCTTACATACTTTTGCTAATTTCCTTCCTTATCTCTGGCTTTCTCTTTCCTCTTGTTCCAGAAAACTCTTTCGATTTGGAGATTCTCATACACTTTTTTTCTGGCAGATGTTCGTGGAGGGAAAGTACTAATGACATTGTGGTTAAGTAATAGATACTCACAATCATTGTAGAGCAAGAGTCCAGATTAGCCTTTCTGTTAAACTCGTTGGCTGGAAAAATTGCTGTATACTTTAGAGCTGTATAACACATTAGATGTTAGGAAGCAGCTTGGGTTGCTAGAGGTATAGTGAAGGGCTCCAGTCTTTGCTCTCATTTTTTTTGTATGTGTAAACCAGAAGTTGTCTAACCTCACTGTGCCATCATTTTACCTTCAGGATTACTGTGCCCAGGTGACGTTGCTTTATTAAGATTTAAGTCAAGCTAGTTCACTTCCCTGACTATTTCTGGCAATCCTATCTGCCTGCGGGCTTTTCTATTGAGAAGCTGTTGCCAGAGGCCGGTGCAAGGAGGGGGAGCGGGGGCATGCTTCCAGCTGTATAGCAACTGCAAGCTGCTGCCTCTGCAGCCTATGGGAGGACCCTGAAACATATGAGACACATGTCTCGGGCTCTGGAAGCTTAAATCATTGTGGTATGTAACAGGCTTAGAGATTTCCAGCATTAAGGGACTCAAAAACACAACATACTATAAATAAGCATAAATTTTTTCATTTGCTTTCTATTTCTGACCGATAGACGTGGAAGAGGACTGCAAAAGGTCCATAAACATAGCTGCTGCAGAAAAACTACTTTATTTTCCTCCTTCTCTCTACTTGTAAGTTCCTATTTTTAGTAGGTGGTTTAAAATCTGAGGGCACTACTGGATTTATATATGCTTGAATTGAAAAACAGATTAATTTCTAATTATTTTTATTCAGCACAGATAAAAACACTGCCTAAAGAACATTGTGGTCACACAGAGCTAAAAGCAGAACACAAACTAAAAACAATTCTTGCACCTTGCTCTCAAAAAGTATGTGCAGCCTTCTTTCAGTTGACTCTTGAAGAACTTAAAAAGCAAGGCTATGTGGCATTCAACAGAAAATGAATATGTGTGTTTTTTCCTTTCCTTAGTTCCTGCCACTTTCAGAAATCTTGCATGAAAGGCAACTGAGGACTTTGTTATCTAGCCCGTGGGATGTATTTTCCACTGTATTAACAGCCTACTGTCAGCATTTGTCACTGTGACCATTTTATTTGGTCATACAAAGCTAGAACTTGGAAACTTCATGCTCATGTTCACAGGAGGTAGCATTAAAAAAGGATTTCATTGGTCTGGTTGTAGCTTCAATAATTAGAAAGTCCATTCCTTATACTAAGTACTCTTCTTTCCCTGAAAGGAAATAGAGAAGAAAAATCATTTAGCTTAAGAAATACAGAAAATGGAAAAATGTTCCCTAAGATTTTCTAAGCTCTTGACTACTCTGGAAAATAGTTTCCTCCACTTTGAGGAGTACTTTGCTGCATCAATCACAGAAACAAGTGAATAAGCACTCCAAAACTACTTCATGTCATTTCTGGCCTGAATAGAAAGTCATATGAAAAAAAGATGCACTTTCAACCATGCTTTCTACAACTTAAAATTATTCAATATCAGCCTTTTCTGTAACACCAGCTATGGTAGACCCCAGGTGGAAGCATTTATCTGCCCAGCATTTATGTAAAAGGAGAATATTTTCAATCCATTTTGAAGAGGAAGAATTTGGATATGTGCAGCAAGGTTTAATTAAATTGCTAGTGCAGACTGAAAAGACACTTTGGGCAGGGAAGGTAGCCCAGATGCTTCAAAGCCCAGTGCAGAGTCACCATAATACTGGTCTTCCACGTTGGTCAGTTCTTGTTGGCTGCTGAAGATGCATATGAGGAGCTGAATGCCCTCATGTCCATTGAACCTGGTCTCAGGGAAGCCGCTCCTTCCTCCTGTGTGCTCCTGCACTGTGAGCCTTTCTGGATTTGACTGTTAGTTACAGTGGTTCTGTCTGGCCTCCCCAGCTGGTGAGTTAAATGAACTGTAGTCTCAAGCTTTTCCATTTAATCAAGGTAGCACAAAATGGATGAGGGCTCTCAGAAAAAGTTCAGTGAACTTGAGAAACGTCTGCTGCCATTTCTTTTGCCTGCTGCTTTTCCATCAGGTCACAAGTCTCCATCAGTTCATGTTGTATCTGTCGGCTCCACACAGATGTCTTGAGTGCCCTGCATTATTTCAAATGGTACTGAGTGTCCTGAATGGGCAATTGAATCTTTTCCTCTGTCTCTTTCCCATAGTTTAAATAGCTCTGCATTGTATTTTCTCAGTTATGTTGAAAGCTGTGGTCTACCTGTGATTCCATAGGGAAGGCTTTCCAGAATTCCTGAGAGGTGGCCAAAGAAGCCTTGGTCTTTTGTACCATTTGCAAAGCCCCAATAGAACAAAAAATGTAGAACAAAATGGCAGCTTCTGTCATTGCAAATCTGTTGTGCTTTAACTGTTCGGTGTTTCTTTTTAATGCATTCAAGCAAGATTTATCAGAGATTTTTTTTTTCTCTCTTTCTTCGAATGTAAACTTTCTCATAAATGTCTGTCTCTCATGGCACTAATTTGACAAAATGCTGCAGTAAGTTTCATTTTGTCTCCAACTGTGCGAATGACTGCCGAGGAGTAATTATGTATTGTAGCCTGAGCTCAGTGGAGCACTAAAGGCGGTAGTTTAGTAGTCTTTCTGCTCGGTTCTGCACTCCTGCACAAATCTCAGCTAATCTACATAAGTAATAAGTGAGCAGGCTTCCAGGAACCATGCATGTTTGCCATTTTGAGCTTGTGATAAATACTCCCCGTTTTTAACACCTCACGTTACCAGAAAGGCAGCAAAAAGGTTATCAAGTTGTTCCTTAAGTCAAAAAAAAAAAAAGCATGTGTGAGAAAATGCCACTGGTAATGTTTGTCCAGAATGTAAAACATAGTACTGGAATAAGTCCTGTATTTTTCTTGGATTCTAACCAAAATAGAGCTGTCAACAAAAGAAAAGTGTATAGTGTTGGAAGGGAAGAAGGCTTTGAAAAAATATTAGAGGCCCTCTTGTTTTCCTTTCCCAAATACTGTTGTGTGAAAGAGTCTTTTTAGGCATATTTATAGACTATGTGAGCTACTGGAAACTACCAGACTTTCACCTCCCAAAACACGTATCACATTTTAAATTCCCAATGCTAAGAATTTAAAGAAGAGCTCTGTGATTAGTATGCACCTTCTGGCTTGCCTTTTAGGTGAGTTTGGAGATGAATTGAACAATAGCTCTTTTAGGAATTTGGAAATGCATAAGGAAAGATCTGCTTTTTCTGAAGCTCCATCTGTAAAGGACTAAGAATCCTTTCATTTTTAATGCATTGTTCTCTTTCCTTCAGAAGACTTCTCTGAATTAGGTAGTATTATCCCAGTTGCCTAGATGAGGAGATTGAAGCCGAAATTGAGAGGCAAATTACCTATAGTCACTGCATAAGTGCACAGAGGATAATGAAAGAAACCTCTGCTGACTGCTGCCCATGAAAGAGATGATTTTTCTGTAAGGAGTCCTTGAAAGATTCTCTCCAGTTGTCATGAGAAAAGAGCTGGTCAGTGCAGTGAATCCGTAATGCCTGTTCAGAATCCAAGAATCTCTGTCCTAGGCCCCAAATATGTTTTCCTAGATGAGTCGCCCATAAAATCCTCAAGCCAATTATTTTCATTATTTGCTGGAGAAAACCCAATACCAACAATCTTCATAATGCAGATTTTGGCCGTATTGAAGAGTAGTCAGGCAACAGGTGAGATCAGGTACCAGAAAGTGGTGAACTTGCATGGCTGTCATGGAACGAGGTCTCATTCTCTGATGGATATGGATTTGCACATTTATCTTCTAAGGTTTTTCTCTAAATAAAGCTCACAGGGCCTTCTTCACAGTAGCTTAGAGAAAGTCCCAGTGAATGTCAATAACTTGCTTCCAGCTATGGGAAACTATTCCGTAAAGCCAGTTTTGTAAAAAGGAAAACAGTGTTTGCCTTCCATATTGCATAGACATACTGTTTAGCTGCTGCACCATTTCAATCATTTTTTCACAGTGAAAATGCTTCCTTTTAATTTGCAAATAAATGGTTTTAAAGTGCACTCAGGGTAGCAAGTGGTTTTGTTTTTTGTTTGTTTGTTTGTTTTTAATTAATTATATACAATTTTTCACTGCAAAAACAGTATGATATTCAGGTGGTTCATAGTTCTTGCCACCTTTAGGTTGAGAGGGTTTTTTTGCCAGGCTTCTGCTTAGTTCGAATACTGTAGTAAGGTTAAATCTTGTCAGTTTGTCAGATGAGTGGTCTCGTTGATTTGCATGTGTGAACACTCTAGGGTACAGGTAGGACTGCTGTCTTATAGAACTAGTTGCTCCCATTAGAGACTTTGACTGAATTGTGCTGCCTTTCTCTTAATCCATCCTGGAGAAAACTCAGTTCATCATGATCTTGAAGTATGAGGACTGAGTCTGAGTTTCATCAGTTCACATTGGCTTCTGGGGATGCTCAGGGCCTGCAAAGCTCCAATCAGTGGCAGGTGCTGGAAGAAATGATAATTCCACATGGAGAATGTTTCCTGCATTGCATCTCTTCCTCTGTATTCAAATAGTAAGTGCAGATTTCCGTCATCAGAAATCTATAGATTCCAATTTGTGAAACAATTTAGGTATTATATGTAGCTTTGCCACCTCAGATTCATCCCTGTTTAGGAAAAGGAATCAGGTTCCAAGAATGTACAGAGGATACAAGGAAAGGAGAGGTGAATGCACAAAAATAAATAAATAAAAATAAATGAAATGAAATGAAATGAAATGAAATGAAATGAAATGAAATGAAATGAAATGAAATGAAATACCTGGTGCTTGAACATGTGCTTTCAGCTAGTCCTATAAGAACCAGGAGAAAAATAATACAATAGCAAAAATAGAAGGTACTACACCTTAGAGATCATTTAAATCACTGTCAAGAATCATCCCCAAATATTTATTCAAGAGATTATCTTAAAGGGGAGCGGAAAAGTACATTTTTTCAGGTGATGCTCAGTAAACTAGCCAAAAGTCACCTGTAGCTTTATCTGTGATATTATGGGCTTGATCTTGAAAAGGGCAAAGTTGCCTCACCTGACCAAAGTGGCTTAGGTGTGGTTAGATGGAAAATTATTTTGTCAACAGTCTAATCTCAAGGGCAGAACATAGAGGCACTGTCACCGATGACGTTTTGACTTCAGGTGAGGATCAGGTAGCAGAAAAAAAAATGAATCGCCCAGCGTGAAATCCTAGCTTTGCTGATTTAGATAGGAAAGCTCTGCTGGTCAAGATTCTTCCCAGGAAACAGAATGTCTGTTGTGTAACAGGTTTTTATGTGTTTGTTGTTGGTTTTTTGTTTTTGTTTTTTTTCCAGGTTCTTTTTTGTTAAGATTTTTCTTCGTTTTGTCTTTTTCTTTAATAAGCCAAGACAACACTTGGCACTCATTCTGGTTTTACACTTGTTTTTAGATCACTGTACAAGTTTGTCAAAAAGCAGAGAGTTATTTCTTGGCAAAATCAGGCCACTTTTCATTAGAAACAGCTCTCAAGGGATTAGTTTCTCTTTCCTCCTCCCCTCCCTTCCCCCAGGATGCAGAGTGATTGTCTAACACTATTTCACTCTATTTATTTTTCATCATCGTGCAATTTTTATTTAATTAAGGCACAGATTTGTTGGCAAAGTTTGTACATGGGATGGCTAGTGGTCTGCTTTAAAATTACATGAATATAGGAAAGTTTTGCCTCAGCATATGCTGCTTTTCTGCAGTCCGGGTGAGCTGCATGCTTCACAGTGAAGCCAGACCATTTCTTTGTGATGGAGTTTATTAATCCTAATCTTTTGATCACCAGTACGTGGAGTATTCTCAGGCTTCACTGAGATCTGTACTAGATTTGAATGTGTCTGTGTGGTTTGTGTGTCCAAGGCTGCATTTTTTGTACTTTGGGGAGTGGATTTCAGAACCTCAGTGGAACCAAAGGGTATATTTCAGAGCAGCAGTGCAAGGCAAGAAAGCAGGAGACTCAACATTTTTTTTTCTCTCTATTTAGCAGTAAAAATGAAGAAATGGCTGCAGCTAAGCATGAGAATGAGGACATATTCATTGATGCACAACTCCAGCAGACTTTGGCTGATCTGGATGAAGATTTAGAAGGTAGGGAACTGTACAGATTCTGAGGCACAAAAGACATAGGCAGAGCCTAGAGAAACACAGCCAAACTGCACTCTGAGACACCTTCATTTCTCACCAAGATTACTAGCAGCAGTTCGTGGGTCTGAGTCAGAATGTGGTCAGCCTAAAGTGGCTGCTTTTCCTTTTCTTCCTGGGCAGCCACTCTTTATACACTAGCACAAAATATTTTTCAAGCTGCTTATCAGATTGTCATTGTATTTTGGTGTCTGCTACCAGAAAGAGATGAACAACAGATTATGGACACATTTTGTGAGCTAAACTTGGTATGATTTCATTTACTTCAGTGAAGCCAAATCAGTAGTGAATTTAGCTGTGTTTCATAAACAATGATTCTGTTGCTTATTTTATCATAGTGAAATAGAGAAGGGGGGACATTCTTGCACCCAACCCCTCCTCTCCATTAGCAGATGTGTTTTAAAGTTTAACATTAAAAAATGTGAAAAGAAACAATGAGAAGAGATAAAATGTCACTGCAAAGCAATACTGTGCTTGTTTTCCTAGAGTAAATAAAAACGTTTCATTATTAATGTTATTTATAGTTCATCATGAAATGATGTTCAATACTTTTTTTTTAAAAATTCCATCTTTATCTCAGAACTTTTGTGGTGAACTGGATTCCAGTTTAATTTCTTTGAGTTTTCCAACACTGTTATTTCTTACCTTCTGTATTGTAACCCTTGATTTATACTAGCAAATCTGGGAGGAGAGTTAAGCTTCTTGCACAGTGAGGCTTCTGGAGCCTCACTGGTAATGAAGGAAAATGAAAGAATGGAGAGAAAGAAAAAAAAATACAAGTACTGTTTCTTTGTTTGCTTGCTGGAGGAAATCCTTCATCTGGGCTGTTATTACTAACCAGGTCTGGGAAACATAATTTGAAGTTGCTCACTGTTTCTCAGAAATGTTTCTCCTTTGGAGTCATGTGGTGAAATGTTTATCACTGAGAGAAGTTAGTCAAAGATAAGGTATGAACAATAGATTAAATTCTGCTTTCAGCTGCATTTGTATGTTTCCCACTGGCTGAAGAAGGACTGCAGGAATATTTTGGCTGATCCTAATCAGCAGCCAGACAATAAAAAGGACCCAGATCTATCCTTTTTTTGTAATATAAGTATATTCCTGCTAGTTTTAGTGGAACTAAAATACATGATCTGGGTATGTTTGCATTAGCTGTTTGTGTAATTTAAAGTCATATTGCCTAAATATTGCCTATATTTAATACTTTATGTGTTTTACAGCAGTGGATGTTTTAAGTAACTCTGACTCTGAGCACATGAGTGAAGTGTTGAGCCCACATACAAGAAAAGTTGAGGTCCCCCAAGATGCTGCTAGTTCTGTTCCAGTAACAGTCATAGATGATGCTCCAGAAGTTACCATCTACAACTCAGCTGGAAACCAAGAGACAAGGGGTTCATGGAATTTATCAGCTGACTCTGTTAATGTGGGAAACTTTACAAATAGAAACAACAATGCAGGTTCCTTTGATAAGGGACACGCCAATGGTGGAGCTGTATGTATACCCAAGGACCAAATACATCAGCAGCCATCCGATGAGTTCAGTCACTTACCAGTGGAACAGAGGAGGGATATGTTTGAATCTCTCACATCCTCCTTTGAAAAAAGAGGTGAAAAGAATGTAAGAGTAGAAGCTCCACCCAGACATGTTATGAAGTCTGAGGAGTGTAAATCAAAACTGACTTCATCTCACTCCAAAACTGTGACTGAAATCAATACCGCAAAAGAGAAAGTAAATCCACTGACTGAATGTAGTAAGAGGGAGAGACCTCTGAAAAAAAGTAAGTCAGAACTAGAAATAAAACGGCCACCAGCAAAAATAATTGAAGTAGAACAGGTTCCATCAACACCTCCATGGTGTCATCGTGCCCAGAAACTGGAAACAAATTATGAACCCAAAATGGGTTTGACGACCTTCAAAGTTGTCCCTCCCAAACCTGAAGTAAAAAATTTTGATAGAGGACTTTCGTTCTCCACTGGTGCCATTAAGATCGATGAACTAGGCAACCTTATCAACCCAAAGCCTGTTGTCAGTAAGAACATACCAGGTACCTCTGCTGGTGAAAGTGAAGAAATTCCTCTTGGGAAAGTGAAGGCATTCTGGAGGTCAAGTTCTATGGAAAAACAAAGTGATGACTCTGCTGAGCATCTTGCTAAAAAGCCAGCAGTTACCACAAACTCTAAGTCCTTTGTTACAAAGCAAGAATGCAAACCCGTCTGTCTTGCGGCTCCAAAACCTGTACCACCACAAACTGTTATTTCCCAGGTAGGTGAAAAACAGTCTGAGAATGAGAAGATGAAACCACCTCTTCCAGTTACACAGTCTCAGGTAAAACCATTAGTGGTCCCAGCAATTAATAAGGACAAGCCGGAGCTTCCATTTCTAAAGCCTCATAGGAGAACTTCCAGTCAGTACGTGGCCTCTGCCATTGCAAAACACATCAACCTACCTACCTTTAAGTCTGATTCTACAGATTTTCTTGAGAAAGATGAAAATAAGCATGGGGCAGGAGAGGTTAAAACTGAAGCTGAAGTTTCCCCCAAAAGGTGTATTATTGTGGCCAAATACAGCCCTGTGGAAACAGAAGCAGCAGAAACAAGAGAAAAAATTTCAAGTATTTTTACTTGTAGTCAAAAAGCATCCCACAGATTCACACCTGGTGATAATTCTGGCATGGAAAACAAAGTAGTGAACATCAGGGCACCGAGTCAAGCAACTGCTGCTAGTTTCTATAAAAAGAATGCCAGTGTCCCACTTACTAAATCCTCTTCGAAGGATAACAACAAAGCAGAAGATGATCACAGTTTAAACAGCAAACAAAGTACAGAAGAGAAAAAGATGCATCTTTTGTTTGACCAGAAGTGTGAGACTTTGCCCCGTAGTAATTCAGCCTCCTCTCTCAAGTCACCTGATCTCCAAGGAGCCTCACCCTCTTTCAGCTCATCTTTGCGCATCACTAAATGGCCGCCTGCTGACAGCATGCAAGTTGGTTCCCTGAAAGCATCACCCGAGTTCAATGGTGTGACAGCAAAGGCAGAATCAGAACAGAATGACAAATCTGATGATTCGGTGAATAACGCTATCGGTGAATTGGATGTTAATGTGCAGACTAATATCTTCGGACCAAAGAAGAAGTTCAAACCTGTTGTCCAAAAACCAATTCCAAAAGATACATCGCTGCACAGTGCCCTAATGGAAGCTATTCAGACAGGAGGGGGAAAAGAGAAACTCAGAAAGGTAAAGTAGAGATATTATTTAGCCTGTTCAGGTTACAGAAACCTGTAGGCAGCCTGTCAGACATCAGAGGTTTTATAACTGGTACATCTGCAAGGAAGCTGGAGCGCACATGGCACTTGAAAAATTTATAGTGGCAAAGTGCAGACCACGCCAGTGGTTATTCTGCACGTCTTGTATGTTACACAACACCATTCTTGCTGCCCTAGCTAAAAAAGGCAGAGGGGAGAGAGACAACATGAAGGAGAGGTAATTGAGGTTAGCCAAGGAGCCTCGCCTGCATTTCAGTGTGTTACATAAAGAAGGAACACACGGCATGCAGAAAACTTGTAAATACCTGCAAAAGAAAGAAGACCCCAGTTTTTGTTTGTGAGCAGTACCAGTTAGCCATTGATTTTATGCCCAGGGGATGTGAGGCTGCATCTCTGTATGCGGCATTGGTAACTGGGACCTACATGTATCCTTACATTTGGTGTGAGCTCAGGTTGTAAAAGCAGGCACAAAAGCAGACAGGCTGAGTAGTCCCCATAGCTTGCATTCCAGTGCAAGAGCTAAAAATATTTTCAATGACGTTTCCAAAACATCCCTATGTAAATGTCTAATAACAATATTCTTTTCATAATCTAGGTTTCAGACAGCGCACTAAATGGCAATCACAAGAAACCCTCATACAGTGAGCCAGAGAATGAGCGGTCAGCCCTACTAGCAGCAATTAGAGGCCACAGTGGCACTTCCAGGCTGAAAAAAGTAAGAAATCAACATGATAAATGATCTTCTAAGTGCAGTCTGTTTCTGTTGAGTGTTTCAAATAAACCTGGAGGAAATGCAAACTATGAGTTGTGTTGGAAAGAGAAGAGTATAGGGGGAAAGCGTTATGATGCAAGACCAGATTTGACTTAGACAGATAGTAGAGAGGGTCAGATTCAACCCTCTGCTATAAAACTTAGCAATCCTTCAACTGGCGTGCTTTCAACTGAGAAGTGTGTAGAAATCCAAATGGATTATTGGGAATGTACACAGAAAATATAAAATGTTCATCACTTTCACGTTTTAGGTGTTGCTTTTTGTACGTTGGGGATGCTGTTAATGTATTTGCATTACCTTCTGTATACATCCAGTTCCAGTTACCTGAAAACATTAGAGCTTTTTCATACATGCTGTTCATTTGTTAACTGATGCATGCAAGTTGTATGCAAGTAGATGATGGAAATTTTCAAACACTTTCACTAAAGCAGAATGTTTCCTTGTATCTGAAAGATTTACCTAATCATTAAAGCATCTCTTATCCCTAGTAGCCAAAGCCTGCATTGTTCTAGCCTCAGATTTCACTCAGTTAGTAATCCAGCCAAGGACATGTATTTGGCAAGGAGGTTCCCATTTCCCTCATGCAATGACTAAGACCATTAGCACATATCCAGATAGCTGGCACTAGGTAGAAAGTCTCCCTTGTCTCTGTTTGGGAATTATTCCCTCCCTCAGAGCAGTTCTGAATATCCTACAGCTCTTGCTTCAGTTAGGATGCAGCTTCCCCTGAACTTGGGAGCAGAACATGCAGTGCTGCAGTCACCTTTGTGCACACAACTGCGGTCTGCGTTCATTAGGAATAAATGCAGATCTGTGTGAAAGAGGCTCTGAGAGAAATGGTGTTGAATTGCCGCAGGGGCTTTTTAGGATACTTTCTTCCTGCAGAGAAGATTTTGCCATCATTTTAAAAGAAGTTGCCTAGAAACCATGAGCTTTTTTTTCACAGTGTCACCTGTGCTGGATGAAGTACCATGTTTGTATGTATACGGGGTGGGATTTAGATGTGCTGTGATGAGAGGTCTGTCCCTTCCATGACACCTCAAATGTTTATATCCTATCTGACATGAAATTATTGCCATATATTTGTGTACGTGTATGCACAGTGAAGGAACAGAACATAGGGGCTCTCTATGGATCATTTGATGAATGATGAGTCCTTTTCTACTAGGGAAGAGCTGTGCCCCAATTTTTCTGAAACATAATGTGAATGTATCTACTTGAAAACCTCCTGTTTGGCACATGGTACTGAATTTCCTAATAATTGCCAAACCCTTATAATTACTAATAATTTATCGTGATTATTATTAGTAATGTTGTTAGTGGAAAAAATATTTGTTGAGGCAGTTGCTTAGTCTAAAAGATCACCTCCTCGCCTACATTATTTAAACTAGAACAAGTTTCCAAGCCAGTAATTTGTGTAGGAATTTTAGGTTCAGAAATTCTACAGAAAGCCACTTGGAAGAGTAATCTACTGTTTTTTTTTTTTCTCAGTGCTTTCACATAATTCTCTTGTACTACCTTTTTTTTTTTTTCCTTTTCAGTCTGACTTGAAACTTCAGTATGATTTTTTCAATCAAGCCAGGTCTGAGAGCTCAAATCCAGAAGACCATCTCTGTCATTTGAGATTATTTCTATGCAGGCCAGAATGTGAAAAGTAACAAGATTCCTGTGTGGCTGCAGCAGCCTTAGTGTATCTTCCTGATTCCAAAACCCCGTGTGGTTCTTTGCAAATGAATTCCAAGTCCAGCTCTCTGTCTGTTACCTTAAATGCCAAGATGAGTTACAGGATGCTGGAGCTTGTGGTAAATAAAGATTTGAGTTTCTGAGTCAGAGTCAGTGCCAAATCCTTGATGCTTGTAATCAGCCCAGCTGAGTGATGTGAGTGAGTAGTAACAGATGTTCAACTTCATGAGCAAACAAAAGCTCTACGTGTTTTATGTCATTCAAGCAAAGTGAAATTAGGGTACTGAAATTAAAGTGCATCAAATGTCAAGTAATTATAGTTTAGTCATGCTTGGTATTAACCATCTCCTCTCAACTGCATCATGAACAGATCTCCTCATTGGCCTCCGAAGAGCTCCAGAGTTTTAGGAATGCAGAACTGTCTTTACAGAAAGCAGAAGACCCCCAGGAAGAGCAGCTCTGTATTCCACCTGCCCCTGCCCAGCCACCACCACCGCCTCCCCCTCAGCTGTCAACAGCGACTTTTAAATTCTCTGCCACGACTACAGGTGACCCCGGAGAGGCAAGGCGAGCCCTGATGGAGGCCATTCGCTCTGGTGCTGGAGCAGCAAAGTTAAAAAAGGTAAACACACTTTTGTATTTCCTTGTGGATGAAATAACTTGGTCTTGTTTGGCCTTGGAAGCTGTTTGTAAGCTGTTCTAGCCACACATTTCATTCTGCCATCAGAAGAGCAGTGCATTCAGTGTTTTCTCTTAACTCAGTCGAAGACTGAGAATTTTTCAAACCTTTGAACAGGTATTAAAATGCACTGTTAATGCTTAAACATGCCTGTATATATTCACAACCATATGATCTTTTTAAAGAGCATGAATATTACTTCAGAAAGTATTTCCATGCTCTTTTCTATTGTTGTGAATGTGAGATAATACTGCATGTCCTTCAGACTAAAAGAATTTTGAAAAGATCAGATGTGAGACCCTAAAGTAAATGTAGAGGTAAATATTCTGTCCTAACTTCAGTTACGTGTTCTTGGCTTTGATTTCCATAGGAGCTGTCAGTAAAACTGTGGGTTCCTTTTAATATCAATCTGAACTTTATTAATTGGATGGTGTATGTGTCAGTTCTGTGGTCCATCAACTCCCAGATAGCTAAATGATCAGTTGCCCTAGTATGATTTTCTGACATAAATTCACATACCTCTTTGACAAAAATTTGCTCTTCCTAATCTTGAGTTATACTACATATTTCTGGGTGAAGAGATCAGTTGTTCTCAGTGGAGTTATCTCAGTTTCATACTGCAGTATCAAAGAATGGACTTTGATCCTCAGACTTTAGGGAATGCACTAAAACAGATGCCATTTTCCCAACACGTAATGTGGCTAATGCCAGCCAGAAGTGTGTAAATATACTTCAACCTTGCTTACTTGTCCTCTCTAAGTAATTCTGAAAATGTGATCAAAATTTAGCAATAAAAAGCCCATCTAAAGAAATCTGTGTCTGGTAAATCAGAAATTCCACAGAATCATCCAAATTAGTATACATTCATTTTACTCTCAGTGAAGTTCACATCAGCATGCAAACAGAAATCTGAATGTGCAGTTATTTTCTGTGTGAAAAGATGTATCGATACTATGAGTAGTAGTAGAAGATGACCAATTATGAAGAACTGCTACTCTAGATCAGGCCTTTGGTTCCGTATTTCACTAGTTTACAGAAAAAAACTATAAAAAGTGAATTTGGACGTTCAAGAATACTTCATGCTGTTGTTTGATTTCTAGATCCTTCCACATTCCTGGTTCATCCAACTGCTTTACTCTTGCATAAGACTCTGAAGGAACCCATACCACTTACTCATTTAAACAAGCCTTTCTTATGTCCTTGGGGATTTATTTTGATACAACTGGGTGGCCTTTGCAGCCTGTGAAAGTGATCTAGACATACTGATGTATTCTGCTAAATACTGTGCCTGTCTTTATCTATTTTCAAGGCAGAGTTAATTTTTTGTAGTTTTGACATTGAGGTGACGTGCATCTCTTATTGTGTAGATTTTTTATGAAAATAAAAGAGAGGAGCATTTTGTACAAGGCAAAGTAAGGTTTTCTTATTTTTGTGCTGTCCTTCATGTATTGGGTATGCAAGCTAAGTTTTGTATATGCTAAAGGCATCGTATCACTTTGACATCTGAAATTTCATGCCCTTGATCAGTGATAAAAGTAAATTTAGATTTCTCAAAGAGCTTGTATCCAGTGTGTATTAATATCTCTCCTAACTTGTTTTGTTAAGTGAGAGCTAAAATTCTGATCTTTTCCTTGCAGTAGGGAAGTTTGTGATAGCAGAAGTTGAACTGGTAGAAGCTTATGTCTGGTATATGGTAGAAGATACGTCTGCATATCAGGGTTTTCTTTTCCTCCATGATAGCTGAAGACTATATCTCCAAGGAACACTAAGTTGTTGACAGAGGGTGGCTTGCAGGTAGTTTTGTACCAGAGCTGTGGCAAGCTTTTTTCTGTATTTAGCCTTATGTGTCCGTTATCTCTGATGTCATGATTTGGAGGTGTGAATACGGAGCCATTTTTGGCTTTGCTTTCTAGAAGGTTTTGGTTTCAGCAGCTAGACAGCAGGCTTGGTCATTCCATTCTGTAATTGTCTGTTTCTCCTTCACTGTCTTCTTGAAATTTTATGGAAGAGGGGTTCTGGTGGTGAAATCATTCATTTAGCTAATACTGTGGGGGAACTGAGAAGGATCTGTTTTGCTTAGTTATATGACTCAGTTTGGCCTTATTTATGAGAGGTTATTTGCAGTGGAAGTAGATCAAGCAGGGCTGTCAGGGGAACTAAACATAAAAAGCAACCAATTGCATAGATAAGGAGCATCCCAACAAAAATTTGAGCTCTATTAATATCTGTGAAAAGGCAACTCCTCCACTCCACCCTTGATTACACAGCTGTTTGCTAAAGTCATGAACTTTAAGGTTAAAAGATCCACTGTGCAAGAAGGGAGGAGAGAAATTGATGTAGGCTGACCTTGCTACAAGTCAGAGTCTGCGCCGCATCGGCTGTAATTGGGTCACCCAAAACAAACCAGAACAAAAATAGGTACTTGAGGAAAACGCCAAGTGTGGATAAGACAGTATGTGCATAGGTTCCCTGGCCATTCCTTTATCCATTTCTTGGAATATTTTGCCTGCTTTGGCTAATAAATCATATTTTGTTTTGGAGAAATGGCTTCTGTCTTATTTCACACTGTTGCTGTCCACAGAGTCCCAAAGGAAAATTCTTGTGGATGCCAAGCCCAGTTAGGCCTCCTCATGAAAATGGTACATCCAGAGCAGTGCAGTTCAGAGACATGTCAGAAAGGGGGCTTAATTTCATATCCTGCCCAAACATCTGTACCTCCATTCTGTGCTTTTGAAAGGTGATGAACTTAACCAAGCTGGAAAAGACTTTACAAGATGCAGGAAGTAACTTTTTTCTTCAGTTTCCAAAATACCCAAAATGTTACTTGTTCAGCACACCCAAAGTGCAGTAGCAAATTGTGGTGATGGTGTGAAGCAAAGACAGCAACCGGATGGCTGATATGGTGCTTTTGGCTGTTAGCTGACATCAGAAGGAAAGGGGTCTCACCAGCAAGGAATCTGCTTTCTAGCCATGCAGTCTGGCTCCTGTACAAAAGATAATCAGTTGATCCAGGAAACAAGCAACTGATCTTAGACCAAATTTTGGCTAATTCTATTAGTCAGGCCATAGAGCTGTACCATCTGAGTTTCTGTTGTAAATGAACTAGTGTTTTCCTTAATCATGTTCAGGAACTTTTCTCAGAGTTTCATACAATTAGGATCCTTCTGATTCATTATTACACTCTTTATTTCAGTCTTAGAAAATGCAACATAATCTGACTAGATTTCTGCAATTCCTTATAAATTACTTGTGTATTTTTGTCTTTGTAACCTGCCTTGGGATTTACTATGATTATCTGTGGAAAAAAACACAACTACACATGCAAATAACCTGTTAGATGTCTAGCTGTAGGTATAGTTGCAGCACATGCCCATGCAGGATGGAAAACTTTACCCAACAAAGAGAAGTTACAAAAGTTGCTCATTATACATTATACCATCTAGTCATATTAGAGTTGAGGGATTTGGTAGAAATACTGCAAGAGAATGTGCCTTCACAATGCGGGAAAGGCAAGCTGTCTGTCTGAAAAACAGGCTTTGCTTGTAGAAAAAAATGATTTCTGTAGACCACCTTTTAATAGAACATGCAGGAGGTATTCCACAGACTTCACGTTTTTCAGTAACAATTAGAGCCATGCACATTTTAAGCAATCTTATGTTACCAATACGAACTTGGCTCTATCATAGTATCGACAAACATTTAGTCACATGAACTCTTGATACGTGCAGTATATCACTCTGTTGGCAATCAAAGGAGCCAGGTAAGGTAATTACTGCACCCATTACAGTAGATCTGTGGTATATGCTGGGATAATTTGAAGTTGGTTGCCAACAAGTAATACATTGATCTGAACTACAGCACGTTCAGTGTCTTCTAGGAAGCGTGGCCTAGTTCTGTACCTCTGTGTCTGGCTCTGGATTATTCTTCTCATATAATAACAATCTCTGTCTGTGTGCGCAATGACAGAAATTATAGACTCAAAGCCATGGTTGATGTTGGCACTGCTATGCTGAAAATGGGGTGGGAGGCCCCACTAAAAGGTTGGCCAAGCTTGATATACAGGTAGTCAAATGAGTACAGAAAGTGATTCTCATTCCCATGCAGAGTGAGAGACAGACATTTGCATGCTGCTACTT
This sequence comes from Excalfactoria chinensis, assembly GCF_039878825.1. Classification (NCBI taxonomy): domain Eukaryota; kingdom Metazoa; phylum Chordata; class Aves; order Galliformes; family Phasianidae; genus Excalfactoria; species Excalfactoria chinensis. The sequence goes on from NC_092826.1 coordinate 64,968,324, forward strand.
CATTTGAATTCAAAGATAAAATTTAATTTGAACTATTCACCTTACTAAGAAATTGTACCATGACCTATTTTTTTCCCTAAGAATAAAGCTTCTGCCATGGATACTAAGGCCAAAGGGGAAGATTGAAACTCAATCGAGTACATTATTGCTGTTTAGCTTCTGCGATCCCCTTAATGTATGTCTCTCTGATGGAATCAAAGCCAAGTAACTTTGATTTTGGAAGAGTACACTGGCATTAAAATTAGGCAAATGCTTCGATGACCTGAGGACTAGGAAGGAAGATAAGCATTTGTTTAAGGATTTTCCTGCATCAAAGCCTATAAAAGTTTCTGTCATTCAATCAGGAAGCCAAGTACTCATCAGTTGATTTATATGACCAGCGACAGCTATCCAATACTGCACAGCTTTTGACTGTCAGATATTGCATACTCACAGCCAGGTCTCTGTTCATCCACAAAATGAAGGAATTTTATAAAAAAAATATGCTGCCAATTTTTCATGTAGTAATGTTATTCCAACTACGATGTGTACGTATATGTGAGGTGTGGCGTTTTGAGGAAGGGTATAACTTTCCTTAAGACAGATTGATAAAAGCTAGAAAGAAGAACAGATAAGCTTTATGTCTTAAGGAGCCGATGAAGAGAGTAAGTTTGAAAACAGCCCCTCAGGAGGATGTCTGGTTAACGATGTCAGCAGCCGAAGGTTTAAAAATATCTTGAATGATCATGTGCTTTTCTTTGTTATAGGTCCCTCTGCTCGTTTGAATCATGTATAAAGAACAAGTCAATGGAAAATCTAACCCCATAAGCACCTATAATCATCATTCAAGTTCTGAAGGGCAAAAAAAAACATCAAGACATTTAGTTTATTCTTTTGTCTACACGCCAAAATAAGTTGTAGTTAATTTTCTTTGTGTTCCTGCATAATGGTTCTAAGGGAAAAATATGTTGCTCTGCTGTAAAGCTTCTGTGCCAAGGAATTGTGTTTTGCCTCTGAATATTTAAGGTTGCCAATAAACTATTCTTGTTGGCAGGTTAATAAGAATATAAACACTGTGCAGTCCTGTGTTCATACTTAATTGTGTTTATGGGCAAAATGAAAAGACTTTGCTAGCTATCTGAAAAGTAATATTCATTTCAAGTTGTTAAGAATATGTAACTGTTTCAAACCATTTACTTCTTACTTGATTTAGAAAGGGTAGTAAATGATCAGGGGGAAAAGGAGAATAAAGATCTGTAGAAGACAGTCACAAGGAATAGGTCGTGGTACGTTATGAGGAACCTCCACTATCATATTTGGAGTCATTGTTGGCTTTTTAAGACTACGTGAACGTTATATCTTTGGTGGAGCTCTGAGAAAGCAGTCAGTCAAGAGTAAGTGTGAGACTGTCTATTGAAGAGTTACTTATGGGATATGACGTATCAAATACTTCTACGTATAGATATATACCGAACCCTAGTAACGTTCACAGCACTTTAAGAACTGAGACACTTAGAGAATCTCTATTTGCAACAGACTGAGAGGGTTATAAATAAGACTTCAGAGTGCTCCATAGAGGTTCAGGATTTAGAATTCATTCCCGCACTGCAAAAGGAAGTGAAGTTGGTTTGTATTAGAAACCAGGACTTTGTCTCTTGGTCTAGTTGTGGGTAATTTCGCCCTTTGCTTTCAGGTTGTGTGGTTGTTGTATGTTGTCTCAAGAGTATTTATAAGCAGCATTTCTCAAATGTTAACTACTTTGGTAGTTGCTGTTGTACATATTTTGACAATATTTCATTGAATTGAAATGATTAACTTATAAAGGAGAGATCAAAAATGCTTTTTCATATTTCCTGTATTGTAATGAAACTGAGGGAGAGGAAGTTTGTACATTTACACTTTTATAATCACAGACCAGAGTGTTGGTAGATTCTTTTTTTCTTTTTCTTTCTTTTTTTTTTTTTTTTTTTTTTTTGACGCTGAAATGTATAGCTGTGTAATGTTGAAAGCAAGAGAATATTTAGCCATCTGCATTTAATATGACTGTATATTATATATTGTAAAATATTGATGTCTGTTAGTGCCACAAATAAAAATAAAATGAAAACCTTACATGGCTTGAAAGACTCTTTTTGCCAACTGCTTTCCATTTACAAAAAGAAATTGGAACTAGAGATGGACTTAAGCAAACCATTATGCTGTGTTTGACGTCACAGTGTCTCAGACCTGAACAGGGAAAACTAATGCTCTAGGAAAGCAGAAATAAACAGCGAGAATCAAGGTAGCGGTTTTATTCATTATGGTATTAATCCAAGACTGCTATAGATCCATTTCATCGTTAGGGAAGCTAATATATTCAGGATTAAGGTGCTCTTTTGTGCCCTACATTAAATAAAATCACTCTTGTTGACTGGTTAGCTTTATTTTACCTCGAAAGTCTTCTCAGTGTGCTTTAGATAAGAAATATTAACATTAAAATTGTATTGTGGGAAAGGATGCAGTCGCTGATAGCTTGAATACTGAAGTCCCATCAGTAGCTAAGGCAGCTTCCTTGCTGAGGTGAAGGAAGATGTAATTCACTGCAGTTCTTTAGTTGTTTCTAGTGATGTCTTTTGTTGTTGTCAGTGTTGTGTGAAGGCTCTGCATCTGTAGCTCTTCCTTCTTAATGCTCCTTTCGGTTAACAAATTGTATAGGTATATACTTTTCAGTGTAACAGATCGAATCCAAAACTGGATTTTGAGATAACAAGATACTCCAGTCTTTGAGATTCAAATGTTTCATCTGGCTTTATAAAACTAGAGTTTGTGAAAGATTTATGCTTGAATAAACTACTGATTATCAAATTCTCATGGCTAAAGTAGTTTAAGAACAGCTGCAAGGTGAGATCTCACCTTCACTGTCTTGCTGGCTTACTCACATCTTAAGCTAAAAATGGAAAGAGAGTTCAGCTGTCTACAATAGGAAACTGGACTGGGTGTGCATTCCCTTCTCTCATTTCAACCACAAGAAAGAGGCTTATGTGCTGATACGCTTCTGCTTCTTCTGGTCCTTTATATTGTCCTTTAACGTGGGTAAGATATATTTAAATAAGGTGAAATGGAATGGAGAGTTTGGATTTGCTATCTTCATTCCTTGTATAGGGATAAATCAGTGTTCAGGGCTTAGGGAATCTATTCTTGCACCTCAAAGAGAATTTGTAGCCACCCTTCTTTTTTACAACTTTATTAACTTTTTTTTTTTTTTTTTTTTTTTTTTTTTTTTCCCTGAGCTCAGAATATCACTCAACCATAAAGAAGGCATTAAATAGCTCTGATTAAATATTTAGTTTTAAATAATATTGGCTGTCTGCGTGAGCTGTTTGACTTAGGGGACTTCATTATAGATTCCTTCTTCTTGAACAGACAGCCTGCTAATGTTGGTCATGCGAAGTACTGCACAGAAAGTCCTTTTGACATGGACATCCACCTACAGTTTTGAACATGGCAAGTTTTAACTTCCCTGGGTCATACAAGTGATTGGCACAATTTATGTGGTATTTACTGCAGTGAAAAAAACTGGCACTTCGTCAGTGTGTAGGAAGATGGAAGAGAATGAGATGCAATTATGAAACAATGGAAAATGCCACCCAGAGATAGTTTGTGGTACGTTTCCTCCTATCTCTCCAGAAGAGAAGCAGTTCTGTTGTTTAGTGTTGCTTAGCAGTTAAGTGTGTGTTTCAATCTGAATGCAAAAATGTGCACACATCCCAGTTTGAGTCAAAGTTTGTCTGACTTAAATGTTCATGATTTGGTTCTTCGTTGTTGCAACATGAAAAATAGTTGTCTTTGACAACGGTATATTTGCATTTTAAGAAACTTAGAGTAGGTCTACTCATGTGCTATTTCTCTACTCATCACTGTTCCTCCAATGAATTATATATGTGCTATGTGTACAAATGTCCTTTGCCTCTGAGATGTGTATTAAGATTTATGAGAATATTCCTATTCTTACTCCATTTGTTACTGTTGGGCACACACGATAAAATATGGAGGGCTGCATCCTACAGCTGTAGCTGCTATTGTGGTTGCATTTCCCCACTTGCAGAAAATGACTTTTCCAATGGCAATGTTTCTTTCTGAGATAAAAGGAAAAAAAGGAATTCCTGGGTTTTCAGGAGCACTCACCTGGATTTGGTAGAGCACTGTTCAGTCTGCATTTCTCTTTTGCTGAATCGGGCATGGGGTTTGATTTGTTGCTGATGTCCTCATTTGGCTGGAGAAAGTTTGCACGTCATTCCATTCATGGGATTTGGTCAACAAAGCACGCTAAGGCAGATGAACCTTTCTAAGAGCAAAAAGGTTTGGTTTGGTTTTGTTATCGCTACTAGATATTTTTAAGTACTTCTTAAAGCAGTGTAATTTGGTCTATATACTAACAGACTGCGTGATGCTGCACTGGATGTAAAAGTCACACTCTCCTGGTTTTGTCCAACAGTTAAAGGGGTTTGTGCTTTTATTTAAGCTCCTTTCATGGCAGCAGCCTTTTTATCCTGTGAAACAGGAACTTTCAGAAAGGCAGCAACCAAATTCTGATACAATCACAACAGCAACATGCAGTCGTTGCTGGAAGCGATGTCAAATCCAGCTCCAGAGAATGTCTTCAGCCAATTTCTTCTTTTTTTCCCTTCTTTGCTTTTATTGTCTATACGCTTATAAAAACATGACATGTCTCTTTTCTGAGGTCCTTCTTGTATTCGAGGACCTAAAAGGTTTTCCCCTGAACAAAGCGTAATGTTGTTGCAGTTATATATCAGACTGAAAGAAGTCATTATTCCTGCACAAACACACTGCCCACTTTGCAATTCAGGAACTGAGAAAAGGAAACCGCGCTGAAAGAACAAGCCTGTGGAACATCATTGTCTTCTATATTGTAACCTGTGTTTACTGCTGTACGAACAAAGCAAACACAGTGCAAAGACGCCTGGCTTTCCTTTGTCCGATTCCATGCATTCAACAGAGGAGTTTCTGTCAGATGTTCTTGGATCTGTTCCTTGCAGTGCTTGGCACAGGGAAAGGGGGACACAACTGCAGTACCCAGGTCCCAAGAGAGAGCAGTCTGAACGGTTTCCTCTTATACTTAAATCTGAGATAATGGTATGGGGAGATTTAAATGGACTTGTCTGCCCCCCGGGCAAAATCTGGGAGTGAGGCACATGTAAGCCCACAAGCTGCAGCCTTCCACCAACACGCTGAAGTGAGAACAATGCATAGAAGGGCACCTGGTCAGCAGTCATAGATTCGTAGAACTGTAGACTGGTTTGAGTGGAATGGACCATAAGGAACCCATGCCATGGGCAGGGCTGCCCCCCACCAGCTCAGCTGCCCAGGGCCCCATCCAACCTGGCCTTGAGCGCCTCCAGGGATGGGGCACCACAGCTTCTATGGGCAGCTATGCCATGGTCTCGCTGCCCTCTGAGTGAAGAATTTCCCCTAACATCTAACATAAATTTGCCCTCTTTCAGTTTAAAACCATTCCCCCCTTGTCCTGTCCTCATGAAAAGTCCCTGAAAATGACTATGCTTGGTGCTCACACTGGATACTGGCAGTCAACGCGGAGATCCTGTGCTTGCTGATACCTCTAAATACAACTACTCAAGATGAGGCTCAGCTGTGCCCACTGTAGGTCCTTTGCTGATGAAATTCAGCCTTCCCCACAGCTCTCCACCAGCCCCAGCTCTGGGCACAGCCTGTGTAGTCCCTAACCAGCAGATGCTGAGTGCAGGCCAGTATCTCTGCTGCCTGCATAGTGCATATTTCCTTGCTCATTAGCCTCACTGTTAACATTCCAAACATTTTAGCTTATGGAAGAGACTGTCACAGGCAATTTGCAGATAGCCAGTGCTACAGAAGTGCAAAGAGTTATATTTTTATGTGTTGATGAATAATTTAGCAACAATTCTGCGTTATGTAAAATTACTGCTTTACTGCTGCTGGGGCTGGTGTTGGTACAAAGTGTTCTTCTAAGCCCCGTTACACAAGTTAAAGCTTGCTGGTTTTATCCTGTGTATCTGCCTTGAGACAGAATTTTTCCAGATTCAAGCTGGGAATTAGGTCTTTCATTCCAGGAGAGGGCTGTTCCCTTCTTGTTCTCATTTATAGTCCTGATCATTGCAGATCTTTTTCAAACAGCCAGTTCTACACAGGAGAGTATGTATCGATTAGTGCAGGTTTTCTTCACTGAGAAGGATGAGGTGTAATTTTTTTCCATAGAAACACCATGGAAATGGTCTGTCTTCACAGACCTTTGCTTTATGTGAAGGAGCAAACTAAGATACCATGTAGAGCAGCCACAGGTTTTATTCCTCTCTCCTGTGAATGAGTCCTGTGCACATATTTTGGTAGAGAGCACAGAATGTGGACAGATTTGAGTGTATCTTGTTTTAGTTTCAGGTTGAAAATTGTTCCCCGGAGATTCTCTCTCTTCTATGCTCAGAGTGGGATTGAAAGATGGGGGAATGACAACAAATAGCGCTATTATTCCCACCCACAAGCCCACTTGTATAGAGTAAGTGAGATTGAAATGCTATTGTATTTGAGTACCAGAACACGTCCAGAATTGGAGAAACTCATGGGTTTTCTTAAGAGTCTGCATCTCAGCTGCTGTTTCTGCCGTGTGCTACAAGTGTTGCCAAGAGATGCTAGGCTGAAAATGCAAATAAGTTCAGAGCTGAGGGATCAAAGAGCAATTAAATTAAAAACTGCTGACAGGTCAATCTTAATAGTCATTTCCATGCTGAAATAAGTCAATAAATCTTAGCTTGCAATAAATCTTACCACATAAAGGTGGGCTTGCATAACAGGAAAATGTAGTAAAATATAGCAATATATTTTATGCAAATGCTTTTTAAAAGTAATGAGTAGCATGTTTTATTCATATTGTCCTGGCATCAAAGCGGTCAAGAAGACATTGGACTTCTGGAATGGGTTAATCTTCTGCAGCAGTAGCATGCTGAGCTGGCAGAATGGCTTCTATTTATATTACTCTTTGCTTATATTTGTAAATACAACCCTTAATTGAGCTCATGAACCCAGTTGTGTTTGGTGCTGTGCAGACACAAGTGACTGTCCCTGCCCTGAAGAACTTTGCAAACCAGAAGAGTCAGGAAGAGGGTCAGAGGGGAGCAGAGTGCTCGAGTACCTTGCTTGAGGTGGCAAAAGCACAGCTAGGACTTTGGGTGGGACTCAGAATGCATATGTCATAGCTTGGACATGTTTCCCAGTCATGCAGCTTCCTGGCCCAAACACTGTGTGCAACAGCTATGGATCAAATAAGAAACAAATGTCTAATAGTTCTGGTGACAAGGATGAAGGGAAAGCAGCCATTCAGCTGGCTTTCATAGAGTGAAAGAGAGACCCCAAAACTAACCCAGCCCCAATCCTCTGCCATGGGCAAGGCTGCCACTCATCAGCTAAGGCTGCCCGGGGCTCCATCCAACTGGCCTTGAGCACCTCCAGGGATGGGACATCCTTAATGTGCTCTCATGTTTTTATTTATTCTCCCTATGGGATGAGGTTTCAGATGAACCTGCTCTTGGGTACTTGTATCCATGCTAGACAAGTCTCCAGCAAACACATAGTAGAAGAAGCTGGAGTTCTGCTGCTCAATCTGAAACAGGTTTTCTACACAGCTGAATTCCCCAGTCATTGAATAGCATCTGTGCCTGTTACGGTTTACAGCCCACCTATGGCTATTCTCCAATTATCCTGGGAATCCTGCTTCTAACACAGGTCAGAACTCAGCAAAGTAATTGCACAAGCAAGAAAACAGTCTGTACTCTCCTTTTGCCTTCTTCTCTTTTTGCATTGACTCTGAAAAGCCCTTCCTGAGCTTGTGTGGTCCCCAATGCAATGCACACCTTCATCTTCTGAGTGCTTCTCCTTGCGCTGTGAGACCACATGGAGCCCAGCATAATGACATGCTGCATGTCCCCAATACTGGGCACAAAGGGTGAGGATTTTTGTGTTCCTCAGGGTGCTGCTGTTGCATTGCATCACTGAAGTACCTTTTCAACCAAGAGTTTTCATATCAGAGTTTGCCACTGATATGAGCAGGACAGTTAATTTCCACCAATAATCAAAGGTGGGATTAGGAAAATGTTTTAAGAGGAGATTTCTCCCAGGAATACTGGTCCCCAACACAAACAACTCCACTAAAGCAACAGGTGGAATGTGTGATGAAACCCATCACCCCAAATCTGCCTGACCTGACCTGAGGAGCATCAGCAATGAAGATGAGGTTCATAACCCAAGGAAGTTCAACAAGGTCAAGTGCAAGGTGTTGCACCTGGGCTGGGGCAATCCCAGGTGTTTATATAGACTCGGTGAAGAACTCCTTGAGAGCAGTCCTGTGGAGGATTTTTGGGTCCTAGTAGACAAGATGCTGGACATGAGCCAGCAGTGTGCACTTGCAGCCTGGAAAGCCAACTGTGTTCTGGGCTGCATTAAAAGAGGAGTGGCCAGCAGGGAGAGGGAGGTGATTGTCCCCCTCTACTCAGCTCTTGTGAGGCCCCATCTGCAGTACTGCATCCAGGCCTGGGGCCCCTAGAAAGAGTGCTCTAGGACCAAGTCCAGAGGAGGGCCACTAAGATGATCAGAGGGCTGGAGCACCTCTCATATGAAGAAAGGTTGAGGGAATTGGGCTTGTTTTGCTTGGAGAAGGCTCTGGGGAGACCTCACTGTGGCCTTCCAGTACGTGAAGGGAGCACATAAACAGGAGGGGCAACAGCTGTTTACGAGGGTGGATAGTGATAGGACAAGGGGGAATGGTTTTAAACCAAGACAGAGGAGGTTTAGCTTCGATATTAGAAGGAAGTTTTTCACTCAGTGGGTGGTGACGCACTGAAACAGGTTGCCCAAGGAGGTTGTGGATGCCCCATCCCTGGAGGTATTCAGGGCCAGACTGGATGTGGCTCTGGGCAGCCTGGTCTGGTGGTCGGCAACCCTGCACATAGCAGAGGGATTGAAACTACATAATCTTTGTGGTCCTTTTCAACCCAGGATATTCTATGATTCTATAATTCTGTGATTCTATGAAGATGATGGGTCAGAGCCATGAAGTCAGGAGGCTGCTGTGCAGGGTGATGAGGGTTGCATTTTTGTTTGTAAGGTTATGGCCGCTACCCTGTAGCTTGGCCTCCACCTGATCTTAGAGACTTCACAGTCTCTCCACAGGAGCTCTTTTCCTATCCCACCTCAACCTTCAGCTGTGCTGGGAAACCCACATGAAGTGGCTACAGATCCAGGAGGTGGTCTGTGGAACAGCAGAGAATGTTCCCAGCTGATCTGCCCCATGTTTCCCTGTGAGCACCAGAAGGTTCTGCAGCACAAGGCTCTGATATTTCCAGTCTATTTACTCATGAAGGTGGGTTTTTATACTACTGAGTTGGTCTTTAAAATTTATCCTCATAGTCTGTGTGTTGGTACAGCTCTTTCCACTTAGGGCTGTGATATTCTTCACTGAAATAAATAGGCCCAAATGACCAATGGTTGGGGACACTTGCACTGGTGCAAAGGGTTCTCTACCAGTGCAATTTGTTTGCCTCCTAGCATGGAAATGGATATTTCCGCATAAATAAGCATCTTTGTGCAGATATAGCTCTTTCTACCTGAAGAATTCATACCATTTTTACTCTACTGGCCTAACTACAGCTCTGTGTGCTGCCAGGCCTTCACAGTGGTACATCTGTGTAGCAAAACCCTCATGATGGCCAGGGCCTTGTCATGCCAAAAAGAGCTGCGGAAAGCACTTTTGCTCTCTTTCATTGCCCAGTAAAATAGCTGTGCACCTGGCACCAATAAGCAGGTGGTTCTGCCCTATCTAGAAGCAGATGGCAGGTAAAATGAGAGTCAGTTTTTGCAGCATGTTACAACGAGGAAGAGTTACTCTTGTGATGTCTGCCACAGCTGCTGTTACAGAGCAGAATACAGCTATGCTAGCAGAACAGTGTCACTGAATGTCTATCTGCTCACACACAGATATCTGCAGTTCACCACAGTACTGCAAAGCAGCAGAAAGCCATTACCCTGTAAGCAGCCTGTGCTATTAACATTGTCATGTACAGGCAGCATCTGCCAGGCAAAAGGAAGGAGAAATATGACTTTTAATGACAGTCAGCAGTTAAACGTAAAGCTTTTCACCTTAAAACACCTTGCAAAGTCCAGTTATATTTAAACTCATGTCACCAGCATATGTATGTGCAAGTTTGTCTGTGTGGGCACTCTGTCCTTTCTCATGAGCTCCACATAAACATAAGAGGAAAGCAGTGGAAAGCAGAAGAACTATGCAGAGCAGCAGTTGGAAAGTTGCTTGGTGCCCATAGTTGGTTGGGAGGGAAGAGATGGGCATCATGGACTCCTAGCTCCAGCTGCACTGAACCATGGTATCAACCTCTCTGCCACTGGACTAATGTAGGTAACTGAGGGATAGAGTCAAAAAGACTTTACAGTGCCTGCAGACAGTGGGATTACTTGTGATGTTATTGATAGAGTATGCAAGTCGATGATCCAAATCCTTTCCTGCTATATACAAATGCAGTTCTCATCTCTTTAATAATTTAGAGGATGCTTTGGCAGTGTGAAAAAGAGATTAATTCACCTGCTGTCCTGATGGCCATGATGAAAAAAATGACAAAGTCAGAGCAGCAGCTCAGTGTTTATGAGGCTGCAGACACAAGTCTTATTCAGCCACAGAGCTCTGCGTGCCTTGAAGCTGAGTTTCGGGGTGAAGGTCACTGCCCCACCAGTAACCACAATGCTTGTCACATGAAGTTTTAATCAGCACACTCTGAACAAATATACCTCCAGCACCGCACTGTTAAATACGATGAACAATAGCATTTACACTACAGGTGACTGTGGGTCTTCATTGCTAAATCAGCTCTGCCTGTTTACCTTTCAGTTACAGCTTAAATGTATGAAATGTGCCATATCCCAACTTCCCCCCCATCAGAGACGTGAAGAAACCACTTTCCTGTAGCACTGTATGTGAAGAGGTAACATTTCTTCATTTGCCTCATATATCAGAATTCAAGGCAATCAGTCATTCATTCTGCATCATAAATAATACATGCACCCAACCAAACACAAAAGGCTGTACTTCAGACTGCTTTCCCTTCACATTTTAATAAGACCATCCCTACTTCAAGATGAAATGTGCAGTCTCATATTTAAATCATCTGGTTTCAGTGTGGTATTTCATCTCATTTTTGCAAGGTCAGGCTAGCCAATATTGTCAAAGAAAGAAAGAAAAGTGAAGACTTTATCATCAGCACAAACACAACTGATTCATGTTAAAGAAGAGATAGATTAGCTATGGAGGGTAAAGGCTTGCTGGGGATTTGCAAGGGAGCTGTACATCAGTGCTGTCAGACCACGGTGTGTTGCTCTATCCCCATAGTACAGGCTTCCTGCAGTAATAAGCCCCTTTCCTAGCCCTTTCCAATGCATTCTCCAGATTCAAAAATGGATGTGGCTCCCACTGGAAATTTTTGAGAAGTGAGAAAAATCACCCAAAGGAAGCAAAGCTCCTTGATCTCAGTATATGACAGGGAGCTAAAATCTCCCAGTTTCCAAGGAGTTCCTGTCTGATTTCCTCTTTGGAACAGAAGATTGTCCCCAGCCCTCAGAAGCCTGACTTACATTGCAGCCTCCTCACAGACATCCTTATGGACCTGGGCAAACTGCTTAATTCTCATATACCCTTGTTTTCAATCCCTTGTTTGTATAGGGTATCCTCTCTCTTGGACTCTTCTGTTCCATCTTCTTCCAAATAAAACTCTTGGAAAACAAAAAATTGTCCACACTCCTATTTATTTGGTAAGCAAGGGAGGTCCAAGACTTGGGCCACAGTTGTGATCATCTTACATATCAGTATTATGATAATAAGGTGATTAATTTCGTCTATCTATCTAGTCTATCTATTCCTAGAAGGGGAACTGCAGATGTTTATGATGAGTTCCTGGATCATAAAAGTGGTGTGAGTAGTGTATGTGTGAGGCACATGGTAGATCAAAGGCGCTCAATTGTTGCTACTGCTGTGAGATCTCAGCAAGTTCTTGTATAAGTGAATTGGGAACAGGAATATTAAGTAAAAGGCACAACTCATTAGCTTTAGCACAAGCAGAAGCAGGACATCACAATCACAATCAGTTTCCAAAAGAGAGTAGGACAAAAATTTGACAGGCAAAGTACAATACATTCTAGCATCCTCTTTTTCTAACCACTTAACCAAAAGAGAAGGTAACCAACAGAACCACAGAAAGGCAATGATGACTGAATTCTAAAACCAGTATAGAGAAAAGGTTCCCAAACAACACATGGTTTTTAACAAGATTAAAACTGAATATATTTGTTAACTTAGACCACGGTGCTCCTACAGTAACCTGAGCAATAGTGAGATGACTCTCAGCAGGGAAAACATTGCCACGAAACAGCTGCAGAACTGCATGATGAAAACACACAGAAGCCTTATGCCTTGTCTCCTGGTTACACCCATAGTAGATTTGCTCAATTGGATTAATCTGTGATTTCCAGAGCTGCACTTTCTCTTCACTTTAGAGGACAAGATTTACAAGGAGCAGCTGAGGTACCTGGGTTGATTCAGCCCAGAGCAGAGGAGCTGAGGGGAGGCCTCATGGTGGCTGCAGCTCCACACAGGGAGAGGAGGACAGTGCAGAGCTCTGCTCTGTGTGACAGCAACAAGGCCTGAGGGAACCACATGGAGCTGTGCTAGGGGAGGGGCAGGCTAGATATCAGGAAAAGTTCTTCACCAGAGATTTGTGGGCATGGAACAGGCTGCTCAGGGCAGTGAGCATGGCCCCAAGTGCCAGTGTTCAAGGAACTTTTCGACAACGCTCTCATACACTTGAGTTTGCATTTTGGGTGGTCATTTGTGGAGCCAAGAGCTGGACTTGATGATCCTTATGGGTTACATCCAGATCTGGATACTCCGTTACTACGATTCCGTGATGCCCCTCATAGGACCTTTCAAGAAAGGAGACCAGTATTAAAGGCCTTTAAGGAGAGCAATCTATGCCGTGGTAGAGGACTATTGACAGCAACTGAAAGACTTTAACTGAAGTAGGCTCATTCAATAATAGTGCAGTTTTGCTTAGCTGTGGTCTTCTAGGTATATGGCTTGTCTCTTCCACCATGTCTCCTTCTATCAGTCTGTTCTTGGCAGCCCACCAGCCATGGTTCTGGGATGTGGAGCAATGTCCTTAGTTCCCACCATCTTGCACATAGCTTCATTTCCAACTGGAAGGCTGGAGACAAGAGCAGACCTTGGGACCCGAGATGGAGCTTATGGCATCTCTGCTTGGAGAAAAGGTCAGAGATTTTCAGAGTTTCAGGTCTCCTCACAGCTAACACAGCCAGGCCACAGTGTCCTATAGACCACAGACCACAGAGCATTCACTGGCTCTTGCTGTAAGATTATTCATGAGAGGAATAGTTTTATTTCCTCCTCCAATTATCTTTTCTAATGCTGAAAGCAAAAAATAAACAAAAACTCTTTAATAATGTGTTTTTTCCAAGTCTGTGCGTTCAAGATAAAGCAACCCACTTAAAAAATAAAACATCCATAGTGGACCAAGTGAAGAATTCTGCTACTTAAAACACCACATACCTTTTCCTATTTTTTCCTCTCCCTTCCAAGCTGATGAAAGATGACTGGTTGAGACAAACATGTTTCTTAAGAGCCCTTCTTATGAAAAAAATCTAGAAATAGAAAGAAATATGAATAATGAGTTACATTGGCTGCCTTGTATCTAAATTAAGCCAAACTCAGGTAGAATTGGGAGGGTATTAGACAAATATATGCGCACAAACACACTTGCACATACATCAAAGGAAGAGAGCAAGCAAGAGTTACACCTCCTAAGGAGGCTAACACAGAAACCTACAAATGATGGATTAGAAAAAAAGAGTCCTCCATACATTCATTCAGATATGCATCCTCCACAGTGCTTATCTGTTAGACCTATTGAAGCATTAGCTGAAAATCTCCAGAATGTCTACACAGCCCACAGCTCCTCACAGGGAGTGGAGGAGCAGTGAACCCAAGGGATTGGCATGAAGCTGCATCAGAAAGGGTCAGGTTGGATGTTAGGAGAAGGTTCTTCACCAGAGGGTGGTGGAACAGGCTGCCCAGGGCAGTGAGTATGGCCCCAGGTGCTGGAGTTCAAGAAGCATTTGCACAGTGTTCTTAGGCATAAGGTTTGAATGTTGAGTGGTGCTTTGTGGAGCCGGGAACTGAACTCAGTCATCCTTGTTGGGTCCCTTTTCATTCTGTATTTCTGAGACTCTATGACTCTATGAAATCCTGCCATCCTCAGAGCCCTCAGGCTCATTCAACATCATTAGCAACATCTAAAAATGCATGATTTGTTATTTCTCCATGTCTCACATCTTCCAGGCTCACCCTCCATAATCAGTGACAGTTCACACCTCCCCTCTCTCTGCAAATACTTCTCAAGTATCAATAAATACTTTCTTTTCTTCAGATCTTGAATCTCAGCCTAACTTCATCCCTGGGTCTTGCACCACACATCTGAAGCCAAAGACTGAGGTTTTCCTTATAAACACCCTCCCCAGCTTCCCTAGCTCTTCTGGCAAGCAACTGGGTCAGCTGCCAGGATAGCCTGGCTCCTCTTGGAAAAGAACCAAATGAGTCTGGCCTTCTTCCTCCAGAAGTGTCAGGTCTTTCCAGCTGTCTGGATGGCTTCAGCTTCCTAGAGGTATTTTTCTGATGCTCAAATAAACCTTAAGGAGAGAAGAAGGAGCAGTAAAGTGGATGCTGCTTTGAAGAGGCCTGGTAAGTGAGGTGATGGGCAAAACTAACATGACAAATTCATTTTTTCACAGGCAAACATTTTACCATATTGGAAACTTATAGCAAAGGAGGGAGCTGCCTTTCAAAGGCAGCATTATGCAATATGTCTCCTAGAATACAGCTGGGCCTCTTGGGGTGGCCTCAGAGCAACTCATGCTGTCCCTCAGGAAGGAAAGTCACTGATGATGGCTTTATGCTTATTTTACACACACAGTCCCAGATCCAGTTGGGATCTGGGCCAGTTTCTGATGTGATTATAGTCCTTTGTGATGATCTGACAGAAGATAGTTAAAGGAGCAAAGCAAGGACCCCATCTAAGTCTCATCTAAGCACTATCCCAGTAGCCAGGGGTTGGAAAAAGAAGGGCCACAAGTGCTCTCAGTGACCTGGGGCCTCCTTTCTCCTACCCTACTGCAGGCTGATTAATTAAAAACTCATCATGCTTGATTTGCCTAGCAAAAAAGCTCCCTTGACAGTATAAATCTTTCCCTCAGATCCTAGGCAAACATTTGTCAATGACACATCTGGCATTTTGCTCCAGCTGTATATAAATTGCTTATGAGCTGTCATTCTTTTTGGTCATGTCTTGCCTATGTGCTTGTCATTAGCTTGTGAGCTTCCTAATGCAAGATTTCTCATGGGGATGTAGATCTAGAAAGAGTCTTTCACACTGTTGCTTCAAGCCCTGCTCAGCATTATCCCATTCATGGATTATCACTTCTATAGCATTACAGTCTGGGGCCCTAATAACAGCTGGAAAGATGTTTCACTCCTTTCTTCCCTTGTTTAAATCCAATCAGCAAAGCGTTCATGTGGAGTTCTTACCTCGCCTAACCTTTGGAAGTGTTGAAAAAGTGCTGCAATATTTCTGAGTCAAAAAAAGAACTTAAACACTGACTTCTGTTACTTCAATGACAGTGAGCTCCCAGGTGTGCCCGACTCTTCTTTGTAAGAGTTACCCTGCCACAGGCAGCAGGACTGTAAAGACGGTTTATCCCTTATGCCCAGATCTGAGTTCACTTGCAGTCATGTAGCTGAGGAGTGTATTTGTACAGCAGAATAACTGTGGTATTAATGGGCTCTGCAGTCTGCTCAGCCTCACAGGTAGGTAACTCCCTGCTTAACAAACCGTTTGGGAGGACTCTGAGTGATCATCTTGCATTACAATAGTCCAGGCCTAAAAGCTTTGATGTCTCTGTGATAGGAACATTGATTCAAGACTGATTTTACTCCATTGCTATTATTTAAAGTGCGTGAAGAATCCCTACAAGGTTTAACTTGTTTTTGTTGACATGTGAGGTAGCTTTATGATGGCCTTACTCATGCACACTGAGAGGACCGATGAAGTAATTTAGGAGCTTTCTCATTGTAGAGGCAAGGTCATGTGTTTTTAGGAAAGTTTCTCCCTCAACTGCTGGGAGTTCGAGTGCACAAAGAGATGGGCACGTTTATGTTCACTTGCACAAGGCTGTCCTATGGGGCAGAGGTAGGTTGTATTTCCCAAAGTCCTCAGTGCTCACATCAAGTTAGCAGCAAGAAGCATGCCTGAAAGTCTGAGCTGGAAGCAAAAAAAGAGAGAGAGAATATGAACCTCTGAGCTAAACTTTCAGTACGATACATTAACAAAATAACAGTCTTCTTATTTTTTGTGAGATAAGTAGTCAGGCAGATAGGCTGGATTTTCTGTTGTGGTTCTCTTTAAGGCCTTAAAGAAGTTGAATGAAAGCCACAATCTCATATTTTTCTTTCTTTATAAAGTATACTGAATATAATAAGTGATCTTATCTGATTAAAGCAGCAAAATCTTGACAGAAGGGAAAAAGATGTATCATTTTATGAAGAAATATTCCCTGCTGGCTTTTGTAGCCCTAGTACCAGGCTGTAAGCCTTTGGACATAATAAACTCTGTGACCTCCTCATGGAATTGAAGGTGGTTTGATTTTTTTTTTCCTTTTTCTTTCCTTTTTTTCTTTTTTTTCTTGCTGCTCCAACTGATATGAAGCTTGTCTGAAGACATTAAAGGCCATTAAATTACTTGGTTTCCCCGGCTCACTTCCATTATTAGAAGGACTGCTCTTCCTTTTTTTCAGTCTGGTTATCTGTTGTTTCTGTCTTGAGAAAGGTCAGTCCTGCTCACATTGTACAGCATTTCTTTTAGACTTCTGGGTGTTTTCTTAGATCAGAAAGGGCTCTGTGCTGTTACCCTCTCCCTATGTAGGTTCTGTCTTGCACTAAATATTGGAAAAACTTCTTGTAGTCACATTAAGTAATAGGACCAAAGTCCATTTGTAGAAGCAAATTGCTCTGCAGAGCAATTGCAGAGGTGATTGCTATATCAAATGGAGATGACATCTTAATTGCTGGGTGCGGACAAATCCTCTTCTCTCCCTACAGAAAACACAGCCCCTGCTGAGTCAGCATTCATAGCCTTCCTGTCCTGGCCTGAACACACATCTGCCTGAACTTTTTTCTCTAGTATTCTTTATCTGTTATAACTAATGATTTCAGCTGAGTCAAAGCACGAGCTCTTTGTAAATGGAGGGAGCAGAGTGAGAGCCAGGCTCCTTTCCTCCCAGCACTGAATAAGAAATTGTGTCAGAAAAAGGGGAACAGCAGTATCTCCAAAGTTACTCCATTCTTCTGCAGCACTGTAGTACCAGAACTTTCCTGTCATTTTTCTAGCTATATTTCTTCATGTTCCTTTAGAATTCATACCTGCAATATGGGCTTCTTAACATATTTCTGGCATGTTCCATCCACAGCCATGCTGGTTACAGCATGGGACTTCTTGGAGCACAGTGGTGCTTTTTCCTCAGCACCATGCTATGTGCTCTGCCACCTTGACACAGTGCAGAAGCCTATGACTGCGAGATCCGTGCCTACCTAAGGCCTTCCAAAGGTATGCAGATTTTTTCCTTTGTTTCTGTGCCCACAGCTGCTGCATTTGAGTATATCCTCACTTGATGCAGCCTAGGACTTTGCTACTTTGCTGTCATTGCCATGCTTTCCATCGCATTACAACATCACACTAGAGTATATAGATTCCTTTTTCTACATCCTGCAGACAATACAGTTCATCCTTCTCCCTTTCTTACCTTGGCAACCTGCATCCATTTTTGCTTCACATGAGTAGTGGTTCAAGCATCCCTGCCCCATGCACCAATAACATCTCCTTATATAGAGAACAATGAAATCTACTGGCTTTTTTCTGGTGGTTTCTCTCACTTACAGTGGAAGGCAAGTTTGTCCCATGCTAGAGTCTTTTATCAGTTTTCTTCCTGCAGTCCTCAAGGAAAAGTCCTGTGGGACTGTCAAGGAAAAGACACTAGTTTTTGCTGCAGCGGTACTGTTGAAAGAACATATTGTTATGTGGAAAAACACTTTATTTAAAATTGACAAAAGGAGAAAGATTTTTCTACCTCATCAACAAGAAGCAGCTCTCATAACTTGAGCCTTCTGGCAGAAGAAATCCCTGAAAGCCAGGTGCAATTTAACAGCATCCATAACCTATACATTTCATTGAGAGATCAATAAGCTTAAGGATCTGTGCTATAGAGGAGACAAGTGAGGTGTGAGCACACCCGTGGGCAGAGAGCCATGTCCAGACACATCTTCCCAAGCCAGGAACCTGGCAGCTGCTTAGCCTGCTCCAGCCTCCCTGCAGAGCACACAGGTTTTGGCCCCCACTGGAATTCAGGATTTCTGGAACAGCCTTTTCACTGATTTTGAAGGAATGCTAATATCTCTGGCCTGGTTCAATTGCATAAGGCAAATAGTTGAGCTTTTGAAACTAGATCTACACTTCATTCAGGTAGCCCAAAGTACGCATTAGGGGTTATGCTCTCAATCAGCTTCATTCAAAGCTCTGCTAACTTAAAATGAGTGCTTTAAATTCTGTGTTTCTATTCTAGTTTTTAGCTTTTTTTAATACAAACAGGAAAACTCAGAATTACCTTGGGCTTCAGATGGCATTAGTATATACAGGAGGTGGTCTGAGAAGAGAGGGGGCAAAAAAAAGGAGAAAAACCCACAAGCAAAGAACTGTTTACTTCAAATACTTGAAGCTGTTTAGAAGACTAGACAAGCCTAGCCCTGGCAGGTGCTTGATTTACAATACACAACCACAAATATATACTCATGGGTTGTTGGATCATTGCTGCTGAAGCACAGCAGAGGTGGCAGTGACTGTGAGCAGGTACATGGCATACCAGGGATAGGAACCCTCTTCTAGGGTTTTGGCTGTGCAGAGGGACAAGAAACAGTGGTCCTGCTGGAGTTTCCTGGTGTGGGACACTTTTCCACCAAAAGGAAATTGGAGATAAAGGCAGCAACTGTACATGCAGTGTGGGAGATGGCTTGGTGTCAAACATGGGAGATGAAGTGGGAAGAAGAAGCCATTCTGTCCCCAGTGCTAGTCAACTGAAAAATTAACCCTGTGCAAACTCAGGGTGGGTGGTGAGGTGTTGGGTCAGGCCCTGGTCATGGTGGGAAGTCACCTGAGTGAGTTTCCTTTTCCCTCCAGGGTTGTGGCAGGGAAGGAGCAGGCAATGTGGGCACCAGCACTCAAGGGAGCAGCTCTCTGTCCCTGCCTTCTGCAGCCTGGCTGAGAGGGCAGCTGGAGATGCAGTGAGAGGGCAGGCAGCTCCAGTGAGGGGCATGGAGCCGGAGCAAGTCCCAGTGAGGCACTATTTTCAGTCCCTACTGTCAGGCAAAGTCTGTCCAGGGGCAATATATTTCCCCGTTGTGACAGCTCTGGCAGACAGTGCAAACATGGCTGGTCTGAAGCCGTGCTCAGGGGCTCGCTTCCTAATTAGGAAGAGAATTGAGAAAGAATTCCTCATTTTTTGCTGTTGTTTGTCAGAGCCCCGGCATTCACTCCAGTAGTCACCTTGCAAAGGCAAAGCAATTCTGTAAGCCAAGGACCTTCAAAAAACCCATCGGACATAGGCTGGTGGTGCACATGGTCATACACATAACAAGATACATGAGCTCAGAGCTGACAAAGAGACAAATGAGCAATGGTTTGTAGAAGTGTGTTTAAAGAAGGATAATGAACCTTCCAGATGAAGCAGTCGTACTCAGAGTGCAAGAACGAGAGAGACTCAAACAAATTAGGAGGCAGACGTAAGTAAAATACAATTCTTTTCAGGAAGGTGCTTTATACACAACCAGTAATTAACTTGTGGAGCTCGCTGCCCCGGCTGCTATTATTGAGGTCAGGGAAGAAATAAGATTTAAAAAGGCCCATGAATAATACAAACACCAAGTGCTGCGCTGAGTAGAATAACAAATTACAAGGGATATAAATCACCATGCTTTAGATCATAAATAACAATAAATTGCCCAGTGATTAGAAGGCAACTTTGGCTAGGGGCAGGTTCCTCAGTAATTGTTCATTTTCACATTTCTTGCCCTTTTCTCCCTCTGAGCATTCTGCTGCTGCCTGAACAAGAGAAATGGGTTTAGGTGGCAAGCAGGCATTTTCTATGCACGGTGTATTGTACAGAAGAAATCCAGTTTCTTCTTTGAGAGAACTATTTAAGAGAGAGTTTCCCTTCCAGAAACACAACGGTAGCAGCTGAAAACCTGCAGCAGTGCCATAGCAATCTGTACTGTTTGGGACAGACTTAAAATAATTAAATGTTGAATTATTTTAGTACTTTTAGCCTTCCTAGATCAGTTCCCAGTTTTTGTCATAATTTTGCTTGTTTGTTTATTTGGATCTTTCCAAAGCCATAAAACAATTTCAAGGTAAGCAGCGTGCCTAGAACATTGTATTTTTATGGCACTTTCTTTTGCTTGCTCTGCCTGACAAACTGATTTCTAGATTGGATAAATGCATGGTGCTTTAGCTGACATATAAGAAGGCCTAGGTTCAAGTTGTTTATATTCCGGCTCCTTGCTAATAGAGATTAATACAGTTGTCTGAGTTAGCATTTAATTTCTGGTCTGCCAAAAAGAAAGCAGTTTGAAGCAGCTAAGAGACAGTCACAGAACTGAGCTGGGTACAAACTAAATCAGGGCTTTTAGATCAACTCTTGCTGAAGTGTTTTAGGCTGTGGTTCCCTGTCTTGGATGCAGGGCAGTGTTACTGGCACAGGTGCTCCATGAAGACATTCTATGCTGTGTCCCTATCCTGAGGTTTTCCATATGCTTTTTCCATTCTCAGTAGTTAAGAGGGGCTCAGGTGGCACCACCTGGCCTTAGTGGCGCAGAGCATATGCTCAGATAAGAGCTTTTGCAACTCAGGTCCATCTTTCTAATGGATTGAACTGGGCTGGTGAATACTCTGATGCTGCTCAGCTCTGCACAGCTTTCCTCCAGATGCAAGATGGGAGGAAGATGGTTGGAATAGATGATCTTAGTGGTCTTTTCTAACCTTAATGATTCTATGAAGGCTCTGGACTGGTACTGGTACAGAAGCTCTGCCCTCAGCTATGAATCACAGAATGGTGTTTTGAGATAAAAATGTAGAACGTGTTTTGGGACAAGATTTTGAAGATTGAAAAGCTTGGTCACGTCCCTTTTGCTGGACAGTTGAATTGCACCAGCCTATTGCATGGCATCAGAACTGCCCCAAAACACCGCCTGTCAGGTCTCTCCCTGGGAAAGCATGACCAGTCCTGTCCCAGAGAGAGACTAATAATACTGTCTCCACTGCTCTGGACCAGCTGCTTTCCTAAAATTAAAAACATTGGAGTGCCTGGCTTTTCTTATGAGGAAGTGTTTATAAATATTAGGTGAGGACTTCACACTGCCAGTTAGCATTTTGCAGGATGTGCTAATAAGGCTTTGCTCTGCTGCACATAGATTGCTCAGACTGCACAAGCACGACTGGTAGCAACTTCCCTCTCCTTAGAGGATTAAGTGAGGAATATGATGGTTTTAGGTTCAATTAGCAAGGAAGCTAGTACATGCACTTACACTGTAGGCAATCTGTATCTTAACTTTGCACTAAGGATATGATTTTTTTTTTGCTTTTTCATATCATTTTTCATACCTTCACAATTTCCCATGCCCACACACATACATACTATTTGGAAAGGCAGTCTAGTCACTTTCCTTCCCGGCTTTCTGCAGGCTGATGCAGTACAGCACTTTCTAGTGTTAGGATCAGCCTGCCAGCAACTGGCACCCGAGGTCTTGGTGATAAAGGGACACAAAGCAGCACGGAGTGCTCAGGCACAGTGACCTCCCATTGCCACCTCACGATGGCCCAAATGTTTGGGTTTGGCTTGGGTTTGTTTTACGTAATGTTTCTGCCTCACCACATGGCACTTCTCAGCATCTACCTGATTATTCAATGTCAAACAATGGTATCTAATGGTCCAGCGAGCTTTGTTCAGCTGGATTCTTCTCAGGGAAAACAACTGTTCCCATCCACTTAGTCCTTGACAGAGCAGTTAAGTCAAGTCAGTGTGATCCAGCCTTTTTTTTCAGGGCCTCCAGATAGTGATCCAGATAGATGAAAAATAATAGAGCCTTGAGAACAAAGGGACAATATGATTATTGTGGTTAATGGTGTCTTGAAGTGAAGACACAATTTCAGAGGATCACAGGAGGAATTTATAGCACTTGACAATGAGACTCTGCGCCCACACAGACAACTGGGCATTCCTCCTACCACTTTATTATTCGGCCTCCTGTATGCAGTCCGTAAATCCACTGCTATTTCTCTGTGGGAGGAATTCCTCCGAGATACAGGCAGCTGGTGGCAGTGGCTTTGCTGGCGGCTCTCTCTCCGAGGTTGTCACCTTTTCTCTCACTCAGTGGCCTTTGGTGCAATGCACTCATGTGATGTGGGCACGGCTTCTGATGTGTGCAAGTGCATGTGAGCAGAGGGACATTGAAGAATGTGTGTCTAGAGGCTAAGGAGGATCTATGCCCAGCTCTCCCTTGAGATTCTCTTCTGTATTCTGTTTTTTAGCTCAATCCAAGAAAATATGCCTTTTCACTATTGCAGAAACTTAGTAGGACTATTACAGATTCAGTAACTACAGCAGAAAGAAGTCCTTCTCATATGGAGCTGCAAAATAACTTACAGAAGAACGTATAGAGGCCGTCCACAATTCAACTAAAGGGGATGGTTTAAAATAATTGTTTAAATAAACTCCTCTCCATGACAGATTTTTGTTGGAAAAAGAGTTGCTAAGCTATTGACTGCAAGCATTTTTCCTAAAAACACATTGTTTGCTTGTTTGTAAACAGAACATAATTCCACCCTAGAGAGCAGGCAAACTGGCAAACTCTTCCCAGTGGCTATTTGTTCATCCCTCTTTAAAGGCCTATAGCTGATGTGTTGAGTGATGTGATATGTCTCTGTTTCCTCAGTGCTGTGATTGGATGACTGAAGCTCTTTTAAGCAGAAGAATAATGAAATAATGACTCGTGAATAAAAGAAATCCTTGTTTGCATGCTAATACTCTGTTGAGTATCAGGTGTGCTATAAAAAGTGGCTATTCCCCAAATAATTTGCTCAAACAAAATCCTTCTTCTGAATTCAAACGCTATTTCTGCCATATCCAGTCATCTGTAGCCAGAGGCTTCCCAGGGAAAGCATGTTTCAGGGAATGATTTAAATGAAAATGGGTGGTTACTTGGATCATAAAAGAGGGAAGGAGTTCCAAGAAGGAGGAACACTGAAGGGGAAAAGGGCCAAAATCATAAAATGTAAATTTGTGCTTGTTTGAATTCTTCACTGCTTTTCAGACAAAAAGAACTATTTATCCTCCCCACACTGGGAAGTATGTCCTCAGCTCCAGAACAGGAAGCTGTGGATTTGTCAGGAAGGTGGCTGATTAATTCTCAAGGGGAAGCTACCATTAGACTTCCTTGTACTCAAGCCATACAGGGATGCGTCTGAAACCCTAAGCTGCTGGCAGGTGAAGGATATTCTTCAGCTCAGATCCAAGGGCCTTTACTTCTTGAGCTGAAGAACACAAATCCTCCTACATCAGTTCTGACTGTGTAGATGGAACCAGCAATGTTACAGTAGAGATTAAAGAGTATGACTTTTAAAAGCATTCCAGAATACATACAAGTTCATTAGCTTTGTTTATGTAGGTCACATATATACTGTCTATATGAAATGTGGGTATGTATGTGTGTACATGTGTGTATAATACATCAGATTGACAACTGAAGTTTGTTTCTAAGTAACAGTTTTATTTTGACACTCTTTGGTGATGTAGTTAGCCTGACTATCTGCTGAAGCTGAAGAGTTAAAACTTGCATGCTGCACAGAAAGGATATATCACTGTATTAATCTTAAATTATTTTTAATAACTTTATTAGATTTACGTAGGTATCTGCTTTGTTTGCTAGATTGCATTATCCATAATGAGAACTAGAGTTCTCTTAAACATGGGGATACACACGTTGCTATAGCTACCCTGGTTCTGGCTATTTATTCTGTAAAGCAGGAGTTCTGAACAGCCTTGCTGTTCTAGCATTTGAGACGTTTTGTCCACAGTCTTTGTATTCACATGGATCTTGAATTTAAGTCAACCAGACAGCAGGGGTTTGTGTGTCAATCATCTCCTGAGAAATAATAAGTACATTCATCTGAGGACGTTTGAACTTCACTTAGGTGGAGGAGGGGACATAAGGTGTTCAAAGAATGTCTCTAAAATTAAGAATTCACAGAATGGACAGTGATGAACCCTTGGATAAGCTCTCCTCTGCAACAAATAACTAGGAAAAAAGTGAAGAGTTAAAAACAGAAGATAAAATGCAACACGGGTGTAAAAGTTCAGCAGCTGAAGAGTTATCTAAAGGGTCATTCACCTTGAAATCCTAAAGATGGGGGAAAGTGTTCAGCTTTCTGTGTTTTTGCTCTCATACTCCTACTGGAGGAATCACAGAATCACAGAATCACAGAATTATAGGGGTTGGAAGGGACCTCTAGAGATCATCGAGTCCAACCCCCCTGCCAAAGCAGGCTCCCTACACCACGTCGCACAGGTAGGCGTCCAGGCGGGTCTTGAATATCTCCAGAGAAGGAGACTCCACCACCTCCCTGGGCAGCCTGTTCCAGTGCTCCGTCACCCTCACTGTAAAGAAGTTCTTGCGCACATTCGTGCGGAACTTCCTATGCTGGAGTTTCAGCCCATTGCCCCTAGTCCTGTCCCCACGCACTACTGAAAAGAGACCAGCCTCGCCACTATAGCTCCCACACCTCAGGTATTTATAAACCTGGATCAAGTCCCCTCTCAGCCTTCTTTTCTCAAGGCTAAACAGACCCAGTTCCCTAAGTCTCTCCTCGTAGGGGAGATGGTCCAGGCCCTTCACCATCTTTGTGGCCCTCCGCTGGACTCTTTCCAAGAGATCCCTGTCTTTTTTGTACTGGGGAGCCCAGAACTGGACACAGTATTCCAGATGAGGCCTCACCAGGGCAGAGTAGAGGGGGAGGATCACCTCCCTTGACCTGCTGGCTACGCTCTTTTTAATGCACCCCAGAATGCCATTGGCCTTTTTGGCTACAAGGGCACACTGCTGGCTCATGGCCAACCTGTCGTCCACCAGGACGCCCAGGTCCCTCTCAGCGGAGCTCCTCTCCAGCAGGTCTTCCCCCAACCTGTACTGGTGTATGCAATTATTTCTACCGAGATGCAAGACTCTACACTTGCTTATGTTAAACCTCATCCGGTTTCTTACTGCCCAGCTCTCCAGTCTGTCCAGGTCTCTCTGAATGGCCGCACAGCCTTCAGGCGTGTCAGCCAATCCTCCCAGCTTCGTGTCATCAGCAAACTTGCTGAGGGTGGCCACTATCCCCTCATCAAGGTCGTTGATGAAGATGTTGAACAAGACTGGACCCAGCACAGACCCCTGGGGGACACCACTAGTCACAGGCCTCCAGCCAGACACCGCACCGCCAATGACAACCCTCTGCACTCTGCCAGTCAGCCAATTCTCGATCCACTTCACCGTCCACTCATCTATCCCATACTTCCTCAGCTTTGTTATAAGGATGTCATGGGGGACCGTATCAAAAGCCTTACTGAAATCAAGGTAGACTACATCTACCGCTCTCCCCCCGTCCACCCAGCTAGTGACATCTTCATAAAAGGCCACCAGGTTGGTCGAGCACGACCTCCCCTTGGTGAACCCATGCTGAGTACTCCTGATAACCTCCTTTTCTCCCAGTTGTCTGGAGATGGCATCCAGCACAAGCTGTTCCATCACCTTCCCTGGGACAGAGGTGAGGCTGACTGGCCTATAATTACCCGGGTCATCCTTCTTGCCCTTTTTGAAGACTGGGGTGACATTGGCCATCCTCCAGTCTTCAGGCACCTCCCCAGTTCTCCAAGACCTTTGAAAAATTACAGAGAGCGGCTTAGCAATAACCTCCGCCAGCTCTCTCAGCACCCGCGGGTGCACCCCATCAGGTCCCATGGATTTATGGACATTAATGTTTCCTAAGCACTCACGGACCACCTCTTCCCTGACTAAAGGGAAATCTCCCATTCCCCAGATTCTCTCATCAACCACCGGGGACTGGGATTCCTGGGGGAGAGCCCTTTCACTAAAGACAGAGGCAAAGAAGGCGTTCAGTATTTCCGCCTTCTCAGCATCCCCCGTTACCAGAACACCCCCCTCACTTAGTATGGGGCCCACATTCTCCCTAGCCTTCCTTTTGCTGTTAATGTACTTAAAAAACCCTTTTTTATTATCCTTTATCTCCTTAGCTAGATTCAGCTCCAGGTGGGCTTTAGCCTTCCTGGTCGCATCTCGGCAGTCCCTGACTACATTCTTATATTGTTCCCAAGTGGCCAGACCCTTTTTCCACATATCGTGTACTTTCTTCTTTCTGCGGAGCTTGCACATGAGTTCCTTACTCATCCACGCAGGTCTCCTGGCACCTTTTCCTGACTTCTTAGTTACAGGGACGCACCGATCCTGAACCTGGAAGAGGAGCCGTTTGAATGCTAGCCAGCTCTCACAGGCCCCCTTGCCTTCTAGCACCCTGGCCCATGGGATGGCCCCAAGTAAGTCCCGGAGGAGATCAAAGTTGGCTCTCCTGAAGTCCAGGGTAGCAATCCTACTTTTTGTTTTGCTTCCTCCGCTCAGGATCTCGAACTCCACCATCTCATGGTCGCTACAACCCAAGTTACCCCCGACTTTTACTTCCTTAACGAGTCCTTCCTTGTTGGTGAGAATAAGGACACTAAGGACAGAGAATAAGGACACTACTGGAGAATAAGGAGAATAAGGACACTACTGGAACTTGCTCCTTGACAGAACCAAGGGTAAAATCTGATCTGAAGATCAATTTCTCAACTCAAAGCACTGCCAGAAATTATCCCCTGAAGAAGCTCTCTGAATACCAATGGTGTATTTCATACTGCCTGTCTGGAATGGCCTAGGCTTACATTCAGCCCAAGCTTATCCACAAATCTCTGATGCTTGTACTCAGATGTGAATGTAAGAAAGAATGGAAGGGCATGCAGGAGTCAGTGAGGGGAGACATGAGGGGGACAAGGCATGTTTTGTGACTGGACTGCAGACAGAATGGATGCAGTTTAGGTGCCTTGATGACATCTATACCATCTGCCCTTGTGCCCACATGTCTAAGCAGTCCTTTATGCATGGCTCCTGATGGTCCTTGACCTAGAAGTAAATGCAACTTACAGCTCCGAGTTTCTGATGCAGTATGGATACCAAAGGCCCGACTGAGAAGAACTGTAGAGTTGGCACAAATGCAAAGAGTGGGGTCAGGAGGTGCATTGGACTTTCCCTATTTTTGCTTGACAAGCTGTGTAGACATAGCCTAGAATTATCACTGTCCTCTGCTCCATTGACATCTCTGGTATTTCCTCCAGGCCCTGCAACTGGCAGCACTGGATTCTTATTTTACCTGGCATCTGTTGTTTCCTTCAGACCAAATGGTAGCCAGTGTGTCTCATACACTTTAATATCATATTAGCAAAGCCTCGAAATATGTTTGAACACTGGGAATGTGGTTTCCTAAGGTTACATGATGTCCAGTATTTTAAAGCACAATTCAGGGTTTTTTGTGTGAAATAAACAAAATAGAAGGAGAAGAAGTTTCTACCCAAGTAGGAGGTATTAGCTTTCAGTCTGCCTGAAAACCCATAAAGTTGGTTCCACCAGCTGGGATGAAGTAGTTCATTCTGTGTGGCAGGCCCTACCCCCACTCAGGGACAGACGGCCTCACCTAGGCCAACCCTAGCTGTCTGAACTGAAGAACTGACATTTAACCTTGATTTCAAATGTCATGGAATGCTAAGTCCAAATACTTTTATTATTTGACAGTTTGTCTAAGCAGAAGGGTGTGACTCTTTGCAGAAACTGAGATTTCAGACTTGGTAAGTATCAAGTTACACACTCATCATGTGTTAAATTACTTTATGATTCCTAATAACATGAGGTAGACTGCCCTGGATATGCAGTAAAATCTACCCTTTCATCAGCAAATACTATGAATGTGACCTTACGTTCCTCAAATGAGCTGTTGATGCAGCTCAGGTTTCCTTGACGCCATCTGTCACCCATCTTGCCACTCCTCAGACCTCTCCCAGCAACCTGAGGGCACCCTTTACAAGCAGAAGGCAAGTCCCTTAATTTCTTTATCTGGTGTGAGCTAATGATCTCCTCACTTCCATCAACAGGCAGTAACTTCATGACAGGCTAAGCGTGGTTCTTGTACTTTACATGCTGTAGGACCTCGGCCTGGAATTCACCTCACACTCTGAGAAGGCATAATGTCAGTTTCCCTCCTACTCTGGAGAGCCTGATTACATCCTGGACTCTCTGCTTGCTTGCTTTTGTGAGTTAAAATTTTCTCTTTTAGAGGAATTGGGATTTTAACATACCTCTGTCAGTTACTTTTCTCTAAACCTTGGCAAGCAACCTTGTCTTTGGACCATGGAGCCACAACTGTCACCTTGGAGCTTTAAATCTTTTTGAGGGGATGCTACTTAATTAGGGCCCTGTTTAATTAGGGCACCTTTTTTAGCAACTACTTATGATCTAATGTTCATAATTCAGATAAGGATGCTCCATCACAAAGATACATTGAGGTTATATGATATGCAGCTAAATAATACATATTACAGTTCAACCTTCGTGCTAGGAAGTTAATGATCAAGTTACGCATGTCAAGGACACTTTGACCTGGTAACCTTAATAGAGACAGTTACCCTTTTAACATGGGTGTGATGTAAAACTCTGTATTAATGGGGTTGTACCTATTGTCCTAAAGCTGTGCTTTCTCCAGAGTTCCCAGTTTCTCCTTGACCTGTCCTCGCACAATCTTGGTCATTAACTGCCGCCCAACTTGCCAGATGCCTTCTGGGTATCATGAATCAGTGTATACAGAGAGTACATAACGGTGGTAGGAGAGTCTAACTTTCATAATCACTTCTACAGAGAAATTTTAATCAACATGTTTGAAAACTGATGTTAAGAAAGAGGTGGTGTCTTTCCCATCAACTGATAGCTTTCTGTCTAGACCACTAATGCCTACCTTTCCTCATCCATGGTAATTTTGTGTTTGTTTCTCTCCATCTCAAGTAGCATCATTCCATATAAATTTGGCCTTACAGTACAGGCTCATATCTTGTCCATCATGCTCAAAACTTCAGTCTGTCTAACTCCATTGATTTAAATCTGTGGAGTGTCCAGCATACTGCATCTGTTATGTGTTCAGAGCTCACGTTAGCTCTCACTTTGCAATCTGTATTTTGAGCACAATGCATTGCCACTGTCAAAAAACGATGCTTAAATGGGGGAATAGGATTTATTTTCAACCTCAGTAGCATGCAACATTCAGCATTAAATTTGTTTACCTGAAGTTTTAGGAAGAAAGTTATTGTTCATTTTTTTCTTAAAGTAGCTCATTGTGCAATTTATTTAACTGCTCCAAAACAGAAAAATGTTTAATTACACTGGGACAAACTGAAGTCCCAGCACAACTTGTTTAATGAAAAGTAAATGTTTTATCTGCAGAAGTTTCTTAACAATGTGTTATGATTACAGCATGTCATATATTATTAGACACAATTGAGAAAGTAATATAAAAACATCTGTTCTGTAGACAGAACAATGAAGTTTTAACTCAAAGGTCTATCTTGCCGCCCGCTACAGAAAATGAAAAAGGATTAAAAATATGACTGAATTATCTGATGTTTTTAGATCCCTCTGCTTTCAAATTTGACTTCAGCACCTTTCAACTTTAAACCACTGCCTGCTCAGCGTGGTGTTTAAGATACCCATAGACATATTATATAATTTATTTATATAATTGGTTCCAGCAGCATGCTGAGTGTTGTTTGAAGCACAGTGATAAAAACAGCTCTTGCCACAAATTATTTACAGTTTAGATAGAGGCATGGTTCAATTCCATCGGAGATTAAAAGCTCAGAATACAAACAGCTTTCAAAAATGTTAAGGATTGTGTTAGTTTCAAGAAATTTCACTCAATAGTAGCATTGCCTGAAGTCTCTTCTGTGTGCTGCTACATGGGGTCATCTTCTGCTCTAGCTGAGTTGTTAAGGCAAACTCTGTCTCTTTCTCTCAGTCCCAGTACAGGACAATGATGATTTTGGTCATAACTTACAACTATGGAAAAGAAGCAAGGAATACAAAGTGGGGTTCAGGCTACTATGAGACTTTGTGTTGAGCTCCCACACCCTGCTTTGCAAGAGTCCATACAAAACCATTTGTCTGCTCAGGGGAGAGGCCAGGAGCCTTCCCCACAAAGAGACAAACCCTCTGCCCCCTGTGGCCATGTAGCTCCCCAGGAGTGTGGCTGCTCACCGCCTGCCTCACTGTGCTGCTTAGGGGCTGAGGGAGAAGTGAGGCTTGGCACAAGTGAGCAATCACCCCTATAAACCACTGCAGGAAGAGAAGGTTCCTGTCTCAGGAAAGCAGCCCTCTGATAAGGACGGTGAATCATATAAACCCAGCAGCATGGCAGTTTGTTAATTAAACCATTATGCAAAAAGGGGCTGCTTCAGCAATTTATTTGCATCAGGCATTTCTAAAATATATGCTGTCCCACCCAGATTTTTCATGAGTTGCGACCTCAGGACATGTCTCTCTTGCCAGCTGTGCAGTGGTGATAGCATTTGTCATGTGGTGAATCCAAAGCAGATGAGGCAGAGATGAGTCCTGCAAGGCAGCTTAAGCAGGTCGTGGTACCTCCTACCACACCACAAGTAAGCCTAATCAAAAGCAGAGCTTTGCATGAAGCCTCGGGACCTCTGCTGTTTTATTCTTGCATGAACCAAGTGTCAGCCTGCACTCACCAACAATTTCTCTTTGAGCAATGTTTAATTCATTGAATTGTTTCATTTTTCACAACCACGAGGGTGCTTTAAAGCTTGAAATGTATTATGTCACCAAGAAATGCATGCTCAGAGAGGGCAGACTCTCCTGCTGTTGCTGTCATTAGCAAAGTTGTTAAAAAGATAATCAGTTTTAATTATTCCCTGAATCATTGCATCATACCTTTGTTTGGGTTAGGGCAGAATGCTCCACAGGCTAGTCACCATCGCAAAAAGTCTGGAAATTAATCATCAGCTGTCTCACCGTGGTCCGGGGATGCTGACCCTAAGGAAAATGAACAACAAATCATGCCTCCATCAAGAGGCTCAGCTGCTGAGCTGCACGGCTCTGATTCCCATGTCCCCGCAGGGGAGCCTGACAGCCCTGGCACTGATGGGGGAGACCTCTATCTTGGAAAGAGGAGTAAATAGCCATAGTGTCCGCCCCTTGTCCTTTGCCCACTAGGGACTGGCGCAAGACAGAAAGGCCCCAGAGCAATTGCTGGTTTTCTTGAGGGCAATTGCCTGGAAGATGAAGATGTGACCATATCATTTTTAAATGGCAGGGAAGGAGTCAGCATGGGTTTTATCTGGCCAACTGCCTCAAAATGAGTTGCTCTAAATCAGTCCCTTGGAATCCAGACAATGTAAACCTTTCCTGTCCCGAGCACATGCCAGCATTCACAGCTGCTAAAATGTGGGCATACTCCTGCATCCCAAAAATAAATCGTGACCATAGCCGATATACCCAGCCCTGCACCCACAGCCGCAACTGTCTTAGAGGCCAGCTGTGGAGAATTTGAGGCACTTAGACTATTAGGAAATGCTGGCTATAGAAGGGAAGAGAACACAGCAAAATGTTTTTCTTATCTTGTAAGTTGTGAAGCTGGGGAGACAATAGGCACAAGTTGAGACAGGGCAAGAGCTGAGGTGAACAGAATAAAATGGCTTGGGAGGCATTGAACTATTTCCAGGCCATTGCCCATGTCTTCTCTGGATGGCTTTGATGAGACTGTGTTGAATTACATCACCTAGAGGCTCTGACCCATGGTGTTGGGTGGGCTGAGG
Source organism: Excalfactoria chinensis (assembly GCF_039878825.1). Taxonomy (NCBI): domain Eukaryota; kingdom Metazoa; phylum Chordata; class Aves; order Galliformes; family Phasianidae; genus Excalfactoria; species Excalfactoria chinensis. Next base: position 65,000,529 of record NC_092826.1, read on the forward strand.
AGGTTCATGAAACCTTGTGAATGCTGAGAGGAAATAGAAGAGTAATGTCCTGCTATGCCAGGAAAAATGCCAGCTAAAATAAAATACCCTCTGAAGTGTCCCATCACCACTAATATGGTGAATGGTCTAGTGATTTTGATTGCCCAGTCATTGGAAATTGGAAAAAAGAAAAACTGGTGGATAGTGGTTTCAAGTGGATGTGGCTCAAACTATGAATGTGATAAGAACTGCTATGTATCTTCAAGAACGTTTCAGCTGCAGGAAAAAGAAATTTTGCCCTTTCTGCCCTTCTGATCCTGTCAGGTGGGATAATTGCCAGGCTTGCATTTTATACTGGTAAGGGCTGAAGCTGCTCAGAACCGTGCAGAAGCAGCGCCCATGGCTATTTATGAGGAACATTTGCATATAGAGATGATCTTAACCACTAATTGAAAGAACACTGCAGTCTGTGTAGTCCCAAATGCATCAGATAAAAATGGTAGTAAAAGGAGATGATTTGCTGAGACTTAATGTGTTTTAAGTATTCGGTTCTCCAACAAGAAGGAAATCTGCATAAAATATATCATACAAAAAAATAATACATCCTACAAGAATAGCCTAGGCACTTATTGTAAAAGAAAAATGTTTTAATTATAAACTGATGTTGCTTGGAATACATTCTCCTATCTTTACAATGTGATTCTAGGAGCTGAGGGTTTTGGGTTATTTTAATTTTCATTTTGGGTGGAAGATAACTATTCAGAGAAGAAGCAGAAAAGAAATGAGGTCAGTGAATTTAAAAGAAGATATTGCATGCCATCTTCCCTTCTCCTCACAATCATGAAATAAATTAATAGCTCCACTAAACTCAGTGCTCACTCCTCAGAGCTCCAGATGAGAGTTACATGGACAAGACCACATCAGTCTCCCTGTAAAACCATGAAAGTGATGGGGCAGGTTATGAACTGCTGATGCAAGCAGTAACTTCCTGCTCAGAAAAAAAGGTATGGTTGAAGTGCTCTGGATAGGGATCAGCAAAAAAATGAAATGTCAGTTTATGGACTGCCTGAGAACCAAATGCCCTTTTCAGGGCTGTTTTCCCTTTCACATTTTGCCCCATTGTCTGCACCCATGGAGGTGATGAGAGTTGACTTCTTCCTCGATCATGATGAACCCACAAATTTCTAAGACTATAATATGGTGAGTGAAGATACCTGCAGCTCTGCTACTCTTTAACTTTCCTCAAGGAAAATACTGTTCTGTGCTCAGCCACGTTGCCTTTCCTGGTGGCATTAGGCCAATCCCCATCAGGTCTCAATGGTCTCTTTGCAGGCCCTATGTAAGACCAGGTAAGCTTTGTGGAGATTTTGGTACTTATTTGATTCTTCCCTGGAACGTGAATAGTCTTGGACTTATCATGACCTGCATCCTAACAGGCAGATAAGAAATAATTTGATGAAGGAAAGGCTGAACGCAACATAGGGCTGGCCAGTTGAACATCTGGATTTGCATCAAGGATGCACAGACATTTCAGGCTGACTTCACAAGCAGGTTCATCCTTGAGGAACATGTTCACTAAAACACCTTTGCACCTGAGGCTAACATATCAGGTTGATGAGCTCTGACTGATATGGAGAAACAGAAGAAGGAGGGTAACATTACATATGTTATATACTGGAAACTACTATTGCTTTCTTAGTTATAGTTCCCACAGGTGTAGAAATGAGTACATGGGACAGTATCAGCTATTGAGTTTCAGCCTCTACAACTGTGCATCATTGGTGTCCAGCTGAGAAATATCCAAAGACTATCCCTATCCCCTTAGACCATATGCAGCATCTCAGAATAAGTATAAAAGCCTTTCAGTGGAAACCTAAATTGGAAGCTCAGATTCTGTAAGAGGTAGAACAAAGAGAACTGTGATCATGAGGTGGAATTTCTAGCACAGATGCTCATCTTGGCTTCATTTCAGGTGCCTCTGAGTCTACTGTGTCATTAGGCAATCTCTTACCCATCACATCCCAGCACTGGGAGTTCTACAGTCTTGTATCAGACTTAGATAATGCTCTCACCCTGCAGCCCAACAACCACTTTCAAACCGAAGAAAGCTAAAGCATCTCATTTTTCTCATTCTCCTTGATGTTGTTTAAGAAAAGATTAATTTCAAAGTGGACAGGAGTAAATAGTGCCATTTTGTTCAGGTAGACACACTTAGCTTCTGAGTTACGTAGCTGCAGTCTTGTGAGATGATTTTTGAGACACAGAAGCTGGGGGCTGAATGCAGCAAGGAGGACTGGCAGGCAGTTTCGAAGATTTTGTCCTTTTCTAAACCAGGACAACACTGGACAAAGCAACAGACATCCTATTAGCAATAGTCACGTTCCCACATAGAGAAAAAAAAAAGAAAAGAAAAACAACAATAAAACTATTCAACCCCTTAGCCTTCATAGTTTATTCAGTCAGGCAATGTATTATGGCCTCATAAGCTGGGACACCTGTCACATTGTCTATTAAATATTAACAGTACCAACGTAGAAATGAACTGTAATAGTTTTATTATAGTAATGTTCTGGGTAAATCTCATTGTGGATGTCAACAAACAGAAAGAAAGTATGAAAACATGAATTTTATGTGAAAATTACAGACTGATTTGATTTAGACACAACTGCATCCTTCTGGCATAGGTAACAGTATTGAGTCATCCTTCAGTATTACATTATAGAAATGATAATGCTTATCACCTCGGAAATATCTTTTTTATCAGAAGATTTCAAAGCATTTGTCTAGGACTCAAAAAAGCCTTTGCAGCCTGCTCCTTGTGAAGCAGAAGAAATTCAGGGTACCTGAAGCAGGCTGCATGGACTGCAAGAAAAGCAGAACAGAAATAGGACTGGCATCCCAGCACCTGGTCCCCTGCACCCACTTTATCCACTTAGCATGCTTGCTATAACAGGACAGCACACTGCATCTATCCACGACGTATATCCCACACAATCTCATTAGCCCCACTGCCTGGTCCATGACCTTTAATAGGAAAGCACACAAAACAGGGGATTTGAGAACTGTGTTTAAAAAGTGACATACCTTATCCTTCCTTGTTTCAGCCTGGGCAGGAAGCGGTAGTACAGAAATACCACGCCAGAGGCTATTCTTGACACTTTCTGATCCTGGCTCCCAGTGTGACTGTCGGTGTTGCTGTTCCCAGTGGATAAGAGTCCAGAAGTCTGCAGATCAGGCTGGAGGTCTCCAGAGTCCAGGCTTTCCTGGTGGCCTTCCAGTCAGTCCTGGGTTTAGCTGAGCTGGGAAATCTGTAAGAATAGCTTTTGTCCTCCTGCCGCTCGATTCCTGTTTCCCAGCCTCACTGAAACAAAAGAGGGGCAGCAACATTTTTGGTATCCCAGATAAATAAGATTTTCCTGGAACTGAAGAAAAGGTCAAATTGGGTTCCTGTTGCAACTCCTGTGCATTGGTAGTTGTGGGCCCACATGTATGTGTGTTCTCTTTACATTCAAAAGCCAACCACTGCTTTTTTGCTCGTTTTTAGCATTGATTTATTTTAAACAACCAAGTAATGTTTAACATTAGTTTCATAGATCCAAACTGGTCATTAATGTCATGGCTGTGAAAGACAGAAAATCACTGAAGACTTAGTTTTGGCATTACCTCATGTTTCTCAAACAATTACAGAAAACAAAGCTTTGAGACTTGAGCAAAGGCAGATATCCTAGGCCAAGTTAAACCAACTTAAGTGTGTCCTGGTCCCTCCAGCGGTATCCAAATGGTGCAGTCCAGAATGTGATAAAAATAGAACTTGGAAATAATCACTTAAATTGAAATTTGAAAGCCTTCAAACTAGTCAATAAATGGCAAATTATCCCCCCAAGATTGGCAACATTTTACTTGTACAGTACTATCAAACACTCTCTATATGCTGACAACTTCCTTTAAAGAGGCACTACTTACAGATATAATACTGAGAAAGTTGAGGGAGAAAGTATAAAATATGGTGAGTAAATGGTGGGAACTCAAACACTGCCTTGCAGCAGGTTTTCTATATCTAATAAATGCCCTTGAAGGGAAGAGAAGATGTAACTCTCAAGTCTCTATTTCTTGCCTTGTTAGAATTTTATCTGAGTGTAGCCCCTGACTAAACTATGTATGTATGTGGGAACTGGGAGGGGAATTCCAAAGTAATTCTACATTTCACAGAAATTCCTCATTTTGTTGACATCTGGTGACTTGCTGTTTGAAGCTGATCAATGGTAGTTCCAGGACAGACACTTGCAGATTTTTACAGTTTTAAGTGCCTGATAAACACTGTTTGTGACTATCTCAAAAGCTGGCTGAATGACAAGGAGAGTATTTGCAAACATATGTGTGAAGATGGAGCTTTACAGCTACTTGTAGGATAGCAGCTTTTGCTACTTGAGTTATTTGTAGGGTCACAGTATTTGTTACTTTGAAATATTATATGATCCAAAATTGTAAGAGGTGGTTTGATTGCTTGTTTACTTCAAGGTAAACTTTTTCAGTCATCAGGTTCAAGTGCTAAAATGATGCAGTAGAACCCAACATGGTAAAGCCGATAAACAGCCATGGGCAGATACACTAAACTGTTCATCAAAACCAGCTATCAAAGTTTTGGAACAAATGACACTCGTAGGCAAAAGTAGGAAAGACTTCATGGCTGGCATACAGTTCAGAGATAAGGAAGGATACACAGAAATTCATGCAGTGCTGAGTTCAATGACCTTCACAACTGTTCTTCCAATATATGTTACTTACACTCTATGCTTCAAATGAATAGAGCAAGAGCCTATCAAATATATTCTGTACTTTATGGAATTTATTTTCTGTCATTAAATAAACATCATTAATGGCTTCTACGTTGTTTCAGGTCATAAACTTCAGTTCTGGATTAATGAAGAACATGTATCAATGTTACATTACACGCGAATAGACATATATAACATAATCTTCTTTCCACACATGCTTAGTGTCACATTTAATGCCACAAAGGTCACACATACATATTGAAAAATAATTTATTTCATTCTTTGAACAAACAGCTGCATAATAAGTTATTTGTACACTGGTAGAAAGTAAAAAAGAGAGTATGGAGCTGAGTTCTATGCAACTGTTGCATGGCTCTGTTTACTGAAAAAAAAAATAATAAAAAGAAATAAAAAACAGAAGCAGTGCTCCCATTCAGTTGTGTCTAATGGCTGATAATGTTGGTGATAAGTAGTGTAATATGTTCTGCCCTCTTATCTGGAAAGACCACAAATACTGACTAACTGCTTAGAAAAACAACACTTCCCTGAGCATACTCTTTTTTTCCCTTCCAACTATGTACAGGCTCTGTGAATAAGAGCCCTGTGATGATGATGGCTTCTGAGTAATTTATGTGATGTCCTGGAATAAATATTTAATTTATGACTGTGTTGATTACCCTAGTTGAAGGGGAAAATGCTTGAAGCTCCTAAACCCCCACCTCCTCTGCTTTTTCATCCTCCGATGTTTTATTTTCTCAGCGGCCCAGCTGTATTCTCCTTATACTGTACGCATTGTCAGGATTATCTTCAGCAATGTGAACTGTAAACATGGCTCGCTGCAGCCCAGCTAATGGCATGGCAGAAGGCCAAGAAGGAAAACTGTCCCCTTTGTCTGAGGGGCACCTGAAAATCAGACCCAGGAAAGGTCTTTCCTTGCTGTTCTGGAGGATCCCTGATGTCACTCTTGAACTCGCATCATCTCCTCTTTTGCCACAGCTTTCATTGCAGTGAATATTTTCGGTAGAAGATGACTTCTGTTTAAATCTTATTTAAAGACTCCGTGGTAATGTTTGAGAAATCATGCCCATTTATTTAGCTTCTGTAGCAGTGTATGTGGGGAGTAGCCAAAGGTTGTTCTGACTTCATGAGTGTCAGTGACAAAGCAAAGCCCTGCAATAACAGAGCAGCAGTTTCTAGGAGATGAGATACTCCTGTAACTACACAGATCTCTTTATTTTTTGCAGCTATCAGAGAAAGACAGACTTATCCTTATATGCCATCGGAGGTGGAGATGTTCTTCAGCAATGCATTTTCAGGCACCAAAAAGGATTGCTCAAGGCTCTCAGTTTCCATTTGCTATGAATTTGGGTAACTCAGTTCCTCCATGGCTTAGATTCCTCACATGAAAAGCAAATCCTCTGACTATTTTTTAATGTATCCTTGTCACTGCGATGTTCAGAGACAAAGTCTTTTACTCACTGCTACAGAGAAGTATTTTATTTTACCAAAGTCTATCTGGAGAGTAATAAAGTCCACAAAAAGATTGAAATCACTCAACACACCTGTAGAAATGTAACCTTTTTTGAATTTACTGGTTAGTAGAGGCCAAAGTGGGAATTAAGAATGTGACTTGTTCTCTGTGTCTGTGTCCGTGGTGCTGCTGATACAAGGAACACCAGTGCTAGTTTCTTGCTAAATAAGAACAGCTGTTAGATCAATGAGCAACACAGATGGCATCACCAGAGGTGGCTTCCTTAGTTTTGCTTAGCCATTCTTCAAAAAACCCTTATTTCAGGTGGTGGTAAAATTCTGTTTAGTAGGGTAAGGGTATCATCAATTAATGCAGATTCCTTCCATGATTTCCTCAGATGGCTGGGAAGAAGTATGTAGAATACAGCAGCTCATCAACTAGAATTGCCATTAAAACTCACGCTGTATTTTTGCTTCATTACGTCACATGCGCTTACGCTGTAGCTTGGTGAAGGAGAAAGCAGCACTTCACCCCACATCCCGGTCACAGACAGGATGCACAGCCACAGACACTGGAGTCAGCAGTATAGATGCATGTGTGTAAGTCGTGTCTCTAATCACCCCTTGCACATATCTAAACTTTAGACTAGATTAAAGGTCAGACTTTGTTTCTGCCTTTTTTGACGTGGAGAGCCAACGTCCTCAGGCAAGCAAGCTATTATGTTTTATTTCACCAGTTAGTGGAAAGCAGCTGTAGTGCTTAGCATAATTAACGAGGAGGTCAGACAGTAATGCTTTGTATACAATAGTGTTATATGCAGCACTAAGGCAAGTAATGGCCCATAAAAACAGTATCTTGTAAAAAGGGAGGGGGAAATCCAGCTACATCAGAGAGAAATTTAGGAGCACAGAACTTCCTTTTAGTCATCCCTAAGAATATTCTTTCTTTATGTCCTGCAAAGCTAGAAAATCATTGAGCAAAATTATTCTGAAAGTAATCCACAGCAATACTCCCTAATCTTCACTAAAAATTGGTAAACATCAACTGTTGCAAGCATACACAAAAACTATCAACTTTAAAAGAAGTCAGTTGTACATGGTGCCGTATTAACTATGTGTCCTGATGTGTCTAAAGATAATTTAAAAGAAAATGCAAGTTGATGTCCTCAGTAGTTTCCTCTATATTCAGTTCTGGAAGACTTTTGTTCAATTCTTCTTTGACAGCAAGATAATACACTCCTACAGATAGGTGGGAGAAAAGCCATTTCTATGTGCTCATTTGTGATAAAATGGCTGCTTCATTCCTCCTGAAACCAACCAAGTCAGGAATAGGAGGCACACTTTTAAAAATAATGAACAAACTAACCCAACACTGGCTTCAGTTGAGTCTTTCAATAGAAAACTGAGAGTACTGAAAAAAATGAGGAAGAGTGATATCCTTTTCAAGCTAAGTTTCATTAGCTGATCTGTTTTTGATCTTTTTTGATAGAAGTACAGAGTGGCTTCTGGAGAACCCAAAGGTGGTAAAACTGAGGAGTTTTTTTCATATCTGTCTGATTCACTCTGCTGCAGAGATGATGTCTAAGTCCAAAGAAGGGCTCCTCCGGCTCATTCCCATGAGCATCTTCTCTTTTACAGTAATTATTAGCCATAACAAAAAGCATTTCTTGAACATCCCTTTACTTCAAGAAAGCTGTTTCTGGCTTTACTGCAATGTGAAAGACAAGCCATGTTCTGGGTGGCCATGTTCTATTGTCACACCATGAAATGAAGTGTCTCAATTAGCTCACCCTTGCAAATCAGCTACTGGTGGTGCCTATGTTGAAAAAAAAATATAGCATTTTGTAGCTGAGAATTTGATCTGTCTTAGAGTCACAGAATCATTAAGGTTGGAAAAGATCTCTAAGATCATCTAATCCAAACTGTTCACCTTCCACTTATATTGCCCACTAAACCATATCTCTAAGTACTTTGTCTACCCTTCCTTTAAACTCCCTCAGAGACAGTGACTTCACTCCCTCATGGGGGGGGGGGAGCCTGTGCCAGTGCCTCACCACTCTTTCTGAGAATAAATTCTTCATAATATCCAACCTGAAATTCCCCCAGTGGAACTTGAGACCATTCCCTCTTGTCCTATCACTGTTACCTGGGAGAAGAGGGCAAGTGTCACTCCACTCAACCTCCTTTCAGGTCACTGTAAAAAGAAATAATGTCTTCCCTGAGCACCCTCTTCTTCTGATTAAATATCAGTCTCCAGGCTAGATATCAAATAGTTTTATTGTGCTTTTTGTATCTGTTGTAATTTGTATGGAAATAAATAAGAGGCATTACTTTTGGAGCAATCTACGTATGTGTCAGATTGTACCTCAACTCAGTCATTTAGAATTAAAGAATTTAGTCCTCTCTACCCTACAGGGGAGGTCATCCAATCCAAAGGTCCTTAGTGACTATGGAGGCAATTTAGACAACCATTTTGGGTTAGAAACCTAATCCTTGCACCTGATTCTTAGAACAAAAGGAGCAACACATAAAATTAAGCATAATATGAAATAATACAATACAGTACAGTATAGTACAATGAGGTAATTGATCTTGACTGGCTTTGGAAAGGGCTTCAAAAATGTAAATCATGAGCTACATGGCCAAGAAGCTTGTTACCATTACTCCATCTTTTCTCCCATGGTACAAGGAAGGTGGTACTCCTTGTGACAGCAGTTACTTCCACTTTCACATCAGTATTGTCCAGACTTCTGCTAACCATTACTGGGACACCAGCTCAAAAAGAAGGAGCATCTGAGAGGAAATACACTTGTCATGACATGCTCTTTGAATACTTTACATGACATTTACCTTTTTATTTCACAGCTGTTTTGGCATTTCAGCAACACAGGAATAGTATAATCAAACTGGAGCTTGGCTATTGTTGATTTGGTGTTTTTTTGTTGTTGAAGCCTAGAATATTATGTAGGATCTTCAGGCATATTTTTCAGGGCATTGAAGAGACATGCTAATATTTAAACCTAAGACACAATGTTAATAATATCCTTATGGCTGGCTCTTGGACTCCCTCCTGATGGAGACAAATGCTACCCACACATTCTTTTGGCTGATACGCAGTCGTAACTTGGCGATTAGCATGGTTCCAAGGCCTACTAAGATAAATCAGAAAGAAGCACCACATTACTTTATATAGACTAATAACTTGAAACAAATGGGGTTTATGGAATGCAAAGAAAGCTGTAGGAAGGAATATTTCTATTGAACAACTTTCTGTCAAAGATAACAGCAGGGAGTATAAATTATGGATAGCACAAGCAGAAGACAGATCATGGGAACAACAGGGAGGAATTTGAAGACCAAATAGCCAAAGATATAAAAGCAATTTATAGATTCTCAGCTGATTCTGCCATCTCTGAAACATGACTAATGTGGAGACAACACCAGCATGAAGATGCCTCAGGAAGAAATAAAATGGTGCAGGGAGAAGTGGAATGTTTAATTTCTGAAGTGAAAGACAGCAGTGCCTATTTCTTTTTTGAATTAAGCATTATTAACACAGATGCAATGCTGATTTTCAGAAGCAGATGCTCTCATTGAGTGTCAAAAATCAGAATGGCATAAGAACAACATCCGTACGAAGAAACATGATTACCACATAAGTAAAAAGGAAAATCAAAGCATTCATTTGGACCTTGCAGAGCATCTGAAGACATGCAAAGGGTAGTTAACTGTCCCTAAGTATAAAAGAAAACAGTTGTATTTTGGCCTGTCTGCAATAATGCAAGGCTAACAAGAAGAGGAACAGAAAAGTACTGATATTATATAGAAGTCCCATATTTTGTTTGTATCCATACTGGTTTGTAGTGTTTGCTTTCTTCTAGATTAGTACAATTTCCCTTCTCAAAACAAAAACGCTGCCTGCAGATTCATTCTGATGGCTGCTTCATTGATTCTGAAGCTGAAATAATGTACCCTCCGAAACCACTAATATTTCTATTGTGACCAGACTTGTCCAGAGTTTTACAATCCTAATTAGTTTCACAGTTGTCTTGTTGTTTTCCTGTACTCCCCCTCTGTCTGCTCATCACCATCTGTTGCCGTCCACGGTAAGATCTTAAAGGAAGGACCATCTCTTTGTTCTGCCTTTATACAGCACTTCACAGAAATAGCTCATTATGGGATCCCAGGGCTGAAATTCCTAAACACCATGGCAATAAATGTAGTGGACAGAAAGAACAACGAGCCTCAGAAACTGGAGAAATGCCCACACTCTGGCTTTTGGATGGTATCTCTTGCTTTCTGGCTATCTTTTGTTCCCGTGCCATTTCTGTTCAGAAAGACGACCAATTCTGTTTCAGGAATTACTAGAACAAGGATTTAGATGCAAACACAGTGCTTGATGACATGCATAATTTTGGAAGAAAAGTCAATGAAAGATGCGGGACAGAGAAAAGTGAACTTCAGAACAAGTCTTCAAAACTAACGCCAGGGCAATATGGAAACGTCACCTTTCTTTGTACTTTTAGTTTAGAGAGCCTGTTTCAGGGTTTTGTTCATTTCTTTTCAAGTCAGAAACATTAAAATGAAGACAATTTGTCTGTTTTGGTACTGAACTTCCAAGAGACCTATTCAGTGTCTGTACAATGAAGTGGAACGTCAGCTCTAAGGATCAGCCATCTCTCCTTTTCCTTCAGCAGCTCCTTTTCCCCATCTACAAGCAGAACTCAGCTTCCTGCTTATTGCTCCTCTGTCCTACAAGGCCTTTATGTTCATCATTTCTATTTGCTAACAACATAGGATTACAGTTCACTCAGCAAATAAAAGAGTGGATTACAGAACAACAACAAAGGAAGATCTCTGTTTCAGCTGCTAAGTGAACTGGTCACCTGGCATCTCTAAAATTCACCTGTGATGTAAATTTCTTGCTTTGGGGGTTTAGGAACTGACTTAGATTTTTGATCGATTGCATGGAAAATCTGAACAAAATGACTGCTTTTCACTGTTAATTAATAGCAAAGGCTAAATTCTGTGATGGCACATTAGTTCAAAGGCCTTGTTTGGATTGGGTGCAAAATGTGAACTATGAATTACCTCCAAAAGCTGAAGTAGATATACAGCTGTACGGGACACAGTGAAGTCCTTAGCATCAGTGAATGGGTTTTTGCATGTGAACAAAAAAGTAAAACTAAGTATTCTGGAGCACCAGTTTTTCAGAATTTCAGTATTTAAAATACCCATAAAATGCTCATAAAATTCTTCCAGTGAAAACTGCATTTTGAAAAGTTTGTTAAAATATTTTAATTAAAACTTAGCATTTACAAAGTTCAGCAAATCATTATGTTGTTTACACCAAAAATTCATGCCTAGTTCAGCGTTCTCTCATAAAATGTTTATTCCATCTTTACTATTGCTGACAGCACCATCGTGTCAAACATGCAATACTCCATACACCTATAAAAAATTTCATAATGCATCATTGCTATAAAAGAACACCTTGATAGGTATGTATTTTTCATGTTTGGGATGTCCATTTTTCTTTAAATAGGTGTCCAAACCTGTACTATTATTATAAAATTACATGACTTGATGAAGTAAATTACAGACCTGTTTTAAAACACCAGATATCATCTCTGCAACATGTGCAGTCTGTCTTACTGGAGGAAATTGCCAGGTGATTGAGCAAATGCTGAAGCCATGCTATTTAGTTGTTTGAGATGACTTTGAAAGACGGACCTGACTACTCAGAAGATGACAGAGTTCCCAGGGCAGTCCCTCACACTGGTAACACAGCAGCCCATTGTGCGGGACAGCAATTAGGAGTGCCAGCACTGATTGGGATCCCGGGGAGCATTGTTCTTCCTGATTTTCAGGTCATTCCACCCAATGGGCAGATGCTGAGGAAGTCATAATAGGGATTATCAGTTCGGGAGTTCCACTTCAGAAGACGACCATGGCTAAGTGTGGGATTTTCACGCGTCAGGACTCTTTGGTGGAGGAAATAACTGTGTGAGAGGAGAGAAGAAGTGAACTGCACTACACACAAGCACCTGGTGTTGTTTTTAGGGAGGTAATTGTCAGTGTGCCTTATGCGCCTCAGAGGAGCCATGGGGGCTCACATTCCTTTCCACTCTTACACCCTGTAATCACAGGGGTAAAGGCCATCATTACCTGCTCCCTGCAGAGGTGTTCCCAGCATATATCAGCTGTTGCACCTAAAGCCTACAGATGCTTGAAAATCGTCATGGCAGCAATAAATGGCCCAAAAGACGCAGGGATCTCCTTTGCGAGCTGTCTGGCAGGCTGGTGTCAGTCAGATTCCTGCACAGCTGAACACTTTGGGTACTGCCCTGTGTGTGCTGGCTGTTCCAGCGCTCCGTGCCATGCCCTCACAACAGGCCCCAGGCCCTGCCACAGGGAGCCAGAAAGATGGATGGCCAGCATCCTACATTAAAGTGCGCCTCAGGGAGCAAGGAGTGACATGCTCAACCTATGCTCCTCCACCTGCAAGATTTCTCTGCACCTTACCTGCCTCTTGGGCCCCATCAAATTAGGCCGTGTGTTCTCCTCCTCTCCTTTTGCCTTGTTTTTTCCTCCAGATCTGAGATAATAACAGCCTAGTAATTGCATGCTGCAGATAACCTGAATGGATCTCCCAGAGTGACCTTGCTGTTCAGAGGGCACCTGAGAGCCTGTAGGTGGACAAGTGAGTCAGAGGAGACCAGACTGGAACAGGGAAGAGAGATTACTGTGCCTGCCTGAGGCATTATGGAGACAGTAGCTGAAATGCTGAGGATTTGCCCTAGAAAAACAATGACAAAAGCTTGGAAAAGGATAGGGAAAAGCAGCAAGAATAACTTGAAAGACTTTGCCTTTAAGCAAATGGCATAAGGACTGTGGTCTAATGGTTTATCTGTGAACACAATTTGTTGGTGATGCTGTTTTCTGAAGAACAGTCAAATCTACATCGTCTGAAGAATTTAAATCAAACTGGCTATTGAAAATATAAGATAACTGAAAAAGGGATAAGAAACAGTGAAATATCAAAATAATGCCCTGCATGCTGTGTGCTGGGTAATTGAGAGATACTGAATACTCAGCGCCTAGCACACTCTTCATTATGCATCTTAATTAAGTGCAACATATCGTTCTTATCTAAACTAATACCTGTGAGCTGAGCAAATTCCTTATGCTTACAAGAAAATACATCTAATTTCAAGCCAAACCTTTTATTATTATTATTATTTTTTGTGCCTATGTTTTGCAAATGTTTCCACTCACTGCACAATAGGTCATGAGGAGGCAGGAAAATTTGTGATCAGGTTCCAGTATGGGTGTATAACTGCGCAGTGGCAATATATTTACTTGCAGCAGATGGAATGAGTATGGGAGAACATCTAATGTGGTAATTGACACTAAAATCTAAGGCATTAATTAAATGTGTGTTCTACTTAAGGAGTCAACTGAATGATGAGTGACAATTAAAAATGATGTCTTTATAATTATTCCAATTCCTATTTATGCAAGTAGAGTGTGACTGCATATTAAAATATGATTGAAGGTTTTATGACTCCTTATTCTTTCACAGCTAAAACGTTTGCAATTATTTCTCACTCAGATTAGAGCAATGCATAGCAATGTAAAGTAAAACAGCGTAGGCTTGATTCTTCAGTCACTTAACACAGGTTTTATATTGGCATATGGTAACTCCCTTGAGCAGAGAACTCCTCGGCTAGGGTGATTTGAATGGACAATTAGGCTCAGCGTGCTGAATACTGCAAATTCAGTATGAACATCTGGGGATGTATTTATGGATCAATGGCTCATTTTTTAAAATAATGTTTGGTCAGGTTTGGAATGTCTCCTGCTCAAATACGTGCTGCAGCAGTAATGGGGAGAGCTCTCCTTCCAGTCAAAGCAGTGGGAGAATTCCCTTTCCTTTGCAGGGAGCGGTGTTAGCCCATTCACAGAATTCAGTGTTCTCTCCTTCAGTCTGCATATGCCTGATGTACTTCTTTGAAAGCACTTAACTAGAATTGCAGATCTGAACTTTGCAAAAGGGCTGCCTGCAGCTTGCGCTGGATTAAAGTAACTAGAAGTTCTAATTGGCTGCAATTCTAAGAAGTGTTCTCAACCCAACACTCCTATACTTCCACAATAACTCCCAAAGACATCAGACAGTGGAAAATTCCCTTCTCTCTCCAAGTTTTTGGGTTTTTTTTTTGTAAACTTCTCACAACTGCAGCCAGAATCAATTTTTTCTTGTCCATTATGTAACCATGAGCAGTCCTCATTTTCTTCTTAAAAAAGTAGTGCAATTACTTTTATTCAGGAACAGAAGACTGGTTTTATATTGTACCCAAGAATAACAGAATAGAGAAGATGAATGCTTCCTTTATTAGAGCTTAACTATTATTTATTTCTGCTGTGCATTTTTTTTTCTTTTTTGCCTGCCTTTTACCTCCTTGCTGTGCTTGCTGAGGAGGTACCATGGAAGCACCAATGCCTATCTATAAGAAGTCAGCAAATTCAAGGGTAGCTGGCAATGCCATTGATTATTTTTACTGTGAAGGTGAAAAGACAGAGAACAAAAAGTGTGTTTATGTGTATATATCCACACATTTATATACACACGTACCGAAGGGAAATACTCCATGAAACTTTAAACTCTATGCCAAGCTTGGGAAGCCGGCTTTCCTGCTGGAGTTGTTCTTAGCACCCAAGGCAAGGAACTCTGTGCCTGGACTCAGGTTAGATATTAGAAGCAATTTAATCTCAGAAAGAGTGGTGAGGCACTGGAACAGGCTGCCCAAGGAGGTGGTCGAGTCACCATCCCTGGAGACACGCGATAGGAGGGTAGATGTGGTATGCAGGGACATGGTTAGTGGGCATAGTAGGGAGGAACTGATGGTTGGATTACATGATCTTTCAGATCTTTTCTGACTTTAATGATTCTATGATTCTATGGATGCGGAGCAGAAGCAGGGAAGCCATGCACTTGCAGCTCTCCCAGGAGGCTGGCCAAAAGTCTGCTTCACATACCTTCTCCCCTTCCTCAGAACAATTCAGTGAACCTCTCTCTCCAGCCCCCATGGCTCTCACCTCTTCCTCTATACAAATCTGTTTGTGACAAAAAGGCTTCTGACCCCCTGCATGAGCTTCTATGCTGGCTCCTCTGTTCTGTGCATGCTGCTGGGTGCTTTGCATCTGCTCTTAGAGTGCTGCAACTGATAGCACCCTGCCGCCTGCCCTGGGGCCTGTGCCCAAAGTCCTGTTTGGCACAGCTCGACTTTCTCTGTCCTGAGGCTGAAGGAACATTTCTACATGTTCAGGTTGTTCTTGTCTGGAAAATGCCTTCCCGGCTCCAGCCCATCAGCAATTCTCAGGCATCTGTACTGCGCTGATTCCTCAACTTGCCCAGTGCAATAGATCTGCTTTTCTATTTACTTTTATTGCATTAGTTTTTATTCTGCTCTGAATTGGAATTTAGCAGCCCACAGTTTGTATTTAGAATTAGATATATTTTCATAAGCCATTTGAAAAACAAGGATACCAAGCTTCCAGATGGCATAAAATACTGGTTTCTGGATTTAGTACTTCTCAAGATAGAACCTGTTAAAATCATGCCTGACTGGAAGGGTAGAAAAAAGCAAGAGGGCAGCCCAAGTAACGTGCTTCTAGGGTTTTGAGTGGGTTTTTTTTGGTCTTTTTCTTCCAGGCAGGCCTGTTACAGGTGGCAGCACCATGGAAATAAGCAGGAGAGAGCAGAGCAATCAGTTCCCATATGCAGGAGATGTAGGCAGGAGGCAGTCAGGACTTGTAAGAGAAGCTAACCAGAGGCTCAGAGCCTTCTTCTTTCTCTGTATGTTAAAGAAGATGAAATTAGATGGTAGAAGTGCTGACGTTGTATTTCGTGACATTAGTTTTATGCATGTCATAATGCAAATTCACTAGTATAATTGTATTAATGTTAAACAGCTGTATAATTAATGATAAACAGCTGTATTATTTATTTATTTGGGGGAAGGGAGGAGGTTGGTTCAGTATATGTTAACACTGTGAATTACAAAATCAAAATCAAAAGTACCGAAATGAGGTGATTTTTTTTTTTTAAGGTCATCTCTCCACAACCCATTCAACCCTTAAAACAAATCGTTATTTTATTAATTAGTGTCACTCCATTTAGATCTTCTGCTTCTGTCTTCCTTCTTACTTTATAAAGCTACAGCTCATCAGCTTATCTCCCCTGCAAAGATCCTCACACCTTTAATCTGTTTAGCTGATGTGTCATGGCCTTTCTCCCTTTTAAATAGGTGAAATTAAAATATTCTCACTGACAGCCCATCTTTCTCTGTGAAGATTAGATTATCTCAGGATCTTATAGACAGAATTACGAATTGGGCATAAAACACACACACATCACAGCTTGCTCCTGCCTGGAGTCTTTCCAAGTTCTGCTCACTGAAGATCTCTTTGCCCCAGAGCAAAGGCCTGGGAGTTGTGCCTGGCTGATCTCCAAGCAGCAGACGATTGATGAAACTATATGGGAAAGAAAAGTCTAATCAGGAAGTTCCTATATGGGGAGGGGAAACACACTTAGAAAGATGCACAACTGAGTAAACATGTCTGTTTTCCTAACAGCTACAATGTCTGCACACATACTGTCCCTTTATCAGTCTACAACACATCAGCTGCTTCCCAAAAGCCCCAGAATACTGAGCACGAACTGTACAACTCCAGAAAGAGTGGGCTGTAGCATAGTGGGCAAACATGGGTGGATGGTTGTCTTTCATTCAGAGGCGTTATTTCCTAATGTCAGCAGAGAAATCTCTCCATGTTTTTTTGTGGATCTGCCATCAGCTATTCTGGTGTTTATATTATGTCTGTATTTAGATATTATTTATGTATCAGCATTATTTTCACTAATCAGCCTTCCTGTTTGGAAACTGTACATTCATTTTTGGTGAATGTAAAGTCTGGGTGCTAAGCATGTGGTGGCTGTGCTTATATATTTATGCCTACATACTAGGCTAGGGGAATCTTAACAAGTTTACAAACATATAGTGCCTAATGTTTCTGTGTGGTGGCAAGGGAGAGGATCACTAGCTTTAACTAGAGACTAACCCCTTCCAGAAGTTATCAGTACTGACAAATTATCGCTCTAAACTAATAGCAGTGTTGAAGACCTCCCTGCTAACACTATCAGATAAGTACACTTACGATTTCAGCTTCCCACATTTGACACTTCTTAAGGGCTTGCCTACACAACAAAGTTGTTCTTACATTGATTTTAAAAAAATATCGTCTGGTTTATAAGTGATTTAGTTCTGCCCAGTTTAAATGGATTCTTTTGAAAAATACATGTTTATATAAAACACTGCGTGTGTGCAGTTATAAAAGCACTGCAAAATCCAACGCCATCCGGGCTCTGACTTGGATGGAAATTGGATTGTTGTACAGTTCCCATTCTTGGACTTAGATGAAGGTTTGTGTTTTGCTTTGTATTCAAAAATAAGTGAAAATGTCTTCAGGCATTTAAAATTAACGCTAAATTAAAAAAAAAAAAAAAAAAAAAAAAAGTATGATTGATATACATCTATGTGTACATATATAAAAATGTATATTTATATGCATACATACACCTTTATCTGACTGCTGTTGGCAAATCTAATGCTAAGTGTCTGCTTAGAAGTACTTTCACTGAATAAAATGAAGAGAACTTTGTGCAACCTGAGACAGTCTCTCAATTACCCTTGTATTTCTAAACTGAAGCACTTTTCTCCGTGAAATATGGAATGCTTAACAAATCTTTTTCACTGATACGCTTATAAATGATGCGACATTTCCTTTCTCTGTTGCCCATCCAATGTTCAAAGACCAAACTTAAATCAGCACTGGCACAAGTAGGGTTGCTCTTGTTCTGCAATAGAAGAATTAGCAGAAATAGAAGATTAGCCAGTCATTCTCTGTATAAACGAGTCCGTAGTCATATTCATATATGATATGGTTTCCTAATGAGGCCAATTCCCTAGGCAACAGCCCAACCCTGAAAATGTCTAAGCACAGGAGTACAGCCAGCAGGATGTCTAATTTCGTTTGATTCAATTGAGATGATTTGCTGCTTGTAATCACCTCACCTCCACAAGCTGCATGCCTGTTCTAAGTAATGTGATCAGAAAGAAAAAGTATTTAAATACTCCTTCTTGTAATGACTTATTTCAAAACCTATTTTTCCCAATGTATTGTATCATCCATGTTTTGAGATATGGTTTTTCTCTCGAGATTAGAACAACCTTCAAGAAAAACAACTAAGAAATGATATTAGAAAAGCCCTAAGCACATTTAATATGGCTTGAGTAATAAAGAGAGTCTACTTGTCACCATTATATGTTCCTGAAATAAAAATCACAGGTCACAAGCTGATCTCCTGTTTTTTTGTCTTGCATCTCCACCTCTGAACCTCTTCTCCCCCAGATATGTAGTTATCTGCATGCAAAGCAAAAGCAATTTTATTGGAAATCAGTGCGTTATTTTGTGCGCTTTAGCATGTATGGCAATAGATGCATGTACTGAATCACAGAATGGCCTGAGTTGAAAGGACCTCAAAGATCATCTAGTTTCAACCCCCATGGTAAGGGCAGTGTAGCCAACCAGCAGCCCAGGCTGCCCAGAGCCACATCCAGCCTGGCCTTGAATGCATCCAGGGGTGGGGCATCCACAACCTCCTTGGGCAACCTGTTCCAATGACTGTGCCCCAATCAAAACTAAGGTGTAATTGATTTCTTAAAAAAAAGGCTGGACAGTAATGAGATAATTATGCAAGGTTTATTTTACATACACCATGTCGAGGGCACCACAGAGTTTGCAGACATCCTGACAAAACCTGCAAACTTAAAATCCACTATCCATTAGAGCTAATAAGCACCAGCAAAGGTTACTACAACATCACTGTGAAGACCTGCATGAAATGGCCAAAGGATGAAAGGAAAAGAAACTCTGAATTCATTTTTGTACCAGTGCCTGGCAGCTGTGTTGTTCAGCCTTCCTCTGTCCGGGAACCTGGCATTAGAGAAGTTCTGAAAGGCTCATAAAAGAGCCATCAATTTTTACTCCTCCTAAAGGACAATACAAAGCATATGCGTCTCAAAAACAAGCTTTAAAATGAAGTAGATGGTGTGATGGTTTTACTGGGTCGTAAATGTGTGGTTCTTTATAACCTAGCCTACGTGATAGGACAGAGCTCACCTAGATGTTGGTTGCATTTTCATTCCCAATGAACCTTCTGCACCGTGTAATATTAAACTGGTAGACAGACAAATGAAAAGAAGCTTGAGGAAAGTAAGGGTACATTGCTCCTTATCTGTCAGAAAACTGCCTAGGGAAATGAGGTCAGCTATCTGCTCAGAAATTGTGCTCGAACATGAGAAAGCCTAGATTTGTTACTGTAAATTACAGAGGTCTGGCCTCGCTTCCACTGAAAGTGAATAAAAATTCCTTATGTACTCTCATTAAAGTAGGGTCAGCTTTATAAAGCATAAGGATACAGTACAGCATTGAGACTTGCTGTTGGAGCTGAATACTAAATTGTCTTTTAAGTGTATGTAGCATTCAGGTTGTAGCAGCAAATGAAAGCCTGACAAACTCACCTGTTTTTGCCTGAATTATCCACCACACCTTTGCATTTACCTTTGGTTGTCCTGCTGCTAAACCACGTGATTAAACATAGACGGATTACTTGATATAAAGGTCCATTATCAGGAATAAAGAAAAATAACTTTCTTTTTGTTGTCAAGAGGGACTGGCAAAGTTTTAAGTTTAATGTGATCTTGAATGTTCTCATCTGGAGACCTTGTCTTCTGTTCAGGTAGATTTCAACTACCTTTTAGTAACACAAGGCACAATATCCCCCTAGCTATCTATATCTGTTCATGCTGCTGGATCATCTTTTCTGTACATGGATTCCTTTTAGCAAACTGTGAGCTGGGTATAAAGAAAAATAACTGTTGAATTAAGCCTCTATGTTCATGTCTGTCTGGAACCAGAATATTCTGGACCTGCTCCCTCCTATGCAATGTGTGAAAAGACCTGCAATTTGCTCACTCATCTAACTGTTATAAAGATAAGGAGGAACAAAGTCTGTTCTTTCACATAAAATGTCATACAGGAGGCCGAGTTTTTCAACACAGACAAATGGAAGAGACTTTTGAGGGAATGACCTCCCATCTAAAAGTCTTAACTAGGAAGTTCCAAGAAATTGCTGCAGACTCTAGATGAATAATTACAGGGGTTATATGGGGACTTAACCACAACACAATACAAACACTTACAGTCTGCAATACAGGCTCTAAGGGATAAAGGCTAATTGTTATACAAGGAAGAAACTGCTTTCCATTTACTCTGCTTAGCTTCTTCAAGTAGTTTGCCACTGAACTGTGTGAACTAGTCTGGGAAAGCTGGGCCTTGTCCATCTCACATGTATAAAGTCATGTTGTCCAGCTTCAGATTTGGGTGGAGAACGAAGCCTCTCATTCTGAGGCAATCCATTGACGGCTGGAAGACATTAGAGTTGTTGACATCTGTAAAGAATTTGAGAAATTGTGTGCGGATATACAGCAATGAGCAACACAGAGGCCACAGCAGATCAGAGCTTCATGGTCACCCAGGAGTTGCGTAACCGAGGATGATACATGGATTCTTTCCAGAAGATGTCAAACCCAATCCATGTGAATGAAGCAGAACTGAAAAATTTGTACCGCGTTCAAGCAGCCATTCAAGCAAAATCTGAGTCAGAATTTCCCTCTCACAGCTCTGTCTGATGTATCGTTATTTACTTTGATGGGTTTCTTAACACAATAGCATTGCATTCTTTGTGCTTGTCTTTAACATGGGCAGACTTAAGTACACATATGAAATCCTATCTTCTTTATGCTGATTTCTCTATTATCATATTTGCATTCCTCCAAAGCATGTTCCCTCATTTGTCTTTGTTCTCTTTCCTAGGCAGGTGGGAGGGTTAATTAATTAATATTCTTATTGCTGGGAGGTAGAAACCTAGATTATCTCAAAATCTACATGGCAGGGTCATTACAAGTATTCAGTCAAGGCACTACAGGTACTAGGGAAATGCTTCATCAGAAGCCTGAGATGCCATGGGTCTCAGGCAATATGATCTTCACCCTTGGGGTTTATTCCAGCTGCTGTGGAGTCCCTGGTTAGATCTCTCCTTGTGATGATGGAGAGATTCTCTGTTCTCAGATTAGATGAACCTCTTCTGCTTTGCAACATAAGAAGAGGTTTTGTGTATGCTGAGCTGTTGTACTTCGTATCATGTTTAATTGCCTCCCTTCTATGCTGCCTCTTCCCCATGCACTGATAGACTGACTGCAAAACTACCACTGTAACTTGCCTGTTGGCTTATATGCACAAAAATGTGGTGTAAAACTCCAGCAAACTGGCATGCCATAAATTCATCTATGTCTGATGGATGCATAGGTAAGCATGACCAAGATGGAGAGTGAGATCAGAGAGGTTACTGGGGCCAGTGTTGCCTAAGTGTTAACTGTGGTGTCATGCTTTGTGCAGAAAATTATGACCTTTCTTTCTATAACTACATTAAGTCATAGTCATTATAGAAAACTGTTCCCTCCTCCCATCCCCATCACTTTTGCATTTTTGTGAGATGTTTTTCTTTGTCACAGATCTTCTTTCATACTTAAAAAAACATTGACCGGAAATTAAATTGACTTTTTTTTTTTTTTTTTCTTTAGATAACTGGAAATGTGATTGCCTTCAAAACCATACAGAATTTTGAGGGAGGAGGTCATAATCATATTTGCCTATCTTCCTAGGCCGTCTTTTACACATTGTTATGAGTAGGACTTGTATAAACATGGAGGGCCAACAAATTAAAGAGGAAAGACACTGAAACTTAAGAAATAAAGAGAGCTGTATAGTGTCTCGAGTAAGAGGGGAGGACAAGAAATTTCCTTCTAATCCCTTTCAGCTATTGTAAATACAGATCTCACTTGCAGCAGCACGTCAACAAATGCTGGCTGTTCTTGTCTTTAATTGCTGCTGTCACTTCAGCTCCTAGCTGCTCCCGCTGCTGAGTGCAGTCATGCAGAGGACACTCGTCCACTGACTTCTTGCTCTTCCATGTGCCCTGCTCTAGGTGGGTGCTCTTGTGCAGCTCCACATCTCTGTTGCTGCGGCTGCACAGCAGCATGGGTGTGCGGTGGTGGCTGGTGTCATCTGCTGGGCTCAGACCACTCCACTGGCTGCAAGGGCAAAGAATGTTGTCCACCAGGCACCCCTGACCCCAAAGGCTGCAGGAGAACTGTGTGTCAAGTGCAACTTCAGAAAGCCCTGCGTGTTCAGGCAGGATCTACACTTTATCCTGTATAAACAGTGGCAAAGTATTTTTTTCCACATCATCCACACAGTTCCTGCCTCTTTGCTGCTCTTCTACTCCTACCCCCACCACTGCCTTTTCTTTCTCCCCCGGGACTGGCAGAATCTCAGAGGAAATAAGTAAAGCTTTCCTAATATAGAAGCTCATCTTCTCTAAAACCACTTCTCATTCTGTTAATGGAGTTCTGGAAATGTTTCAGTTCTCTCCCTACACTAATACTTTATTCTTTTCCTCTGATAGCTGTCCAAGCACCAGTGTCATCAGTTTTCTTCGCTTTATTAGCTCGTTTTGCAAAGAAATGCACAGGCAGTCTAACAAAATAACAATAAAAAATTGGCTGGAGAGTTTTATAGCTATGTACTCTCTTTAAAAAAATAAATATGCATCTAGAGACATCTTTCTGAAGCTGTTCCTTTACTGGGGTTTTTAACATTTCACAAATACATGTGCCCTACATACAAATATCAACAGAAGACAACACAGGATTCTTATATAATTACATACATCTTTGCCCCCTTCCCATCTTACCCTGAAATATGTTTGGCCCAGGGCTCCTCTTTCAGAGCCTTTCCACCTTTGTAGATGTGACATCAGTGTTGAATATTTGCAAATCCACTCTGAAAATTTTATGTAACAAAAGCACTGAGTGCTTGCAGATCCTCCCTGTGCAAGGGAGTGCTTTTTCTGTGCCTCCCTCCCCCACAGCTCCGCTCGTTCTGGGGAGAAGCAAAGGCAGCTCAGAGCAGCGGGAGGAGAGAAGCTCTTGTTCTGCAACAAGAAAAGGGTTTCCCATAAGGGACAAAGTGTGAGGGAGCCCTGGGGGCAGAGGGACCTGTCTCACCCAGGGCTGATCCTGTGAGCAGAAGCAGAAACTGAGGGAAGAGCAGGAGTACTCTGGTCCCTTCCAGGCCCCAA
Organism: Excalfactoria chinensis; assembly: GCF_039878825.1. Lineage (NCBI taxonomy): Eukaryota > Metazoa > Chordata > Aves > Galliformes > Phasianidae > Excalfactoria > Excalfactoria chinensis. Next base: position 65,024,076 of record NC_092826.1, read on the forward strand.
CCTCAAGTTGGAAGAAGGGTGGCTGAGCAGGGTGCCTTCCACCCACAAAATAGAAATGGCGGGGAGCAGGAATATGCGAAGTGGGAATGCTGGAGAAGGTGGGAAGGCAGTGGGTAGAGTTCTTCTGAAAGGAGGCATCTGAGGAGGCTCTGTCTGAACACAGAAGTATACGGGCAGCCGAGAACTGGAGCAAAGCTGCAGCTGCTCTGGGAAAGTACCAGCTATACTATGTAGTGTATTAAGCAGCCCCAGTAAGCACATGCTCAAAATACTGCATGCCAGTTTTGGAGGCATTACCACCAGCTACCTTCCTTGTGCTTAATCCTAGCTGCCCTGGGCATGCTTTCCTGTGCATCCTTCTTTAGACAAAACACATACAAAAATAGGAGCTGCCTGAGATAAGCACCACGCATGAAATAAATATTCAGGCAATTCCCTATCAAGATGGCTTCTCCCAAGTGCATAGAATGGGGAACAGGAGAAAAGCTGGCCCGGAAAGGCTTCCATTTCATACAGCCTCTTCCAGTGAAGACCAACACGGGTACAGAATCACCGGCTAAGCCAGGCTGCAGCACAGGGGCTGTTGCTGTCCTGTCCTTTGTGATTCACAAGGACAGTCACCCATCTCTTGTAGGATTCAGCCAAAACCAAAAGTGAGGACGAGAAGAAACTGGGTTTCCTACAAGCACAACTAGCTGTATGAAACACAGCTCAGGAGGGAGACAATCCTGGTAAACGTCAGCTCTGCTAGCCGCAGAAAATAGGGCTATGGATCTAGTGATAGCTGGCATATATATAAATATCTGTGTATATATTATTTGGTGTACAGATAGTGCAGGAACAGAATGAGCAAAAACCTGAGCTGAAAAGTGTTCTCTGACATGAACGCAGAATTGAGGTGCTACTTTTATGCTGCATTTTTTATTAGTGGCATCTCAAAAATATCCCTTGCAGCAAGCCTCTTTCACTTCTCCCACAGAAGCATGAAAATTAACATCAGTTAGCAACATTCTTTATTGCTTTGGAGGAAATGTTGTTCAGAGGTATCTATATATTATTTGTCTCATTTTCTTTTTCTTTCTTTCTATTTTTTTTTTTCCTTAAGGAAAACCTTTAACAAAGTCCAGCTTTCATAATGAAATTCTTTTATTTCTTTTTCAACCCAAGGCATGAATTCTTTCTTTTTCCCCTCCCAGGATTTAAGACACGCACACACCAGCAAGCAAATCACAAGACCCTTCATGCTAAGTCATTTTCCATCAAATTTCACACTGGGCATGATATGCCAGCTCAGATAAAATGCAGAAGTGAGCCACGTGGTCTGACACGTGGTTCCCAGGAGCAGACAACAATCTTGCTCTCTAGGTGACTTAGGAAGGCTTTCTGAATCCACTGGGTTCTGCCCTGTGTAAGAGTATGGCTGCACTGTTCTTGGAGATGAGGGGGGTCCACACTCGCAGGTCACAGCTGACTCCCTGTCTGCCCATTACCCCACAGGAGAAGTGCTTGAGAAGAGCCTGGACAGGTCCACAGGCCAGCAGGGGCCTGCAGCCACCTCCTCTCGCCTCACCATCCTAAGCACCACTCCTTTCAACCCCACAAACACACCTCCAGGTGCACACACCTTGCAGCCAGCACCCAAGGGAAGGCACAGCTGGGTCCCAAGCTTCTGCAGCTCCTTTGTTGCTCACCAGGAGCCCAGGCCACCACCCAGGCCTGTCTGCCTGGGTCTACATGCAGGAGACAACCAGGTGTTCTCCCCTGCCGCCATATAGATGTAGCTTATGCAATCCCATATGGGAGTTAGCTTTGACCCAAACAAGAACCTAACCAGGTGAAGGCCAATTCCTGTGAAAATATCCTATGCTGCTGCTTGGTCTGTGGTCCAAATTACTCAAGGTCAGTTTTTATTTAACCATGCTTTCTCCTAGGATTTTTTCCCTCCAATATTAAAGGACACAGTTAGATAACAAAGCATGTGTAGCTTGTTTTCTTGGGTCGTTTCTCAGCTTGTTCCGCAGTTTTCACTGCCCCTTTGGACTTCAGCGGTGGGGTGGCTGCCAGGTTTCCACAGAGATGTGAAACAAATTCTATGTAATAAAATATCATCTCTACATAATTTAAAGCCCAAATGTACACGGTGACAGTTTTATGTTTGAATAATACGAAAATCCAAGATATTGGATGTGAATATAATTTAGGATCGAGACCAACAAGTATTTCTGTGCCCTGGAATCCAGTTAAAATACACCGTTGCACATACTGTTTCAGTGGTGAAGTATTGCTTGCCTCAGGTTGCTGCAGGGTAGAGCTTTATTTTCCTAACCCATGATTTAGTGCTTTCCACCCCCTGTAAAGGGTAACAAACAATGCCCTCTGTGTGAGCCTCCTTGGCCTAGGGAACAACGAGGAGATGGCTGCAGTGGGGAGAGGGGAAAGGGGAGAAGAGAGGGGAAAAAAGGGATGTCTGCAGTGTGCGAGTGCAGCCACAGCTTGTCTTCTTGGAAGAGCTGAAGACGAGGTGTTGGGACAGAACCCCAGTCAGACTGTGGTGGTGGAGCTCCACTGGTTTCGAAGGAATCGAGGCAGCCTGGACCAGCTGAGGGGTTGGCTGCAGTTTTGCATTTGGTGCCCAGCTTTGTACGAGCTGGGGAGGTTTGAAACTGTACTCCTCACGTACCACGGAGGGGCTGTGGGAGTGATGTTTGCTTTGGCAGGGAAGCCTGTTAGTGCAGACCCAGCAGGTTTCGCAGTGAAAGGCTCTATTCTGCTCTGCGTGATGGCAACTTCTGTAAAGAGAGCAATTGCATTCAGAGATACAGCTTAACCCACATCCTTGTTTAATGTACAGGTCCTTGCACAGCATGGACCTAGAAGCAAATTCGTGTCGATACTCTCGTCACTGTTTTCATCCCTAAATGTCCCATGTTTCCCTGCAGGGCAAAGGCTTCACAGTTTCTCCTGGAAACCTATTCCCGACACTCTATGCACTCATCAGCAGAGAGGGTCCGTGTACAAAGCTGGTTAACTGACATATTTGCAGTACCTGCCTCCACAGGCTTTGGGATTAGGAAAAAGGAGCTGCTGCACTTCCTCTATTCTCCCTGTGCCATAAGGGTGCCACAGAAGTTTCCCCAGCTGGGCACCTTCTAGCACGAACAAGCTCCTAAGAGGGGGCTTGTGCTAAACTTCATGTATTTCTGGCATGCTTTCTGAAATTAGTTTTCTTTTTCCCTCCTATTCTCTTCTCTTTAGCTGTGATACCTGCTCTGGTTCTGCCTGGTTAGAAAGATGATCTTCTCCCAGCATGTGAAAGGAAGAAGTAGCTGGAAAGAAAAAGTTGAACTAAGTAACAGAATTGTCTCTTCTCAGGCAGTCCAGGGCAAAATCTTTCAAGCAAAGCAAGAAGGCTCAAATATGAGAGATACAGCAGAAGGTCTCCCATACAAAAGCCATGTCCTTTCAATGAGTAGTGGGGCAAAGGGCAGATACACAGATATGGCAACTGATTTCTGATACAAAAACTAGAGGACATGAAAAAAAGAATAGTGGGCAACAGGTATAAAATAGGCAGAGATGCTGCACTGTTCAAATTGTAGGGTCTTCCTCAGTTTGATTGCAGTGTTGTCAAGACCAAAAAAATGATTAGCAAAAACATTAAAGGGAAAGGGCTCCGATATTGAGAGTCAATCTCTGAACTATAGGATCTTGGAGAACAGGGAACAACTGAAGGAAAATAATCACATTTTGTTTGTCCTGCTATTATGCTTTCCCATAAGTCTCTATTTGCTAGTCATTTTCACTGGTAGGATGTAAGGCTGGTAGGCTTTGGTCTGATGCAGTACATGCAGTTTTATCTATGAAAATGCATCTAGTTGATGCACACCTAATATGATAGAGCCTTTGCGCACACTCAGTTCAATGTTCAGAGGCCTGTTCCATCATTGCTACAGCTAAAATCATTCCTTGTTAGCTTCTTCTCACCTCAGGGCATGCTGAAGTTCCTCATCTGACTGCAGCTTGTGGCAAAACTCCAAAGACAGCCTTTCCCCACTAGCAAAAAGGGTCATGTCAATATGGACAAAGAATGCACAGTCATCATATTTGGGAATGGATTCTAATCACTAAATGACTGCGCTGTTTACTTCTGATGGTACGTTATCTCTCTTCCAATGTGATTAGAACAGATCCTGGAAATCTCAACTCAGAACATGTGTCTATTGTCTTGTGCAGGCATTTCAAACTGCTGCAGTACCTTCAGTTTGCTTCAGGCTGGTAAATGGTAATTCCATTTCAACTGGCAATATTTTAACTTGAGCAAGACTCTGGGCTCTCAGTTAGAAATAACTTATCCTCAAAGGAGTTGCTTTATTCAAGTTAGCAGTTACGTCACAGCACACTACACCATGATACTGAAATGGCGTGTTTTGAGTTTCTCAGGATGTTGGGGATGTGACTACTATTTGCCATTTAAAGGCTATGCTAGCAGTGCATTCGGTTCTTTGATAGGAAAAGCTTTGCAGTTCTGTCTTACAAGTCTTACATTTTAACAAATGCAGAGCAGATGCCACAACTTACTATTCGGTTTCTTCTGAATTATAGAGTATATGTCATTATGTCAAGTCTGCTTGTTAGGAATAATTGGAAATACCTCACCGTTATCTGTCTGGAATAAATGTCTTGTGCTCTGAATGCCCTGGTGTCAGCTAAGGAATATATTAATATTGAACATATGAACTTATTCATTCCCCACCAAACAAGGATTTATGATCTGTGAGTATTAAACAGTAGAACGGATCATTCATCACAACAAGCTGATTATAAGCATTAATAGGAAAATGGGGCAGCATAGACCCTGTCACCCATCCTCACTTCAAACACTCCAGCGGTGAGTAGCTGTAACACCTTCTGCCTTCCAGAGCTACTCTAGGGATTGCTCAGTGGAGCAGCAATAGTATATTTACCATCAGAGTGCAAGTTATGTGTGTCTCTCCCACTACCTACCTCTTTTACATCAGTTCCCTGGTTCTGGATACATAGTACAAAGCAGATGCTATTATAATCCCAGTTCACTGTGTTTGAACTGGCAAGGATCTGTGTGATGTCTGAACTATGGAGATGTTACTCTAGTTTTTCGGGGAATCTGTCTGATGGTTCCTGAAGATTTTGGGGGCAAGGAAGGAAAACTATTAATTTCAGGGAGTTTTATGCAATTGGCTTCAGTGGGATCTTCAGATATTACCAAAGTACAGCTTTTCTATTCATACTACTGCACAAAGAAGCATTAGATTTATTTCATGGATCTCAGCTGTATGTCGAGGTATGTTTTATTTAACGCATTTGCTTCCTTCACCCTTTTGTTCTCCTTATTACTAACTGATAATCATAAAGCTCTTTTTTGTAGTTGATGGCAGGTTTGAGGACTTTGTAGACCTCAGTGCAGACATCTATACAGATTTCTAAGCTGGTATGGAGACCATTGCTCCATTGGCTCTGATATTATGCTCAAAAATAATCTGATCATATTGATTTGGCTATGTATTTGTTGAATATAAATTACATTCCTAGCTGCCATTGTAATTTCTGGTTACTTCATGAATGCTATGTGCCCAGCTACCCCTGTTAGATTTGATATTGGAAGTAAAAAAGCCAGGGCCTATCTCTGAGAGAGAAGTCATTAAGAAGAGAGACAAAGATGTCTTATGGAAAAACTCTCAAAGATCGGGAAGACATTTTGATGTGTTTGTTATGCAAATCAACAAACCCCATTCTGGGATTTCAGTAATTCCTTGGATCTTGCAGAGTCTGGTGTTTGACATTGCCACTTGCTTAAACAGATCTGTAGCAAATTCAGGCTTCAAGCCATCTTTTGCTTGTTTGTGGTTTTGTTTAGGTTCTCATGGCTTTACATGTATAAAATAAAGTGCATGAGCATGGTTTGAGCGTGAGAATTCTTAGATGGGATGTCTAGATGTGGATAAGTTTGCAAAGATTTTACTTTCCTGAGTAAAATCCAGCCAATCTAATTTAATTTGGTCAAATTGGATCTGATCTCATTTCCACTTACGATAACAGGGGCCAATCCACCACTTCAGTTGACAAAACCTTGTACTGTGGCTGGGATTAGTATATTCAGGTGAATACCAAAGTTCACATTTCAGCTTGACTTTCTAATCATTTCATAAGTACCTCTAAAATCGTGATGCAGTTTTCCAAAGACCTTCTTCCCTGAAGATAATGAAATATTTCAATGAGTTTTATTTGGAAGCAGAGGAAGAAAAGATGCATGTCTTGCATGGTAACTGTCAGAGAAAATGGAAATTTTACATTGGGATGAACACAGATTTAATTGGGAGACATGAGAGGAGGTGGAGTAGTGAGAAAAGAGAGAGACATCTATGCGTACTGGGAAATAAAAGAACATGCTGTATTAACCAGTACTGCTGTGAGAGATGTAGGATAATGAAAAAGTTAATGTTACCTTAATGCTCCTGGCCTTTTCTTTTTTAAATAAATTGCCATCTCATATGATGTCTCAGTCTCTTCACACCTTTTCCCATTACAGAATTAAATAACAAATTAGCTGTCTTCTTAGGAAGAAATGTGCCAAAACACATACTAAATCCACGAATAAAACTATGAGACACCAGTCTTCCTCTTACTTTAATCTAGATATCTGTTATTTTTTATACTTTGAACTTGCTATCTTTGCCTAGATGACATTGTTTTCTGGAACAGCTTGGATTTGTGCACATTACAAGATGTCTTAAGCTAATTCTTCTTCTTTTTCCTTCTAGTTTTATTTTATCTCACTACTGCTCAAAATTACAGCCATCTCAAGGTAGTATTTCCAGAATGTTTAAAATAGAAGTAAAAAACAGGTACTAATTTAAGATCCTGCAGCTACCATATTCTTTCAGCTTTCCATTTCAGTTTTCATCTGTTCTCTTTTTAATTTCAAAAGAATGTGCCAAAATCCAGAGACAAGGAAAAGAAAACTTGCTGTAATAGAAAGGAGAACCAATTCTGTGCCTTCTATTCTCTTTGATTGCCTTCTGGTTGCTTACAACACTACTGTTGCGCTGCATGTCTGTCCTTCTGTCCATTCTTATCCTGTTGTGCTGTTCGTCCCAACAGCAAACTTCATAGGTGAACCCCCTGTAGATCAACATAGATCACACAGATCATCGTTCGAGCTAATTTGGGTTATCTTCCTTTCCTTCTGATGCAGTTTTGTTGTTTGACTACGCACGTGTTGATTTCCTTAGAAACAGAAATTGATGGGTATGGTCTACCACATGTTTACATTGACTTTTGAGATTTTTGGATTCAGTCCTCTCTCTCCAAAGTACAGACGCAAAAGCAATATGCTGCCTCTCCCTTGTTGGTTCTAGAGTGTTCCATGTAGTGTTGCAAATTGAGTCCACGCCTTGCACGCAGCATTCAGAAAGTTGCTGAATGTTGCTTCTGTGCTGTACATTTATTGACTGAAACATTTCAGTTGTTGCTTTTCACGCTGGTAATTTTAGAGCGCAGATGCCTAGCATGTTTACTCACATACCAGGGCTCACATTTAATGAGCAAAATGTCAAGTATATTGTTATCCACCATAAAAACTGTGAAAAATATACTTGCCATCTGCAGTATGCCTTCTGCTTCAGCCTAAAAGACTTTTACAAGCAACTACATGAAATTAACATTAAAGTCAATATTTATAAATGGAACCACCTCTAAGGGGCCGGATCTTCTCCCCTCCCACACCCCTGTTCCTACTGGAGTTAATGAGCTGGAGAGGAGGATGGCTACAGGAAGCGGAGCTGCCTCTCTTGGCTCCTGCAGTCAGCCAGAAGAATCTCACAGTGCTAAGGAAGCAGCAGAAAAAGAAGGATGGCACTAAATGGCACTGACAGCAGCTAGGGGCCAGATCCTGAGCTGATGTCAGTTGGCATAACTTCATCAGCTTCACTGAGGTGACGCAGCAAACGTAAATCAGCAGGGCTCTGCTGACTTACATAGCCCAGTGCTTGATTTATGCCAGCTGAGGATCAAGGCCTAAATAACAGTCGTGAAATAGTTGGTGGATAGAACATCTGAAACCAGGACTTGACAGACTGCCATGAAACAATACAGCATTTTCCAAGACAATATTTCCACTGAATGTTCCCCACTCTTCTCTGGGGCAAGAGCTGGCCATTTCTCCATCTTTTTATGTTGCTGAGGACAGTGGAGATCTCATCTTTTGCTAGAGCCCCTAGGTTCTCCTGGAAGAATAATACCAATTAATAATACTAAAACAGCCCTCCCCAAACAGTCTATGAGCCTTTATTTTTGGTCTCGCAAAGCCTTTCATCCCATTACATTTAATGCATTGCAGCATTGAGATCTTACCACGTTTTGGAAAAAATAAAATAAAATGGTGTTATCCACTCCTGTTATCCAAACACCCAGGAGTAGCTGAAATTTCAGCCTGATCTTTATGGAGCAGAGCTGATGAACAGGAAGCAGAACGTACTCCCTTGACCAGCAGAGCAAAGATAACTTGGCCACTTGTTTCAGCTTCTTTTGGAAGCTGCCCATGCACCCTCAGCTCCACTAAGCTCATCTGAACCACCGTCCAGCACAGACATGGAGGGAGCTGGTCACTCCCACAGCTGGAAGCTAATGAAACAGAGAAAGATGGCATCATCATATATTCAATTGCCTTGCCTTGTTCCTCACACACAGAACAAGAGGATCAGAGGTAAAATTGCTGCAGTAATTAATTAGTAAACACAGCATAAATATTTATTGAGGAAACTCCAGGTCAAATGGATTTTAAAATTTTTATTTAGAGTTGTTTAGATGTAAACATATATTTTTAATTGGGCTTTAAAAAGGGCACTCACATGTTTCCTTTTGAGCATTTCTAATGTAATCATTGCTTGGGCAATTAGGCCACTCGCTAAGCCACAAATCTTATCTTTCACACTGGTGAGTCATAAATAAGGACTGATTCACAAATAGACCAGACAGACAAATGGTGGCAGAAAGGAAATAAGTTTGGCAGTGAATATATTTAGGCTGGAAATTAAAAGGTGGCTGTAGACTACCTGAGGAGTGCAGTTCTAATGCAGCTCTCTAAATTGGAAGAATTGTGAGGAGAGATGTAACTTAAACTGCTTTATCATTCAGCTTGATTAGCTCATGGAAGGGATTGTACACTAAGCAGGAGTCTTTCTTAAGACTGAACTGGATGATCGAAGTCCTTGAGTGCTCAGTGCCTCTGCCTGACACAACTACCTGCAATAACAGGGTTAGTGGCCTGATTACCCAAATGATCCCAACCTGTTCTGTTGTTATCGCTGGCCCTTAGGTCTCTCACAGACCAGGGGAAGTTTGAGCAAATATAGCCATGCCATTGTCACATAAGACTCTATTTACACAGAATCTAGTGCTTGCATTGTGAGCTTGAAGCAGTATGGCTGCATTGCAAAACTCTCCTGTTAGAGAAAGTGAGAACAGCTTCACTTGTTATGATTGCATTTGAGGTCAAGTGTATTCAATTATGGGGTGCTCCTAATAAGATGGAGATGGGCTAATAGCTCTACCAGCTAATGAAATGCTTCCACTACCTGATCAGTGCAATGACTTTCTGGTGTGTGATCAGAGAACCCGGAAGGTGTTATAGTACAAATAATGGGGATTTAGGATGTTGGGCTAGGATTTACTGTGCTCTGTTCCTTTTCAAGGTGAAAAGGAGACTTGGATTTTTGCTAATTTTTGAAGACAATTTTCTTCCTTTATGTGGGTAATTGTATGGGAAATTGGTAATCACAGCCTGAACCTCTGATTAATCAGCTGAGGCAAGTGTTGGGTCAGCTGTGGGAGCACAGGTGAGAATAATTTAGCTGTGCTCCCGGAAGGGTTGGAGCTCGACTCCACCTCCTCTAAGACCTCATTTAAGGGCTGACCCCCACTGAGGCAGCATCTCTTGGAGATTGCTCCTTAGTGAAGACTGCCTCAGTTTCTCTGGTCAAGGCATCAACACTGGTGAGTTTTCCTTTACATATAACCTTTGTATGTTTACCATCATCTTTGTTAACATCTTTATATTAGCCACCCTTACAGTAATTTTTTGAACTCTGAAGCAGCAAGAAGCATAGGCTGGAAGGTTGGCTGAGGCAGCGAATGCTTTCTCTTAAATGAACAAAATCCTCTGTAGAAGCATAAGTTTAACTGTATTCTCCAGTTCTATATATTAGTTCTGTTATACAGCATCAGCCACATCTTTAAGTGTGTTTTTTGCTTTGCTGTGGCATGTTATGACCCATAAATACCATTTTCAATCCATCCCTAGAGGACAGATACATAGTCTGTGCCCTATAGGCCATATCAGTTTTGTTTTGTTTTTTTTTTTACTAGAACATCCAGACATAGCCTGCTCCATGTTTTTCCCTTTTCTTCACACCCCTTTGGACTCTTCCCTACTGTACAATGCAGGTACTGGTATTGCTATCCATGCCTGGTTATATAGCAGGAATGGATATGATGTGATGTTGAAGCTATATAGCCATGCATGAGACTAAACATCATCTGTATCATCTTACAACAAGGACCGCGTTCCCTAGGCAGTGCTCTATGCATCTGAGTGAAAGGATCTTTTAATTGCAGGTATCAGGGCTATCTGCCTGTTATGACCACAGTGTTCAGTACTAGGATTTTAGGATAAGTTACTGCTTGCTTTCTGCAAGCACATAATTAGGTAGTGTTTTACTGTCTTGGAGGAATATTCTATTTCTTTCCATTTCTAAATGTTTGGTCAGTTCATATGTGGCAACAGAAAGGTGCTCTACTTTGTTACCTCACTGTGTGGAAAGGTTTTATGTATACAAAAAATATAAAGACCTCAACATATTTCCCTTCATTTTCCTAGAAATTAAGGATAATTAACTAACTAGTGTGTAAGCAGTTAAAATAAAAACTGACTTTTAAGTATGCAGCATGTTGCAGAGTTTAGAGATGAAGAAATCAACTTGAGTGCGAGTTGAACTTGCACTTTAGCCTCACTGTACCCAGCATTGCATTCTAGTGTATAATACAGCCTGCTTTCTGGCAATGCAGCATGTCAGGACACGAATGTCAGCCACTGAAATACACTCACATTAAGCCAAATTCTATGAAGTAAAGCACTTTTTATTATTATTATTACATATATTTATTCTTTGCTTACTTAACTTTCTGAAATGATGGTAGGAAAAAAGGGATATGCCGCTCCAGAAATGTGCATATTTTTCTTCTTCGTAGGTGATTTGGCATTCATTCCTTTTCTTTCCTCACCTACCTGCTAAAGATCATTATTTAAGGATTTCTATTTTGGAAGAGTCAGCTTTCAAACATCTCTGAGAAATCACGCTACCAGAAGTGCGAAATAAAGTATTTGTGAGCTGAATCCCCACTTCTAATCTAATTGGCATTGCAAGCTTTGCAAATCATGCAGTGTGTTTTACACAGCGTACCCCTGATGGTCCTGAAGACAGTGCTTAGCTGATAAATGTTTTTGTAGCTCTGCTGCTGGTATAAAGCAGCTCAAGATCTTCTGCTGCAGATATGCACTTTAATTTACAATGGAGTACTCTGCTGTGTACCCAATGTTGTTCCTGTTTGAGGGGTTTGCTTTTGACTTCACTACATATGGAATAAGGTCTCAGAAACATGCGGGATTTTTCCCAGTCTCAAACTAAGTTGTACCATGTCGGCACGTTCCCTGTATCCAGCTGTACTGCAGGATGTAATACATAGCTGGTATTCACCTCTGAGATGTCAGTTCCTGCTTTAAACAACTGCTTAACTCATCTAAGACGAGCACTGTGTGGGCAAGCAGTCTCAGAAGCACTCAGGCTCACCTCACGGGGTGCTGATAGCACAGGGCAGCGGTGAGCAGTTTGGGGTCCTGCCATGTACTGCCTTCTGTGAGCTGAGAAAGCTGCTTCTGGCAATGGCTTTCTCTCTAACTATCATCCATTGATTTCTTATGTTTGATCTCTGCACGTCAAACTTGTGGTAGAATGCTGGGATTTTGGAGATGCTGAGGGCTTCTCTTCAAATAGAGAATGTGATCTGTTGGTAAAGTGGGGGTGTGGGAATGATGTAAACTTGACTTCCACGTGCATCATTCACTCCACAAGCTAAGGCAGAGAAATCCTCCTCAGTGTGCTATCAGGGTACAAGAAAGTCATTTGTAACTGTTTGCAAAAAGCAGCAGGTTTCTTAGATCAATGCCACTACTGAAGTACAAAGTAATAGTACTTCGAGAGGAGGAAGAGGATTGCCTTTTGAGTTACCATCTGCTCCTGGCCTGATTCCAATGGCTTCATGGTGAGTAATCTGAAGGCAATTTTTTAGAATCAATTTTGTATCACATTTTCACAATATGACATATGTAGCTCTAGGTCTTAAAGGGCAAGGAACGCTCCACCAGTAGCTTGCTCCCACTGTAAAAGTAAATCCTCTAAATTAGAGGATAGTCGTTAGTAAGATTCATTGATTTGCTCTAAATATCCTTGCTGTGTCCTCACTCCATTGTGGTTTACAGAATGAAAGTCTATTTTTTTTTTCTTTCTTTCTTTTTCTTTTTTTTTTTTTAATATGGCATTTTCTAAATGATCTCATCCCTGAGGCATGGGTGAAATAAAGGTCAGTACAAATGCTTCCCAAACAATAACCAGTGTAAGAGGATCACCAAATCTTGAGGGGGGAGGAGGGAGAACCTACAAAGCGATCAATGTAAGACCAGAAACGTCATTTGTCATCGTAGAGCAGAGGCTGTTTGGAACAGAACTCACGCCTTTGTAGTGGGCAAGTGCTCAGACAGAAGTCAAATTCCTACTTCAAAGCAGCCCTTCGCAGTGAGCCCTGATCCTGTTCAGGCCTGATAGTTAGCCATCCGGTGGCATATCTGTGCATATATGTCCATGAGAAAGTGTATCTTGAAAGATGCTTTGTTGAAGAGAAGGCCTAGTAGGTGAAACTGTCATGAAATACTTTTCCACAAGGATTCAGTTCACTTTCCCTAATCTTTTCAAGGTCTAAATGGTTTATGGTATTAGGCAGAAGTGCATCTTTACATGACTAAATTTAGAAAAATAGAATACATAGTTATATTATGGGCCATGGCTAACAAGCTTGCCTGCCCCCAAACTTCCAGCTACAGATGTGAGAACTTCCTGGGGAGCACTGGGATCTCCTCTCAGCTGCAGCAGTGGGTCCTGCAGAAGCTCTGGCAAGGCTCCCTCAGACATCTCACTGCCTGTCATCCTTCTTGGACCTAAATGCACTGCTGAAGAGGAACATCTGGGCTACTGTGTTGTGCCATGTCTTTGTTTTTCTGCTTCACAACTGATAAAGAATCAGAAGAAAACAATTAGGAGCAACTTGACCTCCATAAGTTTAATTGACCTTAATAAGATTAATTATATCCTTTGATAGGCAAATCCTTAAATTTTCCTTCCCAAGGATGTTACAAATCACGCTAAAAACATATGCAGATTCTTGCATATTTCTGACAATCAGGGAAAGGACATCTTTTGACAAAGAACAACCTTTGTAATTTGAGGGGAGATCTGCATTATGTCAGGATAGCAGCTACAAGGCAGTCCTTTCTGTTTCAAGAGATCTACTAACAAAGGATGTATATGACGAGGAACAATTTGTCCTCCAAGTTTTCCTCTACAATAAAGATACAGTGATTGCCTGCTTCTGGACATACAATCTGAAGTGCGAGTCTCTCCTGTCCTGGAAGGCTGTGCTAAGCCTCGGGGTCATTCATATTCATGCTCTCCCTTTGGCTGATTAAATATGTTTTTTTTTTTTAATACAAAAGGGGATCATTTGAGAATGACTTCCTGCTCCTCTCATATAGTCCAATAAATAGGCAAGATTTGTAGAAGATGTTAAATTGCTGCAGGCACAACTTGCATGCTAATGTAAGTTCTCAATGCTTTGCGTAAGCAATCTGCCCACTGCTTGCCATGGGTGGAGCAGGGGAATCTCCTGCTGCCAGGTGACTTGTGAGAAAGGTTTGGCTTAATTGGTTAAGGAGAGTTTGTGAGGGATTACAACTTTATGACAAGGGATTAATATAGATGATAATAATACAGTGCCAGTTTCTTTTGGTTCGGGGAATATTTTGTAATCTCTTGTGCCAGGAAAGCAAAATGTGACTTCCTTTGGAACTGCAGCCTAAGTACAAGAAGTCACGAATTTGAAAGTTCAGTTAGGAAATTCCTCTTGGCTTAAATGTGCGTTGCAACCCTGAAATTATGGGCGTCCTTGAAAATTCAAGAGAGAAGAATACAAAGATTTCTATTCCGTAAGTAACTCTCAATTTTCTACCAGATATGAGTAAGAGACATTACTTGTGTACGTTTCTAATGTGTACACTGGAGTACCTTCCAGTTCTTTACAAAAGGGGCACACGCTGCTGTGTGCCAGGCAGCCTGGTAGATTGATCAGGGATGTGAGCAGACACTGACATTCCCTAGGGGAGCGCCTTGCCTAGCTGACCCTGCTCTCTCCTTGTGGGTCAGCTTAAGAGAAGTAGCTCACAAACCCACCTGTCACAGCGAGATGAATCCATTCCTTGCTCATTCACAAAGCACACGACAGTGGGCACTGTGCAAGGTTTGATGTCCCCACAGAGGGCAGTGAATTGAACTGACACTCAGGTGTCGGTTTTTTGCTCATTTAGATGCACATGATGGAAATGCTTTCTAATCTGTGCATGGACTTGCACTGGAGCATGGGGTGAGATGGGAGCTGGCTGATGTGGAGCCTGGTGGTGCCTACAGGACTCAGGGAGAACCAGGTTGGGCCTCAGCTCTGCAGGCCGTACACATCAGCAAAAGGTACCCAGCACTGTGGGGTGTGCAGTACGGGCACATCTGAATTTGGAGGGTGTTGCAGTGTGCGCACAGCTTGGTGCACAAACCGAGGGAGGATCTGGTCTGGGTCCAGTACAGCTGGATTGCTGTGTCCCTTCTCTTAGCTTGGTAAAATCTACCTCTTTGTAATCCTTTCCTGTTTACATTTCTGTAACGTTTCTGGTTCTCAGATGGCACTAGCTAGAAGCCCCCGCTATGGGAATGGTGAAAATACGCTCCTCATACCTTCAGCGTGCAGGACAAGTTATGGCAGTGAAGTTTAGATTTTTTTTTTGTCTTTATTCTTATTTCCCCCTCCAGGAACCAAGAAAAGACTTGAGATGAAATTGTGGTCATGCTGAGCTCACCGAGAGCTGTGTCACTGACTTCAGTGTGGCTGGATTTCATTCTGAGTCACAGCACTCGTTGTGTTCTCTCCTCCTCGGTGGCAAAGCTGTGAATGAGTATGGCATGTTTTGAATTAATCCCAATTTCTCTTGTCAAAAATGAGAATATATAGTATAGCTTGAACTGAATCTCCTCCTATCACAGTATAATCTTGAATTTTTCTTCCCATCTAGTGTTATCTGGCATCCCGGTTGAAAAATTATGCATCTGGAAAGCAGCTGACTTTGATTTGGAAAAAGAGAAATACTTCTGACATATCATTTCACTTAACATCTTTGATGTCCAAACGTACTCAGCTTTCTAGATCAGAACTGAGAGAATACAGCAATATATAGTCATTAACATTGAATTAGGCAGTGTGTTAATTGTCAGCTAGCACTGGGAACAGATGTGCTTTTGCAGAACGGTGGGCTAAGTGCATTCGTGTTGTTTTTTTTAATACGGCTTCTGTCTGGATCATCAATCTCTCTTAGAATTCCCTTCTCCTTTCTACCACCTTGTGTAACTGCTCTATTTTGTACAGCCAAGAAAGAGCACATATCTTTCACTGGAGCTCACAACTCCATCTCAAATTACAAAATGTCCCTGACTATTCAGCCTTTTGAAAAAGCCGTAAATAGAGATATAACTTACCTAGCAACAAAAAGTAGATCTCCATAATACAGCCTATGAACACAGTGAGTTTATTCAGTTATGGTTCTGCCGTAGCTCTTATTTTCCTGTTGTTAATCTTTTAAAGAAAAGACTACAGGAAAAAAAGCCTTTTCTATTCTCAAGTGGCGTTAAGAAATCCTGCTGATAACTGGGCAGGAAACAAATTATCTAAACTTCTGAAACCAACGTACTCGATAGAGTTTTGGCTGGGCCAGGTGAAAACAGAACGGAATAAATATGAGGTTTTGAAAATGTCACTTTTTTGTTGTTAAGCACTGAATATCCTTTAGCTCAATACAGCAATACTTTGTGAATGGTTTTTATAAACATGTATTGGGGGGTTTTCTTCCTGAGCATTTTCCTTTCCCTTTTCAGCTTTCAACCTCCAGCGCATAGTAATAAAAGAAGTACAATGGGAATGAAAGATGTAGACAGGAAGGAAGGAGAATGTGTCTTTTCCATATCTTAACATTAAAGAGGCTTTTATTTATTTTATTTATTTTTATTTTTTTTTCTGGAGAGCTTTTAAAAGTATTTGAAGCATTTGCTTCATCTGTCGTAAAAGCAACAGACGTATTAATTTTAAGTTGGTTTTGTTCCAGATTCAACCTCGTTGAAAATTCTGATGCGTTAGAAGATTTCCTGCCTATTTAAGGTGAAAAGCCTCCTCTTTGACAAAAGAAACCTATTAGCATTTGAAAGGTTGGTCAGCATTTTTGCTTACATACCTACCAGGTAATAATGACCACGCTGACCCTTTTTTTGATCGCTGAAGGCTTTTATGAAAGCACTGATACTAGTTAAAGATGATGCTCAGTGCTGACTTTCATATAATGCTTTCATGAAAGTGCCTTTGAGAATGAAAGCAGTGGCCAGATTCTGATCTCTCTTCTTCAGATCTTACACTATTGGATTTTCGTTTCCTAAATCAACGTGATAGAAAAGAAAATTATGCTTGTTCTCAGATTATGCATGAAATCAGGCTATTTCTAAAGAAAACATTGTATCTGTTAGAGAATTTTTGTAATTCAATTTAATAAGTTAAAATGACCTCCTTCTCTAGTGGAGCTAGCTGAATTGCAAAGCTCAGTGTCCTTTGGATATGTTCCAGGAAGGAAAGTCACCCTGCAGAGTTTAAGTCTCAGCGCAAAGCAAACTAAGTCCACTGTACTTGAACTTTAACTGCATTTGTCATTAGGTCTCTGGTCCTAAATATGCATAGATAGAGAAAGCCAGTATTTGGCTTGTGTTTTGGACTTGTTTCCAAAGCCTTAACACATGAGAAACTTAATATAAGTTTTCCGACAAGTAAACATGGCAAAGAGGACCTTTCCCATTCTTTCCTGATGTTTCAAGAGTAACAAGTAGTAGAATGCATGGAGAAGCTCAGCCATAGTGCAGGCTCTGCACTGAGCAGTCATGTGGCACCCAGGCCTTCTCCAGCTTCCAGGGGCTTTCAGCCCCATCCCCTTTTGCCCTCGCTTCATGAGTAGGGCAGGGGGTCTCCAGAATGCTGCATTCTCTATGCCGCCTGTGCAGCCAGACATCTCTACCCACTGCCTTAATTACTGCACAGGAAGAGACAGGAAGATGGGACAAACTCACCTGGCACTGATCCCCTCTCTGGTGACCAGTGGCAGAACTTAAGGGAACATCAGGACCCTGCAACAGGGGAGGGTCACTCTGGTGTTAGAAAATGGCTCTTCACCAGAAGCTGATCGGCCACTGGATCAGGCTCCCCAGGACAATGGCCATGGCAGCAAGCTGCTGCAATTCAAGAAGCACCTGGAAATACTTTCAGCCATACGGTCTGATATTTGGGTGATGCTGTGTGGAGACAGGAGTTGGAGTCAGTGATCTTTATGGGTCCCTTCCAACTCAGGGTATTCTGTGATTCTATAAAAATTCCCCTATGCAGAAGCCTGGAAGGCAACACGGCACCTACGCTAACATTTCTGCTTACTTTTTTGACTGCCCTTGAGTAGAAATAATGTTTGCACAGTCGCAGAGTGTTATTGACATCATTGTTTCTTGCGGAAAATCACAATTCTTAGAGCTAAATGTTGGTTTTTCAGGTCCTTATTTTCACAATATGGCGTGCTGTAGGATCTTTCGAAAACATGTTAGTTAAGTGAAAAGAAGACAGCTGCCATAGGTGTGTCCTTTGTGGCCATGGGAAGGATGTACTGCCACTTTGACCTTTAACAGGTGTAGTGGTGCTGTTTTTGATAAACAATTTTATGGCAGCACAGTTTTGTCTTGAACGACACAGCTGTAGTCTAGGAAACTAAACATATCTTCCCTAGTGTTGTTGTTTGTCAGAGGAACATTTTCAATGCTCACATATCTCTGTATTTTTAACCCACCACAAAATGAAAAAGTCTGTATGGCGACGGCTTCACGGTCTCTTGGTTTGTGCGTATCAGAAAGAAATTAAAACACAGACACGTGCTCAATAGTAACTCAATTGAACGTAACGTTTTATCATTGTCAAAAGCATCGGTGGAGGAATCCATCAACTCTTCAGATTTCCATACAAGTCAATTTGCTGTCTTCAGAACGTAACGCTAATGGCACTCAGTGTACACACTGTAATCCTTTAAAATAATGTGCATGGCAAACGGATATGCTCTCGTGCATTAATAATTTAAAAGTTAATTTTAGGTACTTACTCAATACGATTAACTGATGGATCAGCAGTCTTCTCCAGAGGCACGGTCGAGCACGCTTAAAGGAAGAGCATGCTGGAAGGCCGCCAGGGGCTGCCTGTGGGATGGTTCCAAAACACCTGAGCTCTACCCTTCTGG
This sequence comes from Excalfactoria chinensis, assembly GCF_039878825.1. Lineage (NCBI taxonomy): Eukaryota > Metazoa > Chordata > Aves > Galliformes > Phasianidae > Excalfactoria > Excalfactoria chinensis. The sequence goes on from NC_092826.1 coordinate 65,042,842, forward strand.
TCTTGCTCCAGCATGGGATGTAGTGTGTGCTTTCCTAACAGCAGGCTGTGGTGTTAAGGTTTCATATATGAAGTGCTTGTCAGGCCAAGGTATCAGAATTTTGGGAAGGAAGAGGTATATTTGGAGGACGGGAGCTCCTGAGTGCAGCACTGAGGCACCTGGATGATGGACTGTCTGTTTGACTGATGGCTGCACCAGTGTAGCTGTGCAGTGCCTCTCCTTCCATGCACCTTTTTTGGAGGACTCCCCATATTGCCAAGCTGAAGGGTAATCCTCTGGGATGGAATAATTGATGACAACAAAGCATATCAGTGTTGTTATGTGGCTATAGGATGTGCCAAGGCAAAGAGCATTGAACTATATGCAACAGAGGTGAGCATTGAAGTCTTTGGCCATGCCCATGGCAGGAGAGAAGCACAAACTGGTGATGGGGAAGTCCATGGCAAAGACACTGTCCAAGTCCAACATGTACCGCTTATACTTTGTATGTGATGGAATCTAGTGTGAGCACGAGCATGTGTGGCCACGATGCCAGGTATGCAGGTCCTGGTACCAGACAGGTTGGAGGTGACTCCATCTTCAGAGCATAAGCAGTATCTGGTGGAAAGTCAAGGCAGGCCGAGGTGGCAGCGGGATGACAGAGGCGACCTGGGGCCAGGACACGGCAGTAGTATGGGATGGAATAGATGCCAACACTGTGTGGACATCTGGGAGGTGGCCAAAGGCAGAGAGCGGTGCCAGGCTTGGCCAGTGATTGACTGGTGTGATGTGTGTGAGGAAATGGAGCGGTATAGAGCTGTCAGCAGGAGAGCTAGCAGGAGGAAGAGCTGAAAACATGGGGTTGGGGAGAGAGGGCTGGTAGAAAAACCATTCTCTGAAGTGCAGTGAGGTACAGCTAAGGAGGAAGGCAGAATGAGAGCAAGGGAGGTGATGCACTTCCAAACACACACACCGGGATGAGGAGCTCAGCCCCGCGCTGCCATCGGGATGCGTCTGTGTGACTTTGGGGGAAATACGCGGAGGTTCCTCCCGATTCCCCTCGGTTCCTTCCATAGTGCCGGCCGCTCGGCAGGAGGGAATACTCTGCTCGGGGAGCAGCTCGGGTTGCGCTGAGGTTCGCGATGCTCTGAGGGAAGTGCCCAACTTTGCTCTCATAGGAGCTTTCTCTGGGTCCCGGACCGCTCGGAGCTCCGACGGGGCTCGGAAATGATACCCAAGGAGCGCGCACTGAGCGCAGCCGGCAGCAGCAGCCCGGAGCGCGGCCGGCAGCGGGTCGGTCGCGGCGCTGCGCGGTACGGATAAGAGCTCCGGCAGCCCATCCTCGGGCCGCCGAGACAGGTTGGAGGGGGGAAGGCGAGCACAGGGCGCGCAGATCGAGGTCCAAGAAAGAGTCCCCGGACAGCCCCTCACTCGCAGATGCCCCGGGGCGTCCCTTCGGCTCCCGCAAAGGACTCCCGCGCTACCTGTGCGCGTGCTTTCGTTCGAGGCCCTCCGGCCCCGACCCTCAGCGCCGAAGGGGCGCTGCGGCGGGTCGTGCTCCCGACCCCTGCCCTCGGCGGCGGCACCGCGGCGGCGGGGCGCGGGCCGGGGCTGCGGCTGCGTGCGGCGGGGGCGGGCGCGGGGCGGGGCGGGGAGGGGCGGGGCGCCGGCGGGAGTCAGCTGGGCGCGGGGCGAGCGCGCGGCGGCGACGGGGCGCCGTTAGTAGAGGGAGCGGTGGCGGCAGCAGCGGCGCGGGTAGAAGTTTTTCCCCGCAGAGCCATCCCGCAGCCCGGGGCCGCCTTAGGTAGGCGCGGAAGTCCCCGTGCGGTGCCGGGTGTGTTTTTGGTTTTATGTTTTTAATTTTAATACGTTATTTTTTTTTGTTGTTGTTGCTTTCTAAGATTTTTTTTTTTCTTTTTAATTTTGTTGTAAGTTTTGCTTTCCGAAACGCGTGTTCTTGTGGGAGCCCCGGCGCCACGAAGACCACCCCCATCCCCGCCGCAGCCGCGCACGACCCCTTCCTCCGAGCCCCGGAACTCGGCGGGCCGCGGGCGGGCGGGTGCTGGCCGGCAGCCCTGCAGGTAAGGGCCGGGGGAGCTGGGGGGCGGCGCCGGGGCCGCGGAGCGGCTTTGCCTGCTCTTCGGCGGTAGAGGCCGGGGCAGGAGGAGGAGGAGGAGGAGGAGGAGGAGGAGGAGGGGAGCAGACTTCCTTTTCCTGGGGCCGCCGGCGCCCCTCGCCGAGCCCCGTGCCCGCGAGCAGCGGCCCGAGCCGGGCTCGGCGTGGGGCGCGCTGCGGACCTGTCCCGGTAACTCGTGGCCGCGCTGCCCGCGGCGTGCTGCCCGCTGCCGGCGCACGGCGGCTGAGGGGGGCCCTTGGAGCCTTCCGAGCACGCGGCTCTCCCCTCGCGTAACTGCGGGAGCGCCGCTGTGGCATCTCTGTAAGCGCAGTTTGCAGTTAATGGGTTTGGCAGGCGAACTCGTGCAGAATCCTCCTGCCCACTTGTGCTGCTGAAGTGCCAGCGCCCCCGCCCCCCTTTTTCCCTGCTCTCCTTTGAAGCCTCGCATAACTCCGTACTGCCAGCGGGACGGAAAGTGCTGATTCAGCAGCCCCGGAGCCCTGCTCCATCTGAAGTGGTGGTCTGCCGAACGCGTTCCTATTTGTCGAAGCGGGAACATGTGCCGCTGGTGTGTCAGAGCGGCACTGATGGGGTTTGCTCAAACAGCCCCGAGAACGTGGCTTACTTTTCCTTAGGAAAGAGTGAATTTGAGGAGGGAAGGGGGCGAACAACCGGCATTGAGGTGGCGGGATGTGGGAAGCCACTACATTTGGATGGAGTGTGATGCCCCGTAAAGGTGCCGAGCAGTTCCTTGCTTTAACAAAGACTTGGTGGGGCGTACAGCAGTGATGCCCTAATGCTCCAGCTCGATCTATTCCTGCGTCCGGAGGCTCATTGTACTTAGAGCACCAGAAAAGGTATGGAGAAGGGCAGCGAGGCTAATCCTGGGATTAAATGGAGTGAGTTATGAGGGCAGGTTAAAAAACCAACAACAACAACAAAAAACACAAATCAAACATATGGAGATTAGAAAACCTGCGTGGAAAAGGGAAATGTGCTGGAAACTTGATGTGACGGCTCTGGCTGTGCTTACCAGCCCTCCAGGCACTGGGAGGGTGCCGGGCTGGCAGCGTGCTGCTCTGTCCGAAGGGCTCACTTAACGGCACTGCGCGAGAACAGAGCTTTGCAGGAGCTCCTCTGGCTGGCTTTGCGTGGTTACGTGCTGATACTGAGGTCTGGCTTTCTCTGAACCAGAACGCTTTAAAATTCTATGCAGCGCAGAGCAAACAATAAAGCCTAGAGAGCGGTGTTTGGTAGCCTTGTTCCAAGTGGTAAATGGACAGAGCGGTGGACCCTGTTGCTTCATGCAGTGGTTGTTTTACCACGTTATACTCTGATTTATTTTCTTTGCTTGGACTTTTATTTGTTCTTAAAGTAGGTCTTGTTTGCCCTGGCTACCTGTTAAAGATCTTGTGGTACTTCATGGCTTTCCTTGGTTTTGTTAATCGAAATATCCCCTCCCTTACTGCTGTGTGAGTTGGCTTTCATCCTTAGATATATCCGCACCTGGGTTTCAGTAGTGTACTTCTATATGTTTTTATTGTATAGTCCGAAAGTGCTGCCTAAATGCAAACGGATCTGTTTCGTAGCTCTGCTTAAGACTATACTGTGTGCTTTGTGAATAAAACAAACATTTGCAACTCTCTATCTTGCGAGTACCTAAATGGCTCTGACTCTTAGCAAGAACTGTCACAAAGGTTTTTGGAGATCCTTGGTTGTGTTCTCAGCAGCACTCTGGGTATAAATGGGCTAAAAGTATCTTGATCTCTTTGCCAAAGGGATTCTTCTGACGTGGGGAGTTCCCAGCTGGCAGAGGAAAAGCATAGTTGGGTCATGTGCCATTTCTGCCAGCAACAGGAGAGTATTGTGCTGGGAGCTTGTGTTCTGACAGTACTAAACTAGTAGATGGCCCTCTAGACAGCAAGGCATGGGCAGCTTATCCCTGCACACACAGCTGTGGAGTTGAGTGGACTCCTGCACAGTGTGGCATGGGAGGGGACAGTGCTGTCACATCCCTTCTCCCTGCTGTTGTATCCCTATCTGTGCCACAGGCATAGAGGTTTACAGGGATGTGTGAAATGAGGACGGGTTTGTAGGCAGGTCTCTTTCTTAAACCAAAGAGCTTTCTTGTGGGAGGTGGAGTGTGGGGGAAATATACTCAAGGACTTTTTTTCAGAGGCAGAGTAGTGCTGGAAGCTTGGGAGGCAGCATGCGTTTTTGGGATGCGCCTAAGTACTTGGTTAGGTACAAATTTCAGTGGTTACAGCAAACAGTGTATGGGGGAAAAACCTTGCCAGTTTCTGCATGGTATACTGTGGAAGCCTGAGATTTGGGCTGATTTCAGGTAAAAATTGTTGGGGATGGTAGTTCTGCTGTATTTCTGGGCCTTCGTATTCTAAATCTCTATGTGAACTTTGTTAGTGGGCAACAGAAGTGCTTTTCTTCATTTTAAGCCCAAAATTCGGTAAGAGCTAGGACTGAGGAAGTCCACTTGTCTTTGGGTTTGTCTTGTGATTCTTTTCCTTTGTTGAACACATCGTGAGCTTTGACAAAACTGTTCTTGTCAGCAGTGTTTGTAAGGGTTCTTATATATTGAATGTACTGGTGAGGGTTCCCGGGGCTGTGTTCCTTGCATGTGCCCACCAAGGCTGCTGTTTTCTCAGATGGAAAAGGTAACTCCTGAGACCTCTGCTTCTGTCAAACTCGCATGAAATTTGGCCAAATGGCTTGTTTACAGGGCGATTGCATAAGCCTCCTACTGTAGGAAAGCAGGCTAAGAAGGAAGGATTGTTTTTCTTGGAACCGTGACCTGCTCCTGGACATGTCCAAAACGTAACAGTTGTGGCTCTTTACCTGGGGAAATCTAGGAATGGAGATCTTTTTCCTGAAAGGTGAAACTGAAATCTCTTTAGGAATTATGAGGTTGACAGGCATTCCTTCTGTGAGTATTGAACCTTACTTATCCTCACACTGCCTGCTGGTCAGGAGAGCTCTTAACAGCCTAAACCAGGCCGTGGCAAAGTAGTCTTGTTTGCCACCATTGTTCTCCCAAACCAGTGGCTATTATAACAAGTAATAATTGTTAAGTAAACAGATGCCACATTACTACCTTTCTTTCTGTATACTTGCTGAAGTACACTTCTGAACTTGTCCTATGCCACGTCTTTCCAATTCTCGTGCCGTCTGTTGAACTGGATGATCTTCTTGGATAACAGTTTTCCTACTAGCCCAGTATGAGATCTATCTTGTGTTGTGGGTATGGGGAGAACTATCCAAAGGAGCCAGAATCCACTGTGGGTACAGTATAAAAGGAACTTGGTGATCAGGGCGGTGCATCCTGTCTTCAAGCAGGCTTGAACTCTTCAGTGACTGAAGTAAGCAGAACAGCCTGACTTTGAGATCTGATTGGATATATCCTACAAAGCCCTTTGCTGTCACGCCTTTTTTCCCCTTTGGCACTGTCTTTTCAGTGTATATTTGATGTTAGAGACAGACAGGTGCTACATTTTTCACAGAAGTGCGTTCATTTGGAACTGGTGGTGGTTGTAGTTTGTAGCAGCTTTTGGACTCATGATGCATGTATTGCCTAAAAACTCATTCCCCTTTTTGCTTTCCTAGGATGGATCAGTTTCACAAAGCCCACATAAGCACAGCTGTTAGGATGGAAATTCAACCCTGAGTTTAGAGTAGTGTCAGTGTGAACTGTTCTTTCCTGTTCTCTGTAAAAGTCTTGTTGCATTGCCTGACCACCTCTGGTTAAGAACTTGTTTCTGACACCTTACCTTCTGCTTTTTCCTTGGGCCCTGTTGCAGTCACCAGGGAGCTGTTCCCCATGTGGAGCTGCAGGCTGCCATGAGGTCTCCTCTCAGCTTCTCTGCTTTGGGCTGAGCAAACCCAGAGCACTCCACTGCACCTTATTTGTTATACCCTCTAGATCCCTCACCAACTTTGTAACTCTTCTTTGGATACTCTCTAATAGTTCGATGTCCTTATATTGTGTCACCCAAACCTTTCTGCAGTGGTGGAGGTGAGGCCATGCAGTGCAGAGCAGAGGGGACAGTCCCTCACCTTGCTCATGGGCTGTGCTGGATTTGGTGCACCCCAGGGTACGGTTGGCCCTTGGGGCTGCCAGGGCACTCTGCTGACACAACTTGCCATCAGAGTTTCAGTGAGATCTTACTGTAGCCTTTCAATACTTTAAGAAAGCTTATACGACGGTCCCTCCCCATCTGTGAGGGTGGTGGGACAGAGGAACAGGATGCCTGAAAATGTCATTGATGCGTCATCTCTGGAAGTGCCTAAGATAACCTTGGGTGGGGGCTTTGAGCATCCTGATCTGTTGGAATGTCTTTGGTGGTAAGGGACTTGGACTAGCTGATCTTTAAAGATCCTTTCCAACCCAATCCTTTCTACTATTCTATGGCTTCAACTGGTGAAGAGCCACTGACATCAGTGAGCCTGAGAACTTGTTGGAAGACATTCTTACTACAGTGAGTCACTCTCTGTTAGGAGAAAAGGGAAGCTGTGTGGATTCTTGAGGTTTTTGCAAGTAAAGGACTCACAATGGAAAGATGAACTGTAGAGAAGAGGTAGGATGAATCGCATGGGTTTTTCAAAACTCAGTGTTAATGCTCTGTTATAAGCCAAGAGAACTTTTGAAGTGACTTTGCATAGCAGTGTTACCCATGCTGAGATGCAAGTTTCTTATTTTCTCTACTGGAGGGGGGAACTTTCTCAAACTTAAAATAATATGAAGGATCTTTCTAGGCCCTCCTGAACCCTGCTATCCTTAACTAGTTTTCCAGAATTGTTGAGGTTAGAAAGGACCTTCTGAGTTATCTAGCCTGACTCTGCTGCTCAAGCAGGGTCCAGTAGAATCAGGTTGCCTGGAACTGTGTTTAGTTAGATTTTTCATAGCTCCACAGGTGGAGACTATGGGCTTTTTTTGGGGAGGGGGGCAGCTTGTTCCAATATTTGATTACCCTCATTGTAAAGAACTGTTTTCTTGTGTTGAGGTGAAAACAGCTTATGTGGAAATCTATTCCCTCTTGTCCTGTCAGTGGCCACTGCTGAGAAGAGTGTAGCTTTCTCTTCAGGTCCTCTGTCAGGCATTTATATGCATTGGTAAGACCCACCCTGAGCCTCCTCTTCTCTAGGCTGAATAGTACCAGGTCTTTTCTGCCTTGCATCACATTAAGATGCTTGAGTATGTCCTTCGTCTCTCTTGTGCTGGATACAGATCTGGTTTCCCTACTACTCTAGATGTGGCCTTACCAGGGCAGAGTAGTAGAGAAGCATCACATCACCCAACACTAAAGGCTAAATAAAACCTCAACTCAGAGTAATAATGTAAATTAGTGTGAGAGACTTCTTCCTTTTCAAAGCCTTTCGGAATCTTTGAGTCGTTTTAGGCAAGTCATTACATCCTCAGTGTGTTGGTACTGCATTGATAGTTGTGGTCCTTAAATACAGAGGTGATGAATGCCTTAGACAAGTTTACAGGGGACACTTTGACCATCTGTTCTGTTCTTGTGGACTGATATTATAGAGTATCTAAGAAAGAAAAGCAGTGTCCTATTTCTGTTGTATTCTTTTGCTGGGCTCCAGTGGAAGACTGTGAGAGATTTTCCCATTATCTAACCCTCCTGCTGCTAAGCTGTTGTCTGTAGGCCAAAAGCAGTAAGTAGAGCAGATATGTTGATCTTAATGCCCAACAGTTGCGTTAAAGATTAGATTATTAACTATTGAACAGTTGCTGAAAATAATGCAGATAGGTTCAAACAGTCTATTTCTTAGTGAATTGGCTTCAGCTTTTCTAGAGGCCAAAGCCAATGAACATGGGCAAATTCCAAAAAGGCAGTTTTATGCAGGCAGGTCATGATGATTGGAGTAATTGTAAGCACATGTTTGGTTAAACCACTAGCAAACCAGCCTCTAATTCTTCCTAGCCTTGACCAATGCCAGCTTCTATTAGGTCTCAACAGGACAAAAATAGGAAATGACTTTCCTGGCAGGCAAACCATAGAGGAAATACCATACCATCCAGTTTGAATAAACTTACAGTGGAGTGGGAAGGAGCTCTTCTGCTGAGAGGCAGTAGGGATTTCTGCATTAGTTCAGAGTGTAGTTCTTGTGCTTCCTTCAGACTTACTGCTGCAGAGTTTATGTCAACGGATAAATCGGAGCAAACAAGTGGTTTCTATGAAGCAGAGCCTGTGGATGCTGAAGGCTGCAGATAGTACTTTGTGACACTAGTATTGTCCTTCTATAACATGTACCTGGTGAGAAAATCAATAGACAGGAAGAATCTCTTAAGTCTGTAGAATTGTTGTAGTGGAGATAAAGACTTGATGAAGGTTCCGGGACTTCTTTTGATGCCTGGGATCTAAATTTTATGTTTCTGATGACTTGACCAAGAGGCTGCAGCCTTGTTGCAGTTCTTGTTGGTGTGCATCACAGAGTGAATCTTCAGAAGCTCTTTTCTTCCTTTGATTAGCTTCATTCTAAGCCATCTTCAGATGACAGTGTAAGTTCTGAAACAATGGGGAAGGGAATCCCTGTCATGTTAACTGAATCTGATTCACACTGCAGATATTTCTGTTATGTTTAACATATTTGACACTTAAACATATTCTTTACCAGGGGATTGTCACTGTGCTATATACCCTGTGTGCTTCATATGTTCATAGAGTGCTTCAGATCTCAGAACTAACTGGCAAAGTTAGTTCTGAAAAGGATTAAGTAACTTCTACTCTGTTTGTGCTTTAACTTCAGGGAGCCTGGAAGGCTGGAAATTCAGAAGCTTATGATATTTTAGTCTCGTGCCAAAGTCTTTCTTAAAGATTTGCTTGCCCTTCTGTCTCAAATGTATTAAAGTCCATTTAGGAGAACGTTAAGGGAGGGATCTGTATTACAAGGCCATTGATTCTTCCTGAATTAATGTCTTGTGGGTGATCGTTCTTCATTCTAATAGCTGCTTGTGCTGACATCACCCAAGATGTCTGGGGATTATGTCAGAATTCAAACCTTGATATTTTACAGAACAACGGCTCAAGTGCCAGCAAACGCTTTCTTGGTGGGTCAGGTTGCTTTATATTTTTTTTTGCCTCATTTCAACTGTTATGTTCAGGTTGCTGTGTTTGGTCACAGCAAGGAGTGTAGTAAACAGCTTTCAAGAGAAAAGCATCTGTGCAGTGTAATTCTGAGGACAGACTACCGCTCGCCATTAAATTTTACCCTAGAGGCAGATTCAGTACCAGGATCTGTACTCTAGGCGCTAATTTATGTGTTTGTAAGAATTTATGAAAGAACTCACCAACTTTAAGTCTGTGTTGTTGTTTTTTTTTTCATTGGGATAAAGTGTTTTATCTTGTGGATTCTGAACTCCAAGAAGTTGAGGGGGAAAGGTTGGTTTTTGTCTTTTTTTCTTTTCCCCCTCGCTGCTAGAATTGTAGCTTCATTTCTTGCTTTTAAGCGATAATTCTTAGTGAAGGCTCTTTAAGGAGGGAGCGATCAAAATAGCTCATTACTATGCTCTAAAACTGATCAAAATATAATGTCACAGATTATATTTGATTTCCATAAGCTGATGGCTTTTGAAATTCTTAACTGGTAGGATATTTTAGCATTACCCGCAGCCATGACATTTAACATCTGAAAGGCTTCGGAGGAGGCATTGGTTTTTCTTTTCAAAAAGACTTTGGGGGAATCGAAGAAGGAGGCTATGAGATGAGCTGTAGGAGTGCAGTGTGTGCAGGGCTTTTTTACTTTAATTTCATATGCGTTTTCTGTTCCAGTGCTGATGCTGAAAAGGTCAGGAAAAATCTCTCGAGTTCCTTGCTAGCGAGGGGGATTATGTTGTTAACACATGGAGAGTCAGAGGAGCATTGTGAAAGGATGTTTCAGCTGACGCTGTGAATGGCGGGCTGAATTTAGGTGTATGGTAACACTTAGTTGAATTGCAGTCAGGTAACCTTCTCCTCACCTCTTCTTTGGAAAACAGTCCTACTGATACTGTCGTAGGTAGAGAATGACAAGATGTTTTGCTAGTCTTAGCCAGTTTTAGTAAGTATGTGATTTGTGTGGTTCAACTCTTCTCAGCAGTAGAGAAAGGTTTTGTGGGTGACACTGAGAAAAAAGATTGAAGGAAGGGTTGTGCGCTACAATGATCCTACTTTAAGTTTGCTGATACTCTTCCCTGACAACTTCTTGTTCTCTTAATGTATAATGGTCCAACTCTTCCTTACAGTATTTGCTCCCCGAGTCATTTGAAATTTGGACAAGCCAGGGTGATGCTTCTGCAGATCCTGTGAGTAACTCATCAGGTCAATTCGGCAGCTCTCAGTACAGTGTCAGGGAGTCAGCTAGCATATAGCCAGGAGCGACACAAGTCACTTTTAGTCTTTTTTTTCCTAGTGCTGGAATACTGATTTCGGTTATGAAAAGTCTGCAGATGTGAAAAGACTGAAGCTTTTTTTCTTTCTTTTTAATTTTTTTCTTTGTGGAAAAGAGGCAAAAGGTGTGAGAGATGCAAAGAGCTCACTGCTGCTGAAAGATGATGTGGTTTTGCCAGAATGTCTCTTATCTTGTGCTATCTTGCTCATTCACTATATGTGCTCACTGCTGGCTGTAACTAGGCATAGAGCTGCTCTGTATGCTTGTTTTCTCTTGAATTGATTTCCTTCTGGATTAGAAAATGGGATCAGCTCCGGGAAGCATGCACTGGAGCAGCCAAAGAGACATGCCCTTGCAGGAAAAGGAAGGGGAAGATATGGCAAAGAGAAGAATGGATCTCGTTTTCTTTAAGTGATAGCAAACTGCTAGGCCAGCTCAGCTAGGGAAGCCTGCTGGTTTTCTCAGGAAGCCCCCAATAGAAGTTTTTATTCCTACAAATTTCCAAACAGGTGTTACAGAGCTGTGCAAGCAAACAAGCTGCTGACTAGATCTGGCTTGGCACAGCATTTCCAATGGCTGCCTGAATTTGCAAGGGTCACCTGTGGAAGGGAATTGATATTTATTTATTTGCTTTTTACAGTGTGTGTATGGATTTGGAGAGAATCATAGAATCATAGAATTACCAAGGTTGGAAAAGACCTTGAAGATCATCAAATCCAACCGCAGTCTAACCATGGTACCATAACTCTAATGAAGTTCATCTTATGTGCCCAATCTGCATACTACCATGAAACATGAACCTGAGTGATGGTGTCTCAGTTTCAGTCTTTTAGATGCACGTTGTTTGGCTGTTTTCTTAAAATGAATGCAGAAAGTGTCAGTGTGAGGTGGGGATTTTTTGATTGTGCAACTGTAATACAAGTGTTTCTGTAGCTCTGTACGTTTGAAGAGCACGTATAATACATCTGCAGTTTCAGGTGATTGTGCAAGTAGTGTGTAGCTGTGTCTTACGATACAATTGCCATGAGCCATAAGCACTAAGGAAGTAACTGGTAATAAATCCATCATTATTCATGTTACAAGAAATACTGAGTGTAATAGCTGTTCGTACTTACCTCAGTGCTATGGGGGAAAATGGAGATTGGAATCACTTGCTTGTTATGATAAAGCATGCTTGTTCCAGGCCAGCCATGGGTCAGAATTATTTTTCCTGGAATATCTTTGTCTCAAGATTTCTGCTCAGCTCTGGAAAGGGATCTCTACAGCAGAAGTCAAAAAAGACATTGGGGATGACTGCTGATGTCTACTAGGAAATGATATTGGTTTCTGTTGGGTAGGTCTCGCTCAAACTCCTGTGAATCTTGAGGGGCTGCATTTGGTAGAGCTGCAAGTTTCTCAGCCTTGCTGAACCTGCTATTCTTCAAACTGAGATGGGGGATGGGGAAGCAAAGGAAGAGCAAAATAAGCTGCTGCTTTAGTAATTTCAGTTACTATTCTTGCCTGTGGTTAAAAATGAAGAATTGTCTGGTTACCTTGGAAATGTAGAATCATTTTTGGTGTGGGGCAACAGATCACGGCTTTACTTGTTTTTGCTGGCCAGGGCTTGTGAAAAGCTGAAATTTGGGTTCTTAGTTTCTTGATTGCACAGTAGTGGATGCTGTTTCTCTTCAGAAACATTTACCCTTAGCATTTTTCTGTAGTTCTAATGCTAAAAATGAGCTACATGACTAGCTCAGACTTTCTGGCTAGGTACCAACTCTGTAGCACGTGAACTTTCAAATGCTCTGAGGAAGAGATCTATCCTGGGCCTTCCTTACAGGGGTCTGCCTTGGTCTGAAATGATGTTCTGTCCTTTTTGAAAAATCATTTGGAGAATGAAAAAAATATATAATGTAATCTCACTGTCCCATCTTTTGAGTGCTCTGTACTGTAGCTTACCAGCTACTGAATGAAGGTCAAATTTATAAGTCACGTTTGCTATAAATGCTTCAGTCCCCTTGTGTAGTAGTGTTCGGATTTGGGGCTATCGGTGAAAGAAGTAATGAATGACAGAAGTAATGTTATGGGTGTGCTAACATGGTTGCATAGTTCAGCCAGGCTTCTTCCTCTTCTGAGCAGAGATCTAGCAGACTTGTCTGCTTGACTTCAGCCATGTCACATCTATAATGGCTTTGGCAGTGATTCAGGGAGGAGTTGCCCAGACAGAAGCATCCATGGGGACTTTTTTTCTTTCAACTGTGGCTTGTCTAAAGTCAGTGTTTGAGTACAAATCTATGTTCAAGCTGTGTGGTCAGAGTGAATTTTTGCCTAAACGTATGTTTGAGCCATAAATCACTGTGCTATGTGGGCTTTCATCCAGTAGCTGTTCTTCACCTCTTCTTACAAGTGTGCATGCATCCTCTAGTTCTGAGTCTTAATTGTCTGAACCCAAACAAAGAAATGTGTACTTTGACTAAGGAGCTTTCAAACTTTCATAAATCCTAGTTTGCTGCAGTACAGAATAGGGGTTCCCAAATGGTTCCTTGTGGTCCCCTTCCTGTCCTTCAGCCAAGGCCATCTCCATGTAGTTCTTCGGCAATACTTCCAGTCCTGCACTGAGCAGCTATTTGGCTGTGGTGTCCTCACCCCTGCTATCCAAATAGCCTCTTTCTCTCTTGAGGTCTAGGGTTGGGAGGAATGTGTGCATCTCTGCATCAGGGGAGCTGGTGGAAGTCCCCAGTGATGACTAACTGCTGCAAGCTGGGGTTGGTGGTAAGCGACAGTGTTGTGGAGGAAGTACTTAAGAGGACTTCTTAGAAGAAATGTGTGAAAGATTAATAATCTTTCCTCACTAGTCTCTTCCAAAGGTGAAATGGAGCTAATCACTGGTAGTTGTCACTGAATCAAGGCAAGTTCAAGCTGGGGAAGGCTAGAGGTGCTAGAGGTGCTGGAGAAGGCTACAGGTGCACCTTAAAATAAATGATCTTGGGGTAAAACAAGTTTAACGCTTGTGCTTTGCACTGTGTTAGTGTGCTATGCTGGCACTAAGTCAAACCAAGGTCATATCCAGAAAGTACAGATTCTCTATGTAGAAAATGTCTGCAAAGAGCTTCTGGAATACCTTATGGGTGTTGGAGACTTATTCATGGGGGATTTTTAATGAATACTGAAGTAGCTCTGTGGTGTGCTGTAGTTTTTTATGGTCCTTGCAACTGGTCTCTAGATAAAGCTGGCAGTTCACAAGGTGTGGGAACACAGAGAAAAGGAAGGAAATATTGCTTCTCATAGGGTGTTAAGCATCCTTCTGCAAGTTAGGATTAGTGTATCATTGGCATGTCTTCCATGGATTGTATGTATGTATTGGATGAGTAAGTGGAGTATGTGTTCCATCAGTATTATGCTCTCTAGCAGGAAGTGGGCCTATCTGCTTCACAGTTCCCTTAAGCAGTATGCATCCTTCACTCATGGGATGTATCACTGAAACTGTTGAGATATCATATGTCATGTGCACAGGATTTATCTGTGTCCTTGATGTCATTGGACGTGGTTTTAAGCAAGGCCAGGGTTTCTTCGGGTTCTGTGATACCTTGGAAGCTTGTTAGTCCTGAAACTACATGTAAAGTATGAGGGATTTGGAGGAGAAAGCTTCAGTTTCTTCCTCCCACTGTCTTCTGGGGTCCTTATAAAAGTACTGATGTAACCAGGTAACTTATTCCACCTGGTACCACTGCAGCATAAAATGATACTACTGGAAAACCAAATTTTCAGTGCAAACAAGCATCAACTAAAATATTTATTTTCCTTTGCAATGCTTCTTGCTGTAAAAGAAAAAGTGCTACTCTAGTCTGCTTTTGAGGATTTGATTTTCTTTTTTCTAAGTGACCTCTCTGGTCATGGTCATATCAGTGGACATGAAGGAAGGCAGTATTGATGTAGCTTTGAACTTGTTAATTGGCTTGACTTTTCTAGTGCACTCATTTCTAAGCAATGTGAGAGAAGAAGGAATCAGATTGTTTCCTGGGGCTATGTAGGTAGTTCTAGTGTGATGAAAGCAGGCTTCTGTCCTATCCTTCAGGCAAACAGGGTGTGGAAGATGTGAGCTGGTATGGGGAACAGTCTTAGCTTATGGGGTGGCCAGGTTGTGGCTCTGACAGTGCTGAAAACTCATCTCTTCAGAGTGAAAGTACCACTTTTTGGAGCCCCTCTCGAGCCTCTGTTTCTAGGGGCAGTGTTTTGCCTGTGTGATCACTACACTGCTCTGTATTGGCTTCTAAATCCCAGTTTATGGAAATTAAATTTTGTGAGATGATTGCCTTTTCAAATGTGGAGGAAGTGTTAGGAAGAAGGGGGGGGGGGGGGGGGGGAAGAAAGCAGGAGAGAACTGAGTATTTATACCGCAGTGTGTGATAAACATCCCACGTAGGATACAGGTAGCTATTGCACATCTAAAATTTGGCCTGACTTCAGTGTTACTCTAAACCACAATTGTCATTTTTGAGTAGTTTATTTGCCATGTCCTGTGGTCTGGTGGCAACTGGGACAGCCAAGAATCTCAGGGTTTACCACACAGTGAGGTGGCTAAGCAAAAATACTTCTGGCTTGAATGCAAATGATGGTACCTCTAAATGCTATGAAATGGTAAGAATTGCTCAGCTATCTTGACTTAAAATGTCTGCACCGATTTTTATTCATTTTTGTTTGTTTGGTTTTTTTTTTTTTTTTTTTTTTTTTTTTTTTTTCCCTCCAGCTTTTTCATTCCTTAGGAAGGACTGGTAGTTTGCCTTTGTGGACTGTCAGCTAGTACTCCAGCATCCCAATATCTGCAGTTGTGAAGATGCAAAGCAGGGAGTAGAAAGTCATTCCCGGTAGTGAGGGAAGGGCACCACTGCTAATCTGGTAAATCCACAGTGAGCCCCTCCCATGCATAGAGAAACCTGATCTTAACTCGCAGATTCTCCTTGATGTTGCTGTGATATTTACATAAATCCCTATTTCTTAGAACAAGAAATGGTTAGGTCTAGTCAGTGGATTTAAGAGAAACTGCATGAAACAGCCTTATAAATATTTCTCTCTGAATCAGCATGTTGCTCTGGTATACTTACCAAAAGATGGCAGATAACTATTTTTTGACACTGTATTTTATAAAGCAGATGCAATCCGAAAGCCACCCTTAAGCCTCTGTGGCTTCCTTAAATATCTTCCAGTTGCATGGCTAAAGTCTAAGCTCAGTGTTGTACCCAGGGGCGGAGGATTTGTGAGATTTGTAAAATGCACGTCCCAGGCTACTTCAGTTGATGTAAGTGTTGGAAGCCAAACTGCGGTGTATGTGGGGGGGTGAGCTGGGGAGAGAAAATCAGCTGAGTAAGATGAAAATGTTTGCATCTATGTCTAATCAGAGTTGTTTGGTGGTGGGCTTTTTTTTTTGCCCTGTAAATATTCCTCAGGGTTTTACACAGAACAAATGCAGATGTGGTTTGGTGTCTGGTGGTGGGTACATCTCAGTGCTCACAATTTATGAACTAAAAATACTGAAGGGACTTAGGTGTTTCTTCTTCTTTTAATAATTTTCAGACCCCTTTGGTGCATAGTAAATGTTGATGGCAGGCTACAGAGTGATAGGGTTGTATTTTACTGAAGTAACTTCACTTAATTGTGCTGGGGCAACTGTATGTTGATGATTCTCTTCCACACTTCTTTGGAAGAACTTTCACCACTCTTTGTACCTGTCAAAAACCTGACAGGCAGTGAAACCTTATGATTTTGATCAGCGGCTCATAGGCTGTGGCTTAAGCACATAAAAATATTCATGATGATGTACTCAACGTGATCTTTCTGCTCTTTGTCCTCCAGAAAAGCTCTCTGTGCACTGCTCTCTGCAGGGCATTGGCCACATGTTTCGTTGTAGTTAATTTCTGGTTGGTTTGTAGTGCTGGGGCGTAGGTTGGGTCCTTGTATCAATAGGTAAGTACATTGGTTAGATGGGTTTTTTAAAAGATATTTTAGCACAGTTTGTAACAGATTATCTTTCTCTGCAAGTATTTCAGCTCAGAAAGTTACAGCCCGCATGCACTTTGTTGACCTCATTGCATCACATTGGTTTTAGGCTTTATTTCTCTTGCATCCCAGTCCTAGATCTGGAGAGAAGAGTTTAGAGAGGCCAACTGGTCAATGAAGAGATGAGGGATAAAAAGTAGTTAGTTTTCTTTTTTTTGGTCAGAAGTTTAGTGACGTTGGTGGGGAGACTCCACGTACTCTCCAGTTTGTTGACTCATTGTTTTTTTTCCTTCTAGCAGTTTTGATTTGGTATTTTTCTTTCCTCTTTCTTCAGTGCCCTCACACCACACCCTCCCTGCCACTCCACCCAGTGATGTTTTCCTAAATCATCTTTGTTGATTTTTAAACTTACGTTTCTTGTTCTGAAGGTTGTGGGCATGGAGAACTCTTTCTTTGCAGCAGGCTTATATATATGAAGGATATCATCGTGACCCTTACTTTCTCTTTGTTTGGCTAAACTCCAGTTCATTCTGTTTTTTATTCCAGTTCTTTATTTTTTTTTCTTTCCTTCCCAGATGTCATGTTTTTCTAATTCTGTGATGTTCCTATTGCTTTCGCTTGGATTCTTTCCAATTGATCTTTTTTGAAATTTGCTGAAAACTGGATACAGCATCATGCTGGAAGCTTTTATCAGCTACGAGTAGAACAGAACTGCTACTTCTTGATTCTCACATATGTTCCCTGTACACTCTTATATGGTATTTTGCTTTTTCCTTAACAGAGATTTTCCTAGTTTGTAAAATTTACTTTCAGTTCAGCCTTCCAGCAAGCTGACAGGTTTGTCTAAGTTAGCAGCTTCCCTAGGTTTTACAATTCATTTTTTTTTTTATTTTTTTTTCCTTCATTACCTGAAGAATCTCTATTAGAATTGTATTGGAGATCTTCAGGTAGATCTCTGCAGCAGTTATTTGGTCTATCATGTTATTCTGTTAAAGACTTTCCAGTTTTTTTGACTGTGAGCAAATAAGTTCAGTTGCCTATCATACCATAAGTTGGTTATTTTCATTGTCTGCTGCAGGACAGCGCTTTCTAATTTTTAGGAAGGATATGGGTTGAATCCTTTGAAATGGTGTTGCTAATTTCAGGATTCTGTATTCACTGCTGCTGTGTTTTCCTGGAGTTGGAAGTTGAGTTTGTTTGACCTGGCTTATCCGTAAATGATTAGTTTTTGTTTATTCCTATCTCTTATTTTCTTCTCAGTGCTAACAGATTTAACAACAGTTCATGTATAAATAAGAAACAATTATTGTTCTTTAGGTTTTTTTTCCCCACTCCTTTCCCCTCTCACTTCTTTACCATGTTGCTGTTTGCTCTTTTCCAGCCTCTGTTACTTCATCAGCCCTCTACGGATTCTGAAAAATGATTACTAATGGCTTGAATTTTTAACAGAAGCTCTAACTAATAAGTATGTTTATGACTCAGTTTAATCAAAACCAGATAATTTGGGATAATGTATTCACCTTAGTGGTGTCTGGTTTGTGCTGTTTTTATATTATTCTTTTTTTTACCAGTAATAGTTTTCTGTTTATTTGTTTTGGCCATCTTGTTACCTGCAGCTTTTTCTGAGAAAGTGAGTGAACTGACCTTTTCCTTGATCACTGTTTTGTTGCTGTAGAATTACAGAATGAGGTATTTTATTTAATTACTTGTTGTATCTTGCTTTCACCTCCACTTATTGTAAAAATTGCAGTAATTGTCTTCAGGCTCTTCAGTGCTGTGTTACAGCGCAGGTACTACACGTGACAAGTAGCTCATGGGGAAGAAGAAACAACTGTTACTTGGTTTTGGTTATATGTAGGTAGTATTAAAACTTAAACATACTGGATTTGAGGATTAACTGCAAGCCAGATAAACTGGAGATCAGAGAGAGAATGGTAGAAAGATGTCTTAAAATACAAAAGCAAATTCCTTCATTCAGAACCAGCCCTTTTAAATGGTTAATGAGCAAGTGCCAGAAGGTTAAATCTTCATGTTAGCTAGTTTTGTCAAATTTGGGTTTGAGAACATTATTTAGTTGGTGTTCGAATCAGCTCAGTTATAATTCATAAGCTCTGTGAGGTTTTTGTGTGGTGCTTCTGCTGCTGTCTGAGACTATAATTGTTTAAAAAGCACTTAACTATATCAATATGCTCCCAAATGACTAGATAATAAGATAAAGTAGAGTTTTGGCCATGTGTCATAACCAGATCTAGAAACATGTTGGGTAAGGGGATGCTTATGGAATGAAAACAACGAACAATGATAAAACTGTTCACAAAACTGTTCCTTCTGAAAAGGAACATACAGTTTCAAGAACAGATGGTCTAGTAGTAATAGACACTAACAAATTTTTGTTGGCTGGCAGTCTCCTTTCAGGTTAGAAACTTCTCTCGAAAGCTATTCCAGGGAGTTGACTTCCTTTCTCCAAAATGTATAATAAAAGGGCAGAATAAATTCCTTTTGGAAAGCTGTTCTTTATTTTTTAACAAAAACATGTTCGCAATGACAATGCAAGGTAAGAGGAAGTATCTCAGGAGTAGACAGAGCTCATTAGAACAGATGGATGATGCTTCGGATCCTGTTCTAGTTTTCATACTTCAGAACTGGCATGTTGCAGGACAGTGGTCACCCCTCTGAGGGAAGGTGGGAAGGTTGACTTGGAAATGCACAAGTCTTGCTTTGATCTTCTCTTGTTTCTTTTGCAGAAGCATGTTGTTTGTCAGACATGGCTTACATAATCCTTCTGTGTGTGTGAACATGTTTAACACAGGCCTTCTAGTTTAAATTTATCAGTGTGTGTGTACAGCATGGAAGGGATTAGGAGAGGGGTGAGTTACGGGGTACAGTTAGAGTTTCTCTTTTCTAGTGGCTCAGGAACTTGTGAGATCTGTGGTAAGGAAAGCTGAAGTGAAATACTCCCATTCTCCTCTTCTACCTATGCCTTATCCTGTAAGATCAAGTTGACTGTATTTTCTTTAACTAATCGGTGCTATAGAACTCTCCACCACTGCCACCCTGCTCTGTGCTCTCTTCTTGCTGTGTTGATTCCCCTGTCACACAGTAGCTGGTAGAGAGGCTTTAAATGCAGCATTAGCGAATATGCCTGTGCCATTTTTGGCTTGCTGTTAGCATTTAAAGTCTTTAAAGTCTCCCACTAAAGACAACAAAGAAGAACAAAAATCAGCCTAGATATGTGGCATGTGTGTTCTTGTTTAATATTGGAATTTCTGGTATGGCCAGGGACACATGCCAGCTTTTGCAGTACAGGCCACGGTTCAGATACTTAAGTACTGTACTAAAAAT
Source organism: Excalfactoria chinensis (assembly GCF_039878825.1). Classification (NCBI taxonomy): domain Eukaryota; kingdom Metazoa; phylum Chordata; class Aves; order Galliformes; family Phasianidae; genus Excalfactoria; species Excalfactoria chinensis. The sequence goes on from NC_092826.1 coordinate 65,062,646, forward strand.
AACAGGACTATTTTAGACTGGGACCCAATTAGGGAGAGAATAACTTGTTGCTCTGCAATCAGTAATCTAAAGTAGTAGGCAGAGTTCAACATGAAAGTAAGCCCTACTGTCTTGCTTGCGAAGCTGCCAGTTCTGACCTTGCTTCCTGATGGTGTTTCTCAGATACCTTTCCAGACATTTAAAAATAAAAAGAAAAATCTTCCTCTGAAGAGAGACTGTGTACTTTGATTCAGATTTTGATATTGCAGTGTTTAATAGCATTATGGATCCTAATCCTGCAGCAGCCACTTGGGAAATTCCTAGAAGGCCGAGTGTGGGAGGTGATGGCGGCTGCACTGTGCCCTCTCACCACAGATAGTAGGCTGTGTCCTTCCCCATGAGTGGAGTGCTGAGGTGAGCTGAGGAGCAGAGGCTAATCCAAAGAAGGCATCCTTCCCTGATTTGCCTACAAGAGATAAAGGGAACAGAGTATGGTTACCCAAACATACTGCTCCTGCTCATTTTCCCCTGTCAAAACTTTCCCCGGTCAATAAGTAAAGTGAAAATAATTTGCACCTTTAAGCATTTGAAACAAAGCATGATTTTTTCCACTTTATCACTTCCTTCCTGATGGCTTTACCTCTGATGACGCTGCTTACTGCCACTGTCTCTTAGATCACTCGGGTGTCAGTGAGGCAGGGCATTGGAATCTGAATTTCTCTGTGGCTGGGGTGATGGTATGCGAGTGCTCTGGTGCTTTGAAGCCATTGGTCCCAGTTCTCTCTCCTTGTCAGAATGTGGCTGTGGATGAGGGAGTGCTTCATATAGCTTTATGCAAATACCACGTTGGACAGAATCGTGACGATGCTTGAGATGAAAGCTGAATGCACCTAAAAGGTATTTCTGTAGATATCTTTCTAGCATGTTATTTTGGGAACATGAAAAAGCCAGAATCTTTTGGTGCTGTAACTCTCATGCTATTTTGGATTTGTTTTTCATCTCATTCAAAATAAAAGCTGATGAAAGAGGAGCTTGAGGCCTTGTTCAATTGCTGACTCTTAACAGCTTTCAGTACAGTGTTGGACTTGTGATTTCAGGTGGAGTTCATTCTGGTGTACAAAGTTTCATGTTCTTTTAAATCCTATGTTTGGATTTGCTCTTATTCTGTCCTGACGTGGAAAGGAAGAGTCTTCTTAGATGCCCAGCATGAAAATGGCACCTTTCGTAATCCATGCCGAGACGTACCACATCCTGGGTGCAGGAAACTCTTATAGAATTGTGGGACAGACACTGGTGAAGGAGTTTGTGTTTTGTGTTGTATGGAGCTAGTGTTTAGGCGTGTGCTTGTCAACTTGCAAGCTATATGTATTCTACCTTCTGCATACTGCAGCACTCAGCAGGACTTGCTGTTAAAAGTGAATGCTATTTGGAAGATGCCTAGCAACTGCAGTTTTTAGGTCTGTGCCAAATTGTTGAAGGTACAAATCTGTTAACTTGGTGCGTTACCTTCTGGAGGATGCCGTGTGGTGGTGCTGAGGCTGTGCTTCTTGGTCTCCCTGGTGTCCCTCCAGTTCTCCTTCACCATCACCGTGAGGTTTGTGTCTGGCTCCCACCATTCACAGCAGAAATATTAACTTTAAAAAGGTCTAATTCTGTTAATTTGCCTTGTCACTCACAATCTGTGGAAGTGCTATGTTAATGAGTCCAGTGGAGGGGTAAGTAGCCCTCTATTCTGCAGCCTATAGGGGAGAACATGACCTTGAGCAGAGGGATGCTGGGGCTGGCAGCTGAAGATAGTGATGTCTTGAATTGCAAAGCCTGTGGCTTGGGAACCTGCCTTCTGCCTCTGTCTGTGCTCAGGGCCTGTTTGGTGGCCTCAGAATCCTTTTTGGCTGTCTTGGTTTCTCTCTTTGAAAATCGAATTGTTACAGGTCTCCTTTTCTAAAGGAGGGAAAAGGAACTTTTGACGAGCTGTTTCTAGTACTCAGCCTAAATTATTTTAACATGTTGATATGTCCAGATCATCCCATGGAAATTATTTTAATATTATTTTTTTTGCTCTGATCCCTTATCCACTTTAGGTCTTTTATCTACCTTTCCCTTTTGAGAGGGAATAGTCAATTTTCTGGGCGCTTTGCCCGTGTCATTCATAACTGACTAGATGATGTCTGTCTTCTCCCTCTGTTTTCCTTAAAGCTGAAAGATTCAGGTCTGTTAATTTCTGCTGTCGGAATTCCTCTCCTCTGTACTTTTTCTAATTCTATTTTACTCTTCTGGTGTCATAACAGCCCACAGGTTTTGAGAAGTGGGTGTGCCCTGAGTTTAATGACTTGTCATGATTCTGCTTTGCTTGCAGCAGTTTCTTAATTCTGAATGCTGTATTTCCATGTGAGGTATCGTCTCCCTTTTGAACACCAGCCTGATGCTTTCAAATAAGCCTTAAGATAGCTATTGCAGTGATACTCAAGGAGAGGGTTATTATTATTTTTTTATATATACTGGCTTCAGTTTGTGGATAGTTAGGGTTACCCTTTCAGTTGCTCGTTTGCTCAGGATCGCAAGTTTGTTCCAGCATGCTTTGGGTGATGCTCTAGCTCAGGTGACTTAATAGTTCACCTTGTCAACAACTTTATCACCTCATTCTCTGTCTTCCTTTAGATGGAGTATAAATCCACTGGAAAGAATGGAGACATTAGTGACACTTGAGACTCCTTTCATGGAAAAACCTCACTGTGTTTTCCCAGCTTATTTTGTGTTCTTCTGGTGATGGTTAAGGGAGGGGAACTGTAGCTACAAACTGCAGCAGGTCTTCAGGTTTGGCCTTGTATCCAAGTTTGTTGGGCATTTGTTGTGAAGCTAAACATAAACATGAAACTGATCTTGCCCATCCTGACTTCTGGAGCTTATGTATTAGACTAGGAGGAGTGCCTTTTGCAGCATCAGTACATCCTGTGTTTCACTTATGAACTTCAGTGTCCCACTTCAGTGTTGGCAGTTCTCAGGTTACTGGGACACTGAGTTAACATCTTCAAGTACACTTGGCAGAACAAATTTGGAGGAGTGTACTTCTTAGAAAACAGTCTCCATGGTCTGTAGCAAAAAGATGAGCTTCCAATGATGAGCAACAAGTCTGTCAAGCCTCCCATTAGCACAGGGGAAGACCAGGGAAGCTTTTGTGCATCTGTTACAACAATCCTAAGTACAGGCAGAATCGTTGCTTTCTTGCCTAGTGTGAGAATTTGTCTATGAAACTAAATATTGCACTGTGAAACTCAACACTTTGCTTCTTAATACTGCAGCTCAATGATGCTCAATGAGGTGGACGGGGTGCTCTGTAGATCAGCTGTTTTGGGCGTCTTGAAGTTGAAACGCAACGCTTCTTTCACTGGTGCTTGGAAGTTTTGCCATGCTCAGGGCAGGGAGAAGAAAAGCAGCCTCTGTGTCACAGCACTGTCCTGCAGCAGATGTGTCCTCCAGAAAATAAATAAAATCGCTGAGTCACTCGTTTGTCCCTTCTCTTCCATGCTGCTGGCCAATCCTAATACTCTCATATTTCATACAGGAGGGAGAAAGCAGACAATGCTGTCTTTTATTACTCATACGCCATAGGACACTATCTTCTTCAGAAAACACGGGTGGCGTCTCTCTGTCTCCACTGCATGGGAAAGATTAACAATAATTAAGGTCAACAATTAAGGTTGTGAAAACCTTCGAATAACTGCAACATCTGCTCTTATGGTAGGAAAAAATAAAATAAAGCTAGAGTTGTAATTGCCAGCACAGTACTTGCTCATATCTGTTTTGTAACTGCGGGCTTGTGAAATCCATGCTTTTAACCACTCCCTTGCCATCCCTTTGCAAGTGACCACCAGCTGTGTAGGTCATGGCTTGACCGAGAGCTGCGCACTGATGCCAAATTGGGTATGCGCAGTGGGAATTGTGCATGGGCATGGTGAATGAAACCTGTGGCAGTGGTGTGGCCTTGATCTGTAGTTGGCCCCTCACCTCAGGCCCTGCTGCTGGCTGCGTGGGCAGCCTGGTGCTTTTTTCATATCAAATGGGATGAGTTTTCCTAAATTGCTATTCACTCTTGACTGGCTTTTCTCTTGATGTGACACAGAGATGGTTTGTTAGGGGGTAACTTGCTGCATCTGACTGACTTATTTCCGTTAGCTCTTGAAATGTGATGGCAAGGGATCACCTGCATGTTCCGCCTCTCAAGTGGCACAAAAGGGAAACAATTCTGCTTTTCCAGGGTGTTTTTGTTGTTGTTGTTGTTTTAAATATACATATGTACGTACCTCATAAGATCTGAGAAGTTTAAAGGGCTTCACTCGCTGAGCAGTTGCCTATATCAAAAGATTGAGGACTATGTCATCAAAGCCTTATAGAAAGCAATCATGCTCTTCCATTTCTCAGACCCTGAGTGAAATTCAGGTGTGTCTTTTTCATTTTTGTTTGCTTAGTGTTTCTACTTCTCCATCTGTTGTCAGTGGTTTCCTGCCACCCTAAACTTCTTGAGCTGTAAGATTTTTTTTCTGGCTGGTACTTCTGCTTGCAATTACAGGAAAAATGATATCCTTGTTATTCTTGCCACTAACCTCACCATTCTGAGTAGTCACACTGCAATTTACCAAAATACTTTATTGGGCAACATGCTGTTACACAGAGGGTTGCACTTCAGCAGGAATGGAGTATGACAGCATGACTGTAGTTTGGGAGACAGCGCTGGGATAGCTTACAACTTGAAGCTTTTCTGGCAACCAAAGCATCTCCTGCACCATGGGGAAATAAACCAAACCAACCAACGAAAACCAAAACTTCTTCCCTATGAGGTAGCTTTCTCAAGCCTTGCTTCTGAGAGACATCCAACTTCAGTGCTGCATTTCTGCATCTCTCTTGTGTTCTGAAGTAGGGAAGCATGTTTTGTTGTGTTTTGCTTAATGAAGAGATTAACATCTAGTTAAATGAGACAGTTCTCATGAAAATGCTGTTGATTATTTTAGGCTATTGACTTACATGAGTTCCTGAACTAGAAGAGATGTAGGCAAGATATTGCAGAAAACAAATGCGCGATGGCATCTAAACTATAGCAGAATTTGCCTAAGACCAACAAAGCTGTACAGAGGACAGAATAGCAGGCAGTGGTAGCAGTTTTTATGGTGCTGCAGCTCAAATGAAGGGAGAAGGTATTGCAAGGAAGGAATCCCTGTAAGATCTGTAAGTATCAGTGCTTTAGGTAAAAGAAACATTTGTCTTCTAATGAGAAAGGAACATGAAAACCTCTGGCAAGTGTTTGTCTAAAGCAGGCAGTTATGTGAGGCCATCTCTTCAAGCAACACTGGGTTTTAATAAAGCTTTTTCTCTTTTCCTGTAGCAGGGATATGATCAGTTCCAGACATAGGTTTACTTCAGTGAGCGATGTGGGCCTCTACTTCCAGTACCAAATGGACAATTGGGAATGGAAGGATATGGGTGGGACCTGGGCATGGATTCCAAGTTTGGGGTAGAAGTGTTCTGAGGGTTAAAATACCTTGGTATGTAGAATGAGAAATTACAGAAGGTATTTTCACCACATTTGGAGCTTACGCCCTCTGAGAACAAATGTTCCCCTTCAGCAGCTTTATAGTTTGAAGGTTAACTAGGGATGTTTCTAGTTTAACGCATATCCAGTTAACCTTTGATGCTGGCGACTTTCACTGTTTCATGCCTCTGTTAAATAGTCTTATAAAGCCTGAAACAACACATTTCCTATATGGCACCCTGAAAGAGCAGGGAACTAGCTCTTAATGTAGGAGGCTTGGCAAAATATTCTAGTCAAGTCAAGTATTTGGCCTGCTACCCAGCCTTCGATATGTAATCTTCGGGTGCTGCCAAAATACCATTCTAATTAAGTTGACATAGTCTGCAAAGCCTGGGTGGTATTATTTCAGGTTTCTTTCCTGTGCTTTCCAACACTGCGTTTTGAAAATGTTGATGGAAACTGTGACACTTAGAACAGAATCTCTCCAGAGTCTTTGTTAAGTTGGGATTTCAGTTGCCTCATGACCTTGAGGATCAAAGAAGAATATTCCTTCCTCTTTCTGCAGGTGCAGGTTAATAGCAATAAATAAGCGTACACGAATGGATGTGGAACATGTGATCCATTGGCCAGACTTCAGTTTGCCTTTGCACATTAACACATTAACCCTTCTATAAAATATTAACCTATTCTGTAAGTTTATTTTCTGTTTTGTGTATTCTTGGTTGGAAAAGCTATGCCCTGTTTGTCCAAGGGAGATATTTTTGCTAGTATACCAACATATTCACTTTAAGAATATCAGATTGAAACATTTTCAAGGTCTGAAAAGATCAAGGGAGCAATAAAGACTTTTGCATTTCTTATCTTCGTGGTACTTATTTATTTTAAGGGAAATTCCCAGTCTGTGTCCAAGAATAGAGCACCAGCAGCCATTACATTAGTTGTGGTGTTACTCTTCTCAGCAGGCAGTCAGGTTGTAAATCACCTATGTATTTGGAGCATTTGAGCTGTATACTACCAGCAAATGCGCCGAGATTACAAAATGTTCTCTTTGATATAAGAGATTGCTCTGAATTGTTGGTAAGGCACTGCTAAGATACACATGAGGTAACTATGACATCAGTATCTTAAAACCGAGAGTACTTTTTGCAGCTGTGTTCTGGCACAGCTAGTGTTTCATTGCACTCATTCATTTCAATGAAGCCTCCTGGTTACGTCCTCCAAGCTGGCTGGTGCAATTTGTGTGTTCCAGTCACTCAAAAATGCATCTGTTGCTTTTGTTTGGGTGGGTTATCTTTTGCATTTCTTGCACTTCTTTACTATATTTGTCTTGAATAAGGCTGAATCTTCTGTTTATCTTGAGAGCAGCACAACATTTGCTAGAGTTGCCTCCATGTGCTCTTTACAGGTAGGAGTTGAGCTAGAGGTTGTCTGCTCATTTGGGGTTGATGCAGTCTAGGGCTCAGTTATGTTGTTGAGCTACTTGCAGCTTTAATGTGTTATCACTTACCAGTTCTACCACTGTAATTCCTATTCTGCTGTGACTGAGAGGTAGAATGTGTTTCCTTCTTCACTGCTAATAGTTAGTATTATTACTTATTCCTTTGCTGCGTTTCAGCTGGCTTGTGGCTGTTTGAACAGCTGACTTCTTTAGAATAAACCGTATTTGGGAATATGTCACCCTAAAATTCTTCAGAGAACAAATTAATGTGCTGTTGAGATTGGGGAATGCATTTGTGCTTACAGTATGTCATTTTTGCTGAGGCTCAATAGAAGGACTTTGTTTTGAGCACTCTAACCTGGTGAACAAGGAGTATAGTGAGAATAATTTCTATGTTTTCTATGTTTAAGTATACCTCTTGTGATACTCAGAGATACCATCATAGTGAGAAGCACTCTGTTTGAATTGAAATGTCTAAACTTGCCCTACAGCTTCAGCCATTTATATGGTATTAGACAATGTAAATAAACTAGTGCTTATTCACTAACATAAATTATAGATAACTGTAAAAGCCTTGGTCAACTGATTTGCTCTGAAAACATGAGCCTTGCTGTCTAAATAAAAGCTTCTGATAATCCTAGTTAATAACTCTCCAAAAAAAGAAAAAGAACTTGTACATAGAGGATAGTGAGTGACACATATACAGTTCAGCTTACAGTCGTGTTAACTGTTAGTAGTAAGTGCTGTAAATCATCAACATGAAAAACCTCTCTAACGGCCTTGCTCTGCATTGACGCTCTTCAGACTTAGTTAAATCCAGGAGAAATATTTTGATGCACGTGAAAATTTCAGAAGGCAGGAAAGATGGGAGGAGGAATTGTGGGTGGCGTTGACAGATACTTGCCTACGCCTCTGTGTGCAGGTTGGTTAAGGTGTTGTAGCCAGTCCCTGTGTTACAAAGACTGCTGAGTTCTGTGAGAAGCTTTGCTAAGCCCTCCGTGTCAACCTCACTGAGAGGGAAGCTTTCATGTGAAAAGCATCCAGGCAAAGAAATGTAAGCTGTGAATAACCGTGATTATTCTAGAACAGATCTTGGGTGAAAGCTGATCATGTTGTCATGAGGGATTGTTTTGTTCTTAGTTTTTTCATTTCTCTTTATTTTGCATTGGTTAGAAGGGGAAGTAGAACTCTGGAAGATTTTCCTTCAAAATCAAGGAATATTGCAGAGAACTGAGGAAACAGAGGGAAGACAGGGTGCAGATGCTTTAAATTACTGCTTTGTGAATTTGAGTGTCCCTCTTGCTCTTTGTTTCAACTACTTTCTCTCCTAGCATTTGTTGTCAGGGAGCTCCAAAGATTGCAGGAGTGGGGAGCATGCTATCCTTTTGTTACCTCAGTAAGGTGACAGAAATACTTGGGTACATTTTCTTGACATAATGCTTAGTGATACACTGTTGATTTAAGCTGTGTTTTCAGCCAGAATCTGTAATGATATGACTTCCTTCAATAAAGGCAAAATGCATGGCGTGCAAGCTGATGCACTTGTTCTATTTCTACAGCGGTTATGTAGAAAATTGTCTTTTCTGTAGTTTAATCTGGGTTGGGGGTCAAGAGCCACTGCCTTTCAAATCCCACCATGATGTCAGAGAGAAGGGCCATTCTCACCACTGGAAGGTTGAGAGAACAGAAGGTTTACTGTGCTGGATCCAAAATCCAGTGCTTTGGTGAGCATTCAAGAAAAGCAGAAATTAAGTGCACTCGAGAAGATGCAACTTTATATTTTGTTTGGAGACTTACCCAAATGTTTATCTTCCGTGAGATGCTTGGAAAGCAGTATTTCTCACAGACATGCAACAGGAAAGGTTTGCCAGCTCCTAATGGCAGTAAACAAAGAAAATGAAAGTTATATTTTGCTGCCACTGGAGAGGAGTGTTCCTGTTCCCTTCTCTTCCTGCGCATCCTCTGCTGCCATTCACTTTGTGCCAGCCAAGCTGCTTGTCAAATCTAAGTTTAATAAAGTTAACAGAAGAATAACCCAGCAAAAACAATGAGCTAATTAAGAGAATAGAAAACTTTTTTTTTTTAATTATTATTTTTATTAATATTTTTTTTAAATGTTCAAACTGAGCTCATTAAGGACCATACATGCTGCAGAAAGAGGGGATGAAGAGAATGCCAGAAAGTTGCTGGGAGGAAGTGGAGGAAGAAAGCAGAGCAAGGGCTGATGAAGAGTGGGATGCCTGTCCTGTTCTTGGCAGTAATAAGCTATTAAATCATCCCAACTGTTGTGTAACTTCACTCTGAGTCTTCAGGTTGGATAATAAAAGCCTAAAATAACAGAAGGAAATAATTATTTAGGCTGCTTCCCAAATTTACAAAACTTTGGTTTGTGTAGTATGAGAAATGTGAACGGACTGTTTAAAAAAAAAACAACCCAAAAACAAAAATCTAATGGGAAAATGACAACATAGAGAGGACTGAATCAGTAGTGTGTAAGGGTAAATTTCTTGGTTTTGTGGAAGAAAAGGTAGCAAGAAAGCATATGTGCAAAATCGGAGACCTTTCTCTGTATTTTCAGTTGACATCTCTGGGCTGCCTTGTTATGCATCTCTTGCCCCAGCCGTGCATCTATGGACCTGCCCTACTTCTTCATATGGCTAATGGGTCTGTGTACTGTATGCTGCAGCAGAGTTCTTTACTTCAGTTTCTGTCTAATTAACATTTCATTTAGACTGGGGAGGCAGTCTGTTTAGTTGTCAAAGTTCCTGCTTCAAAGCTATAGGTTTAACTATTAAAGGGTAGAACAGGATTTCGAGTGATCAAGGGAGATGGTAGAACTGCAGTTTCATAAATATTTCATGGCTTGTAGCAAAGTTTGGTTTTTAAGCTAGAGTACTTTCTTTAGGGACAGTGAGAAAAATCTTTGCTTGGGTACTTTGGGTAAGGCGCAAAGTAACTATTTTTCTCCCAGTACTTTTTAATGTAAGCAAAGCTGTCCTGATGGGACAAACACGAACTTTGAGTCTTGAGGAGCCTTTTCATAATTTTAGGCAGCTTCAGGAAACCCCAAAATTCGGAACTGCTTATATTATATTTAATTTTATTTAATTTTATTTGGCAAGGCATAAAGTGGGATGGCATCGGTTCCTCTTTGCTTCTTCTGAAGTATGTATCTGTTTTGGCTTTCAAAAGCCTGAATTGCTGTTGCCAAGATTCTTCACTTTCTGGCAAAATTACAATGGCAAATGGCTTCCTTTACAAGGTGTAATATTTAGACTAACAGCTTTGCAATTAAGAATGGCAAAGAGAATTATATTCCCTTTTTTTATAAGACCAGATTTTTTAGTATGGAATCGTGGGTGTATTTGGACTTGACTGAAGCGCTTTTGATTGATGATTTATATTTTGAACAGTGCTTTTCATTTTAGTGTGCAACACTCACTTGATATTTTAACTAGAACAATGCGTTGTTTTCGAAGACATATTCAAAGTATTACTCTAGCTAGGCAGCTGCGCTGTATCATAGACTTGCAAATGCGTTTTGGGTGCTTACGTATAACAAAATGTGTGCGCACATGCCACCTTGTGCAAGGGAAATGGGAAGCAATTAGGAAACTTTGCAAGTATTCTTAAATGTTATTTAATACTAATCTCAGTAGGCTATCAGATGTCAATGATAATGTCATTGAATCCTTTGTCGTTGCAGAGCGATGGCGTTCTGGAGTATTTGATGAGGTAATTTTAGAGTATTAGGCAAATAAGATTTTTTTGGAAATAGAAGTTGCCCAAGTACTGGTTTTCTGCATGGGAAAATGAGAGACTGAGTGCAGGGAGGGACCGTGAGAGCTGGGAAAGAAGCAGGCAGGTGCTTGGAGGGATGGGGAAATAAATTTTGAGAAATCTGTTCAGATGCTGTTGGGTTGCCCATGGAAACATAGAAGGTGTGGGGAGACACCTTTAATCTGCATTTGCTGTGCAGGAAAAATGATGACACAATGTCAGAGTGAAAGATGCGTAACAGAGGGAAAGAAGGAAAGATTCTTAACCTTGTTATTAAACCTGAGGTCTTGGAGAAAGGCCTTCAGGTAGGTCAAAACATTAGGCAGTAATGAAGCTTTTTTTCCTCTCCTTCTTCCACAGTAGTTCAGTTGGAGAAAGCAGAATGTGACAAGGAAAAGAAACCAAACACTACATTATCCAAGGTTTGAAAGAGAATAGCATCCAGTAGATTTGTTAAGCTACCCTTTCATAAAAGAACCTAACTCCTGATTTTCAAGAGCTCTGGAGCTTGTCTTGCAACTCTGCCAGGTTGAAATATCTCTTTTTTTTTTTTCCTTACCCTCCTCCTGTTCCTAACAACCACTTGCTGATTAGTTGTTTGTGGGTTTTTGTTTTTGTTTTTGTTTTTTTTTTTTAATTATTTTTCTCTCGAATTTAAAGACTTTGACAGATGGCACATGTAGAACCTGGAAACCTTCCTGGGTTGGCAGTGACCGTACTGTTGCCATCTCCCTGTTGTGTGGCTGTAGGTGTGTGGGCTCTGTGCTTCCCGAGATGCCATTCCCTTTGCTGAGAATATGTAAGGAGCAAGTGACAGATCAGAAAGCATAGCCTGGTGACAAGCATAATTTCTAGTTAGTAGGTAACTTAATCTGCTGGTTTGCCAAATAACTTTAATGCAAGTAGAAGCAACACATAGCATTAAATCTCCAGGATACGTACCTGTGTGAATATCAATCTTTGTTTACATTATGCGATTTAGTTTAATACTTTTGAGAGACTGAGATGTTGTGCCTCACAATAGACTATTCTTTAGACTGGTGCATATCATGTTGGAAGTGAATCTTCTCTTACCCCTTGAAACTAGGTGTATCCTGACTGTATATTGTTCAGGGCTACTGTCCATGGAGGACCTTCTTGGCTGTTGAGGTGCCGTCTCGGCACGTGAAGTCACTTGGTTTTCAGTGTGCACAAATTGTCTGGGTTTATGCTGCGTGACTCTTGTTTTACGTTCATGAATGTACTGAATTTTGGGACAGTAATTGACTGCAAAGCTGGTTTTCTACTTAAGAGCCTTTGGAATTTCCCTCCCCCATCTACTGCATCTAAAGGGCAGAAAACTGGCACATGAATATCTTTTTTCCTTTTTGTGCTGTTTAATGTGCATGGGAGAACATGTGAATCTGTGTATGGGCTAAAAATCACGTTTAAAGACAACAAAAAGAAGAGTTGGTTATTTTTTAATCCATTTTTTAATCCATTTTTTTTTAATCAACTGAACATGTGAATTGATGCAAAGTTCTTTTCCTATAAAATATTACATATTAATCTCGTGCTACAGTAAGGCCTCAGATCTCAAAGGTGAGCAAAGGCTTTTTGTATTAGTAGGGCAAGACTACTTTGATAAACTGCTTTTAGACAGACAAAAGAGATGCGATCTTAAATCAGTGTTAATGTATCACTGACAAGGAATGATATCATCTAAAGATTATTGCTTTCCTCTGTTTCTGTGGTGTTAACAAGTGAGTACTGAAGAATGTAGCAGTGAAGCAAATAGGTCTTGATAAATTATGCAGTCTTGACTTGAGCTATTGTTTGAGGTAATTGATGATCTTCCACTGCTGTAATGGAGCTGTAGCATAAACTGCAGCACACCCTAGAGCAGACAAATTGGTCTGGTATTGTTTAGGAACGTATTTAATCTCTCTTGCTGTAAGTGAATCAGCGGCTTTTGCTGAAACATCAAGATAAAGCCCCATCATCAGCCCCAAAAAATCTACAGCTGGATTTACAACAGTCCTGACTTCCCGTTCTCTAAATACCGAAGTAATCAATAAATGTAAAATTATTGCATGCAAGGCTGAATTCTTTTCCTACATCACTTTATGTAAAGTTTATTCAGTCTTTGTGGGTTCAGAGGCTAGTAATACAATTCTCTGTTCTTATTGTACTGTACTAACTACAGAGCAGTTAATCTAGTGGCTTGCCTAATTTCACTTTAGAGGTACTTAGAAGACAGTATTCCCAACATTAAAAGGTTGTTTTAGTTGTTTGGTTTTTTTTGTTTTGTTTTTGTTTCTATGCTCAGCCAAGATTTAAAGGGTTTCTGTGAATCTCTGTTTAAGTTTTCCAGGACTTACTAGAAGAAAGAGGGAAATCTCGCCCTGAAAATGAAATCTTCAGTTCCCTTTTAAGAGGTGTGCAGTAGGAGCTAGGGGGCTGTACACCAACCACTGTGTTTAGAGGCTTGTATGATGAAAGGTCCTAGCAACAAGCTGGCCTGATCTCTACAGAATTGTGTGGTTTGAGGTAGTCTGTCCCTTCCCCCCCCCCCCCCCCCCGCCCCCCACCCCAAAACAGACAAACAATCAAACAAACAAACACCAAGAACTACAAATGAATTCAGTAAGATTTTAGTCTTAAACTTAAGTAAATGGTATGGACAAAGTATCTTGAATAAACAACTTGATTTATGCATATTGAATTACTTGCTATTGCCAGAAAATGCTTTCTGCCAAGGCAATAGGCTGTAGAAACTGACCCCAGAAAGTTAGTGCCTCAGGAAAACCTCAGAAGCACAGTAGCTTCTTCCTGGAAAGAAGCTCCCTGAAGTGCATCTGCCTTTCTGAAGGGCAGGGAGGCTGCCATATCTCAGCCAAATCTATCCTGGAGCTAGATAGAATAGAGCTGTCTCAATGAGGGCATGGTTTTCTTGAGCCAAAGGCTACACCTCCTCTTGGAGCAGATTTCCCAAGGTCTTTTACCTTTGTTCATGACTTCACTGTCACATAAATCTTCCCAAGAGCTTTGGTTTGGTAATAGTTCATGCCTACTGGAGAGCTGTAAACTTGGTCTGTTGTTGTGAGGACATAGTTGATAATTGTAATAGTGAACTAGACAAAACAGTGCTAGTGGTTGAAGCAAAAGTTCTGTATCTGCTTTGCAGTCTCTTTTCTTGCTTCCACCTATTTTATCTTCGGAAGTGAAGTAGCTTGGCTGACATCGCAGGGATATATTACCCTGAATAAAGCTGATTGGGAGAGACATTGGGAGCAGCAAATACTATTTAACATATATGCTTTTGTTTAGCTTTTTTCCTTTCTATACATGCAGTGGCCTTATTTATTTTAGTGCTTTTTTTTTTTTTTTAAATTAGTTTTTATTTCTTTAGTCATATGCACCTTTAAATATGTAGAATTCAAATTGTTTCTGAGAGTAGAGGTGTTGCTTAAAAGAAATACTGCTTAGCTTATCAAGTTGCTGTTAATAATCACTTGGAGAAGGAAATGCAAGTCTTAAATGCAAATTTACATGGAAGACTTGACTGTACAACATGAGAATGAAGCTGCAGGGGAAAAGACATGCTGGAGAGGGTAAAGGGGAAAGGTTGAATAGCTAGATGTTGAATGCTAATGCACAGGGGTTTGTTGTGTTAAGTACCAGATTTGAACCTTTTTTTTTCCCCACAAATGAGAATGTAGCATTGGCTGGTAAGTTCCAGACTTATGGTGGCTTGGGTCTGTGTGAGATGTGTGGCTTTCTCTGTTCTGTAGATCATGGAAATAGAGGATCCATCCAGCCTGGGAACAGTGTCGTATGTCCTTTTCCTATCATGAAATATCAATTTGAATATGTTTTCTAGGCTACAGATAGCAAACTTGCAGATTTGCTACTTGATGCAAATCCTTGTCGCCTCATCTTGCTCTTCTCGGTCTTCCCCCTCCAACTGTTTTCAATAATAAGTTGATGTGATGTCTTCAGTATGGTTTCTGACAGTTTGTTTGTACTCTGCAGGTCCTGCGAAGCACTAGATGTAATTTGAAGAAAATTTGAAGGAACAAATGGCTTTAGCTGGCTGCCCAGACTCCTTTTTACATCTTCCTTATCGGATAGTAAGTTATGAAATTGCTTGTTCATGTCAGCTTGTGGCATCATATTGCTATGTGCCAGTGATTGATTGTGCATTCAGACGTTTCATCGAACTGCTAATAGCTGTCTGGCGGTTCTCTGGGTTTTGCTAAGATTTAGTAGCAGAGCCTCTGTTACCATCCTGTATTTAAGTCCTGCTGGAAAAAATTGGGTCACTAACACATAATAAGTTGGGTCACTGGTTAAGACTTGATAACTTGTCTTCAAAATAGTTGGCTCATATTTGAAAGAAGGCACTTGGACTTCGCTCTCCGATGTCCTCTGCTCCTCCTTGCACCCCCCAAAAAAACAAAAGAAAAACAATAAACAGCAGTACTGATGAAATGCCTTGCACCAAAAAGGATTCATTTGCTGAATGCTGTATTTGTAGAAACAAAGGTAGAGATTTTTATACTTGGTCATGTCTTATGTTTGTGCTGTATCTAAGCAGCCAATATGGCATATTATAAAGAGCATTAAATTAAAAATGAACAAACAAACAAAAAAAACCCCACCTCAATTCAAAGGTCCCAGGCAAAAATGCACGCAAGTTCTCATGGCTTTTTTTGTGTGTGTTTTCTCCAGGCAGTTGTGGTTGGTATAATGCATGCTTTGTAATTTTTATGGAACTGCAAATCTGTTATTTCAGGCATGACCTGTTTTTTGCCCTTTTTTCTCTAGTTATCATACAGTGCTTACTACCCTAAGGATTCAGTTATGAATTTGGGCCCTGCAGATACATAAATGATTAAACAGAGTATACTACAATATAGAAACTTTTTCTCTTTGTCCCAAGTGAAGCATTACTAATAGTGATTACTAGTCATGCTGCATATCTGAGGAAAAAAAAAAAAAAAAATCCTCAACAGGGTACTCATCTGTTTCGTAATATGCCAACTAACAACTTTTTCCCAACAGGAAACTTCAAATTTATTAACTAATTACTATTAGTCGCTAATTATACTAATGTTGGTATATGCTGAGTTGTCAGCTGAACGTACCTGAAAACTTTTCCTGGTAGCATGAGAAATGTAACAATTCCTGTATAACTGCTAGAATGCAGTTCAAGAAATCAGGTGTTCTGCAAATCCATTGTTATGCACATAGGTGTAATTTAAAAAGGCTACATGAATAGATGGACTTCATAAACTTGATGCTCTTTGAAATTAAACTACCAATTCATCTAGAGCATCACCTGAATCATGATTGTAGGCTGAGGAAAAGAAGAACTTTGTGAGAGGAATGTGACATTTGTAGGCAGTGTAGGCAGTTGTTTTTGAGCTGTGTATTTCTTCCTGGATGTTAAGCTTTCTCACAAAAACAGTATGTTTAGTACCCCTGTTCAACAGCCTTGAGGTACATCAAAGGGCTGTTAGTTCATGACAAGTAAGAATGTGAATTTCCCTTGCTTTTCCAAACCCTATGGATAATCGGCTTTAGTCTAGGGCAGCTTAGAGACTGGAAGTCTCAAAGTGACATGGGCTACTTAATATGGTGGGAAAGTGACTCCCTGTTAATTAGTATTTTTGGTCATAGCTTATTTTGCGTTAGCTATCTCGAGTGCTTGTTACAGGTTTAAAGATGAACTTTGGAGGCCCGTTCAATACTATCACGCCTTCGGTCAGAAGTTAAGTTCACATGAAAAAAAGTAGACATCTGTTTTTCCACCCCTACTAGACCTGACTTAAAAGCTTTCATCAACTTATCTTTCAAACTTGGCTGCAGTGCCAGTTTTGTGTTGGTAAAGGGCTGAAAGAAGGTTAAAGTAAATATGCTATAGATTAGAGTGTGAAGAGTATTCTATCTTTTTGGAGTACGTTTTCTGACTTAATAAGAATGGAGGCCTATACGAAACACTTCTCCAGAGCCCCTGAGGTTGGGATCTTATAGCTGCAACTTCAATATTTAGAATAAATTGACACATTTGAGTTTGGGTTTACGTTTAAAACAGATGGCAAAAGAACTGAGAGCAGCCTGGCTACAAAATGCCCTTTAGGATGGCCTATTGCTGAGCTACCTCTACCCTCTTTTTCTTATTTTTGGGGAGAGAGGAAGGATATGCATCTCTTGACCTCTGTATTGGGCTCTTCATATGCAATGTTTCTTGCTTTTTGAAGCCTTAAGTTCTTCTTTAAGAGCTTATTTTATTTATATATATATATATATTTAGTTTTCTCAGGAGTTAGCACATAAACCAGTTTTACTGTGTGTATTCTCCTAGAAACAATCTCTAGCTTTGTGGAAAAAATCAATACTACCTTTTAGTGGCTTTCAGGAGCCCCTTCCAAATTCTCCAACTCTTCAATAAAAATCCGGCAGTGAGAATTGGCAGTGTTTGTCTTCTGTTCCTGGAAATTCAGAACATAGTCCCAGAATTTCTCAGAAAAAAATGGGATGATTTACTGTGTTTCCGTTCTTTTGCAATCTGTAGTCACAACAGTATTTATGTGCAGTGACTTGAACTCTTGGGGAAGATTTAGTTCTTTAACCCTTTGATGCGTTAATTGTACAAGTCTTAGTGACATAAATGGCAAAATGATGTTTTTCTTAGCTTCTAAAGATAAAATTCTAGGCATGAGGGAATTAGGTGTTCATCTTCTATTTTCTCCCTTCTGTTTATTTTCTCATAACCATGATGCTGTATTGACTTTCTGAATAATTAAGCTCCATAGAGTTTGGTTTTTGAGAACTGAATTCTTACTAGAGAAGAGACTTCTTCACATTGTACTCTATGTCTAGCTTTGCATAAAATGCACTACAAGTGCTTGCTCACAAAATAGAAAAGAATGGAAATTGTTTTTTACTCACATTTACAGCCTGATGGATTCAGGATTGGTCCAGTTGATCATAGTATTGCATGTTATGCTTGGGAAGCTTTGTGCCCTTCAAGATCAGGGAAATAAGCACTTAGTAGAAGTAATCAGAGTCTAACTAGTGTAATAAAAGCTTCCTCCTCTGTGCCGTTAGAATTGGAGTTGTGAAGAAAATTAATTGCTGTTAATACAACAGAGTTACACTTTGCCTTGAGCTGGATGTACAATGAAGTACAAGTTCTCTTGTTTTAGTAGGGCAGTTTTGACTCTTGTTTTCTGTGAAATCATACACTGAATTGAAAAGTATTTTTGGAGATTGTGTGGTCAAAGTCTGCAGCATCTTGAAGCAGCCTTGCAAAACAGATATAAACTCATCCCTGTGAATTGTGGGGCTTGGAGGTTATTTACTTTGATTAGGCGATTAAAGAGGGTATCTGTTTTAGCAGAAAGAAAGATAATCATATAATCATAGAATGGCTTTGGTTGGAAAGGATCTCAAGGATTATCAAGTTCCAAGCCCTCTGCCACAGACAGGTTTGCCAGCCGCTAGATCACATACTAAATCAGATTGCCCAGGGCCCCATCCAACCTGGCGTCAAACATCTCCAGTCATGGAGCATCAACAACCTCTCTGGGCAATCTGTTCCAGCACCTCCCCACTCTCTCAGTAAAAATCTTCCCCTGACACCTAATCTGGATCTCCCTTTCCCTTTTGTTTTGTTTCTATATACCCATGTAAAAAGTTGATTTCCCTCATGTTCATATACTGCCTTTAAACACTGGAAAGCCACAGTGAGTTCTCCCAACAGCCTTTCTTCATAGGAGTGGTGCTCCAGCCCTTGGATTGTCTTCACGACCCTCCTCTGGACCCTCTACAAAGGTTTCATATTTTTCCTGTTTTGTGGACCTCAGACTTTGACATGGTACTCCAGCTGGAGCCTCACGAGAGCAGAGGAGAGAGGGACAACCAGCTCCCTGCCTCTGATGGCCACCCTTCTTCTGAGGGAGACCAGGGTACCATTGACCTTCTGCACTGCAAGTGTGCATTTCTGGCTCATGTTAAACTTATCATCAGCCAGGACCCTTAAGTCCTTCTCACCATGGCTACTCTCAAGAAGTTCTTCTCCTAGTTTGTATGCATGTCTGGGGTTACCACTTGTTACTGGCCTCCACCCAGACATAGAGCCATTGACCACAGCTCTGACTGTGACCTTCAAACCAATTCCTTATCCACCAAGTAGTCTATCCTTGAAATTCGTGTATCTCTGGTTTAGAGATAAGGATGTGGTGAGGGACAATGTCAAAGGCCTTGCAGAAGTCCAGGTAGATTATATCAGTTGCCTTTCCTTTTTCTGTTGATGCTGTCACTCCATCATAGAAGGCCACTGTATTGGTCAGGCATGACCTGTCCTTGGTGAAGCCATGCTGACTGTCTTGGTGTACTGCTAATCCCTCGTGTGCTTCCAGGAGAATTCATTCCATGATCTTCCCAGGCACAGAGGTGAAGCTTATCAGCTTGTAGTTCACTGGATCGTCCTTCCTCCCTTTTGTGTTAATGCTAAGTGATGTTTCCCTATTTCCAGTCCCCAGGGACTTCATTGGACTGCTGTAACTTTTCAAATATGATGGAGGGCGTCTCAGCAGCTACATCAGTCAGCTCACTTAGGACCGTGGGATGCGTGTCATCTGGCCTCTTGGACTTGTAAACATTCAGTCTCTTGAGTTGGTCTCAGACTTTGTGGGGGGGGGGGAGGGGAGGGAGGAAGAAGGGGAAGAGAGAGGGAACTGATGGTTTGCTCTTCCAATTTCCATCTAGGGGTTCAGCAATGTGAGAAACCTGACTGACAGTGAAGATGGAGGCAAAGAACTCATTTAGTACCTCAGGCTTCTCTATATCTGTTGTATCCAGTTCTCCTTTCCCATTTAGCAGTAGAGACATGCTCGCTTTGGCCTGTTTCTTCTGACATATGTACGTGTAGCACTCCTTCTTGTTGTTTTTAACATCCCTCACCGAGTTCAATTCCATCTGTGCCTTGACCTTCCTAATCCCATCTCTGCAAGTCCAGTCCCTGTATTCTTCCCAGGTTATGTGATGTACCTCTGTACCACCAAATTACCTTGGTAGATACCAGAAACCTAATGTGTGTGTGACATAGTCTCATCTCTGCTACTTTAGGATAGAATAGTCTGATATTTAGTATCAGTATAGGTGTATTCACTCTTCTTATGTGAATAAAATGTCTTCATCCCTTTGTTAGAAAGCATGAAAAATCATTTGCAGAGCTTGTGTCCACGTCTTCTGAAAACCTATGAGGGCAGAGTTGTCAAGAGGAATGTTTTGCCCCGATGTCTGCCTGACACTGGAAAAACCTTCATTTATTAAGTGTCAAAGTGCCTAGAGAGAGTATGCAGATATTCTTTCCTACAATTTTTAAGATTCAGAATAGTGGTTTAATTTACCCTCTTTGGGCTTAAAAGTACAAGAGTTTGATCCAGAATTTTTTTGTGTGTGTCAACAGGGCAATGTAGATCAACCAGAGTGCACAAACAGGCTTTCAAAGTACTTGGTTGTGGCTGAGTGAAAAAACACCAGTGGCATTATTGAATTGCACCCTTCTACATAGAGTATGAAGAAATAAAGCTGAAATGTTGCTACTGCCAATGTAAGAAGTCATCAGATTTCTGAAATATGGTGTCAGTCAACAGTTATTTTGCTGATGATGCTCTTGTTTTAACAGTTTACATGGTGTATGTGGTGTATAGGGTTGACGGACTGCAGCAGACGTAAAGTACAAAGCGGTGAGAACATTAGTGAATGTTTTAACAGGATGTGTTGCCTCCAATATGAAGTTATGAAAACTGTCTCGCCAAGTGCAGATTGCAAATGTCTTTAACAGATAGAGTTGAAACTACTGAGTAGATTTTGTTGAAGAGCAACTGGAGCTGGATTTCTAGCCTTGGTCTACATTTTTGTTGGAAAGGTCTGTTAAAAGAATTGTCCCAGAAGCATTTTTTTTTTCCACTGACGTGGAAATTCAAGTGTGATATGCATGTGATCAGAATATACGAGGCAAAAGAAAGTCACAGAAATGTGTATTCTCCTTTGAAGCTTTTATAAAACTAGGTGGCTTTTCTTCTTAAATGTCCATCAGCTACTTCTTCTTTTAGTCATCAATTTTAGTTGGAAAAAAACCTGTACTTAACTGTTAGCACTTCTGCTTTTGTGTTCTAGTTTACACAGAAGTTGCTCAGCAAAACAAGACTTTCTTTAAAAAAAAGTTAGATGTTAACAAGAAAGTTCAGCACGTTAGATCCAGGGTTCATTATAATTATTTTCAACTCACCAAGAAAAAAAAGACTCAAAGCATTCTAATGGTCAAGCATCCCTCCTATGTACTACTGACATTACTACTTAAAGCAGTAAGGAAACAATCTAGATATTGGAAATCATGTGAGGAAATAACAGATAAAGAAGCTTAATTTTGTATCTTTCTATTAATGGTTTTATACTTATGCTTGGATAGTAGTAGGTAGATTCTATCTTTTAAATCCTCTTACATCATTTTATATGAACAGCCTCTGAGATTTATCTCTAGATTAAGCTCTAGTGTTTAAATCTCCAGAGTTTTTCTCAAGAGTCTCTTTGTCAGGCTCCTGGTATAGTAAGTCAGATTTAAAGTGCATTCACAACTGTTGGAAGATGTCTCCTTTATGCCATTCTTTTCCATTCAAATGTATGTAATTCACATGCTTGTTTATTTTTAGAAAGTCTCATAGCTACAGTCAAAAATTGATGACATAACTTCTAGGGAAAACTTAAACTTGCAAGACTACTTGGCAAGAAAATTTCCAGTTGTGTGAATGACAAGAAAATCATCAGAACTTGTCAGTATGGATTTACAAAGGGAAAATCATACTTAACTAACTTAATACAAGCATATGATAAAATGACCGGGCTGGTGTTTGAGGGGAGAGCAGTTAATATAATTTACCTAGACTCAGTAAAGCTTTCAACGCTCTCTCCTGGAAGTTAGTCATAGAGAATTTGTTGATGCATGAGTCAGATGAGTATGCAATGAGGCAGACTGAAAAATATCTGAATGGCTGGTCACAGAAGGCAGTGGTCAGTGGCATGAAGTCTTGCTGGAGAAGAGTAATGAGTGGAGTACCCCAAGGGTCACTACTGAGCCCAGTCCAGTTCAGTGTCTCCACTAGTGATCTGGACTGTGGGGCAAAGTATACCTTAAACGGGTTTGATGACACAAAGCCACGAGGTGTGGCTGATTCACCAGAGGGCCTTGCTGCCATTCAGAGAGACCTGGGCTGAAGAGATGGGCTGACAGAACCTCAGGAGATTCAGCAAGGGGAAGAGCAAAGTCCTGCACCTGGAGAGGAACAATACTCTTTTTGAAGAGGAAATATTGAATCTATCTATTTAAGATAGCTATGGTATAAGCATATGCAGGTTAATAACAACTCAAAATGCGAGAGAGAAGTTGATGTAAGATGGCTTCATACTTCAAAAATCTGTGTGCATAAAGCATAATTGAAATATTTAAAATTGACTTTACTGTAGTCAACTGGAATTACTTGAGTGATATTTGGGGAGAGTTGTTTTTAATGAACTTTTCTTCTGCAGATGTTCTGTGCTCCACTTATGAGGAAACAATAACTGCTGGAGACGACTTTATTTTTTTAAGAGGAATATCAGATTCCTGTGCATTTGGAGCTGTCACTTTTCAAAGAAAATGCTGTGGCTCAGATAATTCTGAGTGTTACTGTCCATGCCAGTTGGCTCTGACAAGCCATTTTTTGTCCTTGGTAAAGAACAGATATAATGTTGTGTTATACACAAGTATTTCTAAGAAATATATCTAGATGCAGACCTTGCTAAAAGTTATACCCAACAGATTTTTCTTGCCTTACACAGTCTAAAGGGAAACTGATCAAAGGAAGGATATTATTTCGTAAGCACTTATGCAATGGTGTTTTCCAGCCTAAAACAAAACTAACTAAACAACAACAACAAAAACCAAGCGAACAGAAACCCTTAATTCTGCGTGAAGTGTAACAAATTTGAGAGCAGAATTTTTCTATTTCTAAAACACAACTCTGGGTTAAATTTCCAAAGGTTATTGTTAATAGAGTGTCTTATGGCAGAGCTCATTTTGAATCTGTGCTTGCAGACCATCTCATTGTTAACTCTTAGTTCCCACAAAACTGCCATTTTAACAGGTTCTTTTCATTTCTAGCATTACAAGTATGTTCCTTACATGGAGAACACAAAATTGAACTAGGACTTCCTTTCTTGTTCTGGAGGAATTGGCTTTGCATTTCCAAGATGGAATTTTACCAAATTGCTTGGCTTTCAGGGAACCTTCACGTAGAAAGTAGCAAGTTATTGGTATTAATGGCCTTTCATGCTAGATAGTATTGATATTTTAATCTGAAGCCTTATGATACAGTGTTTTCTTTCTTGTCTTGAGTGAACAGCAAGCAATCAAATGTAGATCACAAATGTTAGCAAAGCTCTCAAGCATTACTGCTATTTTAAGATAGCTTTGGCTTGTGTACTATTGGTAAGATCAGCGTGCATGTTTGAAATTCTAGCCTCTACAGTGAAAAGACAAGCCCTCAGAAACAGCCAGTTGTTTTGGAGTGTACTTGTCCTTTGCAAACTGAGTGTTAAACAATGGCTTAAGACTCTACTACACACTGGCTGTAGCTCTTGATGTCTTACACGCTGGTTCCATTTTTTGACATAATTTTGGCAAGTAGGGAGAACCTGGCAGTCCTTCATGCTAGAGGCCTAAGCTTTAATAAAGCGCTTTAGTTATTAGCACAAGTAAATAGTTGTCCATTTGTGCTTCATTAATGCATATTAGTCATACAGTAAATACTGTCATTCTGGCAAGTTCCCCAGAATGCCGAATACTTCTGCCCAGTTCAGGAGGGGGTTTCTAACAAAGTGGTATTGGCACCTTTCTTGGAGAAGTTCTTGAAGCTATTAGTGTAGGAGTGTGACAGGCTGCTATTTCAGCTCACAGGGGTTTCTTTAAAACTGATACTTCAGTGGAGGCAAAGAAGTGTTTGTGTTTAATCTTCAACTGTTGTAGTGGATCCTTCTCAAGTTCATGGTTACCTTTTCTACAGTTTTCAGCTGTAGCTTGGGTATATTGCTTTGAAAAGTACAAATGAAACACTTCTCTAATTAAAGTAATGAAATATTCTGCAAGACTGACCAATCTTGTGACATTTTAGCTATATATTTGAAGAACCCAGCAAGTGCAATGACACGAGAAACTCAAAATGTAGCACAATGTGTGGTTTGTCTCTGCAGTCATCAGATTTCTCCTCTGATCACAGTGGTTTTAATTTTATATATTTATTTAAGGTGAGAGACCATCCTCACAGTGATATTGGGTCACTTGCTTAGCACCTTTCAATGCATCCTGTCTGGTCACATGGACTTGGTCCAGTTAGCTTGTGCCATCTGTAGCTTTCTTTTGGTGTGAAGGTTCACTCCCTCAGATACAGACACTGCTTGCAGATCTGGGAGACATGGGGGCAAACCTCAGTAGGAAAATGTGAGACAAAGATACCACGGATCTCTTGTGTCCTCAGCTGCTGTGTCCCATCCATAACTGAGTACTAAGTAGGCTAATTCTAGCCGTCCTTTTTTTCTTGCTTACCTATAGAAGCATTCCTTGTTGTTACTGCCATCTTTTGCTAGCTTCAGCTCTTCTGCTTGGATAATCTCTTGATATTCCTTATGCTTTGATCTTTGCATTTCAGCATTTGAGCTGAGGCAGGAGTTCCCTGTCCACTAACTGGCTTTCTGCCATTCCCCTGTAACTTTCTGCATGCTGTTCTTGTGCTTTGAGAAGGCTGTTCTTGGAGATCAGCTTGTTCTCTTGGGACCTGTGGACTTTCAGGGCAGTCTCCCATGGGAACCTGGCAAGCAGGTCCTTGAGCAAGCCAAAAACTGCTTTCTTGCAGTCCGGGACTGAAATTCTGCTAGTAGTCTTACTCCCTTCATCTGAGAATGCTATTGGGCTGCCATCAACTTCTTCCTCCAAGTGGTTGTTCTCTGCCTGTGAGTCAGCTTTGTTAGCTTGTTGGTACAGCAGTGTGCTTCTCTGGTTGCCCTGTTGATCGCTTGTGTAGTGAAGTTATTTTCAGCCCATACCAGAAATCTTTCCAGTGTGCAGTGGTATTTGCATGTGGAACTGCACTGTTTGCTCGTAAGTGGGTGAAAAATGTGATTTAGCTGACCTGTCTCCAGTCATCCCCTCTATCTGGCTGCAAAAATGAACGTATTTTGGCTTGGGTGAGGCAGGTACTATCAACTTTCAATTTCTCCAAGATGGTGCAGGCTTCTTGGAAGCAACCATTGAGATGGGAAACATGAACATGAGAGAAGCAAAAGAAGAACGTAAGGGCCCATGGCCTAGGTGCCTCCTTGCCCACTGATGTCCTTTGTGGCTACCCAGCCAAGTATTTCATAGACTGGCTTGAATTGAAAGGGATCACCTAGTTTTACCTATCCCTCCCATGGGAAGGGCTGCCACCCACTAGACCAGGCTACCCAGAGCCCCATCCAACCTGGTCTTGAGTGCCTCCAGGGTTGGGGCACCCACAGCTTTCTCTGTGCCAGTGCCACTCTGCCTTCTGAGTAAAGAATTTCCTCCTAACATCTAATCTGAAACTCCCTTCTTATAGGTTAAAGCCATTCTTCCTTGTCCTTGTTTTGGTACTCAGTCTCTAATCACAGCATGCTGCTACCTTCTTTGGTACTTACCTTCTTTTCCAGAGTTTAGATTGAAGCAGGCTCTCTCCACACTGCCTTTTCTGAGGATGTACTGCCAGCCATATCTCCCCTGACTCAGCCTGGGGGCAGCATGGGGAATCTATTCCTTGCTAAGTGCTTTGTGAGCCTTGGCACTGAAGGTTCTGAGATTTAAAGTAAAGAAGTAATAAGAAGTTAGAACTCCTTATGAACTTGGGGTTTTTCGAACTGAGTACTATCTTCAATGTGTGAGATGGTCATTTCATATGTTTTGTAGCTGGAGGCACTTGCAGAGCTTGTTCTCTGAGATGAATATGAGTTATAACTTTGAAGTGCCCATTTCTCTACTTCTGACCAAATGGAATAGGCTAGTGTGTTGTAAGTTCACTGAGAGAAGTACCTTCCTGCATGCACGCTGATGAAACGTCTCCATAGAGTATTTCTTTTTTCTGGCATGAGCAAATGGTTACCCAAGAGTGCTAAGCATCTCCTGAAAAAGACATCCTTTGTGTTCTTGTTTTTCCGGAGTTCTTTATGTCCTCAAAATTGTGATAAACTGCTGGTAGTTGAATGTGAATTGGCTGGATAGTTTAGTCACAAACCATAACTGCTATGCTGGATGAGAGTACGTTGGAAAAATAGTTTTCTGACAGCATGTCTTTTAGAGTATGGCTTGCCCTGTGGATTAAAATAAACTCAAACCCACAAGACCAGAAACTTTTCATCAAACTTATCCCACTAGCAAATTCTGAAACAAGGAATATTGACACAATAATACACATTTCTAGGATGCAAGATTACATGCATGCTGTCAGTATTGTGGTGCTGTGCTAATAAGCTCCCAAGAAATTTGTCACAATTAACTTTAATTTTTTTAGCTATTTGTGCTCAAGACAACTGTATTCAGAGGTGCCTTCTTTCACAGTTTGCTTCTGAAGCCAAGTTCAAAGTCTTTCTTCTCTTCCTAATCCTACAATTTTTGTAGATTTTTGGGTTTTTAAATCTCCAATTTGTCTTTAATCTCAGCAAGAATATTTTCCACTACCTTTATTCTGTAGATCTTCATTTTTTGATTGGAAAAAGAAAATGCTGAAAACCAGAGGGAGCAGTATCATAAATACTGATGGTGCTGCTTAAGTTACCAGCCTGAACCCCACAGCTGATCATTAGCTTAGCTGAAGCCAGGTGACTGCTTGTATGGAAGCACCTACCCGGTGACCTGCAAAGTCATTTCCTCCAGTATCTTCAGTGATGCTTTCAGGGAAGAGGGGACCCTACCTTTCCATGGAAGGAACATTATAATGCCATTTGACAGAGACATTCTTATGGTTAGCAGCTGTAGCACTGCTGAAACAAGTGCAGTCAGGTAGTGCTAGTGTTTTACTAGGGGATTTCATAAGCTTTTCTGTTGACCAGCTTTGCGTTGTCTGTTGAAATGCATCCCCAGTTGAAGACTGTGTACCTGTGCCTGTCTTGTTTGGGTTGGTTATCTGGTTTTGTAGTTTTTGGCACTCTGTTCCTTCATCCAGTGTCACACTGGCAATTATGAACACTCTTTGATCTATCAAGGCCTTAACATAGCTTAATTCTCAGAGGATTTATACAGAATTAAAGCAGATGTTGTTAACAGTGTTGCTGAGTAGGTTCAGAAGTGCCGTGAGTAACTTGGTTGGAGGTGCCCCGCTGTTCTCTTGACATATTTATGGTGCAAACAGCAAGTTTTAAAATGAAGCGAAAACAAAACCTTCCTAATTTGAGAAGGTGATGGACAGTCTTGCTGTTAGCAAGCAGGTTTAGGTGGGTTTTTTTCTTCCCCAAGTACCAATTTGTGCAAAAACTAAAGATTTATGCGCTGCATTGGATTTTCTTGGGACAGCTTGCACCTTCGCATGTAATTAGTTACTATTTAAATGCAAACGGCTAAGCTTTTGAGAATTTTCTTTCTTTGGAGAATGTTAAGTCACTGAAGGTTTTCTGATAAAGTCATCTTGTTGGTGCAAGATAACTGGTAGAGCACACTTCTCTTAAAAAAAGGGGGACACATGGCAGTCCCTACTGAGAACTTGTGTGTAGCAGCATAGTTTGTATTGGAATTACTGTTCAACTGTTGGTAACGTTTGAGAGCGGTGACTTCAAATCTAATAAACATCGTTACTCGAGATTTCTTTTAATGAAAATTGCGTTGGTCACTGGTGTGAAAGTTGTAGTGATCTCACTTTCTTAAAACTCTGGAAGTGAAATGAGATTCAGACATAAAGAAATGCAGAAATACATGCACATTCTTGATTAGTTATAAAGTTGGTTTATTTCCGAAGGCTTACAATATAAATACAATATTTGTGTTGTGTTGTTTGTTTGTTTTTTTTTTTTAACTACCCATACGTTGTAGACTATTCTTTACAATCCATAATTTACTTTGCAAGCAATGCAAAGTGTGAAACCCTGGTGTTTGCTTAGCACAACGGTCCATCTCTGCACAAGATATGATGCGGGATTGCTAATGGTGGAAGACATGATTGTTGTGAGATGTCTGTGGGTTTTTTATCCTACATCTGAGATTGTTTAGTACTTTTGGGACTTGCTGTTCTGGAGATGCTTAAAGAGCCAGTTCTGTATCTAACTGAGGACAAGCAACCTGAGCTGCAGCTGTTCTTTTCTAGGGTATGCAGTTAGTTGAAGGGTCAGACTCACCATGTAGCAAGAAGATGTATGGCCAGTACAATGGGGATCGTATGCTTGATTGGATAGGACATCTACTTCTAGACCTAGTTAAATTACTTAACTGGTATTAAGAATCAGCCTTCAAGCATGCCCAAAATTACAAACATTTATTAAATAGGTTAGAAATTAGGAAAAGACCATATAAATAATCATTGAAGCAAGTAAGAATATCAATCTTGTATATCAATTTAATGCAGTATTTGGAATTCATCATGTTTCAAATTTGAAGTTCCTAAGAGTGATCTCATTAGCACATTGAAGGATACTTTGTTAGCTAGTGTCTGGTGAGCTTTGGAGGTCTCTGTGTGCATGGTGGCACATACCTGTGGGAGAGTTATTGCTTCACCATCTCTGCCAGTGGTTATAAGGAACTGCCTTCACCTTCCCGAAAGGGCTCAAATCATCCGCACACCTGAGCCAACAAGAAGACAAAAAGGGACAGTACTGTTGTTTTTAAGCAAACAAACCCATATTTGAGTGGCAGAAATTCTTTTCTTTTGTGTTTTATGCTGCTGCCGTTCCATTGTTAGTATTTCATCACTCTTGAGTTTTCAGAGAAAATAACCTATGAGTGACAATGCTTCAATATAATTTAGGTTATCTGGCTGTAGCTGCTACTTCCCAGAGTGTACAGGCTTGAATGCCTTATCCTTAAAGAGCTTGTGCTTACATATAAATGTTAATACCTACAACCTAGGTAGAATCTTCCTTTCTCCTCTCTCTTCCCTCCCCTGCTCCTCTGGCCTGAGACACCCGAGTGCGTTGCTCTGTTGCCAAATCTCAGAGGCCACCGGGTCGGGTCATCTCTCCAAGCACTGAGCTTCCCAAGGTTAATGCAGGGCAGCGTCAGCCTCAGGCTGGGACAGACTGTCCAAGGCGGTTCGTAGAACGTCTCCGTTCACTTCGTGCAAGGCTGCCTTCCAGACCTGGCTCAAAAGCCAGCGTTCTTAGAAGCAGCATTGCTATAATCAGAGCTGTAGTGGAGGTGATGCCAAAGTGAACAGACAAGCTACCTTGTATTTCACAGGTCTGATGAGCGTGGGGAGACCAGCAGGTTAGAAATGATTGTCCTATGCATTCTTTCTATATGTTAGAAAGTAGCAACGCTGTCATGGGTGGCAGAATTTAGTCTATTAAATACCAGTTCTTCAGTAGTAAAATGATGCTGAACTTACTAGAAAGCCTCTTTAAAATAATAGAGGAATATGATGTCTTATTGTAGTTGATTTTATGTTTTGAGTAACAAAATTCAATTAGTCTGCATAATTTCTGTTGGCAGAATACAGTTCTTTCACAGAAAATACATCTTCCAGAGACTGTTGGTGGAGTCAATATTGACCAAAACTGAAGAGCTTAGAACGTGCAGTAAAAAAGCATTTTGGTAGCTTTGTCAGTAGCAGGACCTTGCCTTGGAGGTCAGGAAAATTTATGGATAAGTACAGGCTAAAGATTCATTCTCAGGTTCTATGGACACCAATTGAAGAAACACATTTTCCACATAAGCATGTAATTATCCACCATAAAGATCTCAGATCAATTGCCATTTTGTAATACTAAAATTGCTTAGTGGTAGAAGTGGAAAGGAGCTGAGTGTATGTATCAAAAAAGAAGCAGACATAAGAAAGTAAATGTTTCATTTTTGTGAGTGCTTTCTAGCATAAGACAGCTCTGAGAAGTGTTTGCGTTCATTGAGAATCTTGCGCTTGTTTCTTTTCTATATTTCAAGACTTTATTTTAGCTGTAAACTATGTAAACTGTCTCTTAACAGCCAGAATGGTTTTAGACTCATTAAAAATAGAACAAAGCTTTTAGCATTTCTAAGCCTGTCAGTTGGATTTGCTTCTTGCTAGCTGATTAAAAGGCAACAAGCATGATGCGCTGGATTTCTTCTACCCTAATAAATGACACTATGGTCCATAGAGTGCACACGGTGGAATATACTATCCATTTTCTCTGTGAGGAGAATCTGGGAGACAGCTGAATTCTTGCAGAAGTGGTTAATTTATACTAAAAGAGAACTGCTATAATGAAAAAAAATTAGTTTGACTTAACTCTTGGCAAATTATAGGTACAGTAGGGTTGCAAGCCCTGCTAATACCAGTTTTACCATGACTAGCCTATAGAAGTGGCACTTGCAAAGCTAGCATGTATGTATGCTGAAGGGTTGCATTGCTAACTCCAGGGTACAGAGAAAAGTCTTTTGCAAACAGACTGCCAAATATGTTGGGAGGATGTTAATCGTGGTCCAGCTCTTGCAACAGTAGTTGTCCTTTTTTCTGGGATTTGGGACTGAAGAGCCACTTTTATTTATTTATTTATTTATTTATTTTAATGATGAAATTGAGTAGTAGTTAGTGGTATCTCCTAGTGTGAAGCAATGCTGCCAGGGTAGCAGCTGTAGTGCAGGTAGTGACAAGTCCCGTAACTAGAAATACTCCTTAAAATAAATTTGAAACACCCTCAGAAAAAAACTTTCGGGCTCAGCTATACCAGCGTGTTGTATAACTGTATCAGTCCGTGTATTTAAGAAAGCTGTTTTCCTTGATGTAGGAGAAGAAATGCTTTTCTAAATGGGGGCATGCTCACTATGGGGTTTAGGTGCTGACAGGCTCCGAAGCCCCAATTTTTGCTGACTGGAAGGACTTTCTGGGCAGTGGGGTATTAAAACCCAGAAGGGGGTCAGGAGAGAAGTTCTTCCAAGGACAGACTGGCAAGCATTTCTGCCTTCTGTGTATCATGGGATGTAATATAATTCCTGTGATCACAACTTCATTTAACAAATTCCCTGCCACTGCGGAGACATAAACCATGGACGCAGGTCTGTCTGTCAGTCTCTCATTTTCTTTCTATCTTTAGTAATTCCAGATATGTTGTGTTTCTTGTAGCTTTTGCATATGTATGTGGCGAGCTGTTAAATCTGTTGAGGGTTGTGTGAACATGAGGATAGTGATAGTTCTGTGCACCCTGCCAGGTTATTGCCTGCTTTCTGTGATTCTCAGCCTCTGTGCTCAGAAGTGCTGTGGTGTGTCAGGTGGAGTACAGAATGGAGCATGCTGCAAGCTTTGCTGCTCAGATAATCCCAAACTGGGTTTATTTGTTGCTGGCCCCTGGGTTTATCACTGTCAGTCTTAACAGAAGTCTTGTAAAATCAGAAAAATTCCAGCAGTTGGTGGTTTTGCTAGCTCAGGACAGAGCCTGACTTTTGACAGAGCTAAGTGGCTGTATTTTAAGCCCTTGTTTGTACAAGCTCTCTTAGCAATAGGAATGCTAAAATTTTAGGTTCACAGTTACACTGTTGACTTACTGAGCCTTTCACTTGGCTCTTACTTAGTCAAATGACAGTAGTTTAGAGGCAGGAAACCTAGTTACATCTCCTTAATTATGTAATATGTGGGTTGTCTTTGCTCTGAAGTTTTTTGCCTGGTGTGCAAAGCCTTTTTATTTTTCTCCTTGTTTCTGCTGCATGTTAAGCACTGGCCCAGAGAAGATGTGACTGATGCCATAAGAAAAGGGAGCAGGGAATATTTTTGAGTAAATTTGAAATCGTATGCAAAGTGGCGACATTGGGCAAACCTGAGCCTGGCTTTTCCCTCACAACTGTGCTTGAGAAAAAATTCCTCAGAGTCTGGGTTAACAGTGATAAGGTAGGCTGAAAACACGTTGTACCAAGCAGCTATCTGCAGGGGAACTGTGCTGCTGTATTTAGCTGCAGAAAAGCTCAATGACGTGCATCTTTTAAGGAAGTGTTGTGTGTTACCAGTTGATCTCAACTGTCGAGTTTAGATTAGAACCTGAACACTGAGTTGGCTCTGTTGGGTGGATTTCGTCCTGTAATAGTCCTGTGAAGGCATATGTGTAGACTGAGGGTCTGTGGTAGAACCAAAACTGTGTCGATGGCTGCGTGTACCAGAAAGCTATAGAAAAGTTAAATTAGTGAGTAGCTGACTGCTTGGTTCCTACTGTAATAGACTCTGTATATCTAATACTTTACATAGACCAAAGCTGCAAACCTGTGGTGTGTGGGGAAAAAAATAAATGAAAGCATAGCTTGGGAAAAAAAGTGCAGAGTTCTTTCATTTTCATGCAAATAGTGTTTCATTTGTGAAGAAAAGAATTGCAGGATATGGTCCTCAGGAGAAATGCTTCTTAATCTGTTTATTGCCTAAAGAAATTACAGGAGCATGCAAAGAACAGCAATACTGGGTCAGATGCAGAGGCAGGTGAACAATTCTTTGCCCTTTGATTCAGAGTAAGAAGTTGTAGGTATTTGTCCTTTCCCTGCTTCTGTGTTCCCCGGGCCAAGAGTTGTCTACTCTTTAGCTGTTTTTGGCAGATTCTTCCTGAGTGTATTTCAGTAATGGCATGTGCTTTGCAATATTTTCTTGAACCTG
The DNA here is from genome assembly GCF_039878825.1 of Excalfactoria chinensis. Classification (NCBI taxonomy): domain Eukaryota; kingdom Metazoa; phylum Chordata; class Aves; order Galliformes; family Phasianidae; genus Excalfactoria; species Excalfactoria chinensis. The sequence continues at coordinate 65,095,209 of NC_092826.1, forward strand.
TACTAAAAGAATACTTGATTCTGCTTCACACAAGTAGCCTAAAACAGGGTAAAGCTAAGGTGATTCAGGTAATGACCTGGCTTATCTTCTGTTTATGCTTGACTAGTTTTGAAACATCTACTTGGTATGATTAAGTCACATCGCCAGGTAGGGAGCTACCGTTGCTGTAGGAGTGCTTGTGTGTAAACTGAGGCGTATCTGTGTTGATAGTCTCAAACCACAGTGGAACCCGTCAGCATGTCTGACTTGACTCTGTTGTGCTGGACAGTGTACAAACATCAGAAGTATGTCATGATCTTAATTTGTCACTGTGGGATTGTTGGCATGAGTATATGCGTGACTCTTGTTCAATTGAACCTTTTGTTCAGGGGCACGGCTGTATGGGTTTGCAGACAGCTACAGTAAATCTAAAACCGGGGACTGTCATCTTGGTGGTCTGGATGTCCACAGTTTGGGCACAGTCCCAGGAGCTTCCGAGAAGCTGCTGTCGCTGGTAGCCTTCCTTAATCTCTTCAACTTCTAGTGACTGCTTAAGTTAGAAAAAGCTGAAGTGTTCAAGAAAAGGGGATTTCCAGACCTCAAGAAAAAGCTACTCTGTCTCAGCTGAATTCAGGTCCTTTTTGTGCAAAGAAGTGGGGGAGAAGGGAAGTGTGGGCAGTGCTTTATTATTCATACTTTTGGACCTCCTCCTATCTAAGCCCTATTTAAGATTAGCCTGACTGACTAGATAACCACCTCTGGAGGAACCAGGATGAGAGTAGCAGCAGTACAGTGGTCAGCTGTATGATGTCTCATGCTGGTAGCTGTTGTTCCAAGCAAACACTGAGCTTAACTGCAGGCAGGAACAGTAGCATGGGGAGCCAAGGCAGCAAGTGGAGAACACTTGTGCAGAGCTACAGCAATATGCAGTTGACTGATTCTATGATTTAAATACCAGATCCAATATTTTCTTTGATAACTGAAATACTTATGCTAGCAAAAATAGCAGCAGACACAGTTATTGAACTTGAAGGAGTGTACCATGAAAGGCTTGGTTATAGATTGAAAAATGGATCCAGCTTGTCTGGGTTACTGATACAAAGAGATAACACTCTCTATGAATGGACTTTGGCTCTTGGTGTGATGCCAGCATGGAACATTCTGCATTGCGGTTTACAAAAGGACGTTGAAATCTAACCTATAATGCCAGTGTTTGGCTATATAAAATGCTAACTGCTTTAAGAGACTCTATAAAAATAAACCATGCTTCAGATCCTTCTCACACTTTTGCTAGTCACTTGATTAAATCATCCTTGGTCACAGATGCTGACTGACAGAGAAAATAGTATGTGCAAACAAGTTAGTGAGGGCTAATGCCTCAACTAGCTTCTAAAAATACAGTAATAGCTGGATGGTACAGTAAGTTAAGTAACATGCATTAATTTCGTATTGAGAGCGTTTATTGGAAGAGACGAGGGATCTGGGGATTAAAACATGGTGGAACACGTGATCTATGGGGAGCCTGGTTTCAGCAGGGGGGCAGTGATGGGCCAAAGCAGGTGCCTGTGTGCTGCGGGGCCTGGGCCGTGACTGTGCTCCTGACGAGGCCGTGCTGGGGCTGTGCCACAGCACCTTGGCACAGAGCTGCTATAACATTTTTTTTCCCCCTTCATTTCTTCCATTTAACCTCGTTCCCGTGTCTGTCTGATCTCTGCTGCAGCTGGCGAGTTGCCATTATTTGTCTTTGAAAAACTGACATAAATAGATTCTGGAGGGTCATGTGAAACTATCATGAGCTTTTAAAAATTGCCCAGTGCTTACCTTTCCTCGGCTGCCCGCATTGCATTTGCAGGTGTGGTTTTGTTTATGCAGGCCTGCTGCTTTACTTTAGCAACAGGGTTGTGCTGGCCCTGAGCACCCAGAGGAAACCTTTTGCTCTGTGCTTAGCTCAAGCTTTAGGGAAACTGCAGATCTGAGTGAGGGCTGCATGTTTTGAAACAGGCAGGGGCATCCCATTGCTGGCCTAGGAACTGAAACTTCTGCTTCTGAAAACACTGATTTATTTATTATACTGTGATCTTAGATTAAACTTTATGAATAAGGCCTATGGTTTTCAACGTCTTCTGGTGCAACTGTGAGGTTATACCAGAGGAGGGATATGCTGTTCCTCTAAATTATTGGCAACTTCTTGTTAAAAATCTGTTTTAATTGAGGAGTTATGTGCTTGCAGTCAGCTGTGAGCCTTCATCTCTGAAATGTCTTCTGCATTAACCATTGTGTGTAGTGCTGTGAAAACCCCAAAGTAAAAAAGATGCGTTCCAACCACATCTTACCTCCATTACACTCTGTAGAAGCAAGGACTTTGCCTTTCAGCAAGGGCTTTTATGTGTTGGGACAGCTGAAAGCACCTTATGCTTGCAACAGATAGATAGCTTACAACCGTTTTTCTTGTTTCTCTTGTAATTTCTATTAGTGTGACCTGTTGCTCTCCTCTAGCCATGGGGCAGTGTACATCTGCATTCCTAAGTTGTCCACACTTGTCTCCAGGAGGGGAACTGAGGCTTCTCAACTGCAGCTGTGGGTTTTATCTGTTTCACAAACATACACGATACTGAGTTTCACAGATGGAAGTGTATGAAGATGAGCTCTGTGCTGAGGGGAAAGATGCTTTGCTTTATTCTCAGTGCCTGCAATGTTCAGCTCAGACTATGTACTGGGTTTGAAATAACTGAGGAGCAATCAGCTTCAGCTGTGAGTTTTGATTGAAACTTTTCCTATATAAACTTGCCCACTTTTGCCCTTGGAGCCTTTGAAGGATTTAAGCTAAACTTCTTGGTGACCAGGCTCTTTGTTTTCTACGTGATTTCTGCTTCCTGCAGTTATTTTTTCATGCTGTTAGTCCCAACTGTCCTGCCTGAAATTGGAAATTGATTTCTTCTGGTCCAGGTCAGTGCTGAGTGTGTGTTCCCCAGAGGAAAAAAAAACTATGGAAAGTGAGATCTGAAGGGTGGAAGGAGGTAGCCAACATGGAGTGAGAAGGCTGAGTGGTCTCAGTTTTATCTGGCATAGATAGATATCGTGTGTATCTTGTCATATATTATTTATTTATAAGAGCCTCACTTAGTCATGCCAGTGCTGATAGTTCTTGTTTTGTGGGAGCCTGTGGGTCTCTGAATTGGTCCCCAGTGGTGCTGTCTCTAAAGGCACTCATGGGTTGTGCTTGATCCTTTTAGTTATCAATCAGTTCTTTAAGCAAAGCTCAAATATGCCTTTTGAGGCAGTCTCTCTGATGAGCAGATAATATAATTTATTTAATATCCTATCTAACTATTTACCTTCTTATCCCCAACACTGTGTACATTCTGATTTTGATCATTAGCTTATATTGTTAAGCTAGAACTGCTGAGTTTAGCTCACAGTTGCACGTAGTTGAAGTGCTGCTCAGAGTCTGTGTCCTTAGTCTGCCGTAATTATGTAATTTGCCATGAAGGTTGTTCCTGTGCTTTGACATACGTACCATTGTGTATTTATTTCACACTTGGGACACAGTAAGTTATGTATATCGTGAGCAGTTATCTATTTGTGCAGTCAACTCCATGTACATGCTTTTGTTCCTCCTCATAACACTGAACTGGTATATACAAAGATATACGAGCTTTGTAAAACTGTACCAGCTCTAAATTTCCTACTTATATTTCTGAAACCCGTGGTGACTTATCTTGCTTTTTTGTTGTTGTTGTTTATTTTTCAATTTTCCTGCTTTTTCTTAGTCTTAATTTTTGGCAAGCCCTGTGAGAAACCGTGGTATTTTAGACTTAGCCAAATTCAGTCTGTGTTAAAACTTTGTGAAACCTGATCTTGTGAGAGTTCTAGTATGAAAAAAATTCAGGTTGGCATCCAGAACCATGGATGTTTATCTGAATTGAACTTCTGATTCCTCTCGAGGTTTGGTAGTTCACTACTGAATCTGTTTCAGTCCAGTTAATTAGTTACAAACCCCTAAGCCACAGAGCTGGAATTAAAGAAAACAAAACCCCAAGCCTCCGCATAATTTGATGCAAGAAGAAACTTCTGTTGAACTGGGAAATGCATTTACATAGCTATTTCCCATTTTGAAATGTCAAATTGACATCCAAATGAGCCATCGGCATAGTCATTTGTTCTGGATTTTTGCTGCCTGTATTACTGTAGCTGACCAGTATCCCCTCTGTATGCTAACTTGTTCTTTTCCCCATTCTCCAATATTGGTTTCTGCTTTGAGAGATACAGCAGAGATTTTTCTTGTGTCAGCATTATTGGCTCTATGCAGTCTAGCTTACAGAGAGCAGTGTGCCTGTTTTCACTGAGATTTTTCTGTCTTTTTCTTCTTAGGACAATGTAGATCAGACTTCAGCTCATGGTCGGCGGGATCTGGTGGAACCAGGTTTCCAGGAACCGTCTAATCGCATGTCACTAAATCACCAAGGTAAGGAATGATGAGTGGGAATCAGTCTCCTTGAAGGAAAAGTGGTGAATATGAAGAGAAAGTTTTGTGTCCATTGTGCATTTTTTCCTTTTCATTTATGAAATTAAGCTCTGGGTGGTTGGAGTAGAAGAGCTGGAGATGTTGGGTTTTTCATCACAACTGTGCTGTGAGATGTGGATGAAGTTGGCTAAGCACCTATTTAGAATCTGAAGTATTGTAGGTCTTGTAGCTCAAGCTTAGTTTACTAGCCTGAGCAGAAGGAATGTTCTGTTTTTACAGGAGTGATGAAATTTAATTCAGTATTTGCAGTGTTTGGAAAAAAAAAAAAAAGCAAATAAAACAATAGAAACTTCAGACACCTTAAAAAAGAAGAAATAAATGAAAAAAAAAAAAGATATTTACTGTCATGGTGGGGGAGGGGGGACTATTTAGCTCACCTCCAGTTTTTGTTGTCTTAGAAATAATGAATAATGGAAAGTGCTGTCTTAATCAGTGAGCAATCTTATCTTTAGGGTTCCTGATGGCTTAACTTGGAATCAAGCCCTCGAACCTTGTCTTCTAAAAGTCACATGCTTAACTCTTCTTTTAAAAATCCAGCTTATTTCATTTGCCAAGGGTAGCAAGACTGGAATTTCGTGACTTGTGGGTCCTCAATATTACTTAGGTTTCAAACATATTGAGTAACTCTCACCTTAGATTTTCTGGTTTAAAGGTTTACTTTCCATTAAATGTAGGAAATAACAGGTTGTCCCAAAGAAAAATCTAAAACTTATTATCAGAAGCAGTGGGTTGTAGAATGCTTTCATGCATTACAATTCCTTTGGACATAGCATTAATTTCCCCTACCTTGAGATGTGCAAATCCTGGAGCAGATTTATGTAGGTGATTTCTTCTGAAGCTGTTTGTGAATGTCTCCTTTTAATTAAGGATTATTTTTAACACTTTTGGTGTGGTTTAACTCATGCTGTAGACTGAGAGTAAATATGGCTGCTGCTTGTGCAGTCTGAATAGATATTGAAAAGGCGGGTAGCATTGCATTTTGATGACCAAGTATGAGCTTTGTAGCCTGACATCTTCCTAGCAGGGTAATACTTTTCAGGTCTTTCTGTTCCTCTAGCAATGTATAATACTGAATGGATCCATATGGGGTCACCTGGAGTATGGCTCTGCTTGCACTGCATGGAGTCAAATGTCTGCGCAAAATGGTCCAAACTGATTTCCAAAGTACATGTCTTCGCACAGAATGCTTTTAATGGAGGGTACTGGTAGTTAAAGGCCTAAGTCGGGACACAGCTGTTATTCCCAATAGTTTCTGAAGTTAATTTTTCTGTTTGTTTTTAGTGTATACACTTGTAATTCATACCTGACCACCTTGATCAGTCAGCACAGCAGATTTGCCAGTTTCTTTTGAACATTAACTTATAGCCCTTTGCTTTTTACTCAAGCAGTTTTGGTACAAGCACTTACAATTCTGAACCAGACCCTGCTTTCCACAGCCTATAAAAATGGTGATTAGCTTCCTCTGAGGCATCTGAATCTTTTCTACACAAGCTGGAAAAAGAGCATGCAAGTGGAGACTGAGATATCCCTGCCAACTGTCCCTGCATGAATAAGCTCTTTCTTGTGAAGGGTATTTCAAGTACGTGTTTCCTGCTGAATCATTCTTTTACTCAAGCAGATGCTGATTTGGTTGCAGAGAATGCTTTACATAAAGCAAAGAGTCTTAAAATACTCAGGTTTTATGTAAAACAAATGTTGGAAGTTGAGTGCAGATGGAATTATATTTTTTTAATGAATAGGTTAATAGCTGCTTATGTATAGAAAAGCTAATAACATACATTTTTTTGATCTACAACTATTATGTAGTCTTCACTTTCCATCAATTATGCAAGTAAGTATAATAAAGATACTAAACACAGGTAATAGGAACTAGGATTTCTTACCTATATTCCCAAAAGCTACTTCATAAATAAAACTAAAACTTCATCTAGTGGAACAGTATTAACATTCAGTGAAGTAAAGAAGCAGATACACTTCAGCTACTGACTAAAAGCTGCAAGAAGTCCATCAGGACTTTTTGTCCACCAGAGAAAGTCCAACAGCCAGTATTTAACAGTTAATAGGTAGCAAGTCAAGTATTTCCTAAGCAGTCATTCAGAAGATATAGTGAATACTAGAGCATGGAGAAGAAAAATGTTTGAACTGTGGCATTTCCTGAGGAATTAAGGAAAGAGGCATGGAAGTGGGCAGAATGATTATTTACCATCTTTAAACCCACAGAGAGGAAGGGCAAGTAAAAGCATGCTCGGTGGCGGAGGGAAACAATCATTTAATTTTTTCCCAAGGAATGTGAAGATGGAGCCTACTTAGCCATGTCTCAGTTCTGTAAAACTCTTAGTGCTTGCATATCCTTCATATTTCACATTGACAGGGATGCTTGCAGCATTCATGCCCTGTCCAGGACCTAAATGGAAATTGTCAAGGTTATTTTAGTCTGCATTCATTTGCATTCAAGAGTTCAGAATACTGAGGTAGTGTTCTAGAGTCCTTATTGGAGCCCATCAGCTCCAGCACTCATTGCTCCTGCCCCATCCTGAGCATTCTCCTTTCTTTCCAAGCATCAGGTAGCTCAGCCTTATTCCCCTTGGTTGAGTGCACCCACGATTGGGTGCCACAGGAGTTGTTCTTCAGTGTGCTTTGTTAGCAAGATAAAGTAACTTAATTGATTTCCCTGTGCTAGCTAGCAGCAGCCTTGCTGTATGGAATATGATAGCAAAATACAACATACTACAGAACATACTACATACTACAACATACTACAGAAAACTGGAAAAACAACTACATTTGTTTACCCTTAGACTTCAGGGGGTGAGCTTAACCTGCACTGCTGTGCCACTGCTGTTTCTCTTCGTACTTCTGGGCTTTTCTTCATCGAGATGTTTCAGAGCTCATATTTCTGTTTGGTTTTCTAACAAGCAGTAATTTATGCCAACTCCAGTCCCAGCAGTGAGGTTTATGGGCAGCACCTTTTATTAATACTTGACGTACTTTGAGATACTGTACCTAATTATAATTCAGGATTTTGAAGTTAGGCATAAATAAGATGCATTCTGTCACCTGAACTTTTAATTGAAGTATTAATCATGCAGTTCTAGTGCTTTCTTTATTTGTTCTTGTAGAGATGATTGTCAGTATCTGTACAAATGCATTTTGCGATGGGCCTGCAGTGAAAGATTCATCTTCCTTTTAGTTCTGCATTTGTTCTCTCGGTAGCTGTTTCATCTGTTGTTGGACTTGATGGTTTTTGTCCCAGGAGTTCCCAGAGAGAGCTGAGCTGAATGCTGCCATGCCTCTGGCTTTGGCAGCAGTGAGATGAGTTGTTAAGAGTCAACAGTAAGCTCACCCTTTGGTCTTTTTTGGCTGTCTGTGATAGAAAGCTTGCCTACAGTGAGGTGGTGAACGTGTTGCAATTGGTCAGTGTTACCCTTGGCTTCTACTTGATAGGGAGCTTCTGCAGAGGAGATTCCAGTCAGTGATGGTGGAATCTACCATTCTAACATGCTTCATGCTTTGAGTATGTAAATAAATAAGGATTTTTGAATGTCTGGGTGTAGATTAAGGAGTATGATGCCTCAGGTTTAATCTAGAGAAATGATCTTGCATAGGTCTCTTTCTCCAGCGCTACTATTATTGCTTTAAATGTGTTGGCTCTTGCACCTGTCTGGGGATAAACATGTGAAATTGAGGTGGTTTTGTTATTAGTTCTGTAGCTAAATAATGTGTTCAGTAAATAACAGTGCTACCTCTGGTATGCTTCAGTTATGGGCTCCCACTAGGATGAATCGGTTATTTGGTGCATCAAAACTAACCCATGTTTTTGCAGAATCCAGCTGGTACTGGATGGAAAATGTAGAATGAAATACAGATAGTTTGTTTGTATTACAGACAATACCAAAAGCTGCCAGACATTCATGAATTCTCATGTATTGTATAAACCTTGTTGTCATTGTCCAGCCTTAGAAAAAAACACCATTAGTGCCAAAAGGATTTACACTAACTACCATTACACTCAGAACTGAGCTCCCGCTTCCTGCCTTGCTCATTACAGTACCTTTGTCTTGTTTTAGAGAAGGCTTCTATTGTATTTTGTGATGAATCTTGTTAGCACAGTTACTAGGAGGGCATCCATAATAGCAGTGTGGAAGTTTAACTTCCCTAATTATATTAGTTCCCAAACCTATGAACTCACAGAATTGAAACAATTTAAAATATGAAGACAAAGTAGGTTGTTTTTTTTAAATACAGATAACTTCAGAGTCCTGCATCAAGCTACAGGATGACAGAATAGGCTTGCTGATGGAGTGTCAGGAAAACTCTGCATATACAAAAGCTGCTAATGATGATTGAGTGGAATCAGTGAAATGAGAAGGAGGACGAAGAACAGTTTAAAATGTTTGTGTGTTCCCAGAAACATATTTGCATGTGACAGATAGATTTCCTTTTATTTTTCCTTAACTAGGGGATTAACTGTTGCTTTCTTAAATAGGCAGTTAAAAAAGGGGAGAAAAGGACTGTACATTAACTTGTAAGATTTTAAATAAGTATCAAGATATTTAAAATGGAATGTATTCTGCTGAAGGTACCTGGTATGAGTTTGGATTTAAAAGATACTCAGATATCCCAGTTATTCTCTTATGGGGTAGTCTGGTAATAGAAGGACCCCTCTATCTGGGTTGCACAGTACATAGTGTGATATCCTTTGGTGCCCTTGTTCATTAGGGTAGTCAAGAAAGAAAGGGTAGTCAAGTACTGGAATAGGCTCCCCTGGGAGGCGGTTGAATCGCCATCCCTGGATGTGTTTAAGAGCCGTTTGGATGTGGTGCTCAGGGATATGATTTAGCAGAGGGTTTTTAGAGTTAGGGTACTGGTTAGGCTGCAGTTGGACCTGATGATCTTCAAGGTCTTTTCCAACCTGGGTAATTCTATGATTAGATGATTAGTAAGTATAAAATGAGTATTACAGTATCATAAGTGCATGCTTGCTATTCATGTTGATTGTCAAAGTAAATTTTAAGCCAATTTTCTATTGTGATTTATGGGGGGAAAAGAAAATGTAAAGTTTTTACATAAACAATGATCTTGATGTGTTAGAGAAAAGAGATTCTAGGGCAGAGTACTTAGTTGCACTGTGGGAGCTGGGCTGAGGAGTTGGGCTCCCTTCTCAAGGCTGTCCATAACACCATCCCTAGGTACTGAAGCTGCATATGGTGACTAAGTCCTTTTGTTATACTGAAGACAGAGGGATGGTGTTCCTACGCTATCTATTTCAAGATTTCTGTTTCCAGTTATTGCTGGAGGAGATTCATCAGGTGTAAATTTAAGGTGATTAGAAGCTCATTTCTTGTTCTTGCTGAGTTCTTGCCTGAGGCTCTGGGAGGGGAAGGTCTGGTTTGGGCATCTGGGTAGTGTGATTCTGGTGCAAGAGGGCATTTTCTTCCCTCATCCCTCATGCAGATGTACTTGAAAACAAGTTGGCATAATACTAGTATAAGCCTGCAGTATGCCTGTGATGTCTCTAAGAAAATGCCCACAAGGGTTATAATTTATTCATATCTCCCTCTTAAAAGTTTTTTTTTTGTCCTAATCTCTAAGGGATGTGTACTGTCTGCTACCACTCAAGCAGAGCTAAGACTGTATGTTGGAGTGGTTGTACTTCTGCGTCCTTGGGCCAGCTTTCAGCTGGGGCAATGCAGGGGATTGGTGCACAGGTATCCTCTTCTCATGGAGGATGGAGGGGCGTGCTTCTGGGCGTCTTGTGGAACATTTTGGTAGTGTGTGCTCCAGCTATTGCAGCGCAGTGAAACGTGAGGTGAGGTGGTTAGGAAGGGACCAGGGTGCTGCTAGGTGCTTGGATGCATTACTCCGTACAGGAACCTGTTTTGCTGGCAGGAGGCAAGTGCTCTAACAATGTATTTGTTGACCGTTGGCACGCTTTCCCAGAGGTCTGTCAGCTCGGAGAGGTGATGTCATTGCCATCGCAAATAGCTCCTGTGTTCCTCCAGTTGTGCTGCAGGGCTGGCTGCCTGCCGAGCGCTCGTCTGCTGGTAGGCTGATGCAAGGCCAGGCTGGCTGCTGAGGGAATGGGTAACAGTACCTTGCACAAGCTGGCAGGCATCCGGAGAAAAGCTATTGGGAAGTTTCCTTTCTGCATTTGGTTTTCTGGTCTGTCTGTTCCAGTCTCCCAGGCAGTAATAGTTAATCAGAAGTCTTCATTGTGTTAAGAAGTTGCTTTGGCGGCTGATGGTCAAAATTGAGCAAGGTGAAGTTCCATTGTCAGTGTGGAAGAGGTCTTGCAGGCTGTAAAGTTTGAGCTTTAGAAGCCAGCAGCCTGCTTCAGTGATGGGCAGGAAATCACGACAACCAGTATCCATGTGAAACAGTGCTGCTCTTCAGTTGGCAGCATAGAGCTCAAGCTGATGTATCCAGTTGGAAGTGATATGCTTGAGGAAACTTAGATACTAGCTGGAAAGAAAGGTCTCAAGATCTGCTTCTGATGAGACACTTCTCCCAAGCACTTGGGCTGAGCTCATTTCTTGAGCTCTCATCTCATGATTGTTGGTTTTTTGTTTGTTTCTTTTTTGAGTAAATAAGCCCCAAATCCTACTGTTAGTGTTCTCTCTCCTGTGTAAATCTATGTTCTTAACTACTTACGTCATCCTTTCTCTAAGCAGATTACTAAAGCAGCCAAGCACAATAGATTTCAATATTTTTTATCGTTTTATATGCTGATGTATTTACTACCCAGCAGGTATGGGGAGACTTGCAGACTCAAGTTGTCCTCTGCTTCCTAGGTGGCTTATTTCTTCCATTTGAGTTAATGGTCCATAATTGAGCTGAGTGATTTGAAATGCCCTCTTCTAATTTAATCAATGTAAGTTAACTGTAAAACCTTGAGATGAGCTCATATGTTTTCTGGAATAATTTTATTGCCTTTATTTATGCTTATGTTTTCTTTTGTAATCTGACTAAATTTGTGCTGTCAAGACGTTGAGAGAAGAAGGTTGGGAAGGTAATACGAGCAGGAAGGGCTCTTTTGTTAACATGGGGATGATGTTTTTAACGTGACTGAGCTGAATTCTTGCCAGTGCTACTCTACCATCTTCCTGTATGTCTGTGGGTTCTGCTTATTTTTTCCCTCTTAGGAGGCATCTTTAAGTGTATTTTGCTTTATATAAGAACTTCTTGAACCCTTTAGAGAAGATGTTGTAGCCAAATGTCAAAACATGTCTGTGGGCACTTAAATTGTCTCAGCATAATGAAATTTCCAGCTAGGAAAAATGATTTTTTTAGGTAGACTAGTTGTTAATCACACCATAACAAAAAACAGCGTCTCTCTGGTATCGTAATAACTTCAAATTCTAACGCTGTATCCAAAATCAAATCTGAAGCTTCAAAACTGATTTGACGTGTAAAGGGGAGGGATATATTTGAAGATGGAAACAATCTTTATCACTGCTGCTATACTGCCTGTTAAAATACACTGCTTAAAACAATTTTTATTTATTTATTTATTTATTTTCGAGAGCATAAGTATCTCTAATTTTGAAGTAAAAGAACAGTGTGTGACTGTGCAAGGTCAGCATTAATAGAGGAAGAGCTGCCATTCAGTATTTCATTGCATAAAAAACTCAAGGGTGCTGATCTGGTTTCATCACTGCTGAGTTTGAGTCTGAAATATAGATATTCTCTTCACTGGAGTATGACTAAATGCAGATAAATTGCATTCAAATTCAAGATACGTGCAACATTTGAAATTACCAAAGAGAGAGGTGTTTTCTTTCTTAAATCTCTACCTACTGTAGTGAAATCAGTATGCAGAGCTCAGTGCCTCTGTGCTGTCGTACAGCTCTGCTCCCACTGTCCTGCGAAACTTGTGTCTAAGAATGTCCTAACAGTGGTGTAGCAAAGTGAAGAAAGTTGTGCCAGAAACTGCTTTCTCCCTAAATTCTTGAAACCAGCTGGACTTGAGCTTGACATGTAGCCTTTTAACAGCCTTAGTCCACCAGTACAATTTAGCAATTCTGGGACTAGATATCATTTTTTTCCCCCCAAATAAAATCCATTTAACTTCTTCAGATAAAGACCTGAGTTACTCCCACCCCCATTTAAAGAACACTGAACTGATTTGTGTTCTGCCTCTGATCAGCCATGTACCTTTGATCTCTCTGGTGATGGCAGATAATTTCTAATAGCAGACACAGTGCAGCCCTTTTGTCTGCAAACAGTGCTGTGAGACGTGTATTCAGTTTTTAGGTTTTTATTTTCCCTGACCTTTAAGGTTGTATTTTTGGTCTCTATCAAAGTGCTGAGAGGGTGGGGAACAGGAAGTGCAGCTCTTTATTTCCTTCCATTGTTTGTCCTAACGATAAAGTGTCTTAATATTTGGTTTCTGTCTCTTATTTCCAGTGCCTCAGGTGAAGCAAAATATACATTAATTTCTCTTTGTATGAGCTTCATTTTCTAAGCAGGGCTTTTATCTTATGAATGAATACAGAAATTCACTTTGCTCCCCCTAAAATAAGCAAATCTGTACTTAAAATCAAGCAATGTTTAAATCACTACAATTTCCAGGGTTAAGAAACAGAATGAGGGGGGAAGGTAAGAAATGGGGCATATTTGAGACATGGAAGCTCTCAGAAAAGGCTTCAGAATTCCTTATGATTCATCAGCTTACTGGGCTTCCTTTTTACTTGTTTGCAGGTCTAAGTTAGAGAAGGAATTACAAGTGCTAAACAAAAGTTGGCATGGTACTTGAAAATAAAAAGGGCTTTAAGATTTGACACAATTACATCAAATTTAGGATAAGCAGTCTGAACAAACACAGAACTAGTTTAAGATTTCATTTTCTGTATAGTAAGATAAATTGCGGGAACTTATGTACTAGAAAATGGGAATGATAAAATTAAGGCAGAACACATCTTGTAGCTGAGAAGAAAATGCTCAATTTAAGTTAAAGCTTTAAACAGCATCTTTCTTAAAGGTTCTTAAAGATTTCTAATGTGTTTATAAAAGCTGTAGGTTCTGCCAGATGACTGTGAATGTGAGGACTGCAGATTTCCAGGTTTTTCCAGCATGGGAATGTATTTCCTCTAGCTGATTCAAACAAGTTGCATTGGAATGTGTTCATGGTCTATATCAGCAATTATAACTCTACTCAGTTATGTCAAGATGAGTATATACTGCGGTATACTCAAGAAAATGGATGTCACTAAAATACCTGGCTAATTTTTTGTTGTTGAGTTGAACGTAAAGCAGTCTTTCATACTGGCAAAGTTGTGTTTATTTAAGTACCAAATGATTTTCTGTGTTTAAAAAAAATGTTTCCAAGTTCATGGCTGAAGTCAGACTTAAGATAGCAAGAACTGTGTAAAATGAGGTATGTTCTGATGACAGCAATGTGCTGGTAAGACCTATGTCTATACATCCTCATTGAATGAGAGCAGTACTTGCTTGTGTTGACTGCTGGGCAAGGAGCTAGAAGCGCTTGTTCAACAAATTACCTCTTACATGGGATGAAACAAATCACTCTAGCAAAACGAGGATATTGTTGTTGCAAAATTTCTGTCAAGTATGTGGTTGAGATGTGCTTCATAGGGTGCGTGCTGTTTTCACAGATGAATTCTTGTTTTGTTTATGGCATTAAGCTGGGAACCAGTCCTGGAGAGACATAATCAAAACTGAAGTGTTTCCACTGTAACTCTTCTGAGTCATGTATGCCTTTCCATGGAAAACCTCCCGGCCTCAATGACTATTTTGAAGATCAACTATATTATTTTGAGGCTTGAATATTATGTAGATTGCTCTGAAAGTAGCGTCTCCCATTTATTTCCACAGAAACTACAGCAGGTACGAAAAACACAGTAATGCTATTTGGTAGAGCAAATTCTCAGCTACAAAACACCATTTTTTAACATTGTCATTGCAGTTAGGTATGCGTTTGCACCATCAATGAATGAGAGTCTGCATGCCATGTTTGTGTAAAATAAATTAATAACCCACAAATAAAAATAAAAAACCCAAGCCAGCCTGGCTGTCCAGAATATGGCTTGTCTTTCTTTCATGTAACTGTGACCACTGCTGAATTGCACCACCCACTGCTTTACTGTGTTCACATCCACTATTTGGTCTCCAGAAGCATTCAGGAAGCTTTGATGAATATCAGTGAGTGCCACTTCTGCATGGGAGAATTCGGAGACATACTTCTGCTTCATACATACTACCATATCAGACTCCGTCAGACTGCCCCTCTGATGCTGTCGGTCACACAGCAACAAAATGTAATGCAGTGTTGGTGGGAAGGTTCAGCTTCTACTGCCGTGCCACCTACACTCACCTCTGATGTCATGGACCAACATAATAAAACAGGAGGCATTACTTTTAGAGCAGCCTTCATACATGGAATGTCACGTAGACGTCTACGCAGAAATATAAAGACAGTTTAGTCTTGTCCTAAATGGTATATTTGATGTAGTGGATAAGGCTTCACTCTTTGGTAGGGAGGGAAGCAATCTCATTCCCAGTGCAGTATATTGTTTCTGTCATTAAAAAAGGCTTGGAAAGAAAACGTAACACATGAGCATGAGTGAGATTGTATTTTATTATATAGGGGAAAGCGTAGACTGTTAATTTGATGTGATGCATTGCCATCCTATAGAGTGACTTGTTTGTATGCAGTATATGACTTGGAAGCGGTGAAAGCTGATGTAGATTTAAGTGCTGTAAATGTGCTTTTTAAGGAGGATTGAAGGCATATATTTCTGAACTCGCAGTAGGGATGTGAATTAAGCTGAAGGATAGTTGAAGCTTTCTCTGTGTACGTGTGGGGGGTATGAAATCGAGGTTGGGAGTCATGAGCAGCCTTGCAAACTGACCTTGGAATGTTTACTAAAAAGGAAAAAAAAGTTGGCATAAATGTGGGATGAGATAAGGGAAAACCACTTGAGGCATAAAGCGTGGTGAAAAGCCATGGAGTTTCTTTAAGATGATTTTAGCATTTAGCTGGAGTGTAACTATTGAATGAGATATAATTCATTTTCATTACTGTAGGAGCCAAGATGTCTACTAATACAGTATTTATGTTTGTAGTAATATCTTTCCACCATTGTGTATCTTTGTAAACCTTCTGTTTAAAAAAACAGCCAAACAAAGCAAAACAAAAAGCCTCTCAACCCTCTCTCTGTATGGCAATAGTGCATAGCAGTTGGGGCCAGGCTACATGTCTCCTGCTGCGCTAGGCTGGTGAAACATAGAACAGAGAGATCTCTCACTGAAGAACAAGTTCAGAGATGAATTTGGCAGATTATTGGCTCCAAGGCAAATTGAGACTGTTGTGGAGAAATTTGTTAAAGACGCTGCTTGGGTGAAAGCCTCCATTCTTACAGTGGCTGTTTGAGCAGGAGCACTTTGTGATTGCAGCACTGATGACTTTTGCCTGCAAAAAGCTGTCCTTTCAAGTAAGCTGCTCACAGACCATTTGCATTCCCCGGGGTCTTGTGTCTCCCAGAGGTTTGGTGGTACAGCTGGTAATGGCAAAAAATAAAACGAAACCACTTTTTCTGAAGGAAGTTTATTCTGATGTAACAAGTGAAATGAAATGCTGCAGTAGAAGCATTTGTAGACATTCATATCGGGCTAGAAATACAGATAATTCAGCATGAAAAATAGTTTGTGTGAGTTTGTTCTCAGTGAATGTGGAAATGAGCACTTGTTCATGTATTTCAGGTAAACAAAGAGCCCTATAGTGAGTGAATTCAAGAGGTGAACTTTTGAGTATTGCATGTGTCCTAGGCCCAGCCTGAAATCAGTCCTTCTGATGCTGTTATCATACAAATGCAGAAGGCAGTTCATTCCTCAGTGTTAGATCCCTATTCATTGTGAGCACAAATCTGATGTGGAAGGAGCAGAGGAAAAATGTTTTAGTGCTGTTATCTAAATACTTCTTTGGTGGCTTCAAGTATATGAGGTGAAAGAGGTTTTTAGTGGCCTGTGTTAAGTAGCTTTTAAAAAGGCTTGGAAGGAACTGAATCTCAAACTTCTATGTGTATAATACTGTCATCATAGGTTTGCAATCCATATACAGTATTTTATACCTATGGTAGGTCTTTGTATACAGAAAGATGCTGCTGTATAGAAGACATGTTTTTTTCACTGACTTGATATAAATGCTGTTGAGAACTATATGTTGAGTGCCTGCCCAAAAAACATCAGTCAAAACGTGTGATTGTCTAGGTTACTTCATTATGCCTTTTTTGAGGGCCTGTGGGAAGACAGAGTGGTCTAGCACAACCTCAGTTTGGGGCAGGGATATCAGCAGAAGAGCTAGGGGAGACCAAATTGGGACTGTTGGTAAAGGGGATGCTGTAGAAGGTATTGTGGTAGCAAAGAGCAAGCAAGTAATTGGCTGTCATTGACAAAGTGCCGTGGTGGAATAAAAGATGATAAGAATCTGAGTTTTACTTGAGTCATGTACAAAAGGAAGTGCTGCCCTTCAGCCCATGCAAGGTAAATTGCAAAATATGTTCCTAGAGATTGTGGAGGAAGCTTGGATGGAGAGTCTGCACTGGGGGGCTGCTGGAGATGGAGAAAGCCCTGAAGCTACTCTTTTTGTGGTGCAGAAGCACTTATAAATGTCTTTTTTCAAACTGTGTTGGAGTTTCATCCACTTTATGGTCTTAGTTTTGAACTCATGGTTGTTATAAGCACATCAGAAAACAGAAACAAACTTCATTTACTTTTTCCTTCTAAAACTTTATAATACTAGTAGATAACTGTATATTTTTATGTAACGTTGCCAGTGCTGTGGTTTATGCTTTACCTTGTGTATTTGCCAAGTAAGATGACAACCTCCTTGCATTTTTGTTTTGCTTTGTTTTGAATGTAGATGGTCTACAGGTTCATTAAGGATCTAACAAAAAATTGTACATCATCAGTGGAAACACATTATTGCTGCAAAGACAATCGTTCTGATGATATTGCAGTGCTTTGCATTATTTATGGTGCCTTTAGCTTTGAAAAATCATCTTGTGGTATTAAATCTGTTCCAAAATGAATGAGGACAGTATCCTGTGATTTCTTTATCATTTATTACGCAAACATAATAAGCCGCCTTTTTTTTTTTTAAGCTCACGTGATGAAAGAGGGAAAAAATGACAAACTTCCTCGTTTGATAAACAAGGTGAAATCTGTTGTAATTTGATAACAGTTGTGCAGGAATATTTATCTCCAGAGTGTAGCATTGTAGCAATAAACCTCAGTTATCACTGTCTTCAAACTTACCTGACTGTGATAAGCACTAGAGTATTTATTTCTGCCTTTATGTAAACACAGCGCTGCAAGTGGTTCATGACAGCACTTCGGGAGGGCGAGCTGTGTCATGTGAGGATACTTGAGAAATGCATAATTTCCAAGCAGCTGGCATTCTTGCATTCGGGATGCAGAAGATTGCAGCACTTTTCCTAAAGCCAAGAAATTTCAAGGGAAGATCAATCTAAATTTGTTAATTGACTTAAATCTCTTTTTGCACGTTAAAATGAATAAGCTTCTGTCACACTAATGATGCTTTTAGCTAAAAAATATATCTATAAAAACACAGCAAACTTAAAGTGGGGCAAAAAAACCTATAAGATACCAAAATATAAGATGGAAGATCCAGCTATATTTGTAGTTGTTGACAGCAAGAAGCTTCTTAAGTAATCAAAGTGTTTAGGGTGCTATTGATCAAAGCAATTAGTATGTAATTTCATTAATGAAGTTAGGATGCCAGTTACAACATTTGAGTTTCTGTGCCCAAATCAAGATTGTGGGCAGTTTGTGACATGCACAGAGTGAGGCTGGAAGCCCTGCACAGTTACGGTATGCTATAGCACCACTGTCTGAGTGGATTTGTTACTGCACAAGGGCATGTTTTAACACTGACTGTGTGTCTTGTTAGCGCCTCTTGGGAGGTATCTGTTGCTTGCAAGCTTACATACGCAAGTACATTTTTATAAGCTTGCATATTTGTAAGTTTGTATTTTAAAAAGGCATCACGGGACTGCTAATTTTTTGAGTTTGTCTTTGCAATTCAGTTCTGAGCTTGCTCTTATTTACATAAAACAACAACGACCACAATGAAACACCCAAGTTATTCTTTTTGCATGGGTTTTCGTGGTTTGTGCTTGCATGGTTAAACAAATCCCAGAGAGCTCAGGCCTACTTAAACAGTCCTTCCGAAATCCCAAGTGCTGCAGGTGAAGAGTTTTTAACCCAGGAGGTTTGCAACTGAATGGCAAGTGGATGATGTGCCTCCTGAACACAGCAAGATGTGCAGGTGGATAGCTTGTACCCTCGTGAATAACCATTAATATATTCTTCAGTAGATAATGATGAGTATTAGAGACTTGGTAGAAGAAAAATACACATCAGAGAGGACTGTGACAAAGTCCAAATACAGGTCTCCCTCCAAGGTGCTGTGGCAGCACTGTTTGGCTGCAGGTTTCTTCATTCAGGTGACTAAAGCAATAGCAGCTTTCTACTTGGATGGATGATGATGGGTGTTGCTGCTGTAACAATTAACTTGCTGCTGCTGTTAGAAAACCATCATAGGAAGCTCAGCAGACCACCAGGGCTTTTACAGCTCTATGGTTACACATTTTGCCTACCTTAAGCTCTGTCCTATTCACACGTGGCCTCTTTTTAGGCCTTGGCCTGCAGTTTGTAGGCATGTTCTTGGTGGAAGAACCAGTTTTTACTGAATTTCTGGGCTTTGTTTCACATGTGAAACACAGTGAGGTGAACAGGCTGTCTCGCTTCTGGCCAGTGCTGATGCATCTAGGGTCTTGGGTGTCCTGTGTCATGGATAAAGCTGCCTCTGGCTTACAGGGCATGGGTGCTGTTGGAGTGAAGAAAATGGAGGATGCCTTGTGGGAATGGATCATTCATTAACAGAATACAGGCAAGAGAAAATATGTGTTCTCTGTCTAGTTAGCAGTATTGCTTTGTGGGTATGCATGGAGGTAGGCCCAGGTCTCTGCCCAGAACTCTGTGAAACAGGACAGGGTGGAGAAGAGCATCAGGCTGGGCCTTAGGAATCACATGATATCCTGACTATTGAACTGGGAATGTGTGCACCTTGTAAAATTGAGTGTGTGGGTCTCCTAAGGTCAATGAGCATAACTGGGCACTGGGGTCTGAGCTGTATAGAGCTATGGTGGGTTTTCTCTGTAGTGTGTCTGTGGCTTTCGGTTTTGGCTTAACCTGATCTAACTTACTAACTGGTGCAGCTTGCACCAGGTTGTGAAACAATGAAGGACCAAATTTTTGAGCAGCTGATTTAAAAAGAAAACTTGATTCAGTGTGTCTAGAATTCTGTGATTCTGGAAGAAGCAAATAGCATCTGTTTTTCTTGGGCCTAATATATTGGTAAATTGATTGCTTTTTCTTTTGCATCATGGCTGGTCTCAGATGACTGACTGCAAACAGTTGATATCAGAATGGTAATGTGTGGTTATGTAGTGTGACATAAAAGAAGGGAGATTTTTGGACAGTTGAGGAAACTTCTTTGCTGTTCTGTGTTATCCCAATGTCCCTGTTTTTTTCTTGTCAGCACTGTTTTTGTGTGTGTTATTCGTTGTCATTGAACTGTTTCTGGCCTCCATTTATATTTAAAATAAAAATAAAACCAGTAAGTTCTCTGATGGGAGTTCTTGAGACCAGGGGGAAAGGTGCCATTTGGCAATGTCCATTCCCCTTTCCAAGCCCAGCTCCTACATCCTGGCTTGGGGTGCACACGGCAGTTTCTCCAGGCAGCCATTTGGGATGCGAATGCAGCAATATGCTGTGCCATCTGCGAATCTGCACGACAGGGCTGTGGTGTTCCCTTCTAAAGCAGCAGAGAGGTTCATGCTTTATTACAGTTATAATTCTGAAATTATCCACCCCTGTTGCTTGGCTGCTTCTACTGGCAGAGCCAGGGGAGAGCTCCTTGTTTTGCACCTGAAAGGGCTGCTTGGTTTGCAGACACCTGAGCTAGACTGATGGAAAGAAAGAGGCTGAAACAGGCTTCTGACCCAAGGGCAAGGTATCCATGTGCACATGTAGTTAGATGAATACCCCCAGAATACTCATTGTCCATAGAGGACAAAGAAATGTAAGAAAAGCTGATAGCAGATTATGCTGAGGAAACAAGAGAATACCTGACAGCAGCCGCCCTCGTCTCTAATAAAGTGATGTTAAGATAGCGAAGCTCACTCGCTGTTACTTCAGTTGCAAATTCAGAGAGTCACCAATTAGAGGCTCTTGGGAGACTTTTTTGATGTTGAAATTACGAACGACACTCCTGCAGCTCAGTCTCTTGTAGATAATTTACTGAAATTACAGCTGCAGTTAATAGTAAACTATTAAAGCAGCTGGTGAAAGAACCCCAAATTACCCCAGCATTAAAAAACTGTACTTTTTCATGACTTCAGTTCTGTTAACTAAACTCTGACTTGAAGTACCTTAAAATATGATGTATTCCTGTTGTCTGTGTTGCTGATATGTGGATCACAGCTAGGTAACTATTATGCTCTGAAAAAGCAATCTTTAATTAACCCAGAGGAATAGCTGATTCATTAATTGCCACGTGCAACTTCTGGAACTTGCGTTACATCCTTTTCAAAGTGCTCCCTAAGCCAGCAATAAAACCGTTCCAAGGAAATCCTAAAAACTTGTGGTTCAAAGAGCCAAAGAGCAAAAGTTTGATTATCTGGCTTGAGGAGGTAGCTCCCTGATTTAATGATGATGACATTCCAGTCTTGGCTCTCAGGCTCTGACCCTGCATGAAGGGATGCACTAGTGGAACACCCAGCTTTATATCCCATGGAAGCTTTGCTCAACTTGCGGCATGGTACTGTTGAAGCAAAATGATGGTGATGCTCCAGGCACACGGCTCCTGTCCCCAGCCTGCCCTGCAGCCCTGAGTGGGGTATTTGGGGCTCCAGCTTTGGGTGACTAGCAGCCATGTATGAGGCTATGCGTTGTTGCACCCTTCAGTTGGGGTGAAGCTTGTGCTTTCTTGGCAGGGTGGCAGTGACTAATCCTGGCAAGAGTATTTATATCAGGTTGTAAGTAGTGTTCAGCTGGGATTATACGACTAGGCATTACGACATTAATCAGGGAGAGAGCATAGATTCCCTGAAGGAAAGCTATAGATGCTTCGACTGCATTTTTGGCTTTCCTTTAAGGGTTTAGGACTTGCAAGACATGTGGTTGCTCTTCTCATCTGTCTCAGTTTTTAACTACTTTTTGAACTCATCTGTCGGAGTGTTATTTATTTATGTGTATTTGAGTTGTGCTCTTTTTTTTTTCTGTGACAAGTAATAAGGAAAAGATATCTAAAACTAGTGTCATGAATAGAAATACGTACATGAGGAAATGGTAGAGTAAACTTGAAAAAGCAACCATTTTCATTCATGCAAGCATAAGGAGAACACACTATTTTTAAAATGTTTCTTTGGTTTCCTCAGTGTAAAAATATGCAGTATTAATAAACATTCAAGTAAACCTGGCCTTTGCTGTGTCAAATTGCAGCTCTTGCCGATACAGGATATCCTCTTAAACTTGCTCACCCGTAAATATGACTTTCTAATGTAAGATGCAGTCTGCCAAGTGTTTACTGTGTGGCCAGCAGACAGTATTTCAATTCATCAATCTGTTGCCATCCGGTGTTGTGCTTCCTGAGTTTGGACTGGAAGTACCTTGTAACAGGTCAGTAGGTTAATGTTGTTTTCCCCTGTTTCTAAAAAGCCAGACTGGACTTTCTGTTAATTTTTCTGTGGCCTAACCAGCCTAGCAGCAGTTCTGCTGCTCTGTTGGGCATGGCAGCTGTGTTCTTCAGAAGGATAAATGACAGCCTTCTTACAGTTGTGACTTTGGAATGCAACAACAGCTCTCTTTCCTGATTTTGCTGTAGAGATAAAACTCCCAAGACTGAGGTATCCAATTCACCTTACCAGTAAGATGATGGGATATGAGCAGAGGATCCCTGAGTTGTTCAGTAGATCTGATTGTCTCATGCACTCATTCACTTGCTTGATTTAATTTTTTTCCACCTTTGTATGGAAAGCGTTATGACATGATCATCACTTAAGCTTCACAGTTGCCTCTGTGTCTCCTCTGTGGTCTGAACGCCCCATGATGTATGAAGGTTGTCTGTGATGAAATTGCTGTATTCTTCTGCAGGGCTTCCTGAGGTCTCTTCCAGCTCCAAGTTTGGCCTTGGAAGTAGCACCCCGCAGTGTCTTGTGTAGTACTCACAGGAGTCACTTCTCTTGTCAGTGTTATTTTCTATCCCCTGTGTAACTGAAGCATATTGGGTGTTAGTTTATTCCGTCTTTGCAAGCTCAACCAAGTGCATACTTTCCATTTAAGGGATTTCTCAGACTTTTTCTTTAACAAGAATGTTAAAATCAGGTGATACAATAAAATTGGTCAGGGAAACCACCGAAACTAACATTCATAGAAGAAAACTGCAGATGTTACCAGTGTCTTGAAAATTAATCATGACTGGATTTTGTAACCGTCCCAGGAATGATAATTTCCCAGAGGTCCACTTGACTTCAGACTGCTTTAAGTGATCTGTTTACTCACTATTTACTATACAGCATTGCTTCTGCAAACATGGGCTGTGCAAAGAGCCTTTTGAAAGGCTGGCAGTTGCCGCCGACAGCTCTGCTGCTGGAATCAGGGTATGGTACATCTGCTGACCAGAAGTTGGTCATTCCTACTTCCTGCACAGTCACACTGAATCAACTGGTGTATATATTTGGGGTTTGGTTCAAACTTTGACCTGGTGCTTTTATTAAGAATGTATAAAATACATACATATCTATATAATATATAGATATAATATATAGATATTATATATAGAATATATAACTCTTTTTATCTTCCCTCTTGTAATTGTAATAAAGCTCATAGGCATGTGTATGGTCACTGCTCTAGGTGTTCTAGATGTTTTCTTAGTTTTCTGTAGTTTACTCTGCCTTATAACAAAGTATTACTACTTCAGCAGATGTGACTTAGAACCGAGTGAGGTCTCAGAGGTGATGTTGGAACCCACTGCAAGCAGCTTTCCGTTGAGATGACAGACATAAGTGCTTTGCAATAAAGGGCCGGTGTGACTTGACAGTTCCTAGGTTGCATCAGGGAAGGTGCGTGCTGGGGGATGCTTCTCAAGGTTGTCTGTGAATAACTGCAGCCTCATCAAAGGGCAAAACCATTAAAAATCTTTATTAGAGATGTACTTTATCTTGATTTGTCTCTGAAATTAAACAAACAGAGCCTTCTTATCCACACCCTCTATCCCTGAGGTTGTCATCTTTTTATGATGACTAGTTGTTAGATGTGAGAATTAGACAAGAGCTGAATATTTCATTATTAAGCCCTGCATTTTTTCTCCATCAGAATTCCCAGAAACTAGTGATCAACACTAGTCTGAGTGGGTGCAACTGATTTACAGCCGGAGCACAAATTTTATATGGAGCGGATGAAGGAGCTGGGATTATTTAGTCTGAAGAAGAGGAGGCTCAGGGGAGACCTTATTGATCTCTACAATTACATGAAAGGAGGTTGTGGTGAGGTGGGAATCAGCCCCTTCTCGCGTGTAAGTTGCAGTAGGGTTAGAGGGAACGGCCCTCAGATTGTATCAGGGGAGGCTCAGGTTGAATGTTAGGAAAAATTTCTTCAGAAGAGTGGTAAGGCATTGGAACAGACTGCGCAGGGAGGTGGTGGTGTCACCGTCTCTGAAAGGTCTTCAAGAAACATTTAGATGTTGTACTGATGGACACGGTTTAGTGAGGAAATATTATTGGTAGATGGATGGTTGGGCTGGATGATCTTGGAGATCTTTTCCAACCTTGGTGATTTTGTGGTTATTTCCTTCTGTAGGATACCTGTAACTAGTTGTTCCTGTTACTCATTAATGCTTTGATTTTGACAAATACCCTTCATATGTACCTAATTCCTGTAGCTGTTACCTAGCAACATTAATTTTGTTCAATTTAGTTTGTCTTCTGTGTCAAGAAGTTTTTAAAGCATGTTGTAAGAACATTACTGGAGTTTAACCATAAACCTTTAGTAAGATGTTCATAAAGTGAATTCTCCCCACCACCGCTAATTAATGTGCCTGCGTTTTGCATTAACATTTCCAGACTTTTTGGCAAGAATCGAATTAGATGCACATGGGATTTATAAAAAATTACCTGGAGAATACTGGAGTGGTTACAAATTCCCAGTTGAATTCTCAGTGTGGTGTTTCAGTGAGCTCAAGGATTGCAGATGCCTGTCTCACTGTCATGCTCATTTACAGACCATCACCTCTGCTTCTTTCTCTCCTTTCCATGGCATGATCTGTTTAGTATTTGGGAAGCTGCACGTACACTGATGTGACATTCTGTAAGACAGCAACCATAGTTACAGTGTGAAGTAAAGGATTTCACTTACGGTGATGGATGTTACTTAGAAAGTAGAGAGCTCTTCAGTGTGGAGTCCCATGAAGACACTCAAAGGGTACACAGGGATGGGGAGTTCAGAGTTGCAGGGCTGGCATTTTTAAATCACACTAGATCACTTTGAACTTGACAATGGCTGTGGGAGACAAAGCTGGGCTTGCGTCTTCACACAAACCAACCAACCTCCTGGGTTCTAATGTTGAACAAATTTAGTCTTCGGATTCTGTTAGAGATTGGTCCAGCAGTGGACCTGGAAAACAGAATGAATGCATAGGATTTGCAGATGTTTTAAATTACTAGTATTTTTGTTTCTTGTGTAGTTCTGCCTGTCTGTGGTTCTTAATGTTGGAAGGAGTGGCTGTGTGGAAGTGGAGCTGGTACTGGGAGCTGGGATGTGTCATTGAGCTGGGGCATCTCTGTTGAGGTCATGGAGGAACTGTCAAAGGAAACTGTAGGAAATTGTTTTGCATCAGCCACCTTCTATTGCATACATCTTTCTCGAGTATAGTAGATTTCATGTCCTAGGTGCCTACAACAATAGGGGCCTGTACTTAACAAGAACTACAAGCCCAAATAGGTGCCTGTGGCATCAGTGGAACTGATGCAGATTGTGGAGGGAGGTGAGACATTTGTGTAAGCATAGGAAATGTGCTTATAACATTCAGAGGGAGAAAGGAACAGAGGACTGTGGCTGTTGCATAGAGTGGATTTCTTTGTGTGTCCTTACAGTACTTCGTGTTGTCAGCAATAGTATCTTGCCAAAAAGCTTTAGCGGTTGGAATTTGTGAAAAACCCTGTCAAAATAGCATTTGGACATGGTACCGGAGGGATGTGCAGCAGTAATACTATACTCTTTTGCAAAAGATCCCCATATCAAAGGGTTATCATGTAAAGAGGAGTTTGTGGCAATCCTTACCTGAGTGGTTATTTCTGATAATAAATGATGAGATTTCCACAACACCAAAAAACTTGCAAAACACATCACCAATATGAATCCAAATAACTTATATGTAGTTCTAGGATATCTGGAGGTCTGGAAGAGGATGTTGAGGTAGATACTGCAGATATTTTAGATGTCTTTTTCCCTTTTGTTCAAACTTTTTCCTTTTTTGTTTCAAACTTTTGTTTGAGACCTCCTGTTCATTTTAAAATAAGTGTATTTTTCCTGTATTACTTACAATTTATATAGCGTTTCACTGCATAATCAAAGCAACTGTGTGTGTTCCTTTTCTTTCACTGTTTCCTTATGACTTCTTGAGAATCAATTAATATGTGTTCAGAGTACCTTGGAAACACCGTCCTTCTGCTTAACTTGGGTTAAGTCTTGCTTTAGTTTCACCTTAGCTTTGCCAAATAGGTTCTTGAATATCAGTGAAACATTAAGATTGGAAAAGACTGCTATGATAATCTAGTCCAGCTATTGATCCATCACTTCCACGCCCACTGAACCATGTCCTTAAGTGCCACATACACATGTTTCTTGCAAACCTCCAGGGACAGTGGTGCCACCACTGCCCTGGGTAGCCTATTCTACCGCACTGCCACCCTTTCTGAGAATAAGTTGTTTTCAATATCTAACCTGAGTACTGAATATTCAGCTCCGATACTATTTTTGGGAAACTGATTTACCCCAGGCTGTCAGATGGGGACAGAGGATCAAAATCAGCAGCTGTAATATAAAGCACTTGTTTATATACACACTGTTATGTTACTTATAGTATCAAATACACTTCCATGGAGATGGAGAGGTACCATAGCCTTGTTATAAATCTTCTGCTGAATTCCTGGTAGCACTCACACTGGTCTTTTCTGTGAAGCGATATGAGGAGTGAGGCTTAAGAACTGAATTCTGAAATGAGCAAACAAGAAGGAAATTGTGTATATAAATATACAGTATTATATCACAGTGCTTAATTCCTGCAGTGTTTTTCGGAATATTCCCTATGAGCTGCCCAGATTGTATGTGAAAAGGAAGGGTGTTTGCTGGGCTGCCATTTAGAGAAATAAAATGTAACCTGGTCTCCAGTCCAGATCCAGGATTCTTTCCATGTTCAGCTCTTTTTCAGTAAACAGAAGCTCTGCAGTGTAACGAGCCCCTTGACAGCCGTAGAAATACCTGCTTAATTCAGGAGGCTGCCACAGATGAAGCTGAGCAGAACTCGCTTCAGCATTATCCTGCTTCAGAGTAAGTGGGATCCTGCTCATTCCCATTACTGAGCTGACACATCAAGGCCAACAAGGACCAAAATAAGTAAATAAATTAGAATCTAGGAGACAGGGGAGGACTAGAAGCAGAAAGATAAATGGGACTTGGAAGTCTTTTGGTTAGGCACAGACTGAAGTTTACTCAGACCTAATTGAGTGGCTGTCATCCCACTATGGTGTGCTCAAAAACAATCAAATGGTATTCAAAGAGCTTTAATTTTTATGGAGCATGAGAGCTTAGCTTACTAACTCAAGAGTGGTTTTATTTTTATAACAGAGTTGTCTCTTGCCTTGGACTGATTTTTTTTTTAATTATTATTATTTATTCTTTCTTGTAATTGAAATAATGATCTAATTTATCAGAAATATTGCTTGCAACATCCAGTGGAGCTGGTTTGTGAGCAAAGCCAAAGTTTAACAAACCGTAGGCAAAAAAGCAAAATTAAGTTCAAACTGCTGACAAAGAGTGCACTTTAGTTCTACTTGAGGAGAGGAAAGGCATGCCAGTGTTGTTCACTGTCATGCCAAGTATATTTTTTGAGGGTATGGGAAACCTCTAGAACTACCAGTATCTTTTCTACCACCAAAAACTTAACTACTCAAAAAATAAAATAAACATTGAAAGTTCTTTTATTTGAAAAGAAAGGAATGTGGGAGTTTGTCAGAGCTAGTTTTTGCCAATTCTTTTCCTTGAAAAACAACTTTAAAAAGCTCAAGGCTGCTTTCCATGTTTGTGCATGGAAGTGATAAGCTAGCCTCTGTGCAGTTCAACTCAGAGGAAAAAAAAGCAGACGTTGAATATCCCCTTTCACTGCAGAATTTGATGCAGATTAGGAAAAATAGTCATTAGCATCCTCGGAAGTGTACCTCTGAAAGATAACTGGAGAAAGAAGGAGCTTCTTTGGCTGCCTGCGGCTCTGCCTGCTATAACCAACATAGGTAATCCTTCCAGGTTAGTTGCAGTGTTTGTGTGTGCACGTACTTGGAGGGCCAGCATGATAACACACTGGCTCAAAGGCTTATGATTTTGTTATTAGCTAGTAAGTCTTCTCAAAATCCAGCTCAGTCAGCACTTTATTCCACATAATGCGATCTTGATAGAGATTGAATCTTGCTGGTTGGTAGGGAAGGGTGCTCTGAAGGATTGCATTGCATCTGGCATTTCCTTTTGGATACTATACCTGCAGGTGATTAAAGCTTATCTCAGAAATCCTGTGGATCGCTAATTTTATTTTTATTTAATTGGACACTGTAGAGAAGCATCACAAATAGCGCTGTATTGCTTGGCAGGCTGAGACATCTGCTGGCACTTCTGAGGCAGGCTGCAGCAGTGGGGTTTCCTATTGCAGTGTGCTGAAATCTCTCCGGAACATAATGGTACTTAATAGTAAATGCTGTTGTATAAAGACGAAACTGTATGAAATTCTGGATTGAAGGCCTTATCTCCACAAAGCTTTAGGATCTGCACTCCTGCAAAAGTTTTGTAGTATAGTTGAAGGCTTTAATTAGCTGTGCTTCATCCCTGGAGAAAAGGGACTGACTAGAGAAGTGAAACCAGATTCTGGACTTCAGTGCAACATATTATTAAGAAAGTTCTATGCTCACCTGTCTTGTTGGAAATTGTGTTTAGGTATGTAACTGATAAGCTTAAAAGCCTGTTAATGTCAATTTAGTGCTTTAAGAAGTGTGCTTGTGTCGACACTTTACAGGCTGGTTTGGCCCGGTTCTGTGACTAGCGGGGCAGAGGGATCTGCAGATCCACACTTCTGGAAGAAGGAAGCAGGGACCCCGAATAATTAAAAACAGCAGCAACGATCTGAAGAGAGACTAATTTACTAAATATGGTATCAGAATGCAAGATAACACACTGTAATACAGTATAATTGAAATTGGAGCTAATAAATCAAATATAATGGGAGAAAGAGTGTCCAAAAGTTGTAGGCCTTAGAGTAATACTGAAGTGATGCATGTGGTCAGGACAAGCAGCAGGGAGATGAAGAAAAAAAGGGGAAGGTTTCATGACCTTTCCAGGGGTTAGATCTCCTGTCTGAAGGCAAAGTGTTCTGGGGTATGTAGTTCTTCTTGTCTTTCTGGACAGGTGCCTGGAACTGGAGCATTAACTCTTCAACCCCCAGTGCACTACATGATGTTACGATGTGGAATGCCAATAATCAAAAATCATAAAACCATGACAACTTGGTTCGCTTACTGTTTTGCATGAAGTGCCTCATTTTGTGCTTTATTAAGACTTCGTATTACACCTTTGTGTCTGTTTGGTTATTCAGGTAGCTTGAACTGACTCTTAATTGTTCCTCATGAGTTAGAATCATCTGAAGACTTAATGATCTTGCACCCTCATAGCCTTCCCTAGGTTGTTAACAAATTAACACCCTCAGGGACAGAGCTGTACTTCGCCAGAATGTATGCCTCTGCTTTCTTCCCTTCCTGCTTAATAGTTGTTAGTGGCTGTAATTCACTCATTGTCTCTGTGGTCAGAGCCTTTATTCTGCACCTCCTTCACCAACCCCTAAGCTTTTACTTGACAGACATCTGGAACCCTACAGCTTAGTCCTCTGGTACTAAAGATGAATGATCGAATTCAAAAGCCACATAATCCAGCCTCTCCCTTTTTATACTCCCACTCTTGTGGTTCCCTTCTGATTGCTCAAGAAGTGTTTCAGATATGTGTTCACCAAACAGGATAAGAATGTGGAGGATGGAATGACATTTAAATTGCAACTCTGTCTCAAGTTCCCTCAAAATAGCCTGAAAATTATTGCCGACTTTATCCAAGCAAAGCAAGGACTAGACTATTAAAAAACGCGTGAACTGGCAGACAGAGAAGATGGTGTAGCCTAGTGAAGGTGTCTTAACAGTTGGATAGTACCTATTAAGTACAGAGGGAAATAACCATGAAGAAATAAAAAAGAAGAAACCTGTTTGTGGGTGGTGGTGGTGGGTTTTAGGGGTGTTTTTTGTTTGTTTTGGGGGTGTTGTTTTTTTTTTAATAGATGTTTGAACCTAGAAATGCTGTGAGTACATTTTCATTGAAGGCCAAGTGGTTCTTACTTTAGTACTGATTCTCCTAAATTTCACTGAGGAATGTAATATTTCTAGTAATGAAATAGAGCTCAGATGTACGTACAGTACTAGCACCTATTCTCAGCTGATTTTCAGTTCATCCAGTGCCAAGAACTGTGGTCGTCAGTGTTCAAAATAAATGCAGTGTCAGTGCAATGGTACTGTTTCTGATGATGTCTACAGAAAGTTGATACTGGTACAAAGTAACTTATGTCATCTCAAAAGTAAATAAATAAATAAAAATATCTAGTATTGGGTCATAAGGTGAAGAATTGTTCCTGTTGGCTAGAATTGGACTCAGTGATCCTTATGGGTCACTTCCAGCTCAGGATATTCCACAATTTACCTAGAAAATATGACCAAAGTATCTATGTGAGTGCTTAATTCAAGGAAGAATCCAGTTTTAGCTGCATAGTGCTTTGTATATGTTAGCTAGCTCTGTTGGTTGTATCTGCTTTTATCCATCTCTGTCACAGTTTTGAGAAACTAGAGGCAGCTGTTGTGTCTTTTACTAGGCCGGTCAGCAGGAAGGGCAAATTGTTGGAAACCAAGCTGATTTTGGTCTGAAGTGATGGGTTACTTCACAGCGACTGTCTGAACAAAAGCAGATATCTATGTGTGTGTTCTTCAGTGTGTTGAACTTCTGATACAGAATAACTTGTGGCTAGGGAGTAATTAGACTGAGATTGAAGTTCAGAGTGTGGTTAGTTCAAAAGGCTCCCAGTTTTGTTGTCTTGCAGAGTAATTATTGTTAAAGAGGAACAAATGAACGTGAGTTACTTCCTTGAAGGCAAATTGGCATGTACAGAAGGGTTGGTGCACTTCTTAGGGACTAATATGTTCCTCCAACCATGCATACCACATCCCTGGTTGATTTACTTTAAGTTCCTTACGGCAGGAGTCTCTTCAGTGCATTGCAGGAATAAGCTTACACAACTTCTCATGAAGTTGTTGGAATTACAGTTAAAAACTCAGCATCACCCTTCAAAGTACCATATCTCAAAAATAGGCAGATGTGTAGATGAAGGCTTTTTAGGAAACTATAACAGTAGATTTTCCTACTTATAGAATGGAGGTGTTTATCTTCCACCTTTGGACTTGTGCAAACTTTCTGTCCTTTTTTTTGTCATTAAGGTATCGGATCTTCCAAATGTTATTTATCGTACTGTTTGACAGTCTGAGCTTGATACACTGACAAGCTGAACTGAAATGCTTGTGATACACTCTTGGAAATGTTTGTCAGTTTAAGAGGTGCTTCACATCAGCATTGGTATTAAAAATCAGACCAATTGTCAGTAAACGCTATATGTGTACTAAAAAGATCAGTAAATGTACTAGAAATATTTCATTCAGCTTTTTGCTGATGAAGACAGGTGTGGTCACCAGTGGTTTCTTTCTAAGTTACTAACTGCGTTGTTTTTTTTCCTGTAAAATAGATAAGAATTTGCACTGTAAAGATATAGCTATAGAATGTGGGACAACTTGGCTGAAATTTATTCTTCAGCCTTCCCAAACTTATTTTATCTGTGACTTTCATGTATGTCACGCTGCTTTTACTTTGTCTTTCAGATGACGACGTGGACCTAGAAGCTTTGGTAAATGACATGAATTCGTCATTTGAAAGTTTGTACTCGACGTGCAGTATGCAGTCAGAAACCACTCCACTCCTTCAGAATGGCCAGCTTAACCGTAGCCCACTGCCCAGCTCAGGATCCAGCGCCCTGCAGCCCACATCTCCCAGGCAGAAGGTGCAGCGGTCTCAGCCCGTGCGCATTATGGCAGTCAGGTAGGAGCAGAGCGCTGCACCCTGTTTGCTTCAAGTCATCTTGCAGTAGCTTTGAAGGAACTAGGTTTTGAAATAGGAGCTAAACTCCAGTAGGGGTCTTGTAGTGTCACAGTGGTCTTCTGTGTAGGAGAAAAGATTCACTGGGTAGGTAGAGGATATAGATTTTCCGTGTATTTTGTATCACGCAAACGTGCCACGCTTCTACTTGTTTTATCAGTATCTGCTGTGCCTTTGATAGCAGACATGCATAGAAGTGTAGTATCAATATCAATTTTCAGAAGCAATGTCCATGTTTGGAAACAAATCCAAATGTCTAAAAACTGTCCTGCCAGCAGTACTGACAATTAGCGGTTTTTGGACTTTACACATCATGATGAGTGATGTAGTTAGATGAGGTTGCATTCAGCTGGTTTTCATGTATAAAAATACCTCTCTTGGTGGAGGCTTCCTGTTAGGTCCAAGACAAATAAAGAATGAACATATTGTACTTCTTTAACCATTGTTCCTAGAGCACTTTAATTCACTTGAGTGCATTATGGTAGACATTACAGAAAAATAAGTGTTCAGGTTG
This sequence comes from Excalfactoria chinensis, assembly GCF_039878825.1. Classification (NCBI taxonomy): domain Eukaryota; kingdom Metazoa; phylum Chordata; class Aves; order Galliformes; family Phasianidae; genus Excalfactoria; species Excalfactoria chinensis. The sequence goes on from NC_092826.1 coordinate 65,127,824, forward strand.
TCTCGCTGTTGTCAGGATGGGGACATGAATTCAAGCTCAAAGTGGAATACTCCACTTTACAACACAGGCTGCTGATAACTGGGGAGTCTATAGATAATGTGGAGGAGATTCTTACAATCTTCTTAAGAAAGGTCAGTATGTGCATGTATATTTCTTGAATCAGATATATTTGGAGTTGTCTTTTCCTTCTAGCTGAGACAGGTGGGGAGTAATAATAATAGGAGAAAAATCCAAGGTCTAACAAGGATTGCTCCTAATCCTTTACACTGATGTATTTCCTGTGGAAATTATATTCTTAAGACAGGCAGCTTTGCTATATGAAAGTGTAGCATGCAGTTACTGCATACTAAGCCAAGTCAGTTAATGATGTAATTGTTTTCACAAGTTTCAGGTTTAACCTTGAATAGTGCTGTATTAACAAATACACTCTCTAGAGCAGTATAATTCATGTTTCATTCTGAGTATCTTAGTCAAAACACTCCTTTTAATTGTTTTTGGCACTTCTAAACTTAAATACTTTCTTTGAAAGACACTCCAGCTTTCCGAACTCTGCACTTCTGTGAATGCTACAGAGCATCATGTGTTTATCACTGAAGAAAATAATGGCAAAACTTCTATTCGGATTTACTTAGTCATCTTTTTAGTACTGGGCAGTGTCTGTCTTTTCCTCAGGCCCCAGAGAATGGTTATTACTCTCGAAAGTACTGCTTTATTTTTATCTCAGTAATGAAATAAATGATGCATGTCAGCATTCTAGGCAGGGCAGGGTGCATCACAGTCTAATTTCAAGTTAAGAAAACAACACCTTTTGAATTGCCAGATCTGTAATTCCAGTTCTTATAAAGGAGATCATTGCAAACATGTAGTCCAGAATTTGCAATACAAAGAACCATTTCAGAGTTGCTGAGACATTAAGTCCACTGTGCCGAAGAGACCTTACACAATTGTTCACTTCATGCTTTATAAAGTGTGCACACAGGTAGCACAAAAAATAAACCAGTCATTTCTGTAGCCCATAGTTACAGATGGAACCTGCTATTGGTAGCAAAAAACAAAGCTATAGGATCATTTATGGAGTACCAAGGCAACTTAATTAGGGGGTAGAATGACCTGTGGAGCAGATTCTGTGTTAGTGCATTTATGACCATTGCAGTTGTTGTATGCATGGGAAACAAGCGTACTCAAAATGGGATGTATTGTGACAGGCAAAACCAACAGTTGTGCCCAAGAGGGCTCTGCTAAGGGCTTGCTGAAGAACATATAAAATAAATAAAAAAAAAAAAAAATAAAGTGGTCAAATTAAGTTTTGAGTAATTTGCATTTCAAGTACAGGAGTTGATGGCCTTTGGAAACTTTTACAGTTGCCACTAGGTGGTGCATTCTGCAAAGGAGTTAGAGGCAAAGCTGACCTAGTAGCAAGACCAGTAGGAAACTTAAAGCAGTCTGTATGGTAGTGAACAGGTGTTAGGTCTTTTCTAACATTATTGTGCTAACTAGTAGATCTCCAGTTAGCGTGAGCAGTACTGGTGTACTGCAAACTGGAACTTGAAGTTATGTTGGTAATACTTGGACTTAATGAGATGCATCTCAGAAGATGCATATAAAACCTCTCTGAACAGTAATCTTACAAGTAGTGTCAGCTAAGAGAGTGTAATTGCAATTTATTGCTCAAGCTGACTTGCTTAGAAATAGAATGTCATCTTGTAATGAAGTGACAGAATCAATTTCAACCTCAGTCTACTTGCTTTACTGGGAGACATGTTTGTTTGCAGATCCATGTGGAATTTGGCTCCAAATTACTGCAGTTTTGTCCTCCTCCTTTTTTAGGTCAGTTTGAAGATCTTGACTGACTTTCTGACACGTGGAGCTTAAGTCTGTAAATTAGCGCTTGCAACAGAGGGTATAGATTGGTATTTCTGTTCACTTTTTGTGCGGTTACCTTATTTATTCACCCAAGCAAGAGATGGAGTTATAAGCAACAAAACAAGCTGGATGTGTGACTGTTCATTTTTTTTCACATGCAGTTACCTAAATTGGGCTTGCAGTTGCTGTAGGTATAGAGTTGTCTTTTTTATTTCCCCCTCTTTTTTAATGTTAGTACACTGAATGCTGGAGCAGCAAATACAGGCCTGGTGATGCCAGTTTGTTCCTCTTAATGCTTCTATGTTTGTAGGCGTCTACAAGAAGAAGAACAGCAATTCAGAACATCATCGTTGCCAGCCATACCAAATCCATTTCCAGAACTCTGTAGTCCCGCAAGCTCTCCTGTGCTGGCCCCTGGATCTTTACCTCAGAGTCAACCTGCTAATAAGCATGTGAGTATGGTACAAAGCTTAATGTCATATGTTAGAGTTCAAACCTGCAGTGAACAATTTCATTTTGAAGACAGAGACTAAGTTTTCTGATACGTGGAAATGTCTGTAGGCTTTGTCTTTGAGTAGGGCAGCACAAGCAAGAGAACACGTTCAGAGAGGCTTCAAAGTTGTTTTTTTCTTACTAAAGGTTTTTAAGAATAAAGCAACTCTTTTTCAAGCACATGCATGTTGTCAGTGAAGCAGTAATGCCTAATATCTTTGGAATTTCATTATCCAAGGTAATGACTTACTAATTCAGAAGTCAGGTTAGGGTTGGAGCAGCGTCTTGAATGTTACTCCACATAGTCTGGTCGCCTCAAAGCCATTTAACAGCCTGTTTTCATTTAAAATTCATTGCCTCCATAAGTAGCTGTTTGTTTTCTTTAAGGACACGGTGCCTCATTGTTTTGCTGTTCTTCAGAAAGCAAAATACAGTTCTTAGAGCATGTAACTAGGCACAGCTCCTTCTAATGGGACTGATGAGCAGAACTGTCCCATGGTTGATTAGCTTCCCAAGTCCTTTACAATGAAGCTCTTTACAATTTTGTAAACTATTCTGTCTTGCACAGGGATTAAAAAGAGAAAAAAATACCCCCACAAAAAAACCCTTAGACTGCTGTCTTAGAATGCGTTTGCGCTTGAGTACCCACAAACATGATGTTGTTCTGTATTGCTGCTGGTTTAGTTTGTAAGTTGCTCCTATGATTGGTATGGCTGATAAAAGAGTTTGGGGAGTCGGGGAGGCAGTTCAGCTACAAGCAGTGGACCATAACATACAGTCCTGTATATTCTGCACTATTTTATACCTCTGTAAACATGTGTCAGCTTTCTTGAAAGAACAGTGCATCTTTTTTGGTTTTGCAGTATTTCTTACACATATAAAAGTTGAAATAGATAACCAAATAATGCCTGAAGAGAAAACTGAGTCATGCAGTTATAAATTTAATGTGGTCTTGTGTGAGTCCTCAGTAACTGCTAATCAGAGAGGCTGTTCTGTCAAGGATGTGGTAATTTGACTCAGGGGAGAGGAAATAATGGCCAGCTCTCTAGTGTGTGCTGGCTCTTGCCAACAGAGCAACAGCAACAACAGCATGGCTGGCTTTTGGAGGCAAGCTAAAGTTACAGATGAACCTGCATTTATCTTTCTAAATCTTTCTCAGTTTCAGGGATTCTTTGCTTTTTACTTTTGTTTCATTAGACCTAGTCATGCCACCAAAAGAATTGCTCTTCAAGGCCTTAAGAATCCCAAAATATTTGCGTGTAACTTTTGGGCGATATTTAGAAACTAAGGGTTTAACAGTACCTAAGAATACAAGTAAACATACCCTTAACATACGTAAGAGAGTGGCTATAAAGACTGAATAATAGCTTCTTTTTCCCCCCTAAATTCTACTTCATAATCTTCTGTTAAAGGTATACTCAATCTTAAAATGATAAATTGTGACAAGGCCTAAAATAAAATGCATATTTATATTGCAGTGCATGCTGCTCATATTTTTAATCAAAGACAAACCACTGTAATTGTAAAAGTTGTAGGGTATAAGAGGAGGAGCTGAAATATTTAGACAGTAATGACTAATATAGATGCAGATGTACTGCTCATTTCAGTTCATCAACTGATTGGAGGCAAATAAGAAACAGTTGCTTAGGCCAAAGGAAAGGCAGGAAGTTATCATTTTCTTCTCTTCAGTGAAATAGTAGAAACAGAACTGAAAAAAATCCTCTGGCTTTAGAATATTGATAGAATTTGAAAAAGTGAGTTGGTGAATTGTTTCTTCCTGAAGAGAAACATTTTGTTTAATATCTCAGATTTAAATGTGAAGGATTTCAAGATAACAAAAAAACCCCTGCTTATTCACACAGAATCACACAGAATTATCAAGGTTGGAAAAGACCTAGAAGGTCATCCAGTCCAACCATCACCAATACTTCCCAGCTAAATCATATCCCTCAACACAACATCCAAATGTTTCTTGAACACCCCCATGGTCGGTGACTCTACCACCTCCCTGGGCAGTGCATTCCAATGCCTGACCACCCTTTCCGAGAAGTAATATTTCCTAATGTCCAGCCTGAATCTCCCCTGGCGCTGCTTGAAACCATTGCCTCTAGTTCTGTCATTGTCTACACGAGAGAAAAGGCTGAACCCTAGCTCACTACAGCCTCCCTTCAGGAAGTTATAGAGAGCAATCAGGTCTCCCCTGAGCCTCCCCAGGGCACCTTAATTGCATTTAATTCAGTTGCAGTGCCATTCAACAGCACCCGGAAACATGGTTGGTTTAAAGAAAATTTTTAAAGAAATGTTATAAATTTTTGTACCTTCATCCAATTTAAAAAAATGAAAAGAAGGTAAACTGGGAATTTTGCTATATTATTTTAGGATTCACTTTTGTTTAGATGGGTTATAAGCTACTGGCTAACAGAGTAAATGACAAGTTTAGTTAGAGGAGGATTGCAAAAGTACATTTTAATGGCCATTTAGTGAAAATGAACCATATTTAAAAACACACACACAAAAAAACTTGAATACAAGCTATAGATTTAGAATGCTGAATGCAAACCGAGATCAGACATAATGATGCTTAATGTAAGGTTCTCTGCTTCCAGGTTATAAACAAGGATTAAAACTGGAGTTTGGAATGAGCTGTGCTGCTTATATGGGTTATGCGATGTGTTAATGAAAAAGGATTCCCTGCAGCTTGCTGAGCCTTTGGGGGCAAACAGGCAAAGAGCAGTTGCAGCCTGTACTGCTTGAGCCCTGAAAGCTCTGATCACAAGTTATGTCACAGAATGGTGGTGGCATGGGCAAAATGTTGCCTTTGGTCAGCTTCTATCTAGGGGACTTCAGAGGTCCCCAAGTCATCTTGGGCTTCAGAATGAAGTGGTTGTATTGTTTGCTGACTGTACTGATCAACATCTATTGTATGGGGCAGGCCTGAGCTAATACAGCTGTGTGACCAAAAGCTTCCTATCACAAGAGGTTAAAAAATGTGTTGTAGTTAAATGGACACATGCTCCTAGGAGGGTCAGTGTTAGATTCTTTCTTACAATTCTGCAGGTAGAAAAAGCCCATTTTGTGTTAAGTTTTATTTTGGGAAGGTCTGTAAAAATTAGCACCACTGAAGTCAACAAGGTTGTGAGCACAGGGGTGGGAAAAACTGACTACCTGGACTGCTAAATCAGTAGCTACTTAAGAAGAAACATGACTTGTTGTAATTTTATTAGCTACTGATGTGGTGAGCAAGATACTTCATATGTGTCATGTTTGGAGATATTATGACTCTTCAAGCAGTAACAGCCAAAAAGCTTTTAACTTCTTTTGCTAAATGTAGAGTACCAGCAAAATGTCTGAAGTGAGAAAGTTTTGTCCATGAGTTTTGGCAGGTGAGCTCTGACTGGAAGAGGCTGCGGCACTGCGTGTTCCTATCTTTATCATGTCCTTTAAGCACCACCCATCCGCCTTCCCCACAACACCTGGCCACCAGCCAAGCAAAACTCCAGCAGATCTCACAGCTGCCTCAGTGCCCCTTATTTCTGCCCCAGGAAGGACAGGTGAAGGCAGGAGCAGGAAGGAAGTCATGCTTGATGGGGCACTGCAAGACCCTTTTTTCCCATGTCTCTGTGAGAAGTGTGCACACCTACAAGCATGAAATCACTGCATGTCTGAGGGGGCACTGATTGCAAGCATGGAGGAAGGACAGCTGCAAGTTTTTAAACATCATTTACTTAACCGGATAAATATGTTTGTGTAGGAAAAACGGTAACCAGAAAATTGCTCCAAACCGAGACCAAACATTCATCTAAAAAATTGCTAAAAACATCAGACAGCAGGGTTGACACTAATTGAAGTCCTCCTTTGTGTTGCTGGTATAAACTAAGAACTGGTTGGTAACTTAGGTTGTAATTTTTGGTTGTGTACAAATATTTTGGAAAAAGTATGCAATAATTACATGTAGGTCACTGCGATGCCACAGGATATTAGTCCAAAGTATCTTGTGTGAGTCAATGAAGCTTTCAACTGTAAAAATAGGGCAAATTTCTCACATCCCCCCTCTATACAGCCCAGGCAAACTTCCAAATAGCAGTTTGATGCACCAAAATTGCTTACTCTTTTCTAGCAAATTAAATTTACAAATGGGTATGAATTAATGTTAGTCTTTTTTCCAGATTTTGTAACCCTTGGAGGGAAGTCCTGTGAACAGATTTCACCTTGAACCTTGCATTTGCTTGGCTGTCTCTTACTTGGAGAAGCAACGCTTTCCCAAACCAGATGAACTAAATGCAGCGGACAAATACTAAGATGACATGTAGGAAAGACATCTCATTTCTTGTCATCTTGTGACCTGTATCACGCGGATGTGTTGTCCAATTACTCTTGAAGAAATTAGGGAGTGAGCTCATGTGGTTTTGAAAATCTCAGTAGCTCATTACTGAAGATGAGACTAATGAAGGAAGTAGTAATGAGTTCACTGGACTGTACAGCCAGCCTTAAGTGCTGACGGTGCATGCACAGTCTGTGGGTGTCTGAAGGCTTTGTAGGCAGACCATTGGAGGCTGTTGGGGCCCGGGACCAGGAGGCATTCAAAGCCACTATTTCTTCTTCCTCGTGCCTGTTACATCATGAGACTTGGTAGGAAGAACCGAGTCCTTTCACATATTTGATTTTGGGAAGTGCTAGAACAGTAGCTGTAGTTCCAACATTGATTACTGGAAATATGAAGAGCGTCTCACGTTCAAACCAAAAAGTATGTTCTTTGCTGGAGGGTTTTTGTTTTGTTTTGTTTTTAATGATGCAAACCTGGCCTTCCTCCCGGGAACGTTCTGGCTCTCTACCCAGAGGCAAGCACGCTGCAGGCAGACTGTGTGCTGAGGAGTGTGGCCGCGCTGCGGGGGGATGCTCTGCTAGGCCTGGCCTACCGCCTGCACTGGCAGCTCCACAGGACTGCTGCCGTGCAGCATGGCCCACAGCTGCCTTAACAACCCATTTGCAGTAGCAGCACCACTGCAATTAGCCATTAGGTCTGCCTTGTGTAAATAGTGAGCAGGCTGTATCATAAGCTATAGTAGCGGTGTATTGACATATCCACACTGTGCTTTTTGTCTGCACAGCTTAGGCGTGGCCTTGCATGGTTTTTATTCTGTAACAGTGTTCATGGTATTTTTGATAATAGTACATGGATAATAAAATATGGCTACCCTCTACTTTGATCAGGAGCTGGTAGAATTGAGAAGCTAACAGGCTGAAGGTGTGGGGGAAAATGAGAAGATGTGAGAAACTGTAATTGTTAGCGAGGCAGGCAGAAGTGGGTTTTAATATAAACATCCGTGCAGTAAGGAATTAAAAAAAAAAAGAAGAAAAATAAAGCTCAGAACTATATTGAGTGATTCTAACTACGCTGTGAGTGAATGTCTGAGATGAAATAGAGATGTCATAACTTCATACTGATAGCCTTTAAGGAGCCAACCAACATCATGAGCATTGCTACTCTGAGTCTAAGCTCCCTTTGCCCTCTGCTGTCTGGACTCAAGGTGTGGATTCTGGTCTGACTTTAACATTCTGAATATAAACCTTTTGGAGCTCTGCTACCCAAGTAGGACAGATGCAAGAACGCACCAGCTCCAAACAGAGAACTTTGCCACTATGCATCCTACGTGGTCTTGCAGCATCATGTTGTTTCCAGCAGCCAACAGATGAGTTGGTCGTGAGGTTGCTTCTGAAACCTGAGGTGATCCAAGGCAGCCTGTAGAGAGCAAGGCCGGCACCTGCTGCTGAGCTGCATGCGACCTCCTGGTGGGTGCTGTGGGTGTGCACAGTGTAGGACTGGGAAGGTGCCCAACTTTTAGCTTGATCATTGGCATCCACTACTAGGGACAATGGGGAGAGCCAGTATTCAGTGTTCACTTCCTGACTCTGAAGAGCAGCTGCACAAGTGTTAGGATTAATGCTGTTCATTCTCAGCAGGAAGAAAGCTTCTTTTTTAGACTTACAGTAATTACCTGTAGCAGTGAAGTGTGCCCACACTTGAGAAGGGAAATCTGTTTGAAATTTCTGTCTTTACTTAGGCAGCAATTCTGTGTGGTTGCAGAGAGGAAGAAGGAACTTCCAAGTTCATTGGTGTGGTAATTTGATGTTTATGCATTCCTCTAAAACTTACATGTGTTTTTGTTCCATTTCTTAAATGGAAGGAATGTTAGATGGAATTTAATAACATTTTTGCATTAGAAGAGTACAGCTGAGTTAATTAAATCATCATGGGACAAGTTTCAGTTCTTTGTTCTCTTGATTTAGAGCCTTCTTACTATTATCAAATTCTTTTTGTATTATTCTTTCTCCTTACGCTGCCGAATTACTGTTTTAAAAAATGATTTTTTTTAATTTCTGCAAGTACCTTCAGTTTTTGTTTCGGTCTGACTGTAATCTGAACATCATTCACAAAGTGTACATAAAAGTAAGCTCAGTCCGAACTTGTTAAAAGGCAAGCCATCACCAGTTCATGAAAGCTATGCATCACATTCCTCCATTGGCATAAGGATTGCTTATTCCATCTAGTGAAAGATCCTACTGCTGCAAGGGTTATGGAGCCTGTCTATCTCATTGTATTTCAGGAAGCAAGAGTTGAAAATGTCTTCATGATGACATGAAGACTGTTTGTTTTTTCTCCTGTTGCTGAGGAGGAAATGTTTAGTGTTTGGGAGCAAAGTGGATTGACCATCAGCTGGGAGTTGGGGTGTGAGCCTTTGCTGAGAAACAGAGTATTTCTGGGTAAGGTGGGAAAAGTAATTCAATCCCAGCAGGTTTATTATAAGTGAAATTTCATTAGCAGCAAAACAAAAAATCTAACATGAGCTTTTTGTGATGGGAGGAGGATGAAGGCTGGCAAAGGCTTTTAAAGCTTTGTTAGTTTCTTTGTTAGTTTCTTACCAAACAGATGCCAAAGTATCCCCATCTTTCCAACCAACCCCTTTATCTGCCTAGACACATCATCAGGCCAGAGTGAGAAACTGCTCTGCTTTTTGATGATATGTAGGTATGGCACTTGCCTGTTCTCAAGGAATGGTTTCAACACTACTTTCCTCTGCACATGCAATTTCCTCAGTGTGTGATGTGTTTTCAGAAACCTAAGTTTATTATCATCAACTCCTGCACCTTTTGCTTGCTTCGTGCCTCGGGGACAGGCTTAGCATGTTTCAGAAGGCATTGTCAGGCATACTAAAGAATGCTCAGCTGTCATGCAGGAGTCGGGCATGAAGAAACTGCTTCAGGTGCCATCAGTGCCTGTGTTCTGCAGCTGCAAGGGAACCTTAAGTTAGTTTTGCACATGTTCCTGTACTCACCTTGTTATTCACCTTTCCAAAACATGTAATAGGAATAGAAGCCATCCATCCCTAAGGAAAAATCATTCTAGTAGAAGAACAGCGGGTTTTAATTTTACAGTCATTTTTGAGCTTGTCCTTGCCTGCAAGCTGTTACAAGGAATTGATTACTTCAAAGTAATTTGCCATACTGCTGGTGATCACACTTTTACCTCTTGCTTACTAAAATCCACTGAAAACAAGCAATCCACAGTATTTCCAGACCTTTTAAATACCTCTACACATGTGCAATCGCTCTCATTCCCCAAATACTCAGTTGAGTGTTACAAACTGGACACGTGGTCTGTGGTGACAAGAATCAGGTACACAATTTTAGCACTGAAGGATGCCTATGATACTTTAAGTTAAGAATGTTCGTCACTAAGTAGTCCCAAACTGCTGATTTGTTATTTTTAAGTGTTTTTAGATGTTAAGTGTATATATCCTCATACACGCATATATGCACTTAACATTTAAAACATACACCTATATATATATATAGGAGGATAGATGGCTTGCTGTACTGTCTCACACCTTCTAAATGATCTGTGGGGCAATTTGAAAAGAAGCAGGCATACAGATTACCCTCCTCTTCATTAGACAAAGACTTGAAATCTGACATTATGGGAATAGCAACAACTAATCATACAATAAAGCCTTGTATTTGCTATATTCAAAATATTTCTCTGTGTTAAATCCAGTTTTATTCTATGAATGATTTTCATGGATGACCTTTGCATCTTTTTCTTTAACATGGTAAGTAGTCTGGCAAAGCACTGTAAAGCCTGTTCAAGTGAGACTGAGCCTTGGCTCTTGCATTACAGCCTTGTCAAATCCTCTGATAGGAAGACTCCATTTCAGACTGAAAAAAGTCCTCACTATGCTCGAAACTAATGTCATTTTGCTTGTAGTATTAAAAAGATACTAAATGTACTTAAGAACCTGATACGAATTTCATTTGCTGTACACTTCACAGGGGGTGCTGAAGTTGATCTTTATTCCTGAATGCTGGGTTTTGCTCTGACTAATGGTCTTAATGTGCTTTAGAGAAGATTGTTCATACTTCTTGTTTATTGATGGGTATCTGTACATTTCATAATTTGCATCCTTGTCTCTCCCCTGTTCTTTTTTTAACTAAGCAGCTGAAAAACGTAATCTTTCATCTCCTGAGAGGAGTAGAGTGCTTGTGAGCTGGAGCTGGCAGGAAAGCACTGCGTTGAGTTCCAAGACTGGAGAATGTATATTTCGAACTATTTGTACAGTGTGACACATTTCTTAATATTTCCTAGGATATTAATAAGACAGCAAAGTCTGTCAGGAGGCAACCAGCTATATTTTTGCAAATGTACCTTCAGTGTAATTTCCCTTTGCTCTCAGTGAACATTTAGTTCTGCATTACACTGCGAGTTACAAATGAGCATTTGCTTACGAGCTAATTAACCATAGCTTAGAGCAGTACTTAATTGCAACACTTGGAGCAATACAGAAGAACTTAAAGCCAATCTAGCTAACGAGAAATTAACTTAGAGAACTGCACAAGGTTGCTCTGGTTGCTCTGTGTGTAGGCTTCATTCTGATTGCCCTCTCTTTTTTGCATGAAATAGCACCTGAGCAATCACACGCTTGGTCAAGGAGAAATGTTAGGATTTTAAACTAAAGCAGGAAATTCTGCAAGAGGTGATATGGACATGATGGGTTCTCTGAGTGGGTCAGGAAATTTCTTGCGTGGCAGCTGCTGGCTTTGAATATCTCTAGCAGTTCATCCATCGAACAGTTGCCGAAATGGGTCTAAGCTGAAAGACTTGGCTATGTTGGTGAATAACCATTAAAATGAAAGAGCTGAATGGACTTTATGAAGTTTCTGTAGAAAGATTTCTATACATTACTCTCATCCTTTAAATAAATAAACAATCTAGTAGCTCTGCAGATGATTAAATAAATTTTACAGCACTGTAAACATGCTCACATCAATTTTTCTTCTTTGCCTCTTTCTTGAGCCTTCTTTAAAATGCAGCTGTAAAAACTGTGATTGTTAACTGATTCCTGTCTAGCAAAATGATTGAGGATGATGTTGATACAAAGGGCCTGCTTTTCCTCTAAGCCAGAACCTTGCGAGTGCTAATCTCCATACATTCAAACAGCAGCCATTGAGGAAAGGGAGACTAATAAAATTATAGCAAAAAATAATGTAAAAAATGTTTACAGTACCAGACATCATTCACAGTGACTGCATTTCTTTATGAGATTGCAGTAACCTCTGTTTTCTGTGTCGTTTATTTCATCAGTTCTACCAATTATGTGTCTTCTGAACATACATTTATATCAGGAGATGCTGCTTAAAAACAATATGTAGGTAAGGGCATTGAAGGAGAGTGTGGAGGAGCAGCTTACTTCTCTTTGAGGTGCTTTCTTACTCCCTTTTAATGTCTGCAATTGTAGAGAAGTAGAAACTAATTTATTTATTTTTTCCCTCAGAATGTGACAGTATTTAAGAGGAATTTCAAGCCAGTAAAGTCTCACTGAGTTCATTAAATATAGAAATATTTAAGAAGAATGTATTTAAAGTCTGAGTTGAGTGCAACTTACGTTACATAGCACAGCTGTGTGTTTCAGTGGCAAACTTTGTTCCTGATATAAAAGGGCTTTGTCCTTTATTTTTGAGTAAAAAAAATTCTGTTGGTGCAAACTTTCACAAGGCCAGTTTTACTGACTTAATAGGTTCTTTGAGAGGGGGAGAGATTCTCCATTTGCACTATAACCATATTTTGGGCTATTGTGAGCACTAGTAGTACTTGGAAAGGACATATTTGACTTTCCATAATGTGATTGCAAGTTAGGTTTATGCTGCAGCTAAGGTACCAATATCTGGAATTTGTACTTTGCTTATATGTTGAATCATAAAAGGTGTGAATTCATGCAAGACTAACTTGGAGTTCTTATCTACACTGAACAAGCTGTATGAATGCCTTGTTTTTCATACTGTGCACTGGCATTTTCTTGTTGTTGCCGGAAAGTGGTATGTAGGTGAATGGACATATCCAGCATAGTTACTTATTCCAACTGTAGACAGTCCTTTGACTGGGACTCAGTGTACAAAGTCACATGTAAATTCTAACAAGAGTTGGGTTTACTCACCCTTACATTATCATTCCCCTGCTGTCAGACTTCTTCAGGGTATGGCATCCCCAATTGGGCTCAGGTATACCCAGTCTTTTACTGTCCTTCTGCTCAAACACCTCTTCATTTTAGAAACAACACTTAAATGCTACTTCAGGAAGGTATTGCTTTCTGTATTGTGGCTCACGGCCTCATGTCTGGCTAAAGGACCCTTGTGTATGTTCCGCTCAAAATTCTGTTGTTCTGTGTGAGAACAGAAGGTTATTTACAAAATTTTATCTATTTCCCTTTGAATCTACTCTGTATGAAGAGTAGAAATTTCTAACAAATAGCTCTACTGAGCAAATCTTAAGTGATACTTCTTTACTCTTAAGAACAGAAAGATAAAGAAATGTAATATTATGAAACCGTATATTGTAGTTTTTCCACAGTGTCAAGAAACAGAATAGTCTTTTTGTGGGATTTATTTCTGTGATTAAATAGGTAATTTGAGTTACTTCTCTGGGTGTCTCATACTAGTTGAAATTAGAAGAGTATATTTCAAGAATTTTCATGACATTGTATGGCAGCGGAACTATAGAAGATAAATTGTATTGAAGGGCCCCTTTTTTTCTCTCCATTGACCTTAGAACCTAAGTGATAAGCGAAGACTGTGTGCTTAGACTGAGGTAGATAGTGACGACTGAAATGGATAACAACCTTGCAGTTTGGATGGAGTGCAAAAAAAAATCTTCAACTAGACCATTACCTGTGGTGTAAGACCTTCTTTCCTTCCCTTAAGGTACTGAACATTTTTATAAGGAAAAAGTCTTGCTTTGTTTCTAAGCAGGACATTTATGTTGCCTGTTTACGTTATTGACTGGCCTCCTCATCAGTTACTCCATGTGGCAGAATTTTTGTATCAGGAGAGATGCTGGCAACCATGGGGCTAATTTTGCTTGTCATCTGTTGTGGATCTCAAGAAAAATGACCAGATTATAATTGGATTCTTGTTGTATAGACTAATTAAATCCAGTGCTCTTCCACACATCATCTTAGTATTTTAACTCATGTTCAGATATCTGGAGTAGCATTTTTCAACAGATAGACTCATGTATAAATGATTTGGGAAACAAATGTGAGCTTTTGTAGTCAAATACTTATAGCCCTCAGTAGTTAATGCCTTATAGTGACCCCAATTCTGTGAAAGAATGGGTTTGAGGAACGAACAGGTGTCTGTGAAACAGGGAGAAAAGGTGTTTGAGAGCCAGTAATCCCACAGGAGAGTTAACAGCATAAGTTTCTACAGTGAATTTTTAAGGCATTTGGCCACTATTTCAAAAAGTAAATGATTTCTTATTTTCCAGCAGTTATTGGATTAGGGAAAGCTATCCTTAGCATTTGTTTTGAGTACAAAACCAAATGCAACAAGCATAATTTGGGTTTTGAAGGAGGAGAAAATTCCCGAAGTAAATTATCTTGATGTTGGGGTGTCAAAGTCATTGGAATGCTATTGTAATGCTTGAGGTGAGCTGAAATTGTCCTCTCAAGATGGTTTCCATGCTGAATTCTAGAGTCAAGCTAGGGCCCTGGTCGTTTATCTACTCTCTCCTGTATGCATGGAAAGTAATCTCCTGTCTCTACAGAGAAGACCAAACTATTAGGCTTAATGTGGTGTTGTATATGGGAGAGAAAATATGTCACAGTCATTTAGAAGAGGATGGACTTTTCCAATTACTCTGTAAACACAGTTTTCATAGAGTAACTTGCATAAATTCATTCACTAGCTATTTTGTTACGTATCAAAAAGTGAAATTCTTTGTATACGTGTTGACAGAGCCTCAGCTGATGGAAGTAAAACAATGAAACTTGGGTTGTTTTCTGTGGGGTTGGGTGCATTGAAAGAAATAGTGCAGAAATCTAGCAAGAAGCCTATAAAACCACTGATAAGTTACACTTTGTGTCTGACCAACGTCTGTTTTGTTCATGGGAGTACAAGAAACAGTTGAACAGAAATTAGTTTCAGTACAGAGTATTTTTTGTGAATACTCTGCAGCTAGCCAAAATTTTTGTTTTTTGCGGTGTGTAACCTTGTGCAGTGGGATGGAAAAACTGTGGAAGAAGTACATGCTATCTCATTTCTCTGCACTGTAGAAGTAGTAAGTTATATTGTTATGCTAGACCACTATTCAAAGACACTGGAAGAGGCATTGATGCTTTTCCCACAAATGACATTGTCTCCAAATGAGTGAACAAAGAGTGATAATTCAGAATTCGATATATTTGCTAAAGTCAGGATAGATTTGTGTTTGACAGTTAGAAATCAGCACAATAGCTATTTTAATGGATGCTTGGAAATAAAATAGGTTTGAAATGTGTACAGCTGTGTAATTAAGCAAAAAAAAAAAAAAAATCAACGTGATGATTGAGCTGAACTGGTAGATGTTTTAAGTTGAAATCTATAGAATAAAATTACTAGTTTACATAAATGGAGAAGAACAGTAACAATATACTCCATAGAAAATAGAATTTGGTTAAGTATTCAAGTTCATACCAAAACAACCTATTGTTTAAAAAAAAAGAATATTAAATGTAGTGTGTTGTCAAGAATCCTAATCTGGGATGTTTACTTATCTTCTATGTTGATGTAAGTTGTACTTTGGCAATTTAAACCTCGCTGCCTTAAAGTTGTTTTTATATAATGCAACATGCTCAGAATGTTTTTTGTTGGATGGAAATGAAATTAACTCACTCGTAGAAACTGAATCAGAAAGATGTCCAAAGGTTGATCTACCTTCTATCGGTCAATCTGGAAAAATAAGAAAATGAGCTCGTAAAAGGCAAAATAAATTTGACATCAGTGCTCTTAGTTTCTACACAGTTCATTTCAAGGTGGTTTCAATGATCCAGATTTTTCTCAACATAATTTGTAATGAAGGTTTATGTTGTAAATGTGAAGCCATCAAAATGCTTTGAAAATTGTTGCTTGTGTCAGGATGGAAATAGTTACTGATGGCTTTGCGCTGTGGATTTCTTTCACTTCTTCACAATAGTGGAGGGAGGAAAACAAAGCATGCTTGAACATAATGACTTATATTATCTGTAAAATATAAAAATACGGAGTAAAATCTCTTCTTGTTGTCTCAGTCTTGCAAATGGTTGGCTTCTCTGCCATCAGTTAGAGTAACAATGCTGTTGTTCAACGATTTCCCATTTTATACCATGCAGAATTGGTTTCTAGGGAGTGTCTATTGTCTTAAAGAAAAGATTCACCAAATATTTGTTCTTTTTCTCTGGGGATCTTTTTCATATTCATTTGCCTATGCTAAACAAAGAGACTAGGCATGTGAGCTATTTGAATATAAATGTCTTTCTAATGCAGTTAATTATTTTAAATGTTTAATGGAAGTCTCATGAAAATTGTTGGATAAGCTTTTCAATTAGAGAGAAGACTCGTTGATTGCATTTGCACAAGATGTTTAATTGAGTGGACAACACAAAATAAATGCATTTGGAATTTGTCTCAGATTATCTAATTTTAAGGAGATGTCTGTGGGGAGTAGAAAGCCTTACTTCCCATCAGCTTCAAAGATAAGATGGCTTAATTGGAAGCTGAGTGTCTTAACAGCTTCAGAGTGGCAGCAGCTTCCATGTAAAATAATCTGAAGCAGATGTTGAATGAAGAAGTGGCATTTTATTTCATGCAAGATCTGGCATCAGTTCTCTTAGCATTATGTTATTCAGTTTGATATCAGGAAGCTTTTTTTTTGTTTTTTTTTTTAAATTGTGATGCTGGTTTCAGCATGCTGCCTTTTATTTAAACTTAAATAGTTATTCACTGGCCTTTGATAAATGGACTGTTAAGTGTTTCTGTACCGCTCTGAACCGCTATAGCATGACTCAGCACAAAGAGAAATGCAGGATTCCTTCTGAACACCAGGCTGCACTTCTGTGCTGTGCAGGTGACTGAGCACCAGCATGGGCTCACCCAGAGAGGCTGTGCAGTCTCCTCTTTGGTGATCTCTAAAAGCCGCATGGGCCCGGGCACCTTGTTCTGGGTTTCTCTGGTGGAGCCATTCTGTAATTGTTTTTAGGCTTTTATAACAGAAAGCATGGGTGGAAGATACAATGGTTTTGAAACGTATCACCTTCCTGTTATGTCCTAATATTAAGGTTTGGAATGGTGACAGTAAAGGCCACTGTTAAGTCACTTATGAATACCAAGTTATGAATAATGATTACTCTGAAAAGAGTAATCTTTTTACTTAGCACACATCGACTGCCTCATGTATGGGTGCATTATCAATGCGATCCACTTAATCATCCTGGGAGAATTCTATTAAAATTTACTTTACTGGTTGAGGGGTTTCTGTACTGTATATTGGAATCTCACTTGACTGTCAATAGGAATGAAATTAAGCAATGGTATTGAAGGTATAAACAAAGACCAGCAAGACCAGAGAGGAACCAGTAGTCTGATGTATAAATGCTGGGAATCTGGACCAAAGCACTTAGTAGGCTTGTTATCAGAGGATGGGGAGGCTGCTGCTGCTCAGGGTCTGTTCCATGGCCATAGGTGCTTTCATGCAGCTCACGTGCAGGTCTGCCGAACATTTTAGCTGTTGTAGCTTTAGCAAAGTTATTTTCTTTTTAAAAGTTAGAATGAAAGCTGCAGACTTCCAGCCTATTGTTACGATGTGTGATGAGCTAGCTGCTTTGCCATTGATCCAGGAAGGAAACCTCAGTACACCTGGGTGATTAGGGAGAGTTGCTGGGGGACGCTGCCATGAGTACGATTGCACAGAGAGCCATTAAGTTGCCTTTGCTTCGCAGCTTTTGGTAAAAACTGTCTGAATCTTTTCAGTTCCTAATAGGCTGTGTTCAGATACTGAGCTCTTCATTTCTATAATGTCATGTATTGCTTGTTCGGCATCTTTTTAATTAGTGACATTTTATTTAGCCCAAATTAAATATGCCAGATGTAGCTGATTTAGTGGCTAACAATGATGAGTGAGGGGAGGGAGGAAGAGCTAGCATTATATAGCCTTCTGTTCTCAAGGAAGTTTTTTATTTCTAGTTCCACCAGACAAGTTGGAGTGGTAACCATGGCAGCAGGGAATTTGTCCCTGGGAGCTCAGCAAAGGGTTGGCTTGTGTGGGTTTTTTTGTTGTTGTTGGTTGTTTTTTTTTTGTTTGCAGTGCTCCCACTAGGGGGAAGGGGGTTACAGATGGGCCTGGAGTGAGCCCTTCTGAGGGCCCTCAGGACAGATGCACAGAGATGAGTGATGTGAAGCCTCCCAGAACCGCCCATGAGTCAGTCCCGCCAGTTCAGCAGTGGGACAGCCTAAAGGGAGATGTCAGAATGTCTTGCTGACGTCTCTCTCTGCACTGGGTGCTTTGGTGAAGGGCAGCTAGATGTTTATTAATCAAATGGTTGTGTTTCTTTTTTCTCTTTGGGTTGGAAGGGAGTGAAATTTGCACAGGGCTTGCTGTATTCAAGAGAAAATTTCAAGTTTAGTCATGACGACGTATCCCCAGATTTTGCATCAGTCCTGGAAACTTTCAATATATCATACTTGAATTTGTGGAAAGCTATTGTTTTGCTCCAGTGTCTAAATTTATTACAAATTGAACAGAGGAGCGAGCAGTTTTATGGAGAAGTGTCCGATGAAAGCAATTGTTGAAAATGAGAATTGTACGCTTACTGGGGAGAGGATGATATAAGCCCTCTTCTCCCATTGACGCAACCTTTCGCAGGCTCTTATCTGTAAGGGGTTTGTGTTACTCACACAATTGACGCATACGTAGTTGCACAGAAATACCGTCCAAATGTGAGCAGCTTTGAAGGATGCATTATTGCGTGTGACAAACCAACCTATAAAATATCCTGAATGCTGAAGGTAGCAACAATCAGCCAACACTCATGGCTCAAAGTTACCAAAGTGTGGAAGATAGTGAGGAAGGAGTTGATGGCCAAGCATCAGTGATTCTTTGCCTGCTGCCCCAGCTAAGCTGATTGCAAAGCACCTCACTTTTGTTTATGCAGGACAAACTCAGCCCTGTTGCGAAAATCTATGAAGTCATGAATTTCAGCTGAGGTTATCAGTGTACAGGAAACTTCTGTTTGCAAGGTACACTGGAGCTCTTAGCTTTTTCAGCACGCAGGGGCCATTAGCCTGTGACTTCCACAGTCACATAGTACTTCAGGTCAACGCGGTTTAACCGTCATTGCTACTTGTGTGCCCAGAGATTTTGTCCAGCCTTCACTAGGAGTCTTTCTACAGTTTTCACCTTTTCCTCCTTTAGCTGGTGTTACCTTTTTCACTGCTCTAAGTAGCTCTCATCTTCGTGTTTTCAAGCTCATGGACTTATTACAAAGTTTCAGTTTCTGTTTTAGTTTCCAGCTTTTCCCTCTCTCCTTGCAGCTGAGTTCCAGCTTCCTGAAATTCCATTTGGATGTGGAGAGTAGTAAAGTGACTCCTGGAAAGACAAGAAGCAATTGCTTCTTGTAATTCAGTACTACTCTTTACTTGTTGTGAAAACTCTTCTTTATCCTGGTACTATTACGTCTGGCAAAAAATGTTGGATTCAGGATATGGGACTTCAGCTGAGGACTTGGCTTAATTATTTTTTCAGTTTCTGTTAGCCCCCAGAGCTGCAGAAAAAACCTTAGGAACTCTACAGCTGCCCGTACCAGGAAACAGACTCAGAAGCCCTTTGTTTCTCTACTTTTTTTTTCTTGGAAGGATGGAGTAGAAAGGGTGGGAGTGGAGTTGAGGAATCACAGAATCATAGAATGGCCTGGGTTGGAAAGGACCACAGTGATTGTTGAGTTTCAGCCCCCCTGCTATGTGCAGGGTTGCCAACCACCAGACCAGGCTGCCCAGAGATATACAGGAAAAGGAAGAGGGTCTGCCTTTGTCTTCTGTATTGCATTTGTAGCTTCTGACTCTCTCTACATCTTCTGGGCCTCGAAAATATGTACTTGCTTACATTGCTTTGTTATCAGTCCATGTAAACTGAATTGCAGTTGTTCAAGCCTTTTTCATAACCTCCAGTTCTCAAAATAATGTACTTGCTTTGTCATGTTGGGACATTCCCATTATAGCGTATTTGGCATTGTCCATAAATGTTGGGTTGGGTTTTGTTTCTGCTACTGTGTCTACCACAGTCAGAAACTTGGGTTCTTTCTATGTTACATAATAGGGAGCTACCCTAAAGAGTTTCCCGTGCACTGAAACTGAATGTGTTTTCTAATACTCATCTTTAGTTTCCAAAGGCATCTTAGGAAGTGGCTTCTGGTTTCTTTTCCAACCTTATGAGACTGGATGTTGAGGGTTGGAGCTGAGTCTGATTGTATGTACAGCTCTTCATGGTGTTCCTGTGCTCGGCTCTGTAAGCTCCCTGCTCCTTTTTCCTCAGACAAGTCTGAAAGGGAAAGGGGATTTTGCAGGCTGCCCATGTGGAAGTTGTTCTTGGACTGCAGTAGGTCATAGTGAGAAGCTAAATGTTCGTTGCCAGACCCTATACTGAGGTGGCTCTTTGGCTCAGAGCGTGGCCAGGGCTCTCAGTTGGCAAGTGCTGCAGCTGCTGTTGCTGCAGTGTCCAACTGGGAAGGAAGCAGCGGTCCAAGCCAACTGGGCCTGCACCATGTTTCTGAATCCTATGGAAGGCTGCTCCCTGGAGCCTTGTTACGCTGCCTGCCAAGCTTCAAATTAATGTGGTTCTTGTGGTCGAAAGCCTGTATAGTAAGGAAGATGTGGTAATAATTGCTTTTCTAAAGAGTAATTTATAATGACAAAACAATTTTAAATACTTGGTAACTAGCCTGGTTACTTAAGAATTTTAATCAAGAAATTATTATGGTTTTTTATATTACCCTTTCTAGAATTGTTAGGGACTTGAATTGCGTTTGCAAGAACTTTTTTACTAAACCTTTCTCTTGGAGCAAACTCAGGCAATAAATAATGCATTCTGTAAGCACAGCTGAGGAAGATTGCAAACTATCTAGGGATAAATTGCACGGTAAAGTATATGGCAGATAAAGGTTAATGCCAGCAACACCACTTAATGTCTTCATTACATAATCAAAGGAGTGTAACAGTGTAACTATCTTTTTTACTTACACAAAGGATCTAGAAACTAGAAAGCGTTTTTGCTTGAAAAGCAATTGCATTTGGGAGGTGCTGTGGGGAGGGAAGAGAACTCATTTGCAGGCTGATGATCAAAAGTAATGGTAAGTGCTGGGTGGGGGAGGACACAGGCAAAGCGGAAAGCACATTGTGTTGGTGCTGCGACCACCAGTCTGGGCCTCAAGTCAGGACTGGGTGAGTTGGCGGATGGGGTGCCTTCCCCCCTCTACAGCTGGTAACTTTTTCAAAACCTGTCTGAATTCCTTCCTCGGTTTTCTCACCTCCAGTATCCTGCAGATACCCAGAAGCTTCAGCAAAATTCATAAAGGCCTATTGTTATTCTGTTGCGATGATTGAAAATTAGTCTTTCTCCTTTCTTTTACCTGTAAATTACCAGAGGCAAAGGAGGAATCGAGTGGGAAGACAGAAAAATGTCAAATAGGTCAAATGACTTAACTGAGCGTGTGAGCATTAAACCAAAGTGGGAAAGAGAGAAACAGCTTTAGAAGATACTGACAGAAAATCAGTGTGTTGTCTGTATGTAGGCATGTAGCACTTAAATCTGCATTCTGCTATTTATTTGTAAAATATGGAAATTACAGGGTAGCAACTTGCAGTTTCCAAACCTTCAGCCTTCAAATATGTTGAGTACATGCTGGAATAAATCTTTTGTTGCACAGGCAGTGCCTATGTCATGAAAATGTGCACGGTGCATTTTTTTTCTTTAAAGGACATGGCGCAGTTCACACCTTTCCATGTAAACAGCTGAGATTTTTGAAGCTTTGGCACAATTATGGCGCAAGCCTGAGCTTATAAAGAGGGCATTAGAACCTGAAGTTTTGCAAAGATGGAAACTGTAAGAATAGGTTTTGTCAGGTGTGTCTGTAACAAATGGCCATTTTCACATGTGGTTTTGAATGAGAAGAGAGAGAAAGCTTTGGTTTGTTTTAACAGTGTTCTGGTTTTAAACTTTAATCGGACACCAAATGTTCTCATCCTGTGAATTCTTTTAGATATGCTTTGTGTATATGCAACATCACATGCCGGATAACTTTTTTTTAAGCTCAAATGTCAACAATTGCAGTCTGTAGTGATGCCAGTCGTGTAGGGAGACATGTTTGCTTGATTAGTCACCAAGGCCTGAATCCAGCCAGTATAGCTTAAGGCATCCAACTGAGGTCCCAAGATAGGAGCCTGGTTTCTCTCTGCAGTGAGCAGAGACAAATGCCTTTATCATGTGCTTTCGCTCCTAAGTTACCCTGTCTCTGTCCCGGAGCTTGAAGAGGAATTTAACTCTCTAAAATTACCTGGGGTGAGTCTGGGCCGGAGTGTTTGTACACGAGCAGTTCTGAAGCGCAGGCATACAAATATAGATTATTACTCGAATGGGGTGTTAATCCCACCATGTCCTTCTCTGCCCATCTTGCTGTGGTTCCCAAAACCTGTCTTGCTGCCATGACCCTCAGAAATTTGATGGCTTTAATATTGGTGTTTGATGACTGCTGATCATGTGACAATTCACCTTCATGTCATGTTGTTCTTCTGGCTCTTGGAAATGGATATAAAATTTGATACCCCAGCAAAGAGGGACAGAACAGGGGTTTTATAACATTGACAAGTCTTTTTTTTTTTCTTTCCCTTTGCTTTTGATTGCTACTCTGAATATGAAAGTCAAAGAGTAAGATCTTGATCTTACAACAGTTGTTCTCCTTTGTTGTTCATAGGCTGCTAAATGTGTACCTAAATATAGTATATGCCAGATGAGAGAGTTAATGTTGCTATGAGAACCTTAACCTCAGCATTTCCTAGGGTTTTATGTTTGTATGTGGAGAGCAAAAAAGCAATGATCAAATAACTCACTTTTTTTTATATAACTGCTGTCTAATGACTTGGATACAAGTTGTCCTATCTGCAAATTATTGCTATTACTGCTGCAGTTTGTTTGAAGGGCTTTCTTTCCTGCATGAGCTGTGCAACAAAGGAGGCAAAAAGAGCCACAAGGCTGACCTATATATTTATTTCATTGCAGCACTTGAAATTCCCTCACTTCACAAAGCTGCCTCAGTGATGCTGGGCACAGAAGGAGGGGGGGGACATCTGGGTGGTTCTCCCGGGCTGGGGCTGGTTGAGCTGCTTGCTTTGCAGGTGTGCACAGATCGTGCTTAGGGGCTTTTCTTTACCAAAGGTTACAGTTCCAGGAAGCAAGCCCCGACTACCTTTCTGTTACAATTCAGCTAGGCAATTAGCAATTCTAGGGTAATGTGCCTGCAAAGCTGCAGTCTTCAGCAGCTTTGGGTTGACTGAAAGTTTCCCTGCACTTTCAGCAACTTTGATTCTACTCTTGTAAGCCGATGAATGCTGAGAGTTCAGAAAAATGACCAAAATGGTGCAATCTTGGTGTACCTGCCTGTGACATAAGTGCTGTCAGGAATAAGTCACTCTTCCTGCTTGTGCAAGGTACATGCATTTCAGTTCACTTTTTTATTAACATCGGTGGTGGTGTGCTTCTAAAGTCTGAACAAACAAGTGAATTTTGAGGATGAATATCAAAACTTGCTGCATTGATGTTGAGTTTGTGTGGCCTTTGGTACAACAGAAAGCTGAAATGACTCTTTAGTGTATTTTAATGGCTTCCTGTGATGTTTGGCTGATACAAAGGAAAACTTGTGAAGAACTAACATACAGAAGTCTTTTCTCTGCTAGGTTGCTCTCAGATGGTCTCTCATAATCAGTGCTCTCTCCTTATACTCAGCTGGTAAATTCAGCTGGGAGTCCAGGACAGCAGAAGTTGGTTGACACTGGTGTCAATTACACTGTAATCTGTTTCAGATTGTACAGTGCAAAAGTTGATCCATTTGCTCCAAAGATTGTCAGCATAACTTCTCTTCAAAGCCTGAGGGTTGGGGTTTTGTTTTGTTTTGTTTTTGTTTGGTTGGTTGGTTGGTGATAATTTTATATGCTTTTAAGTTTTCTTTTGCACAAAAAGGAAAGAAAATAGCACAAACATAAAGTTGGAGGAAAGTAATGTGATCGTGACACAACTGGGTTTACTTTTTTTGTCCTCTCTCCTAGTGCTGTTTACATTACTTGATGCATGCAAAATGCTCTGCTTGGTACTATGAGGTTGAGGAGCTGAGGCTGGCAGATGAAATAACCGTGAGGACACTCCTGATACACAACCCATTATATGGAACTAGCCAAGTGGTGAATATTGATGTTCTTTTAAATTTTTAATTTTTAAGTCTTTGTCTTTAAAAAAAAAAAAAAAGGAAGAAGAAGAAGCTGGAGGGAAGAATTCCTCGCAGAACAATGGTGCAGTCTGTTATCTGCTCCTCTGCGCTGTAAAGCACTGAATGTTCAGCCAATATAGTGCTCTGGTTGGCTTAGCATTCTTAACCTTAATTTTGAATAGAAGGTGCCTTGTGCTGCTGACGTAATTGGGGCCTTTTGTAAATCACTGTTGCAGGCGGTGCTGTTGTATCTCACTGCATTTCTCTGAGGGATGCAGAGTGAAAGTGTCAGGCTAACTTTCTGAACCCCACTGCAGGCTAAGCCATTTCATTATTGCAGAGCTTTTTTTCAGAATGAGTTCTGCTTCATTTTCCTTTGCAGATATTAAGGTCCAAATACATTTTGCAAGTGAAATAATATTTCTGATGGAAGAAGTTGGAAAGGGGAACCCTTCATGTTTTAAAGTGGTTAAAGAAAAAAAAAGGGGGGGGAGGGGTTGGGATGATAGGGAGTGTGTGAGGGTTGGATTGAACCAACTCACTTCAAGACCCCTCTGCTAGTGAAATATTGTTATCTGCCTCTTTTGTTGCTGGAAGTGTCAGAAAGTTTTGGGCTGAATCCTTACTGTGAGTCAGTGCCTCTGCTGTGGCTGTAGGTCGTGCTGCACAGCTCTCTGCAGGGCAAGGCATCCTCTTACACTTTTCATCAGCCTCTCTGGGACCTTGGCCGTCTCGCCTCTGCAGAGGGATGGGGTTTCACCTCGCTCCTCTCTCTTGTCCTCTGTTGTAAGGTTCAGCTCAGGCTGTTCCATCTGCTGCTGATGGAGTCTTTTATATCCCTGATGTCAGTGGCAATACACGGCCTTGCGCTGTCCTTGATGGCAAACACAGCACTATTAATAGTCAGTGATGTTAACTTCTTAATTCCTGCATGCAGCTTGTCCCTTGGCTTTAAAGGCACCATAACAGAGCACCGCTGCAACCAGCCATGACCATAAGAATAGTGGGGTCTTTGACCCAGCCCTGCTGGTGTCTGTGCAGTGAGATGCCAGCGTGCTTCCCCAGAGCTGGTGTCAGGCCGCACACAGGGTGAGGAGGAATGGGTAGGAGCATGAGGAAGCAAGACCTGAGTGGGTCTGAAGGGTAGCAGCAGGTTTCTTCCATTGGCCGTACCCCACCAAGTCTTGCCATTCGTAGGAACATGGTGGTTGTACAGCTTACTCTGGTCTGAGAGAGGCATCCTTGATAGAAAAGCTTTCCTTCTGCCTGGAAGCAGTCAGCGGCAGGCACAGGGTGTGCAGCTTCACCCCCCCCCCTCTCTGCTCCCCCCCCAGGCCCAGCAAGGCCTAGTGAGGAGCTGCTTGGGCTGTCTGCGAGGGACAGCACCCGCTGGTGTCCCTGCAGAAAGCAGGAGGGAGTTCTTTTCACTCATGTAATTCCTTTTCAGTCGATTGCAACGGGAAAGTAGTGAATAAAGAAATTGAATTAAATGGGTATTATTGCCTCCTCTTTCCCTGCTCGAAAGCAAACTCGAGCAGGAACTTTCTGTCTCGCTCGCTGTTGGGTTTGCGGTTTGCTGGCCCGGATCAGAGCGCTCTTTTTTAAAGACAACTTTTTGCTGGCCAGGCTGACTCCTCCCTCCGGGCTGCAGCGGCCGCGGGGCTTCCCATCCCTGGAACTTTTCGGGCTGCCGGAGGGGTGCCCGCAGACCGGCGGGAGCGAAAGTGGGTTTCCTTTGTAAGTTTTTTGTTGTTGTATGGGAGGGGTGGGGGGGGGCGGGAATAATTTGGAAGTCTGATAGTGTGTGGGAAACGATTACATCAGTCGGAGGGAGGGCTAGGATTGGTCTGCGCGGTGTGGTTTGATTCACTACCGCAAAGGTTGCGTGTAACCCTTTGAGCGGAGCTCGGCGGGGCCGCTTCGCTCCGCAGCCCGGGCAGGGAGGCGACAGGTGCGGAGCGGGCAGGGCCCGGCCCGGCCCCGAGGCCGGCAGCAGAGCAAACTCTCTGCCAAGAGGCGATCTGTGTTTAAAATGCCATCTTGTTCTTCCGACTGCTGCCTCTTACGTGCTGCTGAGGTAAGATTTTCCGTCTCGGATTACCCTCCGGGTTTTTGTTAGGTTTGTCTTCTCTGGCCAGAATGCAGCGTTGGAAGCGGGGAGTTCCTCTCCAGCGTCAAGCTGCGGGTTGGTGGGGGACATAATTCCACAGCAAGTGTGTCTGTGTCGTGTCTGAGCAGAACAATGCCAAGAAGAGAGCATCCGTGTAATCCAGGAGGTGGGGAGAAGGTTCCTGACTTGCTCTTTCTCTCTTTTATTATCTGGGATGTGTGGGTCAGGCAGGTTTGGTTCCAAAGCACTCGGAATCCAGGATGGAGAAGTCAGGAACGGAGAGCACTGCGTGTGCCGAGCCACGCGTGGCACTTCCCCGGCACGGCAGCCCAAAGTTAGCAGGGCTCCACGAGCCATTTTATCCCCAGGGTCCCAGCCTGCCGCCCTACCGGCGTCCAGAGGCCTCCAACCGCACCGATGGGAGAACAGCGGGTGCCCACCACATCCGCCTTCCTGCACCCCAGAACCCTGCAGGAGCTCTCACTCCCTTCATTCTGTTTCACATTTGCTTTCCTCGCACAGCCTGATAAAGAACCTGCTGCCGGCTTGTTCCTGTCTATGTGGTCCTATTAACGCTGCTTCATCTTTGTCTGGTGCAGGGAGGCACTGGGGGAGGGGCAGGAGGCCAAGGCCTCGCCACCAGTGCTGCCCAGTGCCACCCAGTGCCACACGCCCACCCGACGTGCCCCTGCTGCCGCGCCCCGAGCCCAGGCACGACGAGGACTCACTCCGTCAGGCAGTGGCTGTGCGGTTTGCCTCTTTCCAGAGCTGCTGATCTGTAAGTGTACCCTTTATGTTGCAGGATGTAAAAGTCTTTAGTGAAGATGGAACGAGCAAAGTGGTCGAGATTCTAGCAGACATGACAGCCAGGGACCTCTGCCAGCTGCTGGTTTACAAAAGTCATTGTGTGGATGATAACAGCTGGACTCTAGTGGAGCATCACCCTCACCTAGGATTAGGTAGGGAATGGTTAAAAGGGGTGGCGTGGTTACCTGGGGACATGACGTGTGGTTCGTGTGAATGCGCTTTCAGCTGGATCATTTCCTTTCTGCTGCTTTTATGTATGACATTAGCTGAAGCCACATACGTGCTTTTTGTGTATTGCAATTTGTTGTGTTAAGCTTTTCTCTTGTTTCCCATCTTCTATTTTTATTTAAAAAAAAATAACAGTAACTGTCTAATCCTCACGATAGAGCTCTGTTGCTACCTTGCTGTGTCTGAAGCTATTGCACATAAACAGCTTAGGCAAATTAAGCCTGATCCATGGAGCGCTGGTCCTGTGAACAGCTCAGCTCAGCTCATCACCAGCCGGAGCCCTGGACGTGCACACTCGGTTTCCAATGCCCACAGCAGTGCTTATGAAAGCTGTAGCGGGGGTGGGGGAGGGAGCAGGGGGTAGCCAAACTTGACCTAGGAAGGGAAAAGCGATGGCACCGCTGGGTACACAGGCAGTCCCCGGACCAGTGGTGGCATCTGCTCCCCCGGCATCATTCTTCACCTGACTGGAATTAAGGTGTCATGGTTACAGTTCCAAGAAGACAGCAAGAAGAGAAAACTGTGGGGAGTTAAATAACACCGCAAATCGATTTAATTACAGTACCGAAACGAATGTTGTATTATTCAGTCTTGCTTTTCCTGTTATTTTGTGGCTGTGATGAGTTGCGTGGCTCTGATGCACAGCATGCAACTACAGATTGCTCAGATGTGCTGTCTGTGATTCTGCCATAGGATTATGCTTTAAAAAAGTGTAGCATTTGGAGTATTAGTTGATATGCTTAATGGTGAGTCTTTTTCTGGAAAATAAAGGAAGACAAACTGTAAGCTGCAGTCAGTAGCACTAGAACTGTGACTGCTGTCTGTAGCTAACAGAGTTCTTTAGTTCTAAAAATGCAATTCAGAATCCTTACAAATAAAAAAGAATTCGCTGGAAATGTAGTACCCCATGTTGACATTGCTAAACACAGATTCACTGCTTCACAGAACAGCACTCGAAAAAAGAAAAAAAATGGGGAGAAAAAGAAAAAAAAAAAAGGAGAAAAAGAAGCAGAATCGTAGGATATTCTGATTGTTCAGGGGTTTTAATTGAATATATCTCCTAATATATAAATGTGTGAAAAAAAATAATAGGAAGTGTTTGTATATGGCTGTGATATGCTTTTGGTTTTGAGAACATAGGATGAGGTGAAGAATTAAGGTATGAATTACAGAATCTTTATGTCCTTTGCTTCATGTGCCATATGCACACTCCTAACGGCCTTTACAAATGTGGAGTTCTATCAATGCTCATTAAACTACCAGGCTCCCTTTTGGTATATTCCCTTTCCCATCATTGCTGATTACCAAGGTATTGTGTAAACAGAAGCCTTCTCCTTTGTAACCAACATCCTTCTCCTGCCAGATTCATTCAATGATGCCACAATTCAGTGTTTGTGACATCACAATAGCTTCCATGGTGACTAATTGTGCTGTCAAACTCTGGTGTGTGACATCTCTGAATGAAACGGGCAGGAGGCTGATTAGGAAATCAAAAGCTTCTGTTTACACACAAATAACTTGGTAATTAACAATGATGGGAAAAGAGCAAGATACTTATCAGCTGCATTTATATACATTAGAGCCTGCCTGTCTCGGGGCTCTCGCTCTCAGAGGAGCACAAAGGCTGTCCCACAGAAGTAGGGGTGTAGGCAATGACGCCAGCAGCTACCAGACTTTGTCCCCAGGCTCCATAGCTTAAGGCCGCGCAAAGCAGCTCATTGTTTGAGGGCATAAGGCTAACCTTTCAAGTGTGGAAAAGACATGGTACAGATTTTATAGGTTTGGTGTTTGAAGGGATGAGGACAGAGAAGGAGATAAAAATTCATCTTTCGGGAACCAAAGCATTCATTGCGACACATGCAATGAGCTTCAAATACCAGCTTCTAGCTGTTCACCCTCTTGTCGCTGCAGTTAGAGTTCTGCTATGTGACTGCATACTTCCAGGTTCTAGGTGACCTAAGTGCCACCCCATGTATGTTAAATACTGTCAGATTAAGGTACTAATCTCCTCACCTCAGATGAAGATACCAGTAGCTGCCTGAAGTTCCATAATTCCCCCTCTAAAATTAAGATTGCTTATAGCACATCTGATGTAGCAGAAGTATGAAGCAATGAAGAATAGAAACTTAGCAGTGTGGAAAGAAAAATGTTTTCAGAGCAGCAAGAATTCTGTGTTTCTATAGAAGACATATTCACAGAATCACAGAATTGTAGGGATTGGAAGGGACCTCTAGAGATCATTGAGTCCAACCCCCCTGCCAAAGCAGGTTCCCTACACCAGGATATTGAGATATCCTTGCTGACTTCATGCTGTAGGTGGCAATCCAGAAGCCCACCAAAAGAAGCAAATTCATTTAACTTGTTTTTCTTGGGCTTGCCTGACGTTGGTTTTAAAAGAGTTCTGTTAGCAGAACCAGTTCATCTTTTAACACTGGGCAGGCTGAGGACAAGAGTAAATCTTCAACGCTATTGCGTAGTTATCACTGTGGTGATCTTCTAGGTCCCAGTTTTTAAGGAATGTTCCTCTAATTGGTAACTTTCCACACATACTCAGTTATCTTCCAAACAACATGCATGCTTGGAAATAGCAGCTATTGGATTGCACAGATTATTTTTGCTTTCTCTGGAGGCAATGGTGGCAATCTATCATGAGACTCACTTAGATTTGACATGTGTAAATAATTGCTGCTGCACTTTGCCACTAGTATCTAAAATGCTTTGTGGTTAAGATGTAAGCAGTGCAAAACTTGATCATGTTGTTTCATTTGTGTCTGAAAATATACCTAACTTCTTAAATGTGCTGTTCTCCTAGTACTACTCTGTTTTTAACTATCACTAATTTAAGAAGGGGATGAGATATCTGTATTAGAAATTAATAGAAATAATAATGCAGAGTTTCGTGTGTATATATTTTTGTTTGCACGTGTATTGAATTTGATTTGCCTTAATGTGAACAAATTAAAAGCGTAAACCACGCTGCTTACTAAAATACAAAAAGGGGGTGGGCTATTTCACACTAATTATGGGACATGCCTGTGTGTGGTTCAGAATGGAATCTGGCTGATTTTCCCATCTTGTGTCAGTTCCACACTATGTCAGTTCCACATAATATATATGTTTAGTTGCTAATACAGGGCAGTTTGGAGGAAAAAAGAAATATGTTCTGTCCCTCCAGCAACTGCATAGAGGAGGCTGAGTTGATCCTATCTGATAAACAGAGAGAGATTTCTGGTCACTTTTACTGCAATGACACTTGAAGACAAACTGACTATTGAACTGAACAGGCTGACATCTGTGCTTCTGATTTTGTAGGAGAAAGCTCAAAGCAGGGCTAAAGTTTAGTTGCTGGCATGTCAAGTGGCAGTCCATGCCACTTGCACTAACCAAGTACAAATTGCCCCAGACTTTCCAAGTATTCAGCCATAATGGAATAGTAGCAAACCAACCAAGACTAGCTTCCTTTTACACGCTTGGGCTATGAACGCTTGCACCTTTTCTTCAGGATGGCTTTCACTGTCAAAATAAATATGTCAACATTAAATCAACAGAAATATCAACCCAAGATGTCAAAAGGATCTTGAACCAGGGAAGACATACCTCTGTGCCAGTTATATGAAGCATCTAATGCACAATCACTGTGTGTATTTATGCAAACTAACAATCAGAATGCCACACTGACAACTGTTCTTCTATACTGCAGGAGAAGGAAGACGTGGTTTGTCCCTGCCTTTAGGCAAGTCTACAGTGTGTTAGGAAAGCAGTGTTCCTCACAACTTTGTGAGGTAACTGAAGCATCCAGCAGTAGAACATGTCTTTCAGGGTTCATACTGTGATGAAGATTACTGTCAATATAATTTAGTGAATTTTTGGACCAAAAAAAACCCAAAACAACAACAGAAGGAACATCTACCCTCAAAATCCCACCATCTTCCTCATGGTGTGAAGAGAGGAGATTTGAGCTAAGCAGTTTCTTAAAGCCATGACAGTAGCAGTAGATCAGTGGCAATATTTGAAACTTCACCTGTGAAGCCTCTAGATAATGTGGAGGGATTTAGGTGATGAGGACTCTGATAGTATAAAATGTCATTGAGTTATATCAATGGTAGTATACCAGTGTACATTAGTCAAAGGACTCTCCCTAGAAGTGGTGTTATGTCTAATGCATTAGGAAGCAGCTCTTAATGTAAGAGCCACCAAATGTGGAAAATTTTCAGTGTTAACTCCTTGCAAATGCAATCTGTAGGAAAGCTGGACATTGCAATAGCGTGGCACATTGTGAATTCATCAATGAGATGGTGATGGCTGACAGTCTAAGTGCAGGTGAAAGACAATGGGATCATTCAGAGAGGAGTTAAATTTTCAAAGAACTGAACATTATTATGCCAAGTCAGATAACTCAAGTGACATTCAAGAACGTGCTGCTTTTTGAGATACCAGTTGTTTTATATCCAGAATATTCTCCAAGAGAACCCAGTTGGCTGCCTGGCATTTCTAATTGTGAGAATGCAGGGATGCGGGAATATGAAGAGGCTATCTAGAGATGTGATTTGCTTAGAGCTATGTGAAAGTCATTTCTTGTTTGACCTCACTTTTTATTCCCTGCTATATACGAGAGGAAAGTACTGGCTATGAGACTTTTGAAGAACATTACATATTTTCTTAGAAACTTCTGAAGCTTTGCCAAGATAATGATTTCATTAAGTAGTGTACACTTAGGCCAGTCGCCTTCTTTTGAGTTACTGCTTTCAGTGAGTTGGATTTGTTAAGCTATCTGATCATGCTTTGATGTGTCATTCTATTGACCAAAGAAGTACTGGTTATGGGGAGTTACCTTGTAACCAAATGTGGAGCAGAAAATTGCCCTGTCATGTGTACAAAACATTTGTCTCTGTCAGTATTCTTGTGAAGTAGATCCTGTGACCTTTTTCATAATAAACCCCATTGTCTAGCATCTACAATACGGGCCTGAAGTTCACCTTGAAATGAACTATTTTTGTAGAGCGTAGTCAAATAAGACACTGTGTTTCCACAATAATTCAAGACCTAACAGTGGCCTTTTCACAATTTTCTTCCCCTTAAATCTTTCCACGTTTCCAGTTCCACAGCAAATAGAAAACACCAGGGAAGAGATTAGTGTGTGTTATTTAAGCTACTGACAGGCAGTGAGGCACACAACAAAATCTTGTTCCTTCTTTTCTCAGCGGTCCATTCTTGAGTAGCCCCAACAAACTCTGCCATTAAACGTTGCAATATTTAAGCCCTAGTTTCTTTAAAACCTCATGACAGTATGATTTGAAAGCTATAAACTGCTTTGTTAACTTCAGTGAAGGTAATGGAAGTATACTAAGTTGCTTTTACTAATACTCTCTGGAAGATGATTTTGCTGCTTCTTCTAGTTGGTTGTGTGGTAACAGTATGTTCTTTTTCCACAGAGAGATGCTTGGAAGACCACGAGCTCATAGTTCAAGTGGAGTCCACAATGGGAAGCGAAAGCAAATTTTTGTTCAGGAAGAATTACGCAAAATATGAATTTTTCAAAAATCCCATGGTGAGTCTTTTTATTTCATTGTTTGCACTGCAGAGGAGGATGGGTTGCAGGAACAGTGATGGGCACTGCTGGGTCTTAAAAGATCTGTTATGATCCATCTATGTTGGTACAACTATCTAAACAGTTGAAGGGAAGACAATCTAAATAAGGTTTAGATTAGAACAGACTTTATGTCAGTCTGGCATTTCTGGTGCCAGAAGCAAAAAGATGCCTGAGGTCACATGAAAACTCATTGCAGAAGTTATTGCAGGTGAGAAATTAGTTTTCTTTCTCATGGACAGTCAGGCACAACTGCTGCATCCTCACATACGTTCGTCTATGCACATTTGTCATTTGTTAGTGCTTGCTTTGGGACTCGTGCCTTGATTTACTGCTTGAAACCTTCCTGCACACAAAATGTTTGTAATTTTGCATTTCTGTTGAACTTCCCATCTGATGAACCAATGAACACCTGAGTGTTTTACAGAATGTTTGGGATCATAAGAGCCAGCACATAGTTTAATGTGGTATGTTATAATTAATAGCAGAGTAGGGGAGTAAGACACAGAATGCTTGGCATTCAGTCCCAGACTCTTGCAGTCTGAGAATAAATCATTCTTTTGGTTTTAAGAATGCAAATGCTTCCTATCCATTGCATTAGCTATTGCCATATGGCACTGTTTCTTCTCAAAGAAGCTGGTAAATGTTAGCTTTCATAATTCATTGTGCAACGTACCTGGCAGAAGAGTGATTTCTCTTCAGTGCTTCTCTTTGTGCCTTAAGGACTGAAATCTATATTGCCTGAAGAGTGGTAATGTTTTCAACTAGAACATTTTTTGTTGTTATTCATCTTGTTGCAGTCATTGTTTTATTTCAGGCATTTCTGCGTGTCTTCATGCTTGAAATAATGTTAAAATATTTCAAGACTGATTTAATGGAATTATACTGAATTACATGAGCATTTTTAAGCACGGTAAAGGAAAAGGGAGAAGTGGAGGAAAAAAATGTAAATCAAGTCATCTGTTTAGCAAGGAGCTGTTTGACTTCTGTGATGTAAAGTTTCAGCGTGAATAAGATATTGAAAAGAAGGCCTGAAAATTAAAATGTCTGCAGAAGCACTTTGTGTTATGAAATATTTGCTTTGTGATGACAGGATGGGGGAGAAGAGGGTAGATGCTTACTTTGACATTATACAAATGTAGCATGTGAAGCGGAGAATGTGACATCAGTCAGAATTACTGCACACGTCCTTTTTCAGTTTTTAGTATTTCATTTCCTAGAACACACCGCTGACTGATCATTACAAGGAGAAATATTGGGCTGTGTTATATCATCCTGAAATGCAAATAGATATAGGGGTAGGTTTTACAAAAGACGGATCGAAAAGTTTGAAGTCCTCAGTATGAACTCACTGTTGAACAACCAACTGAAAGCATCAACAGTCACTCATAGGCTTTGATACTTAAAATCTCTGAATGGCAATTCATGTGATGTGTTGTGATGGAACTGAGCAGGTTTTAGATGGTACAGCAAAGAACTATATTTTGGATAACAGTAGTACTATCAAAGCTAAACGTACTTACTGGAGATTCTGCGGCATTCCCACATGATTTCTTTTCATGCATTTTCATCCTGTTTGGCTCTGCAAGTTAGAGATATCTTTTTATTTCTCCTGCTCTGTATCTTCCGTGTGGCAAGTGGAGTTACAGAGTTTGTTCACGAGATAGCCTTCCCGGATAGGGAGGTGAACACGGGAATTCAGTGGCAAAATGTGCAATAAACAAAAGCTGTTGAATACCCAACCTGCAGGACCATCCCTCCCTAGAAAGTAGAGGCCTCTAAAGACCCAGAAAGCCCTTAGGAGAAGAGGGAGCATTGGGAAAATGGACTTAGGAAATACTGTGTTTTAAACTGATGTTTAAAAATCCAAATTCTGTCTGCATGGCCTCATGGCTTACAGCTTTGGTGACCAGAAGGAAGGAAAGAATGGCATTTGAAAGCCCTAGTGTTACTTCGTGTGAAAAGAGGTCTCCGAGTTGATTTAAGAATGATAGTTCGACAAAATTATGATTGAAACAATGATGATTCTATATAACATATGTGTACAAATAAATTATGACTTAATTTTTTTTTCTCTTCTTGTGTTTAGAATTTTTTTCCAGAGCAAATGGTTGCCTGGTGCCAACAAACAAATGGCAGTATTCCACAGTCACAACTTTTGCAGGTACTGTAAGTTCTCTGTGTGCACAAGGTTTTGGAATTGTAGGGGAGAGTTTGAGGGAAAGGGGAATTCAAAAGTCTAGAGATGGCTGGTTGGGGAGAGACTGGTTAGTTAGCATGTGTTATCAGTGCTGAACCTGACAAAGAGCTAACTCATTGGCTTTGAGGTGTAAGTTACAAACTCAAACTGTTTGTAGCTGTATTCATAAGTATTTGTTCCGTGGTTATTGAGCTTTCTCATGTAAATGCTCTGTGGGTACCCAGAGGCAGCCACCTCTGTGTATCACTGTCATAAAAGGACTTTCTCTTCTTCTCTAGTGTTGTTGTGCTAGGAGTTGCTGCCCCCCTTGCTGACGTCCATCAATAGTCCTAGGTTATGCTTTGGGTTCCTAATACTAACACACCAAGTATTTTTTAAAGTAGCCAAACTAAGTGCAGATAGTTACAGAAAACTCGGTGTATTATTTGCAAAGTTATCCCACATAAAGCTTCCCAACCCAAGTTACAGGTGTGTGTACCCTGTGGATGTGTGTTGGTGGAGCTCTGTAATCTGTGTGGCAGTGACTTGTGTGTGCCCTGAGTTTTCACTGAAGCTTTGATGTCACTGTACAGTTTCTTGCTTGATCATGAAGGAGCTGTGGTGCAGTCAGACGTCTCTGAGGACAATGCTGAAGGGCTGCCGCCCTGACCTTTACTTAAACCTTACATTTAAGGAGGCCATCCTAAACCCTCTAGACAAATGTTCTTCACCTTCAGTCATTTTCTCAAATAGGAGACATTTAACTCACAGGTGTGTTGAGGCCAAATTAAAGCACATTGTTAAATAATACCACATTCAGTATATAAGACAGTGGTGCCTGGAAGATGTGAATAACATGTACCATGAATAACATGGGAAAATTATAAAGCTGAAGGCTCAAGTATATGAAGAAAGTACAAATAACTCATTTCTGTCATTTTGCACATGTGCAAATTCACATTGACTACTTGGTAAAATTTAATCTTCTGCTCGCTTGTGAACTAGTTTGCTTATTTGGACCTCTAATACTTTAAAATCTATTAAATACTGGTTCCATTTTTCACCAAAAAGATTTATTTTAAAATGCATTAGCATGCATTTTCAGCTGGGAAGCAAAAAGACAGGTCCTGTAATTAAAAATGAAAGTCACGTGCAATAAGGTCAAACGTCCTTGGGTCAACTTTGCACTCATACTTTTCTAATTAGGACCCTGGTTTTCATGGCACGCTAAATACTTCTAGAGCAGGAACTTCTCCTTCATGTCGCCACACAAGTACTTCATGGCCTACTTACTCAGGCTGGGTAATCTGCGGGGATGTGGGCCAGACAGGGAGAAAGCGCTCTGAATGGGCAAACACTCCTTCCAGTGCTTTATCTTGTGGTAATCAGGAACCTAAACTGGTAGGAATAGAAGTGAATATACCTTGGACCCTTTATCTATCAGCGTTAAGTGTGGAATCAAGTTTGCTTGTTAGGATGAGAAGAAGGACTGACTAAAAGAGCAAGAAATTTTTGAAGGGGAAAAATTTGGAGTCTGGTGTGTCTTCAGAGAAAAAGGAAAACTGTACAACATTGTGAAATCATAATCATAGAGTTTGCTTCTGGGAAGGTTCAATTAGGTGCAGTCCTGGAAAAGCGTTGACTCATGGGGATTAACAGCACAAGAGAGTTGGGCAGAGAGCGTGGATACATTCTCTTTAGTTTGTTGTATAACCGTAAAAATCAATCTTACTTAAGGCATTTATATTCAATATCCCTTTGTTTTTAAAAAAAACATATGACCATTTTTCATAATTTCGGTGACCATTGTGATTTGTTCCTGCAGTGCAGTAGTCACTAAGCGTGTTGCATCCGAAGCTACCTTAAACACTGAGTATATGCAATGTTCTTTTAATTACGCAGAATATAGCAAGGAGATTAAGCATAATGCGAGAATATCATGTGTCTTTTTAATTACGCAGAATATAAGAAAGAAATTGAGCATCATGTTAGAATACCATGCTCAGCTTTAAGAGCTAATGTTCCTAGTCTTAACAATAGCATTAATTAGGGTGGGATCTGTTTTCTCTGATGTTAGTCTTGCTCAGATATACAAAAATCTTGCATCTTAGTTTATTTTTGGTTTTATCTGCCTGGACTGCCTTTGGAGAGAATATTACCTTCCTTCAGTCTCTAATTTTCAGAGCTGAGAAGTAGATCTATAGTACAAATAGCAAGAAATTTGACTATTCTTTTCTAGTCTGTCGGGGAGGGGAATGAAAAACAAGTACGTTTTAATGCAACAAAAATTCTAACAGAGCAATGGTTTTTGGTTTGTTTTCTGTGAGCTTTGCCTACGAAATAAGACCAAAATACATTTCAGAGGCATCTAGACCAACAGGTCTTATGAATTTTTCTTCCTATTATGTGAATTTATTAAGAGTTTGGCATTTAAATTACTTACCAAGCTCTCTGTCATTTTGAAAATCTAGCCCACTGTAGTAAAGGAACAATCCATCAACTGGCTAACCATAGCTAATACTTCCTTCCTTTGACATACGGCAAATCAAATGATTCCATATGTGGTCCCTCTAATTATGCCAAGAACTTAAATACTTCTGGATCTGGAGGTGTAGTATCATTGCTGACATTTATTTTACTGCTCTGAGTTTCCATTTGAGTTATATACTCTGTTGTCACAGAATCACAGAATTGCAGGGGTTGGAATGGGCCTCAGGAGGTGATCGAGTCCAACCCCCGAGGTCTGACATACCTGCAGTACTAGTGCAGGTGCATGTATGCTGTACAGTACTTTGGTATGGGAAATCCTGCAATAGGCTGTTCCCACTCTAAAACTTTGGATAAAGTTGCAGATTTTGGCCGATGTTTCCAAGTTAGACTAGTTGGCTGAATCATATGGATGAGGGATTATTTTCTTTAAATAAGAAATAAGTTTACTTTGTGTCCTTTCGGGCCAAGCACAAGTAGAGTGAGGATACAGAGAAGGGTTTAGTCTTTTGAAGACTTAAGTATTCACAGAGAAAACAGGAAAATGTCAGTATGAGAACTTGAATTGTTTTTACAGTACTGTAGAGAAATCTGCTGTATAATAAATACTGAGATTCTGCTTCAGAAACACCCTAATTAAGCTTCCTGCTTCAAATCTGCATTCAAACCAGTCCAACTGTAGCCACCACTGATAGTTGCTGTTCTGTGCCCTGGCTGTGCAGCTGGATTACCTCTAGTTGAAGCTGTGTGGAGACTGGATGTCTCTGCACATTTCATTTATCTGTCAGGACATCAACTGTTCTGGGTTGGGGAGGGTTTGAACAGCAATTCATCGGGCTTTGCATCACTAAAGCTGCTAGTCATGGCACAAAGGAGATAGCAGAAAGTTATCCAAGTAGATGTGATGGGAGAAGAAGGAATGTCCATTTTGGCTGTAAATCAGTTTAAACACATAGGTCAATTTAAGCATACAGTGAAACTATGCCTGAAGTCAGTGAAGTGGTTTGCAGTTTGCCTGTCTTTTCTGCAAAGAAAACTGTCAATTTTATGATAAATGTGTAGGATCAGTTATGTTTTTCTCTCCAACAGAACTTTCTAAACTCCAGTAGCTGTCCTGAAATACAAGGCTTCTTGCACGTGAAAGAGCTGGGTAGGAAATCATGGAAGAAATTGTATGTGTGTTTGAGGAGGTCAGGACTTTATTGTTCTACAAAAGGAACTTCAAAGGTAAGATTAAAAAAGAAGTTGCACGCGACTAACATGTGACAGGAGTTTCTTCTTTTACAGTGGATTTTTTGTCCTGTTTATTTTTAAATGTCTGCACAAAGTGTTTCCCTTTTTATTGCATAGAAAAGGACAAGCAAACCATGATCAAATGAAAACAAGTCTTGGGCTCTGAGTTTATGACAGTGGCTTTGTAACTTTGTTATACAATAAAATCAACCTAGCCAGACAACAGAATTGTGGTTGCTGAATCACCTTAACAGGGTTAACAAGAAAAATCTTACTCTTCCTACATGTTGTTGATGAATTTATTTTAAATGATACTTTGAAAAATATTTGGCATTATCTAATTTTCAGAGTTTCCAGAAGCAATGAAATAGGCTATGCCACTTTCAATTCAGTGCATCTGAATAAGTATTTTGTCAACTTCTTCTATGAAGCACCTTAGGCTAGTAGGCTGATAATTGCAACATGCAATGTCCACTTCGGGCTTTCTGAGAGGAGCAGAGCGTTCATATACTGCCCTCTGTTGGATATTGGTCTTTCGAGATTGCAGTGCTTGCAGGAAGGTGTTCCAGAAGCTGACTCTTATATGTTCTAAAACACATTACTTCTGCAGGAGCCAAGACATTTGCAGTTGTTGGCTGACCTAGAAGACAGCAATATCTTCTCATTGATAGCAGGCAAGAAGTTGTACAATGCACCTGCAGAGTATGGATTTTGTATAAAGGTAAATCTCACAAAGTTCTTTCAGAATACAAGATGGTGACAGTAGCTCAGAGCCCTGCCAGCTAAATGGGATGTATGTAAAAGTCTGCAAGTATTTCTGTCAGGAAGACCTGATCTTGAAAGTCTTTTGTTTGGCAGACGTCCTATGAATCTTGCCATCATTTTATGTGACATTTTTAACACTTTGTCTGTTGCTTCTTTGGATTGGGAAATTTCTGTGCAGGATCAGCTTGGTGCTGAAGCACGGTGTGCCTGTGAGGTGGCCTTGGTTCACCTTACACATGAAATCATTTTTTCCTAGTAGTCTGATGGAACAGGAAAGTTTCTCTGGGCAGTGAGTACCAAAACTGTGTAGCAGAAAGGATCAAACTGTGATCTCATCTAACTACCATAATTATGGGCCAGAGGTTTGCATTTATTTCAAGTGAAGGACTGTCATGGAAGATAAGAAATACAGATAAGCAGTTGCCCTTAAGGATTTTAAAACTGTTGTGCTGATGGATAGGATTGTATTTTTTGCAAGAATAACCAGATCAGTTCAGAAGATTTCTCAGCATTTAGGATTATTATTAATTTGCTTTCTTTAGAGATATTCTTTCTCTAGCATGTGCATATACTTGTACGACTTATTTTTATGGAGGAAGAAGAATAAGGCATAGCAGCATAAGCTCTTTCCTGATCGGATCGCATCCAGAGTTGTCCCTTTTATGTGCTGCCACTGAAATGTCAGTAAAAGTACTTCAAAGCTCCATCTCATTTTCTGTCAAGAAAATATGGATGGGAGCTGGTTTTATTGACAGCAATGAAGTCATCTCCTTCCTAGCAACTGTTCTGGAGCTAGACTGTATCGGTTTGACTTAGTAGAGGCTGGCTAAGGATATGTACTGAACTGATGGAAGCAGACATTTGGGAAGGTTCTCAGTGGGAAGAGCCCAAGCGCTCTCTCTTTCTCTGCAGGGCAGCATCATGGCAATGTAGGCATTTCTGGTCCATTCAGGATAAAGCCTGTCATCTCCTACATGTACTGAGCACTTTACTTATGGTCAGCATCAGAAGCTGCCACAACCAGCAACTGAGTGCATTAGGTTAGAAAGTTGTGAGGGGCACTGCACAGGGAGATACATAAAAATCTGAGCATAAACAGCAGGAAAAGCTTTAAACTGCAGGAGAATTTCTAGAGTGATGACTGT
Organism: Excalfactoria chinensis; assembly: GCF_039878825.1. Lineage (NCBI taxonomy): Eukaryota > Metazoa > Chordata > Aves > Galliformes > Phasianidae > Excalfactoria > Excalfactoria chinensis. The sequence continues at coordinate 65,168,529 of NC_092826.1, forward strand.
ATGGGAATGATGGTGGTACAGCAAAGAGGGCATGGAAGGGAAGGATCTGGTTTCTATCTATTTCTGATTCTTGAAGGCGTCTGTGTGGCTTAGGATCAGTTACTGAAACTTTGGGTCTCCAAACAAACAAAAAACAGGTACGCTCTTTGTTTCTCCTTCTGAAATGACTTGAGTACCTTGTTCCTATACACATGCAAGAATTGCAGACTATTACAGAGCTCTGACGTTTATCTTGCTGGATCAAGCAAAGAAAGTAATTTCATTCAAAACTTGTTTGACTTCTGATGAGCTTGAATTCAGGGCGACATAAGCCTTCTCTGACCAGTTCGTAGACATTTACTATATTTGCCTTTACTTTACAGTAAATTTACAGTGTTGTTGGCTTTTACTGAATGGAACTGAATTCTTTCTAATCCTCTATAGCCCAACAGAGTAAGAAATGAAACAAAGGAACTGAGGTTGTTGTGTGCTGAAGATGAGCAAAGTAGGACATGCTGGATGACTGCCTTTCGACTCCTCAAGGTATCAGATTTCTTCTGTAAATACAGCTATACCTGTTGTCAAGTTGCCGTTGCCATTTTTTTGCTCATTAAAGAATACCTGTATGTTCTTGAATGTCATCTACCTCCAAAATAACAGGACTAAGAGCAGCATGCAAGATAGAACTGTCCCTCCTGAACTTTTAAGCACTGCACTGAGATGAATCTGTGCATATGAATTCAGTATAATTTCAGAGTTACTGTATAAGTACCATATAGAAAGCATTTTCATTATGGTAAGTGAACATCTCACCTAGAACAGAGTGCTTTTTGACTTCTTAGTTTTTTCAATTATTTTTTTTTTTTTTTCCTGAAGGTTCAGAAACAAGTTAAGTAACAAAAATCCCACTTCTCTTCCATGCATTTATCTTACTCTCTAGTATTCTTGTTTCAAAATCTAACAAAGAGATGTAATTTTAAAAAGGGGCACACTCAAACTGGTACTATAGTACCCCATACTAGATAAACATCCACCAAAACAGGAATGGAAACACTGAACTCATTCAACTGTAGCTCTTTCTATAGTAAACATAGAATTATGGGTCCTTAGATAGGGCCAACCACGAAATCCCTTTATGTCAGGGAGCAGGGCTGTCCCCAGACACTGCAGTCTGTCCTGTCTGTGACTGCTGTGTGCCAAGCTGTGCCCGAGATGAGTTTTGTCATCATTAGTGCTGTAAGCAAGCACTAGGGGACATGGCTTCAAGGCTATGCCAGGATGTTGCTTGAGGCCACTGTGGGCTCCATCTGCTTGGTCTCTCACCCAAGTGACTGCAGTTGCTTTTCCTGCATAAGAATCAGGTCACAGCAAAACCTGTGTGTTCCACTCCACTCCAGACCTCTCCAGCAAAATGCCCTTCTCCCCACCAGCACTGCAGCACTACCTGCTGAAGGCACATTTCCACACTGTGACTAGGGTGCTGATGGGAAGCAGGTGTGTCAGTGAGTATGTGGTTTTGTGGCTTCCTGGGTTAGAGGAAGAGCTCCAGAGATCGTGGAATCATTAAATCAGAGAATAGCCCAGGTTGGAAGTGATATTAAAGATCATCTAGTTCCAGCCCTCCTGCCATGGTTAGGATTGCCAACCATCAGGCTGCCCAGTGCCCTCCATTCAGCTTGGCCTTGAATGCCTCCTGGGATTGGGCTGTGTTGCATGAATGTCTTTTATTTCCCATCCCAGCAACTTTCAAAGCTTTGTCTTGTTAGTCTGTTCTTAAGATGCGACAAATGTTTACTACAGTTATCTTTTCCTTTCTTTGGGTAGACTGTGTATCATGCAAAACCCTGTAAAAGCAGGGAAAACAAATAAGACATCTAAGCCTGCAGGTATGAAGCCGCAACATTTTGGTCTGCTGCCTGTTCTCCATTTACATTGAGTCATCTTCCAAACCAGCACATGTCTCTGAATGATCTCCAAATATCACCTGGTTTGTTAATTATAAGAAACTCTTTACAAATTGCAGTACAGAAATCCCATCCCTATTTTAGCTACGTACAAAAAAAAGATGTACTGGCTATAGGTATTTCAGTTATGGGCCTGGACTGAAGAAACAATCCTAGGTATAGTTTGCATATTTGTTTTCTGAAAAGCTGGTAACTGTTGGCCCTCATTATCTAATGTTCACTGTGTTGACTTGGCTCAAATTTAATACAATATTTTATTTCCAGGTCACATCCAGATGCTTCTTTGAGATTGTTATTATTGCTGATTGTTGTTATTTCTGATTTATATGTAATTTTTCATTGTAAGCGAACTGCAGCAATAGTGGATCAGTTAACTGTAGTGACTCATTTAACTTGTGCCTCGAGGTTACCATTTATGATGTCTTCAAAAGAATGAACAGGTTAGGTACACAGGTCGACACACTATGGTCCTGGAATGGCAAAAGGAAGCTCCCTAGCGTACAGAGTTACCAAACGTGTAGACATACTTCATACATGTTCGGAGGAGTCTTTCTTTGTAGTGCGACCTGTGGCAAAAACAGTATGGTGTTCAGTGTATGTGCACTGGCATCTAACATTACCCTTATGCACTTAACTTTAGGAAAAAAGAGATTTTGTTCTTAAGAACCAGTGAAAGATGATTAAAGGCATGTAGTCAGGGAAAAATTAAAGCCGTGCCTCGCAGCTACAGCTGTGGCTCTCCTTTTTATTTACCTGCACATTCAGCTTTTGGTAATCATACAGTTTTACCTCGTTAGCAAAATTACATATACAACTTCAATTAGAACATTCTGTAAGCAACGTTGATGTACTTCAGCTGTGCCCCTCTTGGGAAGGCACTGAGTACTGCCCAAGCTACCAGTGTTTCTAAAATTGATCTGAGTGAAGGAGGAGGGATATGAGTAGTTCACTCACTTTTTAAGGATGAGAAAAATACTGGAAGTGTTACTTTCTGTCAAAATTTATTAAAGCATGGAGTGAATTAGAAAGCTTTATAACATTGTGAAAGCTGAATTTGTCTTTGTGTTATCTTTTACTAGACTTCTCATGCATATATACATATGTTTAAGCTCAAATTATTGGAGGGTAAAAAGAGGGGGAGGTGATATCTGGACCTTGAGTGAAAGCTTTTATTCTATAAGGAATATATGTTAATAGCTGAGAGTGGCAGAGATGAGCTGTGTATCTTGCTCAATCTTGTAGAAGCGCTATCTTTTAAATAAAGTTATTGTGCATACTTATTGCTCTATTCCCACCTGCCAATCACTATTCCTCAATGCAAATTGCTCTGGGACAGTTTCTGATCACGGACATAAAGTGACAGCACCTTGTTCCTGTGTAAGTGGAATCACTACACACTTCTTTTTCTAGGGTATACCTTTGCATAACGATTTGTTTGCTTTTCTGTTGACAGTATGGAATGCTGCTGTATCAGAATTACAGAATTCCCCAGCAGAGAAAAGCCATGCTTCCACACTTTTCCACTCCAGTAGTAAGTAATGACCTTTGTTTCCTTAACGTATCGTGCTTAAAAAGATGTTCTGACTTTTGCATTTTAAAAGTGGAAAATTTTACACTAAGAAATGTAAATTCAGCATTATGTAGCAAATCAATGTCAAGTTCACATTTTCTATGAGTACAAGTTATGTAGCTGGCTCTCCGCTTATCTTAGGTTTACATTATCCACGTGATTGAAAAATCTTGGATATGCCAGGCACTTAGAGATGTACAGCACAGAGACATCTGGCTGTCCCTGCAGAAGCCAGCTTAGGTCTGGCAAAACACACTCTTAAATCTCATAAAAAGTGTTGGGCCAAAAGCTGACTGTTAGCTATCTAAAACTGAAGATGCTATATTTGGATCCCAGCTGGCCCTGGAAGTGAGTGGGATATGGTAACAGGGCAAGTGGGCAACCTGAACAACAGAGACTTTGGATCTTCTCCCTTCCATATGGCCTATAAAGATAAAACCATGTATTTTTGTCTGTTAATGCTTTTCAAGGAAAAGAAAAATAGCCATGTTTCCCATGTTGTTAAAGGATAGCTTTGGAAAGTCTTCTGAAAGCAAAACATTTTGAAATGAAACTCTCTCAAGTTGGTTTTTTCTTTCCCTGTTTTTTGAAACAAGTGAAAATTCCTTTTCAGAGAAGTGTATCTGAAAACTCACTAGTAGCAATGGATTTTTCGGGGCAAATAGGAAGAGTTATTGAAAATCCTGTTGAAGCACAGAGTGCTGCCATGGAAGAAGGACATGCTTGGAGGGTAGCTATTTTCTCTTCTTTTCTATTTATTTTTTTCATCAGTGTCTGTTGAGAGCCAAGACACAGAGTGTGCTATGATACTAGTGCAGTGCTGGTCACAGTATAGCTTAGATCCGACCTGAAACAATCACACTGCAAGCATGCAGATCTGAAAGTCGATATCCATCTTTAGCGAAACTGTCACATTCACAACAACCTTCTACCACTGCTTCTCTGTCCCCCTAGTGTCCAGAGGAAAGTTGAGGGGGAAAGCAGACTCACCAGAACTTTACTGCCAGTTTGCAAAACCAGTCTCTGAGGAGGAATATGTCAAATTAAATGCTTCCCCACATGGAAGAGTCTGGGGCTCTGACTAATGGCTTGCTCCCAGTAAGTTTAATTGCAGAAAATATACAAGAGGCAGAACCTCTTGCAATGAAAACTGATGTAATTTGTTTATAGTGTCTTGTGGACAGGCAGCTGCAGTACAAGTTTTCCCCCATGCTCGTCTCTTAGGGAATAGGAGTCATCACTGAAGCACTAGCTAGTGCTTTATGTACGGGAGGGAAATACTGCTTGATTTACTGAGTGCCCAGTATTTTGCCTGAGCAGAAACATATCAGACTTTTCTTTTTTTCTGTCATATTTTTTCTTTTCTTTTCTTTTTTTTTTTTTATTTTAAAGATACTGAGCTTTCACCATTAACATCTGGCTTGCGTTTTAAGCCAACTGAACTGAGCTGCTGCTTGTAGATTAGTCCCCTTCAAAGTTGCATTTCTTTTTCTCATCCTTGCATTAAACTTGCCGAGCCCCAAGTTTCCTGTAAATTAAATCTGTATTGCATGTGCACTAATTCTCTTCTGTTGAGGTTTTAGTGTGGATTTAATGGTAATTCATTTTCTCTATAGAAACGTAGCACAAGAATGAACATCTTGGGTAGCCAAAGTCCACTCCACCCTTCCACACTGAGTACAGGTAAATTCTGCTGTTTGTAAGCATAGCGTAAGAGGCTTTGATGAGTAAATAAAAGATTATTTCCTACAAAGACAGAATGCAACCATGCAGTGTTAATGCCCTTATATGAAATACTATGTTTTATGAGTAACTTCTGTCATTAGTATGCCTACCTATAAAGACATTATAGAAGGAACTTACCTTTCTTTTAAGGCACGCTCAAGATTTGCTTCAATTTTAATCTTTTGAAACCCAGATTTTACAAAAATTGAAAATACATAAATGTTTACAGCTAAAAAAAATAATAATCCAAAAGTCAGTTCTTCATTTTGAACAAGGAAGGTCAACAAGTGATTTGATTATCTTTAAAGTAAGTCTTCCAAATAGCGTTTATCCTGTAATAACTGCATAATGTAAAGCACAGATACCTGTAATGTGAGCCTTGAACATCTCTCTGACATTGTAAGTTTATTAAAATAATAGGAAATTGCACATTAGTGTCCTGAATTCCTTAAGAGGGAACACAGGTATTCTGAGTTTTGATTCTGCTGAATGGAACTTAGACATATCATCTGAAAAACAATGAAACAGTAATAGTTCTGAGGATAACTGCAACCTTGAAAGCACAATCTGAAGTGCTTTTCATTCTCCTAGAGTTAATTAAAGGGACTTGGTTCTACCTTGTTAGCTCACATATTGCAATCCAAGAATTGTTTAGGTGCAGCATTTTCAGGAGATGGTGCAAGGGCAATGTCGCCTACCTGATCGTATCTCTGCAAATCCTAAGGTCTATGGAGATATTGCCTGTGCACTTGGTTTATGCAACAGCTGGTGATCTTCTTCATATTGATTCATTTTCATACTGTCAAAAACAATTCATATTCTGCAACAAAACGATACCCACTTTTAAAATGTGGAAATAAATATCATGTGGAAGTAACTGGTGTACCTTACTGTTTTTTAACTATTGTCTCTTTTCCCTCTCACCTCCAGTTATTCATAGGACACAGCATTGGTTTCATGGCAGAATCTCCAGAGAAGAATCTCACAGGATTATTAAGCAACAAGGGCTAGTAGATGGGTAGGTATTCCTGTTGTTTGGTATTTATGATCTCATGGTAAGTACTATGGACAAGAACACAACTTCTGCTGTAAGGCCTTACAGGTTTGTAGGCACTAATAAGTAACCTGGTTCCTAGCGGTCCCATTATAAATTGCCTGGAATTCCAGAAGCCTGAGTACATGTTTGCAGGACTGGGCTCTAACACTCATCTGGAAAACAAAACATTAAGAATACACGACTTCTTGTTCTGTTGGTAGTTTTTTCTTTCAACAGAGGTAATCAAATTTTAGAGAATGTTAGAATTTGAAAATAATTAATGACTTCAAGCTGCATCGAGGAAATATTTCTTCAGGCAAAGCTGTAATTATCCATTTGCACACAAATTTGTAATCAGCTATTTGTGCTTCTTTGCGTGTATCAGAGCAGCTGATGATTATTTCTTCCTATTTCTGTTATAGAGGAAAGAAGGTACCTGTTCCATTTCTGTAAATTGGCTATAGCTGAGACTTAAGTATTTTCGCAGCATCCTTGTTTCACTTAGCTGCATGTAGCTATGGTAATTCTAGAAAAAATCCTTAAATTGGAGTTCAACAATGAATTATTTGTTGGATGAGAAGAACGTGGTTGTCTTCATTTCACCAGTCTCACTTCTGATAGGGTTTAGGTAGAAGCTTCCATACTGTCTTCTCAGGAAACAATTGCAACAGCATTTTCTGATTTGGGAGCATAACTAAGTTTTTTATTCATAGCTTGTGGAGAATGAAACACATTAGAGAAAAAGTGCATGTGCATGTTCATCAAGCAGTGTTTTTTATTGCTCTGGATTTTTTTTTGTCAGTGTTGATGGCCTAAAGCTATTGGGATTTGTATGAAAAAAAAAGACTTTAGCTAGCAGACCAATGAAAGCAAAAGAGCACTGCTGAAGATGGGCACAGCTGATTTGTTGAGTTCCTGGCTCTCTCTCATTACAGAACTGCTTGGCTATCTTGGGTCCATTTTCACATTTTGCATTAAGAATCTGACAGTCCATGCTTTTTTGAGTATTCATGACGCCTTTGAGACTGTTCAATTTGTACTCCAGACTATCTTTAGTCACTATGGAAGGCTGAGATTGGTTAGCATTCATACAGCAAAGGAATTGTATTACTTGTGTGCTCTGAGATCTATAGGTGACAGTTTACAGAAGTCTTGTTTGTGTTCTCCTGCTATGTGTGTTCTTGAAAAAAGGAAGCTAAAAAGTTAACACTGTGGAAGAATAGGGAAAGGAAGGCTTCTAATGGATCTTATTAACATGTCCAGCTATGTAAATATGAAGGTGATGCTTCTATTCTTCGTTTGTTTCTTGAAGCTATTGTTGAGGGTATATCTGTACGTGTGGTCATTGCTACTGCAGACAGGCTGTTTTTTGCCAAAGAAGTTGCATAAACACTTGTGGGGTCAGTTGTGCTAAGCTTTGCACTGTATCCCCAGTTTAGGATACTTTGCATTATCTGAAATAGCTAGATGAAAGGTAATGTAGAAATATCTGCAGGACCAGCTAGAGTGACTGTAGGGCAGGGGCAGGTGAGATCTTTCTTGCTGAGATGAATCCCAATTGTAAAGTCTTAGGTTCCTTTTCCACACGTCTTGTCTTACTAGGAAGAAAAAGGGAAGTGAAACATGTTTTCCAGTAGTGGCGATACATGCCATCTCTTGGTATTGGAGTGATCCTGGTTACGATGGTGCATTTTTGTGGTATTGACATTTCTCAGTTGGCTCAGAGGAGCTAGGGTAAGTTCTTTCAGGTCCATAAAGTACAAGCAGTTCTTGCAACTCAACCTTGAAAGAGCATGTTCCTGCCTTCGTGGTTAGCCAGTAAGAGGGCTTGAGGCCTGACCAACTACAACACTTAGCCATCTCACAAGTCCACTTGTGATTAGCATTCTGGGCTTTATACCAAAGGGATATACTCATTTCCTGTGGCAGGGAGAGGTTCTCCTACCTCAGCTCATAAATGTTAAGGAAAGGAGACATTTTTGATTACCTAAACTGTCTATATACTTTTCCTTGCTAAAGTATAGATATAACTATTTGAATTAGGATTTTGTGGGTCAGCTCAGAAGTGACAGTTCCATTGTTGTTGCTAGTTATACTTCCTAAAGCATATTCTTTTCTAAGGATGCTGAGAGAAAAGTAGTCTCTTTTAGAGGTAAATCATTTTGTGTAATCCCCATCCTGATGATGTGGATGTTAATTAACCGAGAAGTCATTTTAAGGAAGTAATGATCTGTTTGTGGAATTGCAGCCACTTACCTTAAATGTAATTTACTAACACTGAAGTTCTGTAAACTAATCCAAGATACTGGAGGATGGGAAAGAGTTCTTGTATATTAATACAAAAAAGCTTCATGCGTACGTAGGTCACTCTGAAAGTAATGCCTCCTACATGGGTTGCTCAAAAAGTAATGGGTTCTATTTATTTCTGTGGAAAAAAGTGCAGGTGCACAATAAAAACTATTTGATAGAGCAGATTCTCAGCTACAAAACACCACCATTAGCTAACCATTTTTGCTAGTGATGAACAAGAGCATGCATGCTGTACACGTAAAAATCGTGAACCACAGTTTCACAGCTGCTGTGATAGTATTGTTGCCCACCCTGTTCATCAGGTGTCAAGGCTGACGCCTTCAGCCTTGTATTGGTTCAGTATCCTGACAGTCTTGCACATGGTGTTCTTTCTGCCTCTTTATTTGAGTTTTTTGTGAGCTTCTTGGTGTAAACTTTGCAATATTCTGGTGTTCCCACCATCATTACCAACGTATTGAAGCCTATGTTCAGCTCCATACACAATTCTGTGATTATATTCTGGAGATTTGTGCAGATTATCTTTCACATGACTGCTGCCACTGCTGAAACGCACCAGTCACCGCCTCACTGTGCTCACATCCACTGTTTTGTCTCCATAAATGTTCAGCAAGTGTCAGTGAATGTCAGTGGGTACAGTTTCTTTTGCATGGAGGAATTCAGTGACTTCATCACTTGGCTTCGTCCACACTTCCATGTCAGATGCCATTCTGTCAGGCTTCCCCTCTGCCGCCATCTGTCGCATGACAACAAAATGCAATGAAATATTGGTGGGAAGGTTCAACCTTTACTGCCATTCCACCAACATCTGCCTCTGACATCGTGAGCCAACTTCATAAAGTAGGAGGCATTACTTTTGAGGCAGCCCTCAAAAGGGGAAGAACATACATAGGGGAAGAAATGATGACATGCATTTTTCACTTTTTCTTCTTCTGTTAGTCTTGCATAAGCCTGGTATAAAAACGAAGAGCAAATTGCCTGTTAAAGCAACTGAGGAAGAGTTAGGCAGCAGTACAGAATTACTTAGTACTTCTGATTATTTACATAGAAACGGATTGTTGTATTTACTGTGTGTTTAAAAATGTTCTCTCCTAGGCTATTTCTTCTCCGGGACAGCCAAAGTAATCCAAAGGCATTTGTACTTACACTTTGCCATCATCAAAAAATAAAGCATTTTCAAATCTTGCCGGTAAGTAACTTTTTTTTTTTTCCAAAACTGATAATAAAAAATAGAATAAATTGTAAACAGACAGCATTGTCATCATCCAAAGAGGCCTCGTTTTATCTGCCAATGGCATGAACAGGCATGTTTCCATTAGGAAATGCAATTCTTTAGAACTGTCAAAAGTCTGAATAAAATTCCATCTTAACATTACCTGGAAAACTAATTTAAACCACTGAGGTATAACAGTAATGCAACATAACTTGTATTCTGTGACTGGCAGCAACAGCCGCACTTGTCTCCGTATCACTTCAGCAAACTTAGAAGAAATGACAGGAGGTTTTAAAAAGTTTATCTGAAATTTTATCCCAGAATGTTGAGCTCAAAAAAATCTTACATCGAGGCAGTGAGAACTACTTGATTTTATCTCAGCCAGAAAGAGCAGCAAAAGTTTAAGATCTTGTAGACCTGCTCGTTGATACAAACCCTCTCGTCTTGCTTGCTAATTTTGGAAACAGCCATCAATTATTTTTGTGGTATTTTTGCTTTATGTAAGAGAAACCCGTGCTGTCTCTACAACTTAGAATTACTCTGCCCACCAGCTTACATTTTTGTGCAGAAAAGATTTCCAGTTGGCTCAACAAAAATTCTTCTCTAGCACTGTGCCCGGTTTCAGGCAGAACTCTAGATACTGGGTTTTCTGTGCAGTGCCTGTCATTTATGTCACGTCACACACTTTTACTTGTCCTGTGTTTGCAACGCTCGCATCTTCTCATGTGCTAACTTGAAAAGGACATTTTATTTCCCCAGTGTGAGGATGATGGACAGATATTTTTCAGCCTGGATGATGGGAACACCAAATTCAGTGATCTAATCCAGCTTGTTGAATTCTATCAACTAAACAAAGGAGTCTTGCCCTGCAAACTCAAACACCACTGCATCCGAGTGGCCTTATGACCTCAAATTTGACTCTCACTGAAGACTGGATTTGCTAGAAGAGTAATTGTAAGAGAACGTTGATACTGGGGAATTGGCAGATTTGTAAGTTGGTAAAAATAAATAAAAATATTATGCACCTTGGGACTCTGAAAGGGATGGATTCGACAGGTGCCAACAGACCGACATTACTGGTTTGTCTAACACCTAAGAGTGATTGCTGCTGAGTGTCCCAGCATCCCAAAAAATGGGGGTGGGGGGGTGGGGGAGGGTACGTAAAACCATTAGTAAATTTGAAACAAAACTGGAAACTATCTTGGCTGGGCCACTTAACAGGAACAAGTGTGAAGAGAAATCTTTGAAAAGAACTCTTGCCCTGGAATAATCTTGACAATTAAGACTAGTGTGTTTACTTTTTGTATTGATCACTTTTTTTGCACTCCTACTTTGTTTTGGATATTGTATGCAGCCTATATTAGGAGCTGATGTGGCTTTTAAAATTCATGCAGGAGTTGGGTATTAATCTGCACCCTAAAATGTATGGAATGCTTCAGCCTAAACGGATCTAGAAGAAAAGCAAGAAGTGTGTGTGTTGTGCGTCTGTATGTGTGTGTGTGCGTGTGTGCATCTCAAAACTTCTCTGGAGACCTGAGGTTCCGTGATCTGCAGATGTCTTTGAAGAAGCAATGAGGATACAGTTCTAACAGAACATACCGCCATGTGTGTACTCTCAAAACTGTTGACTTGTAGCATTATGGCTGTAGTATGTTGGTGGCATATTAGTGGCATCCAGTCATGCGAAGACTGTATTAGATTCTATGCACAAACTTTTATTATTGAAGTGGTGATTTGTTTTTTACAGCCTTTTGACTGTTTTCCTGAGGAAACCTACTGTTACTAAATAGAATAGGACTGAATGACAGTTGTATCTGAAACCACCCTTTGTTTTTTTTTGTGAGAAGATTCTTCTTCAGGTAGTCTTAGTAAGAGAAAACAAAAGCAAGCAAACAAACAACAACAAAACAACAGTGTTTTTAGCTTTATAGCTCCTTGAATTTCTGGACTGTTTCAAAGAGCTGTTTCCATGTTGTAAAGCTACCGTGACACAAAGCTCTCTTGGGGAATAGGGCGTAGAAGTGTCTCCCCTCTGCTTTTGGAATGGCCACAAAAGTTTGCATGGTGAGAAAGAACATACTGGGAATGGAAACTCATTTCATTGGGACTTGCAATTGTGAACCAGCCACTGGCAATACCATCCACGGAGGTAACTGGTGATTGCTGTGTTGTACACACTAAAGCACACCGGTACCTACTGCAGACAAGCGTATATCCTGCTCTGGTGCTGGTTTGTCATCAGAATCACCTTTTTGTTAATGCTTAAATCAATTATTTAATGTTTACACAATGATTCTTTCTGATGATAAATCAGTACTAAAACAAGTCCCTTTTTAACTCCTTGAATTGCAAATGGCATCCTTTGAACAACACAGTCCATGCAGGAACTGTTACTGGATTAGCTTTCCAACACTTCATGCGGTTATCCGTAGTGTGAAATATTTCACCTGGGAGCTTTCAGAACGTAGCGCAGAACGGAGCATTCTTGAGATGGTGAACAATTTACACAGACCCGTTCATCCTTACTAATGTTTGCCACTGGGTTTGAAATCCTGGCCATCAGAAAGGGTAGGCAAGGAAGAGAATTCCACACCTTTAGGTCTTCATGTAGTGTTGAGAATAGCTTAAGACAAACCATAACCTGCCTGAGTCGTCCATATCAGCTTATAACTATGTCAATGGTATAGAAACACTGTATTTTAGTTTACAGAACACATTTAGTATTTTTTTTTTCCATTTAATGTCTAGATATACAAATGAAGAAACTTGATTTTGTTTTTAGTAGAAACCTTTTTTTTTTTTTTTTTTTATATTAATTGTACATAGTGAAACGAGTGTTCCTGCTTTCTAGACAATGTATTTTAAAACCTTGAAATTAAGCTAACTTAAGTCTGACTTCACTTTGCATGCTTCTATTTGGCCCCTCTTAGGAGAAAAACGATACTTGTATTGACTACATTACCAGTTTAATAAGACCATTTATGCTGTAGTTTTAAGTTTTTCTGTTTACATAGCTTAGTGACAGCCATGCATTTTTCCCAGTAGGCGGATAGTACTTGCAGTGTTTCATATTTATAAAAAAAAGAAGAGAAAAAGAAAAAAAGAGAAACTTGCATCTTATTTAAATTGAGAATAAAAGTTTGACTATGAATCATGATTTTTGTATGTAGATGGTTGACTTAGTATTTTGTACTTTTCCCAGCTAAAAGTGAGCTGTTTTGAGAAGGTGACCACCTTCAAAGTGGCAACAATCTTACTTAAGCAGATCACTGCTTTGTCTTCTTTCTGCTGGAAAACAGCCGGTACCACCTTAGTTTTCCAGCAGATTCAGCTGGCTGCCAGCTCAGAATACCAAGGACTGAAGGACATTTGACTCTTATTTTTGTATTTAAATGACATGAATGTAAAGGGGATGCTCAGGGTTGTTTTGGAGCCTGTTGAATTTTTATCTTTTTGCCTGTGATTTTATTTTCTAAATAAATACTTCATGTAGCAATCTTGAATATGTTGAGAAGGAAAATGCCAAACCATTTTGGTAATGAGGTTACTAGTTAAGTTATGTTATGATAGGTGTTAAAAGTACAAGAAAACTTTTTATTTGTTAATTAATCTTGAAGAAACACGTGCCTCAGTTTAGATGTTTTGTCTTATCTTTTCTGCACTAAATACCTGACAGTTTGACCAATCAATGCACCTTTCCAGTGGCAAGACTTGCTTATCGTAAATTATATTGTCACAATGCAAGATTTAGTGACTGTAAAATGGAATAAAGTTTAAAGTTTCAGGGAATGCAAAAGGTATTAACTTAAGAGACAAAACCTTTATTCAATATGCTTTGCTTCATACTGTAAATAGCTTTTTGGCTTGTGAACCTAATTGTAATCTTTCAGGTATTTTTGTACAAATAAGGGACTGATATTCTGTTTCTTGTAATTAGAAATAAACGTTAATACAATGCTATTCATTTTATATTGGAATGAATGTCTTCTCTGGGGTGTGTCTGTGTTCACAGCTTATCTCTTAATTTGGGGTTATTCGGGGTGGGTTATCATTAAATGTCTCTTAAGAAGAGTTAAAGGAAAACAGAATAGGATGCCTCTGTTTCCACTGTTCTGTGGAAATATCTGTGTTCAGTATGTCCTGCATCTAAAGAAGTCATTCACCCCTTTTGTTTGAAGAAAATCGTTTCAGTATGTGTTAACGTGTCAAACAGACAAGTGGATGGCATGAAAAAAAAAGCAATGATGGCAAACAGATGTTCCTAAGTCTGCCCCTGGTAGGGCAGTATTGTCATCTGCGTGTTTGTGGCACGTGCAAAATGATGCCTGCAAATCTGGCCTGAGGTGTTTTCCTCAGCAGGTAGCTGTGCTATCAGAGCACTCCCAAGTACAACATTAATCTGGGTATGAAATGGGAATAGGTGAGAGTTGAAGTAACTGTTGTTCCTGATAGGAGGTTTGTGCTGGTGTTACATGAGTTACAGAACAACGGGCAGTATGTGACGTGATCAGGCAACGTATGAACCCACATAAAACCCTTTAGCAGGAAGTTCACCTTACAAAATACTGTAAATGCATTTGAACCTACGAGTAAATTGAAACCAGACAAGTGTTTTGCAGCCTGCAACTGCAGCACTGCCATCCTGATGTGCACACAGAAACATAAAGTTGTGTTTGTTATACCACCAAATGGCTACTTCAGCCTTGTACCTGCAAACCACCACCAGAGGAGCCATTTCCCACCAGGTAAGTTGAACTATAGACAACTTCAGACTTAGGTCACTGCTATTTTAGTTACTCTTTAATCCGGTTTCTCAGTGTCCAACTTGCATTTTGCCTTGTGACTCGGTCATTGGTTGTCTAACATCTTGGAAACTTGTACAGCAGCGTCAGCAGATGGAAAAAAGAGATAGTCCTTTGAAATATCCACATTGTCTTAGTTTGGGATGCATATGGATCTCAAATATTAAGCCTTCCTTCCTTTAATTATGTTCTGATAACCTAATATAACCACTACTGTGTCCAAGAGCTGTATGCTTTTCATTAGATACTGTGAGTAGTCACATCTGAGACCTCAAAATAAACCAGTTTGTATAACAATAATCTTGCAAACTCATAGCCTGAAGACATTCTGCTCTAATTGTCATTTCCCACAGATGAGAGCAAATGTTTGTACAAGAAATATTGGTTTATCACAAGATGCTAAGCTAACAGTCTAACAGTTCTTGATTGGTCAGGTTGAATGCTTTGTTTTAATCAGGTGTTTGCCACATGTTGGCTGCAGGGTTATGGTGCCTCAAATGCCTAACAGGAAGGCGAAAGTATAAACCAAGCAGGCAGCTCTGAGTTCAAGATGCACCCTGACATTATCGACCCCAATGATCAGCCAAGCTGCACACAGAAGTGTGACAATTGAGAAAAGGGGAGCTCTGAAGAGCTAAAGAGGGAGAGGTGATGGAAAGAGTAGTTGACACAACAGAAGGCTGTGCTGCTAGTCAGAAAGATCAGAACAGGATGGAGAGTTGGCAGAGAGGTACATGATGACTTTGAAAAAAGGCAAGTATAGAATCCTACACCTGAGGAGCAATAACTGCATGCATCAGAACAGGTGGGAGACTGACCTGCTGCAGAGGAGGACCTTGGGATCCCAGTGGGTTACAGGTTGGCCATGAGCCAGCAGTGTGCCCTTGCTAACAAGAAGGCCAATGGGATCCTGGGTTGCAATAAAAAGAGCATGGCCAGCAGTTTGAGGGAGGTGATCCTCCCCTCTCCTCTAGCCCTGGTGAGGCCGCATCTGGAGTACCGTGTCCCATTCTGGGATCCTCAGCTCAAGAAAGAGGGAACTTCTAGAGAGGGCACAGTGGGGGGCCACAGGGATGAGGAGGGGCGTGGAGCATGTCCCCTGAGAGGGGATCTCATCAGTGCTCATGAATATCGAACAGGCAGCAGTCGAGTGGGTGGGGCCAGGCTCTTCTCGCTGCTGCCCAGTAACAGAATTAAGGGCAACGGGCAGACGCAGGATCGCTGGAAATGCCCTGCGAACAGGAGGAAATATTGACTGTGAAGGTATCGGAGAAGTGGAGCAGGCTGCTCACCGAGGGCGCAGAGTCCCCTTCTGTGGAATTCAAAGCCTGGGCAACAGTTAATGCAACTCTGCCTGGATGTTTTCTGGGGCAGCCCGCTCCAGGGAACCCGCTTTAGCAGGGCTGCGGCCCGGGCGGTCCTTCCGAGCTCCGTTCCAAGCCGTCCCGTTCTGCGCTTCTTTTGGGGGAGGCACTCGGCACGGAGCAGACGCGCTCCGCACCGCAGCGGGGAATCGCCTCGCCTGGAGGGGTTAGGCCGGTCAGGGAGCCGTTGTCCTCCGCGTGGCAGCGCTGGTCCGACGGAGCACCCCGTGCGTGCTTCCAAGCAGCCGTTGCGGAGCGCAGCGAGAAGGGAGAGGGTCCGGGGCGCGGGGCGGCGGTTGGCCGGGCCGGGATGTGGAACTGCACGGCAGTGGGCGCGGGGCCTGGAATCTGCCCGCTAGTGGGACTGTCGGCCGCCTGCAGGACGGCGTGACTCAGCGGGGTCTGCGGCAGGCAGAAAGGCCTGGAATGCGGGCCTGTCAAAGAGCGAGGTCAGGACCCTGAAATTCGGAAGAGCAAACTTCAGGCTGTTTAAGGAATTGTTGGCCAAGATCTCCTTGGCTGAAAGGCCACAGAGAGTGGGTGGAGATCAATGGTTCTGTGTCCAGGTGGTAACATGCCCGGGCTGGTAACGAGCTGCATCCCCCAGAGGACTCTGCTGGGACTGGTGTTCTTTAACATCTTTATCAATGACACTGATGATGGAATTGAGTGCACGCGCAGCAAGTTTGCGGACGACGCCAAGCTGAGCGGTGCGGTTGACACAATGGAAAAAAGGGGTGCCATTCAGAGGGACCTCAGCAGACTCAATAGGGCATGTGTACACACTACCCTTGAGAGCAGCCCTGCAGAGAAGGATCTGTGAGTCCTGATGGATGAAAATCTGAACGTGAGCCAGCAGCGTGCTCTTGCAGCGTGGAAAGCAAATGGTATCCTGGGCTTCATCAGAGGAGAGGAGGCCAGCAGGGACAGGGAGCTGATTGTCCCTCTCTGCACTGCCCTTGAGAGGCCCCATCTGCAGTACTGCGTCCAGGTCCAGGGTGCCCAGTACAAGAAGGACAGGGAGCTGTTGGAGAGGACCCAGAGGAGGGCCACAAAGATGATCAGGGGGCTGAAGCGCCTCCCGTACAAAGACAGGCTGAGGGAGCTGGGCTTGTTCAGCCTGAAGAAGCGAAGGTTGCGGGGTGACCTTAATGCAGTCTTCCAGATCCTAAAGGGAGCCAATAGGCAGGAGGACAGCCAACTCTTTACATGGGAAGACAATAGCAGGTGAAGGGAAAATGGTTTTAAGTTGAGAGAGGGAAGATTTGGGTTGGATAGCAGGGAAGTCCTTTTCAGAGAAAGCGATGAGGTGCCGGAGGAGGCTGCCCAGAGATGCTGTGGATGCCCCATCCCTGGAGGTGATCAAGGCCAGGTTGGATGGGGCCCCGGGCTACCTGGTCTAGTGTTACATATGGAGGTTGGTAGCCGTGCATGCAGCAGGGGGGTTGGAGCCTGAGGACCCTGTAGGTCCCTTCCAACCCAAGCTGTGATTCTGTGATCCCCGTGCTATTCCCCCGTGGACTACTTTTAAATTTGCAGTGGCATGACTTGACGTCTTGTACAGGGCAACAACATATATTTATTTAAGTGCGTGGAAATTCTCACGAGCAGGAACAACTACGTGCAGTGTTTTCCTGATGGTGTTTTCTACAGGAACTGCCATTTGCAGTTCTTTAGAGGAGCTCTGCCCCTTGTCCGTGACCGCTTCTTACCCGAGTCACACTTTAATGGCACAGTGCCCGTGCTTCTTCCATTTCCTGTTCTCCTCTCCCAGCTTTTCTTTCAAACCGCTACAGCTACACGATCCCCCAGAGTTACCCAGGAAGAACCTTCTTGGTCGGGATCTCTTGGAGCTTGCCAACCAGTGTAGTCAAGTCTCCACCGAATCTTGGCTAACCCGTTGTCACACGCAGTGAGGCTCGTTCGCTGCCTCACAGTCCCTTGGCTTGTGAGAAGAGAGCCGTGTTCACTTCTCTCCATTACCTGCTGTCTCCAGGCTGGCGGATGGTAAGCTGGGAATGCTGAGCCGCAAAGAAGAGCGGAATAAGATCCAGAGGCAGCTTAATTTCCTGCAGTGGAGAGCAAGGGACATTACTGTGTGTGCTCTCCACGAGGTCTTCTGGAGAACTGAGCTCCCAGGCTTTACCGGCGAGGTAAGAGGACTGTCTGTCAGTGCTGCCTGTCTGTCATGGGGCTTCCCGACAGGAAAAAGCCTTTCCTTTCCTGCCACAGCCATGTCCAGAGCGCTGGAGTGAGCAGCCCCTCTCCATTCCCATGCCAGTTGTTCATAGTAGAGTTCTGGAGGTTCCCAGGAAACTGCAGTGTTGCTTAAATGCAAGTGGAGCAGCCAAGTCTGCTTTGGCTGGCTTTGCAGGGAAGCTGGGAGGCAACTCTTTTCCCCCTTCTTTTCCTTCTGACGAGCGCTCTCCTTTGTCTTCCTTCCCAGGCTGTTCAAGACATGATCAATCAGGTACTGGAGAAGCTGGAAGAAAGCCCATCCCGGATGCCCAATTATGCCAGCAAGACTTCAGGTGCTATTACACTGTAGAAACAGACAGCCCACAGAAGTTGATTCCAACGCACTTCTTGTCTGCTATGACAGGATGGGCATTTGGGCAGCGGTGAGGGAGAAGGGGTGAGGAGTGAACGGCCGCTTTGTGCCCTGAGAGTGTGCTTGCAGAGAGAGTCTTCAGTGGGCTGGAGCACATCTGGAAAGCACTACTCCTACTTTACGATTGCTCAGCTGGCTGTCAATTTATGCTGCCCTTTAGGATAGTTGAGTGGGTCCCTGCGTTGTGTTGCAGAGGGAAATGGCAAGAGAGAAGGAGGGAATTATCACTGTTGGGGATGTATGATGCTTAGAAGCTTTTATCAAGAGGACAGTGCAAGGGCAGCCGGCACTGCAGAGGGTTGTCCTTACCCTTACCCTCACCTCCCATCTTGCCTTACATACAGTCTTCTTGCAAGGCCCCAGTCTCCTCCTGTGTATCCCCGCTGAGAATTTCTTCCACCAGACTGCCCCCAGTCCTCTGTGCAAGCTTCTGCCAGGCTAGCTTGCTTGTCTTCCCAGCCATCGTGGAACTGTCAGGCTGGCATTGAAGGGGAACCCATGAGGTGCCACAAGAGATCTGGGCTGCGAGATCCCTGGGGCTCTCAGTTGACCCAGGTGGGCACAGAGGGCGTGCACTGCAGGAGGGCTCCATGTTGTGTTTGCCAGCCCATCCTGGCACTGCTCCGAGCTACCTGAACCAGAACCCCGGCTGGTGCCGGTGGAAGGAGGTGGGACTGGATGAGAGGGAGCGATTGCTTCCCCTTGCAGGAAAGGCTCGTGCAGGTCAGCCCTTCTTTGTCCTGGCAGGTGCCCCTCAACCACTGCAGCCCCTCCTTGTTTTTGGCAAGTTGCTCCTCCAAAGAAGGAGCCTGAGAGCTTCTGCCAGTTGTGCACCCAGCTCCCTGCCATGCATGTATGCCTGTGCTTCGGAGCAGAGCTGATGGGCCAGTACACCTCTAGAGCCTCTGATGCTGGGCAGCAATTCCAGCCAGGACTCTCTTTTGCACATGAACACTGTTCCTTCTTCTCTTTCTAGCCTGACAATCATCCAGGAAACTGCTGGCCCTTCCCAAGAAGCCAAGGGCACGTCGTCATCAAGCTGCCCATGGCCGTCTTTCCCACAGCAGTTACTATTAACCATGAAATTCCAGCAGGGGCGTACCGTGCAGACAGCATCTCCAGCGCTCCCAAGGACTTTGCTGTCTATGTAAGTGATTCCCCTGGGCTGTGGGGGTTCTGCGTAGCATTTGAGGTGGATGGTTGCAGCACCAAGAGCACTGTGGAATGCAGTCATTCCCTGTGTTGGGAGGGAAAGAAGCTCCTCAGAGTTGCTCCATTTCCACAGCATTCCTTTTTTGTCCAGTGTAACACAGCAAAGAAGGTTTCCCACTCGTGGGGCGAGTTGGTAGTTTGAGAGGCGGAGGGAAAGGGAAGTGGCACAGTGGATGGTCCCAGACCGCCTCTGCTTCCAGTCCCTGTAGGGCTCTGTGATCCGTGTCCGGCAGCGCATCCCACTGTTCTGTTTTCTCTACCCCTGTCTTCCTGTAGGGCCTGAAGGATGAAGAGGACGAGGAAGGAATTTTCCTGGGAGAGTTCACCTTTGTTCTAGGCCAGGCTCCCGGTCAGACCTTCCCACTGAAGGTACGCTGTCAAAGAGGGGCGTGAAGCGTGGGAGAGGAGAACCAGGTTGGCTGGGCAGAAGCTTCCAAGCCAGAGGTGTATGGGAGCCCTCTGGCATTTCTTCTGCTGCCACTTCCTACCTGCATATGCCCGGAGTGCCGTGCTGTTCTTGCTTCCACCTCGTTTTTAAGCTTGGGAGCTACTGCAGCTTTTAGCACCGCTAAGCTTCAGCTGCACTTGCAGCAGAAACCACCAGGACCAAGTGGCTTGCAATGACACAGAAGTGGTCTGCCTCACGTAGTATGCGATACTGTTGGTGTGCTACTTTCACACTGGAGATGTGTGGCTTTCCAAGGGCTTTGTTGTTGCCGGTAACAGGCTGTGCAAGGGAGTCCATTCTGCCTGGGTGACTTGTTAGAGAAGCTAATGAGTGTAACATCATTACATGTTATGTTTTTTGTGCATGCACACACACTCAAAGCAAGTGCAAAGAACTTGCCTGCGTATTCGCTGCAGCTTTTGGTAGCTGTTGGTTTCCTTAAAACTCATGTGGCCAAAGAGGTGGAGCAGGGTAAGAAATGTCTTGATTGTGCTACGGGAGCACATCAGCGTGTCAAAGACGTAGGAGGGCAGCCTGAAGTAAGATGTTGCGCGACTGTGTCTCTCCCGCATTGTCAGTGGTCAAAGGGAAGAGAGGAAAACGCATTTCATTTCTTTTTCTCATTGCAGAACAAGCTCTCTGGGCTCATCAGTTACGTGAGGCTGCAAGTGCTGAGCAACTGGGGCAACCCGGAGTACACCTGCGTCTATCAGTTCAGGCTCCACGGCGATCCAGCCCGTGACAACGATGCCAGGGGAAAACTGTCTGGCTAGGGGAAAGCTATCCTGTTGCTGGTTTTTTCCATCAGGTGGGAGTTAGCAGAACTGGTACCCCCTTGGACTTCCAGAGGGCAGACCTTGTCCTCTTTCAGACGGTGGTGGAGAGGGTCTCTTGGCAGGCAGTTGTGGAGGGCATGGGAGCCCAGGAAGGCTGAGTATACTTTTAGGTAGGAAGGTATTTGAGAGGTACAGGAGCTGACCATCACCAAGTCACGGAAGATGTGCCAACGTGCAAGGAGGCCGGTCAGGCTGAACAGAGATCTTTGACTGGAAGTCCGGGACAAAAGGAGAGTTTATGGTATTTGGAAGAATGGGCAAGCTGCTTACAACTATTCCAAGTACATGGTGAAGCTGTGCAGGGAGAAAATTAGAAAAGCAAAAGCCCAGCTAGAACTGAACTTGGCCACTTAGGGGAAGGTCAACAATAAATATTTCTATAAATACGTCAATGGCAGGAGGAGGGCTAGGGAGAATCTCTATCCCCTGTTGGACAATGCTGAGGGCAATTCGTTGGCAAGGATCAGGATAAGGTTGAGGAACTTAATGCATTCTTTGCCTTGGTCTCTAATAGAGAGACTTACTTCCTGGGAACACAGCTCCTTGTGCTGGTAGATAGGGAGGGGGGACAGAATCGGCCTTGCATAAGACCTGTTCTTAGGCCCAGATGGACTGAGCCCTACAGTGCGGAGGGAGTTGGCAGGTGTGGTTGCCAAGCCGCTCTCCATCATCCTTCAGCAGTTTGAGGGAGGTGATCCTCCCCTCTCCTCTAGCCCTGGTGAGGCCGCATCTGGAGTACCGTGTCCCATTCTGGGATCCTCAGCTCAAGAAGGCAATTTCTAGAGAGGGCACAGTGGGGGGCCACAGGGATGAGGAGGGGCGTGGAGCATGTCCCCTGAGAGGGGATCTCATCAGTGCTCATGAATATCGAACAGGCAGCAGTCGAGTGGGTGGGGCCAGGCTCTTCTCGCTGCTGCCCAGTAACAGAATTAAGGGGCAACGGGCACACGCAGGATCGCTGGAAATGCCCTGCGAACAGGAGGAAATATTGACTATGAAGGTATCGGAGAAGTGGAGCAGGCTGCTCACAGAGGGCGCAGAGTCCCCTTCCGTGGAATTCAAAGCCTGGGCAACAGTTAATGCAACTCTGCCTGGACGTTTTCTGGGGCAGCCCGCTCCAGGGAACCCGCTTTAGCAGGGCTGCGGCCTGGGCGGTCTTTCCGATCTCCGTTCCAAGCCGTCCCGTTCTGCGCTTCTTTTGGGGGAGGCACTCGGCATGGAGCAGACGCGCTCCGCACCGCAGCGGGGAATCGCCTCGCCTGGAGGGGTTAGGCCGGTCAGGGAGCCGTTGTCCTCCGCGTGGCAGCGCTGGTCCGACGGAGCACCCCGTGCGTGCCTCGAAGCAGCCGTTGTTGAGCGCAGCGAGAAGGGAGAGGGTCCGGGGCACGGGGCGGCGGTTGGCTGGGCCGGGATGTGGAACTGCCATTTGCAGTTCTTTAGAGGAGCTCTGCCCCTTGTCCGTGACCGCTTCTTACCCGAGTCACACTTCCATGGCACAGTGCCCGTGCTTCTTCCATTTCCTGTTCTCCTCTCCCAGCTTTTCTTTCAAACCGCTACAGCTCCACGATCCCCCAGAGTTACCCAGGAAGAACCTTCTTGGTCGGGATCTCTTGGAGCTTGCCAACCAGTGTAGTCAAGTCTCCACTGAATCTTGGCTACCCCTTTGTCACGCGCAGTGAGGCTTGTTCGCTGCCTCAGTCCCTTGGCTTGTGAGAAGTGTGCCGTGTTCACTTCTCTCCATTACCTGCTGTCTCCAGGCTGGCGGATGGTAAGCTGGAAATGCCGAGCCGCAAAGAAGAGCGGAATAAGATCCAGAGGCAGCTTAATTTCCTGCAGTGGGGAGCAAGGGACATTACTGTGCGTGCTCTCCACGAGGTCTTCCGGAGAACTGAGCTCCCAGGCTTTACCGGCGAGGTAAGAGGACTGTCTGTCAGTGCTGCCTGTCTGTCATGGGGCTTCCCGACAGGAAAAAGTCTTTCCTTTCCTGCCACAGCCATGTCCAGAGCGCTGGAGTGAGCAGCCCCTCTCCATTCCCATGCCGGATGTTCATAGAAGAGTTCTGGAGGTTCCCAGGCAACTCCAGCGTTGCTTAAATGCAAGTGGAGCAGCCAAGTCTGCTTTGGCTGGCTTTGCAGGGAAGCTGGGAGGCAACTCTTTTCCCCCTTCTTTTCCTTCTGATGAGCGCTCTCCTTTGTCTTCCTTCCCAGGCTGTTCAAGACATGATCAATCAAGTACTGGAGAAGCTGGAAGAAAGCCCATCCCGGATGCCCAATTATGCCAGCAAGACTTCAGGTGCCATTACGCTGTAAAAACAGACAGCCCACAGAAGTTGATTCCAACGCACTTCTTGTCTGCTATGACAGGATGGGCATTTGGGCAGCGGTGGGGGAGAAGGGGTGAGGAGTGGATGGCCGCTTTGTGCCCTGAGAGTGTGCTTGCAGAGAGAGTCTTCAGTGGGCTGGAGCACATCTGGAAAGCACTACTCCTACTTTACGACTGCTCGGCTGTCAGTTTATGCTGCCCTTTAGGATAGTTGAGTGGGTCCCTGCGTTGTGTTGTAGAGGGAAATGGCAAGAGAGAAGGAGGGAATTATCACTGTTGGGGATGTATGATGCTTAGAAGCTTTTATCAAGAGGACAGTGCAAGGGCAGCCGGCATCTCTGTGCAGCTGTTTATGTGGAAAACAGGGTCAGCAGGCCTCGATTCCTCCTGGCCTTGCTTGACCACTGTGCCCTTGTTTTAATTTGCAGGCGCTGCTATCGTTCATTCCAAGACTTCACCCTCCTGGTCTGGAAGTGGGAAAGTCTTTTGGAAGTCGTTGCTGGTGACACCTTATATGAGGACTCCTGAGATTATTCTTGAGGTAAGAACACTGAGAAACAGGAGAAGAATGGTTCGGGGTGGAGGGGGCCAAAAGCACTGCAGAGGGTTGTCCTTACCCTTGCCCTCACCTCCCATCTTGCCTTACGTACGGTCTTCTTGCAAGGCCCCAGTCCCCTCCTGTGTATCCCCGCTGAGAATTTCTTCCACCAGACTGCCCCCAGTCCTCTGTGCAAGCTTCTGCCAGGCTAGCGTGCTTGTCTTCCCAGCCATCGTGGAACTGTCAGGCTGGCATTGAAGGGGAACCCATGAGGTGCCACAAGAGATCTGGGCTGCGAGATCCCTGGGGCTCTCAGTTGACCCTGGCGGGCTCAGAGGGCATGCACTGCAGGAGAGCCCCATGTTGTGTTTGCCGGCCTATCATGGAACTGCTCCGAGCTACCTGAACCAGAACCCCGGCTGGTGCCGGTGGAAGGAGGTGGGACTGGATGAGAGGGAGCGATTGCTTCCCCTTGCAGGAAAGGCTCGTGCAGGTCAGCCCTTCTTTGTCCTGGCAGGTGCTCCTCAACCACTGCAGCCCCTCCTTGTTTTTGGCAAGTTGCTCCACAAAAGGAGGAGCCTGAGAGCTTCTGCCAGTTGTGCACCCAGCTCCCTGCCATGCATGTATGCCTGTGCTTCGGAGCAGAGCTGATGGACCAGTACACCTCTAGAGCCTCTGATGCTGGGGCAAGAATTTCACCCAGGACTCTCTTTTGCACATGAACACTGTTCCTTCTTCTCTTTCTAGCCTGACAATCATCCAGGAAACTGCTGGCCCTTCCCAAGAAGCCAAGGGCACGTTGTCATCAAGCTGCCCATGGCCGTCTTTCCCACAGCAGTTACTATAAACCATGGAATTCCAGCAGGGGCGTACCGTGCAGACAGCATCTCCAGCGCTCCCAAGGACTTTGCTGTCTATGTAAGTGATTCCCCTGGGCTGTGGGGGTTCTGCGTAGCATTTGAGGTGGATGGTTGCAGCACCAAGAGCACTGTGGAATGCAGTCATTCCCTGTGTTGGGAGGGAAAGAAGCTCCTCAGAGTTGCTCCATTTCCACAGCATTCCTTTTTTGTCCAGTGTAACACAGCAAAGAAGGTTTCCCACTCGTGGGGCGAGTTGGTAGTTTGAGAGGCGGAGGGAAAGGGAAGTGGCACAGTGGATGGTCCCAGACCGCCTCTGCTTCCAGTCCCTGTGGGGCTCTGTGATCCGTGTCTGGAAGTGCATCCCACTGTTCTGTTTTCTCTACCCCTGTCTTCCTGTAGGGCCTGAAGGATGAAGAGGACTAGGAAGGAATTTTCCTGGGAGAGTTCACCTTTGTTCCAGGCCAGGCTCCCGGTCAGACCTTCCCACTGAAGGTACGCTGTCAAAGAGGGGCATGAAGCGTGGGAGAGGAGAACCAGGTTGGCTGGGCAGAAGCTTCCAAGTCAGAGGTGTATGGGAGCCCTCTGGCATTTCTTCTGCTGCCACTTCCTACCTGCATATGCCCGGAGTGCCGTGCTGTTTTTGCTTCCACCTCGTTTTTAAGCTTGGGAGCTACTGCAGCTTTTAGCACCGCTAAGCTTCAGCTGCACTTGCAGCAGAAACCACCAGGACCAAGTGGCTTGCAATGGCACAGAAGTGGTCTGCCTCGCATAGTATGCGATACTGTTGGTGTGCTACTTTCATACTGGAGATGTGTGGCTTTCCACGGGCTTTGTTGTTGCCAGTAACAGGCTGCGTAAGGGAGTCCATTCTGCCTGGGTGACTTGTTAGAGAAGCTAATGAGTGTAACATCAATGCATTCTTTGTGCATGCACACGCACTCAAAGCAAGTGCAAAGAACTTGCCTGCGTATTCGCTGCAGCTTTTGGTAGCTGTTGGTTTCCTTAAAACTCATGTGGCCAAAGAGGTGGAGCAGGGTAAGAAATGTCTTGAATGTGCTACAGGAGCACATCAGCGTGTCAAAGACCTAGGAGGGCAGCCTGAAGTAAGATGTTGCGTGACTGTGTCTCTCCCGCATTGTCAGTGGTCAAAGAGAAGAGAGGAAAACGCATTTCATTTCTTTTTCTCATTGCAGAACGAGCTCTCTGGGCTCATCAGTTACGTGAGGCTGCAAGTGCTGAGCAACTGGGGCCACCCGGAGTACACCTGTGTCTATCAGTTCAGGCTCCACGGCGATCCAGCCCGTGACAACGATGCCAGGGGAAGACTGTCTGGCTAGGGGAAAGCTATCTTGTTTGGGGAAATCTGATTGGCTTGGGGAATTCTGATTGGCTAGGAAAAATCTATTTGGCTTATCTCAAAATAAATTACTTAAACATTTCCCATGTTGAATCTCTTTTGTCCGTCAGAGTAACTGTTAAGAGATCTCCCGGTCTTTATCTCGACCCACGTGCTTTTTCATCCCCTTGTCTCTTGCTTTCCTCCTGGGTAGGAAGAGCAAGCAAGTGGCTGGGTGGGAGTTCGCAGTGTGATCTTCACATGCTGTTTTTTTCCATCGGGTGGGAGTCAGTAGAACTGGTACCCCCTTGGACTTCCAGAGGGGGCTATTTGGCTAGGGAAAATCTATCTGTCTAGGAAAAATCTAATTGGATTATCTCAAAATAAATTATTAAACTTAATTAATCAACCCATGTTGAATCTCTTTTGTCCGTCAGAGTAACTGTTAAGAGATCTCCCAGTTTTTATCTTGACCCACGTGCTTTTTCATCCCCTTTTCTCCTGCTCTCCTGTTATTGAGGAGGAGCGAATGAGTGGCTGGGTTTGTGCTGGACTGTTCCCTAAGGCTTGGCAAACAGTACGGCCTATTAGGTCAAAACCTGTGTAGGATTTGAATGACCAACATTAGTTCTTATGGCATTGTGGACAATTGCTTATGCTGGGAATACCAAGCATTTGTGCTTGTCCTCAAGGTCTCCAGACTTCAGGAGAGCCATGGCATCATTTAGGTTGCAAATGACTTTCAATATCACCCACCCCAATTATGTACTTCTGTATTCTTGTTTTTTACGAAGAGACCAGTCTGCTCCTTTGGCATACACCATAAATGCTCCAGTGTGTGCCACAATTTCCATGAAGCCATTCAGTACTCCTGGGTCAGTCCGAGCATACTGAATCCTGCTGCTCTTATACTGGCTAGCTGGTCTGCTGGCAAAGTGGATCCAGATGTCTGACTGGCAGAGCTCAGGGGGCTGTGATCCACAGTGCAGAGTCTGGTTGGAAGCCTGTAGCTAGTGGTGCTTCACAGGGATAGGTACTGGGTCTGTTTTTGCTCAGTATCGTCTTCAGTGACCTTTATGGTGAGGTTGCAGCTGGAGTACTGTTTCCCGTTTTGGATTCCTCAGCTCAAGAAAGACAGAGAACTTCTAGAGAGAGTGCAGCGGAGGGCCACAGGGATGAGGAGGGGCGTGGAGCATGTCCCTTACTGGGAAAGGCTGGGAGAGCTGTGTCTGCTCAGCCTGGAGAAGGCTGAGAGGAGATCTTATGCTTATGAATGTCTAACAGGCAGTAGTCAAATGGGTGGGGCCAGGTTCTTTTTGCTGGTGCCCAGTAACAGAATGAAGGGGCAATGGGCCCACAGAAGAACTCAGGAAATTCCATGCAAACATGCAGAAATATTTCTTGACGGTGAGGGTATCAGAGCAGTGGACCAGGCTGCTCAGAGAGCAAGCAAGTCCCCTTTTGTGGGAATACTGAAGCATGTCTGGACACCTTCCTGGGCAGCGTGCTACAGGGAACACTCTCAGAATCATGTCCAAAAACCAAAACAGAAATGAGGCAAGCAGTGAAGATTAGTGTTTCTTGAAAAAGTACCTGACTACACAATTAGTCATGGAATGAAACAAGTTAATAATGACAGAATTGGTGGGTAGATGATTATGTGGTTTGTGAAAACAGCTGGCTAAACAAGGCAGAAAATCACTCAAGGCTTAGAAAGTTTGCCTCAAAATACTTAAAGCGAACTGCCTGGATGTGCCCTTGAACTGTCTTAGAAAATCACACTGCAAAGAAGGTAAGTGTGCCTGGGAAGGCACTGTATTCTTGTATGCACACTCTCACAAACAAAATCCTAGAACTGCAGTCCTTGAAGGGATAAGGGAGCAGGAACTGAAGCAGCAATGAAAATGGAATGCTAGGGTATGGTAGAAATGGAGGAGATGCTCAATGAGCAAACAGGATGGATAGTCACAGGAACAATCATATACACTCTCTAGAGCTCCCTCGTGACAAGGGAACAAACCCAGGGGAGCAGGAACAAAAGTTACCTCCCTTCCCTAACAGCGCGGTGCGGCGCGGCGCGGCCCGGCCACGTGCGCTCCGGGAGAGGGGACGGGAAGGGAGACCGCGAATGGGTCTAGGAGGAAAAAAAACGAAGAAAGGATGATCTGAGAACGAACGGCAGTTTAATAAACCCAGTAACACTAAACAACCACGAGAGAGTTTCAACAATGAGAAAACCAAATCCCGATCTCACCGACGGGCTGCAGGAGGCGGGAAGTTCTGACCACGCTATCTCCTCGCAGGGAGCCGGGCCAGAAACCCCGTCCCCTTCCCGACCTCCCCTCCGGTGCCGCTCCCCACATGCCCATTTAAGGCAGTCCGCAGAAAAAAAACTTGTCCCCTTAACTCCCATTATCCTACATGATGTTTTGATGTGGAATAGCAACACCAACCAAATTATAAAACTGTAACAGTGGGATGGGGCCCTGGGCAGTCTGTTCCATTGCTTGATCTAGCAGCTGGCAAACCTGCCTGTGGCAGAATTGGAACTTCATAATCCTTGAGGTCCCTTCCAACCCAAGCCATTCTATGATGGGATGACGTGGGGTCTGGCTTCATCCTGGGACTGAAGAGAGCTGTGTCCCAAGTTGGCCCACCTGCCTCACAGTGTGAACCTCTGGACACAGCTACCTTTGCAAACATAATTGCTGAACTTTGGCAGAGTTGGTGGAGGCATGGTCTACTTGGCTATTGGCTCTTCTTATTCTATGTTGTGTTGGTCTTTAGTTTGTTTTTACTTGAGGCCCAGTGAGCAGTTGAGAAGTCACATATCCCCCTCACTCTAAATGCCTGTGGAGGGCCACAGAATGTGTTCAGCTTTCTTTTTCCTCCTTACAGAGAAAGAATGATTGATAAAGCTAATGAACATTGTGCTACATATGTTTAATTATTAACTAAAAAGTTCAGGATAAGCTCAATAACAGTGAAGACCAGGTACTTACTGGAAAGCAATTTCTTGAGATTAAATTCTTTAGCTGCATATTGTGAGGTATTCTTAAAAGGACAAGAGTATAAGGAAACTACAGAAAAATATCCATTTCCAAAGTATCTAGAAAAGGAGAGAAGTCTTCGAACAGGTAAGGATAAACTTAACTAATGTTTGAAAGTGAAGATACCTCTGTACTTTCACCAAATAATCCGATCTGGTAAACCTGCATGATCTGTTAAGTATTAAGCTTGTGAGTACTTACAAATGCAACATATTATACTAAAGTTATTTCTGTTTTATTTGACATCTTAAGACAATCTTGTTGAAATGGTTGAGAGCTTATAATGTATTTTAGAACAAAAGTTCTGAGTTTAACAATTTTAAGAGAATCATTTTTACCTGCTTCTAAACATGGACTTGAAGGCACTGCTTTGAGGTGAAGCATTCTAGTCAGACAGCAATACCTTTGCATGCTGGCATACTGGAGAAAAATAAAAAAGGACAATCTCAGCTGATAAGAGAATTCTATTAACCTGTTCAAATTAGGCTGGGAAAGATTTCATTTGTTTGAAAATTCAGTTCTTCATTTCCTATAGCTTGGTTTCATTGTAAATGTGTGAGATTGGGCTTCTCTTCCCATTGGGATCCTTTTATGGCACAAGGAGTGGAGTTATGCTCAGAGAATTGCTGAGGTTGGAAAAGACCTTAAAGATTATAAAGTTGAACCACAACCTAACCATACTACCCTAACTCTCACAATCATCTGCTAAATCATGTCCCTGGGCACTACATCCAAAGGGTTTTTAAACACATCCAGGAATGGTGACTCAACCACCTCCCTGGGGAGCCTATTCCAGTGCTTAACAACCCTTTCTGTAAAGAAGTTTTTCCTGATATCCAACCTAAACTTACCCTAGCACAACTTGAGGCCATTTCCCCTCATTCTGTCACCAGTGAGAAGTGACCAGCCCTACTCTTACTGCAGTCACCTTTCAGAAATTGGAAGAGAGCAATAACGTCTCCCCTCAGCCTCCTCTTCCCCAGACTGAACAGCCCCAGTTCCTTCAGTCTCTCCATGTAGAGCATATCCTCTAAGTCCTTCACAAGCCTTGTTGTCCTTCTCTGGACCTGCTCCAGCACCTTGATGTCCTTTCTGTACCGAGGTGCCCAAAAGTGAACACAGTACTCAAGGTGAAGCCTCACCAATGCCGAGTACAGGGGCAGGATGACTTCCCTAGTCCTGGTCACCACACCATTCCTGGTACAAGCCAGGATGCCATTGGTCTCATGCACTGACATTACACACTGTTTGTTGAAAAATATAGAATAGCTTCAACAAAAAAGTTACTTCAACACTGGTGGGTTTCAGAGAGGAAGAAGATGATGGAATAAGAACTACAGTTCAGTGACATAGTTGGAAAAAGGGAATAAAATATTTCTGTAAATGTCAAAAAAAAAAAAAAAAAAAAAAAGGAAAGGAAAAAGAAAAAAACCAACAGGTACTACAATGGAAACTTAAGAGTACTGCTATCACAAGGTTGCTTATAATGCCTCCCTGCATTTTTCCCTCAGTTGTCCTGTGAACAGACTGTTTAATTTAAAGAAAAAAAAAAAAATCAGTGTCAAAACTTGTTTTTCTCTGACACATGGCAAAGTGCATGTACAGGTACATGAAATAACAAATATTTCCATAGGATACTGCAAGGATCATTATTGTGACTACTTAGTCATGCAAAAAGAGATTGGACGTCAGAAATACCACACGTGGCACTTTCTGCTTTTATAAGCAATCCAAGTGAAGAGAATTAGCAACAGTCTAGCTGCTCCTAGAACCTACTGTCTGCACCTCCAGGTGATTAATGCACATTAGAATGGGCTGAAAGCTGACAAAACACCAGTAGCCCAGGATGGTGGCTGGCAGACACCCTTCCCTTCAGCCAATATCATAAAGGAATTGGTCTTTGCAACGTGGCTCATACCGACCTTTTCAGTACTGCTCCTTCAAAGGGAGAGAGAATAAATGCGAAGGATTTAGGAGGTGGCATTTCTATAATGGCATCCTGTGGGTGCGTTATCTTACACATTCAAAGGCTTTTTTCTTTGTATCTCACTCTGATTTGTGCATTTCTTTGTGCAATCTTAAAAAGTTGGACAGTTTTCCCTGAAGAAGTACACGTGCCTTCCAGCAGTTTCAAACTGCTCATGCTACGTTTGATATCCTTATATATCTGCAACCCCATCAGAATCTTGCTGTGTTTTTGACTGCTGTGCTTCCTGTGGTAATTTTTTTTTTTTTTTTTTTTTTTTTTTTCTGCAGCTTTAACTGCACATCATGGGAAAAAATGTTTCCTCCTGTCTGTTTTTAATCTGCTATCTTTTAATTGTGCTGAGTAGTCCCTCTTGGGCTTTGAAATTTGAAAAACACGAGTTCTTTATCTTTTCCCTTTAGTCTTTCCTTCCTTCTACTTTCCTTGTCTTTCTCCTGTTGTTCCAGGCCTGCTCATACAAGTTTTCCCCTGAGCAGAGGATAATGACTTTAAGGAGAAATCCTTCCTTAAACTTCAGGAGGGCCACAATGAAAAGTGCAAAGCATAGAACCATAAAGGTTGGAAAAGACCTCTAAGATAACACCTAGTCCAATCAGCAACCTATCTATCTCCACCATGCCCACTAACCATGTCCCTCAGGGTCACATCTACCTTTCTATTGAGTGTGTCTGGGGACAGTGACTCCATCACCTCCCCAAGCAGCCTGTTCCAATGCCTAGCCTCTCTTTCTGATAATCAATTTTTATTAATATCCAACCTGAACCTCCCAGGCACAACTTAAGGCTACAACCTCTCACTGGTAACCTGGGATAAGAGGCTGACCCCTACCTCACAATAACCTCCTTTCAGGTAACTGTAGAGAGCAATTAGGGTCTCCTCTGAGCTTCCTTTTCTTCAAACTAAACAATGCCAGTTTCCTCAGCCACTCTTTGTAAGACTTGTGCTCCAGACCCCTCATTCGCTTCATTGCCCTTCTCTGGACACGATCCAGAGCCTCAATAACTTTCTTGTAGTGAAGGCCCCAAAACTGCACACAATACTCGAGGTGCAGCCTCATCAGTGCTGAGTACAGAGGGATGATCACTTCCCTGGGCATGCTGAATACACTATCTATCTCTGATACTAACCAAGATGCCATTGGCTTTCTTGGCCACCTGGGCACGCTGCTGGCTCATATTCAGCTGGCTGTCAATTAATACCTCCAATCTGAGAGCATATTGAATATTCTAGAATCATTTCAGCAATAGATCAAAAGTCACTAGGATGTTTTCTGTATAATTCACCAACTTGTTCTTATTGCATCCTAAGCTCTTATTGTTCTTGATCATAATGTCAATCCACTAAGATTGCTTAGGCTGAATCCGTTATTTTGATCCTTAAGATTTTTCTTCCATGCTTCCTACATATGCTTTGTTACTTCAGAATTAATTTTACTGAGCTTCCTGAGATTCTGTACTGGTCATTCAATGTGTGACATTCCTAGCTGTCCTCTTTCCTGTGCTGTATCTTTAATAGGAAAAAACAGAAAGAGCTGGACATGATGTCCTTTCACTACAAGCTTTTGTATGTTTAGTAAAGGATGTTTACTAAGAAGTACAAAAGTAATGTGTATTTCATGTATTCTAGGGAGCAGAGGTGCCTGAACTCCTTGGCAAGGACAGGGATTGAGATGGACAATGCAAGGAGTGGGCTAGGAGAAATATAACCTTGCATTGTAGTGACAGATCAGAGACAGGAGGTGAGGAGTAAGCCTGCATTGAAGAGAGAACTTGTAGGTACTTTTCCTCATGGTTATTGACACCTACTTAAGGTGTTCCATAAAATGGTAATATTTTCTGCCCAAACATTAAGGACCAGCTGGTTCTACAGATGATGTTCAGTATTAAGAACCAAACATAAGTTAGGGTATTAGTCAAACTTGATTATACATGTAGATATAGAATTATCATCCCCAGAAATGTAAATCCTCAAATTAAGTAATTTTTTAATTTTCATTCATTTCTCTTAATAAACCTATTCAACCAATTAAGTCATTAAAGCATTTGGAAAGCTTTGTAAACACCAACAACAGAAGCGTAGCTTTATGGAAAGCGTATGCACAAACAGAAGGCATTTCACATCATCACCAACCAGACATCAGTGTGTTGTTAACCCTCTGGGCTGAAACACAGACTCAAGGCCCAGTGGTAGTATGGCAGTAGAGGCTGAACCTTACCACTGGGATTCTATTACATGTTGTAGCTGTGTGACAGATGAGAGCAGAGGGTCAGTCTGACAGAATGACGTTTGACATGAAAGTGCAAATGAAGCAAAGACCTGCCACTGAATTCCTCCATGTGAAAAAAAACTGCATTCATCAATATTTGCTAAACAACTCTGGAGATGTAACAGCAGATGTGAGAACAGTAAGGCCATGGGTGGTGCATTTCAGCAGTGTAAACAGCAACAGTGGGTCACCTCCACTGGTGCAGATTGTTACAAGGGTGGAATGCAGGCTCTTGTTCATTACTGACAAAACTGCATAGCTAATGGTTGTGACTGTGTTAAGAAGAAATGTTCCATAGCTGAGAATTTGCTCTATTAAATATTATTATTCTACTCTTTGTATCAGCTGTAGTTTCCATGGAAATATTTAGGAGGCATTACTTTCAAAGCAACAGTCATAGATGTGGCCACAGACAATTCATCTTCGCTCAGTGTGGCCCAGGCAAGCCAAAAGGTTGAACATCCATGAGCCAGCAGAAAGGCCCTGCAGTGATCCTGAGTTTCATTGCTCCTCTTTGGCCTGAGCCAGCAGGAATGCAGCCAGCTCTAACTAGATGAACACTATATACATCCTCCCGTGGTTTTTCTTTCTTTCAGTTTTTTAGTGTTTTAATCATTTTCTTCTTGCATAATCTTCTATTCCTTCAGTATTCTTTTTCCTCCAAGGAAATTTATATTTAATGCTGGCATCTGTTCCCAGAATCTTTCTTTTTATCACAACATGCTAGAATTTATTTAATTATTTAGTAACACCTTCCTTGTCATGTTTGCTGAGGATAATGACATGCAACTGTACAGCCTTTACTTGGGTGGGTATGTCAACAGATGTTTATAGATGTTAAGTTCCTTTTACAAGATCTTTCCAGTCTCTCAGATGTCCTTTACGTGCTATTTGCTCACACAGCAGGTGCTTGATGCTCTTGTCTCCTGTTTTCTGTTGCCTTGCATTTGCCAAAAGTATTTTCTGGCTAGGATGGCTTATCTTCTCCTCATATGCCTGCCTTGCCAGGTTTTAAACTGGCCCATATTCAACCATTATCTTTAGGTACCTGGCAAAGTGGTACATATGTGTCGATTACTGATGTCTGCAGGTTTGGGACCACCTGCTGGGTAGGTGCCTTACTGTGCTAGGATACTGAGCATAATGAGTAAATTAAGAAAATAAAACCCTCAATCTTACAAAAGTTATTTGAGTTAATGGCAGTTCAGGTACAAAATAACATACGTTATTATGATGGTATGCAAGAATATGGACTCTGTAGCTGAGAGAATCAGTTCAGGTCAGGAAGGATAATATACTTCCTGTCTACACTGCTATACAAATGGAATTTAACTGATAAATATAAAGCCTGAGTATATGATTATACAGGTTAATAATTGTCCATTTTTTTTGTAATTGATGTTTTTTTCTAAGGACATGACGATAAGAAACAAACCCATTTAATCATCTTTTTTTTAAAGAATTTTTTTTATTTTTTTTATTTATTTTTTTTTTTTACATTGCAATAATACACTGCATTAAAAGCTGGTCTTCTCAGCCCACTAATTATGTTAGTCCTGAAGTGACTTGAAGATTGAGTAGTGAAGCACTCATCTGCTATTATTGTGGCTTCCTTACATTTCCCTCAAGGTAAACATTAGAAACATAGAACCATAAAACGGTTTGGTTTGGAAGGGACCCCAAGGCCCACCCAGCCCCAACCCCATGCCATGGGCAGGGCTGCCCCCCACCAGCTCAGCTGCCCAGGGCCCCATCCAACCTAGCCTTGAGTGCCTTCAGGGATGGGGCACCACAGCTTCTACGGGCAGCACCTCGCCACCCTCTGAGCGAAGAACTGCCTCTAAACATCTAACCTAAATCTCCTCTCTTTTTGTTTAAAACTCTTCCTCCTAGTCCTGTCACTGTCTGCTTATGTAAAAAGTCATTATCCCTCCTGTTTATAAGCTCCCTTTAAGTACTGAAAGGCTGCAATGAGGTCTCCCCTGAACCTTCTCCAGGCTGAATAAGCCCAAAGCTCAGCTCCTTCAGCCTTTCTTCATAAGAGAGGATCTTCAGCCCATCGATCACCATCATCATAATTAACAATAGACTAAAAAACAACTCATTCTTTTTGCTGCATTTCCTTATTTCAGAGTTTCCTTTGGATAACATTTTTTGATTTTTTTTCAAGAGCAGATCTCTCATTTTCATAAATATATATTTTTAAATGCATTGTACCATGCTGGAACAACAGTTTCTTATGAGTAGTTATTTTAAGGACTCATAAATTTCGGAGAAATATCACAGCCAGCAGTAGGAGTTGGGTATTAAGGGTGCAGCAGAAAGGGAAGCCAGTTTTATTACACTTAGAAAGTAAGAAACTGTGTTATAGATCACAAAGTGCTATTTGCAGGCACCTTCTTTCCCACCTGTTCTTTTCTACCCTGTTTCTGCAGACTATTAGTAGTTTAACTACAGAAACTCCTCTAACGAGCAGTGGATGGTGGCAGAAACTGTAAGTCACAGCCTGAACCAGTGACTGAGCACCTGGTGGGAAGGGCTAACCCAGGGGAGCTCAGCTGCATGCAATCCATGTGAGTGACTGGATGGGGTACAGCAATATAGAAGAGTAAGAAATCTTATTTCTTAAGCATTATGTTAGTCAGACTGGTGTAAATGCAGGTTGTTTCTCAATTAGTGGTATCTGATGGCAGCACACAAAGGATCCGAATCTGTGCCTCTGACCAGAGACAAACTTTGCCAGAGTGTGGGTGGGCAGGTGCTGCCACTTTAACGTGACCCAGATTGAGACCACCTGGGTTCTAGCTGGAGTTGTAGCCAAATGTGGAAAGAAAGAAAAAATAAACTGGAATAGAGCCCTTTCTAGCCAAATAATTTATGGAAGCTGCTCCTGAGGGCTTACCAGAATTGCACAACTTAGGGTGAAGACTTGCTTCTGTACTTGAAAAGAAGAACTTGAACCATCTCTGAGCATAAGGGCAATGAATGGACTATCCTTCTTGTTTAAGTGCCTATCTCCTCCAGTCACATGTAAATCTTGCTTAACTAATCACAGGTGTTCAGTGTAGCAGTATCATAAAGTGAGCAGATGGAGGGCAGTTTTGACTGGGGATGTGGCTAGCTGTGTTGTGGTGAAGCTGCCTGAAACCCCTTAAGCTGCTACCTTCTCTGGCTGGCTGTTTTGCTTTCTAGCTGGAGATGATTGCCCTTCTTACAAAGCTGGCAAGATGATGTGTGACTATTTGGAGACTCTGATGGAAAGCTGCAAGTTTTACTATAAATGCAACCCACTAAGCAAAAATCACACATTAAAGTCAAGCAATTAAGACATGTACATGTTTCTCTGTTACCTCTGAGATCGAGACCATAACCCACCACAGAAGGTGTCAACTGTTACCTTCTCATTGCTTTGGCTGTGAACCTGCCCAAGACCAGAGACCTATGGTTGTGAAAGATTCAGTTCCAACTCAGCTGCCCAGAGCCATGAGTCTGTTATATGTGAAGTAACTTGTATTTCTTGGAGAAAGTCCAGGCACTTGGTAACTTTTAATCTTGTGTGTGCATTAAGCATAAATCCTTCAGTGAGTTGGCATTAGTCTTCTCTAGAAGACCTATGTTGGCACAGGGCTGAGGTGCAATGAAGCTGTCAGGGAAGAAGAGCAAGGAACACCAGTATGGTCCCTTGCCATGATACTTGCTGTAATTTCAGGCAGCTGAGACTCTGATGTTGTTCTTGTCCCATAAGGAATGACTGGAGGCTTATACTTAAGACAAATGCTCTTCAAGTATTATTGAAAGCAGCACATGGTGGTGTATAGTTCTTATGACAATGCATTAATTACAGGCAGTGACAGAATGCCTTTTGGACCAAGCATAATTCAGGGCCAGGTTGGAAGGGCCCTTGAGCAGCCTGGCAACCCTGCCCACGTGAGGGAGTTGGAACTTTGGTCTTTAAGGTTCCTTTCAACCCAAGCTGTTCTGTGTTTCACTGTGATCTTTGATATCTTTATATGATCAGAACAAACTGGCTTCATAAGAGCAAGCACTGCATTATATTCCTTTTGTGTCTCAAGCCATTTTGATCCTCATGCCTCATCTAGTTCCATCTTCAGTGGACTATTTAGTTCGTGACCTTGTTGCTGTAACATGCTTTTCTGACCTGAGGTCTTACTAGACTCACAGTGCTTTAGGAAGTTCTTTCTGTTATCACTGTATAGCTGGATAAGTGCCCCAGCAGTGCCTGCATCCCTAGGTTAAACACATTCCAGCTTATGGCACGAGCTAT
This sequence comes from Excalfactoria chinensis, assembly GCF_039878825.1. NCBI lineage: Eukaryota > Metazoa > Chordata > Aves > Galliformes > Phasianidae > Excalfactoria > Excalfactoria chinensis. The sequence goes on from NC_092826.1 coordinate 65,206,240, forward strand.
TCCTATCTTTGTACTGGAAGAACATATACGCTGTGATTGCAGCCTGTGACTCTTCACAGCCTGTCAGCTTTCCTATTGACACTTCTTCAGTTTGTGACATCCTCTCTCTTTTCTTTAGGCTTGCTTCCATAAGACTAAAATGCTTAGGATGCCTTGAGCCAGAAGGTGTATATTAAATCCTCTGATGATATGCATTTGTGTCCACATTCAGTGCTCACTTCATTAGCAGTTCCTTTTTATCCATCTTTGGTTTACCTTCACACGTTCACACAGTAATACAGAACTGAAAAGGGAAAACAAGTTGCATAAAATATTCGTGAAAAATACTTTCCCAGTTTGTCAGTTCCATCTGAGATTCATCTCCTGGCTAATCTGTTGCAAAGTCTACTTATGTTCTGCAGGAGATTTAGTTTTTATCCCCATACAATGCAAGTAATCCATCTATTTGTGCCTGAAAGCTTTATTTAATTTACTCTCTTCCAAAGAAAGTCAGTCCACTGCTCTGATAGGTTGTTGTTGTTTGTTCTTCTCCAGAAAATACAGTTTTGTTCAGCCAAAATATTCACTTGTTTCATCCTTATAACTCATGCAAGTTTGGACCTTGTTTATGGAGTATGTAAGGACATATGGTAGATCTGAGTGACTTTCCTTTCTTTCCTTTTCCTTGATGTAGATAATTTTCCATTACCGTTATTATGGAAGAGGGGTCACTATCTAGCAAAGAAAAAAAAGCCAGATAACGACAGGGTTCTGCTACTGTTTCCTTCTGAAGGAGCAATAGGGAAGCAGGAAGAAAGGCCTGCAGCCTCCAGACATCATCTTCAAAATGCAGATCTGCTGTAAATCAAGCACTCCATCTGACTCCAAATGGAGAAAACAAGAAAAAGCTTGATGGTAATACGATTCCTTCAAGTCATTTATTTGCTCAGTATCTGAGACACTGGTGATACCTGTGTCGAGTTGAAGTCATTCACATTATAGCTCAGAACAGGTTTGTTTAAATAATATTAGACTGGGTGATCAACATCACACTGTGCCCAAATGTAGTCACACCAGGGGGACAGCATGAAATATGTTGTGCTATTCATCACAATCGAGGGCAAAACAAAGCTGTGAGTTACCTAATTATAGCTGGACTGAAGGGTTAGGAAAACTTCACTTTCTGAGCTGTGTCATGTAGCAATGGAAGAGATGACAAATATCAGGAAGCGGGTACAAGCTGTTTAGCTGCCACAGCTTTGATCCATGCCTGGTTCTCACAGACTGGCACATGGGACTGCAAAGTGACTGATAGCACATTGTCTGTACCCTCTTGAGTACCGAGCTGGAGCCTCCTGTTCAAACATGTTATCTTTCCCCGTCATTTGCAAACCAAAGAGTTCAGCAAAGATGTTAAAATGGTGTTGAGTTGGTACTGTCATTACATGGGCAAGCGTCAGTATATGTCATCGGGGTGGCAAATTTTGATGTGAAAAGAACATATCGGAGCCCATAGTCTGTTAGCTCTTGTGAGTAATATGATCTGTTGGTTGCTCACCAACAAATGTTGGCCTTTACACCTTTCAGGCTCATCTCACATATGGGCATCTTGAATTTTTAAGCAGTTTTGCAGCACAGGGGAGTTCTCTTTTCTCCTTGTTTCAGCAGTCAGAGGAGTTCTCTTTGAACAAGCCAGACCACACAAAGGTCTGGAACAAATCAGGGCCGCAGCGTACACCTGCTGAACTGGGTCTGCACGGCGAGGGTATGATAGCTGCAGGGGCTGCCTCTGCTCGCAGAACCCGGCGCTGCCACAGCTGTGCCGTGAGGGTGGGTGACTCGGGGGGAGCGGAGATAAGGAAGGGAAACGCGATGGATGTGGCCTGAACGGGGCACAGCCCCAAGAACGGCCCGGGCCGGAGTAGTAGCCCGGGGGAAGCACACACAGTTCGGTTCTGGAAGGGCAGCACTGTGGGACGGAGCCCGTGAAGCTGGGGCAGAGAGTGACGGGGAAGGAGCGGCAGAGGCTGAACGTAATGGACTGATTGCAGCCTGGAGCCTCTGCTCCACTGCACTGTTCAGGGAGAGAAAGCAGATGAAGGTGGGTTGGGAGGAAGGAGTTCTTAGTTTGCTTTTAGTTCTCACTGCTCCAGTCGGTTAGCAATAGGCAGTAAATTACATTAATCTCCTTACACAGTCTGTTTTGCCCATGACAGCGAATAATGAGTGGTCTCCCTGTCCTTATCTCAACCATTGCGTTTTCTCCCTCTTCTTTTGAGGAAGGGAAGTGAGAGAGCAGTATGGTGGAGCTCTGTTATCAGTATGAAATGGTCTTGGTTTTGCCCATCAAAGACTAATTCTATATCTCTGTATTACTGTGAGTTGATAAGGAGAATTAGGAAAAGTGTTATTAACCAGAAGAATTATTAGACCTACAGAGAGAGAGACTTGGGAAATACCTTTTAGAAGGTCATTTATTTCCTTTTTATTTATTTATTTATTTATTTTCACCTCCTCTGCTGTACCTCTCTCATTTTATTTCCTATTTCTTCCTGAGGAATTAAATAAGTATATTCTTCATACAAAATATAAGTGTTCTGTGGCCACAGGAACTTTTAAGGCAAATAGCAGTTACATCAGAAAGGTAAAAACACATCAGGTTACTCTGAGGTGCCAGTTCAGCAAAGTGACTGGAAGCAGTGTTAATAGTAGATAATCTTTTTTAATGTCCCTTGGAATTTATTTACTTCTGCAAGCTGTTTAGATGAAGCATCAAAACTAATGTGAGTTATCTTTGTGTCTAGTCAACACAGCTTGTTTCTGCTTCCCTTCCATTTGTATGATGTATTTTGAATTTTCAGCCTTTCCACCTGAATGCAGGGAGAAAGCAAAACAATAATAGAGAATACCTCCAAAGCACTTTTATTCTGGCGAGTTTCACGTTTGCCCAGGCCATAACCCTACTCGCTCAGGAGTCGGTTTGCGGTGGAAAACAGAGCCAGATGCAAGTGATGGGTGGGATTTCTTGATCTGCAGGTTTTAGGTTATGTTTTTTATTCTGATCATGCTCTTTCAGTATGGTCAGTGGTTATAATTGGGCTTGTATCACTATAGAAGCAAACGCAGCCATGAGTGTTTTGTAATACTAGGCAGTCAGAAGAGAACGTTTTCCTCCTTTGCAAAAAGCCTGGCTGTAATGCTGGTGTGGGAGCAGTGACAGTCCTGGAGCTCCTGCAGCCGCTACCTGGCTATAAGCTGTTTAAGGCTGTGAGTTGCTGCTAATGCCTTTGTAAAATGAACAACAAAAAGCGACAGGCTGCTATCTGGATTCATCTAAAAAAAGACAACTCCTCATAAAACTTTCCTCTGAGAACAGAGGAAAAGCTTGAAAAATTCCCATTGCTTTAAAGTAGACAAAAGAGAGAAACTGAAAGAAGTTAGATGGGGCATATCAGAGGATTATTGTGACACTGTTAATCGGATGTGTTTGCCAGTTTGGTGTTGCAGAGAGTTGAGTGGTATTTCTAGCCCACCTGTGCTTTCCTCTCTAAAAGAGCATTTCATAGGGGGTCTCGGTGCACTGCTCCTATGGCAGCAGTCACAGTAGAGGTACCATGCAGTGCGTGAGGCAGACGAGAAGCGTGTGTGGTCAGACACTTGCAGAGGGAAACAAGGATGAATTCACTCAGCAGTTAACGTAGGTAATGGCTGCTTCTCCCTGAGATCCCTTTGCCCTTTGGGCAGCTTTTTTCTCTATACTTTGGAGGAGGTGTGAGAGGAGGGGGGTGGGGGGTGGGTGCTGCTGCATGTTGAATGCAAAGCACTTGGCTGTGATAGGCTGGAGGGATGAGGGATACTCTGTCTATATATGCTGGCAGCTGCATCCTCTGTGTTCTACAGCTGTCACAGAGGAGCAAAGAGAGGCAGTGAGAGACAGAGGGGCAGGAAAGACCTCACCAGCTCCCTGTAAGTATTATTCTTTGTCCTTCAAGCTTTATGGTTATTCAGCTCAAGTAAGTATGTTTGGATTAGTGTGAGAATTGGTTACTTGGAGCTGAAGCTCAGCTAATAAACAGCCAGACTATGTTATGTTAGGGATAAGCTGGAATGCCCAGAAAAGCACTCCCTTTTTATCTAAGTTTGCAGAATGTACTTTGCACATCTCTATTTATGTTTTTACATGATTTATGTCATCTACAAAATTTTGTGTATATTTCTGCAGGATCCTGTACAACCAAAAGTTTATAGCTTGTTTTTCCAAGTGCACCAGTTCTGAATAACCATGCGGACCGTGAGAAATTCTCTGCCAAATAGTTTGCATAATAACATTTTCAAGGTCATGTCCAACACATGACTTGTTAGGGTGAGGTTTTACTCAGAGGTAACCCTTCCCAGCAATAAAAACTCAAAAGGGAAAACTAACAAGTGGCAGATGGTGCCAGTGAGGTGCGCTGAGTAGAAACAGCAACTTCTATATATACCTAATTTTTGCCTTATACAGAGGTAGGAGTACAGAGCAGACTCAGTTCCTTTCTACTCTGAGTTAAAAATCATCCTGAAGTCCTTATTTGAACAATACTCTTACTGCCAGTAGTAGAAATTCAGCTTAACAGAAGCAACAGCCAGAATAACTTCTCACTTGTTGGGTTCAACAACACAAAGTCCTCAAGGCTTCAGCATTGTTAGTGTAGCATCCCAAGCCTTTCAGCTACACTGCATTCTCCAACAGTTGGCAGAATAGAATGGGCATGGCTATTGTATTGGAAAGATATATAGTTATTGCTCTTTTGAGCTAATGCAGCCATCAGCTTAAGGCGCTGTTGGTGTCTGTGCATTCTTCCTTTCCCTATTTAACATTAGGAGCTGTTAAAACATTTTTTTGATACTTTTTTAATTTGCTTTGATCAACTGAAGAACAGGCGCCCATAAAATTACATTGGATGTACATCCACCTGCATTTACTCTTTTCCTTTTCTTTTTCCTTGCTTTTTTCCCTTTCTTTTCTCCCATTTGTTTTCTTCAATTTGTTTCCCATTTAATAATTTCTTAGGAGTACTTAGAGATCATTTCTGTTTAGTTAATACAAAAAACAACTTCTGAAATTACAGATAATGCTATGTTAATAGAAGACAATAATCAAAATAATCTACACCATATTATAGCTGCAAGTGTATGTAGTGCTCATTTGTGTATAGTGTTCATTTGTATGGTTCAGTTTCAGATAAATGTTTTGTGAACGAACATCATATTCAATATATCTAAAGATGAAAACCTGTCTGTGGTAACTTCAGTGACATAAAGTATTACATACCTAATTTCAGAGAACTGAGGTAGGAGTAGTTTAAAGTTTAAAGCAGCAAAGGTTATGTCAACTTAAGATCATGTAGTATACTTGTTCTGTAACATATCCCAGAAAGAAGGAAAGAATAAAGATCTTACATATGAATAAAAATAAAGATCAATTTGCATAATGTAAGGTTAATGTGGTTATTCTTGTTTTTACCTGAAGTAGTAATAGGAAAACTCAGTCTATCTTCTGCAGTGTGGTAGGACTTGATCTGAAGAGATACAGTGCTGACAACATCAGTGGACTCTTGCTGGTTAGAAGAGTACTTAAACATATTTTTTGCCTGATAAAACGGTATTTTATCAGCCAGAGTGAGGCTTTTAATGCATTTGAGCACAATGCCCTTCCAAACTACTGAGGGTTGATGGTTAGACTAGCTGCCTCCTGGTAAGCTGTGCTCACCACACTTGGAGTTCATCAGGGCAATGTTGAATGGGCTGAAATTAATCATGGGACGTGTAGGATGGAGATTTTATTGGTCTATATGTCCTTGGGAAAAATATACTCTATCAAACACTTTAGTGAGAGGATCAGTTTCTATGAAGCTTCTGTTTCATTTTGGATACTTGATGCATTATTTTGCAGTTGAAGGGGCTTAAACTTAGGTAAATCTTTCCAAGCGCACACAGATTTTAACGCTCAGCCCTTTGGAAAATATGGCTGTTCTCAGATGGTACATACCCTAAGGGCTGAGTTGTCTGAAGTATTTTGCTTCTTAAAAGATCACATTCTATATTTCTAGAACATCCTGCACACAGGGAGGTTCTCTAGACACTGTGTTGTTGCATTATACATGCTGCAGAAGGGTGAAATGCTCTGTACTGGTAGGTGAAGTAATTTCTTTCTTTATAGTGCTAACCAGTTAGTGTTACAGTTGCCAGCTATTCAGTCTACTGGATGTGGCCTCTGTGGCAAGTAGTGCTATTAGGCAGATGGAACGAGATCTATTCGTGGAGGATAAAAAATAGAGATGAGAGTGTAAGTGGTCTTCTTACTCAGAGAAGGACAGATGTGAAATAGGGAGCGAAAAGGAAAATTTTAGATGACTTCTGTGTCCCTGCAAGTACTGTGCATTCACAGTTCCTTGTGAGATAGATAATAGATATGTTGCAGTGGGTAAGGAATTTTCAGACCAGGTCTTTCAGGGAGGGGAAAAAGAAAAGAAGGATATGTAAGTGTAGGTAGATGTTCATTTTAGTTTCTCAGTATTGAGGAAAGAAGAGTTAATAGTTTGCTTAAAGTTGAAACGGATTGATGTATTTCAATGAATAGAACTGAATTGGAAGTTGATTAGAAGTTAAATAGATACTAGTATATACAAGTATGTATCAGCTTGTAACTCTGCAATTAACTTGTGGCTGATTTGGGATGGGTACTTCATTTTCCCTTTTTTTTTTTGTGTGTGTGTGTGTGTGTGCCTAATCTTCTGAGATCAATTAACTATCCCATGCAAAACAGTGGGTTTCCCTTGTAATTTAACTCTTTTTCCAGAAGCCTGAGAATGTTGTTGCAGCAGCATGTTGTAAGAGAAGCAGTGCAGCCAGAACAGTGTTAGGATGAACCCCTGGACCTCCCATTCTCTGGAAGAACCATAGTTAGCAAAGAACAAATAAAAAGTCAGTGATTGTCTAAAGCTTGTATTTGGTGCAAGCAGCTGACAAATTTCATTCCAGTGGTGATAGGCCCAAGTTACAAAATACGTACGTGACCCAAACTTTATTTCCTTACGCTGATACCAAGAAAGAACTTTGTCCAATCTGCTATTAATAAAAAATGGCAATAAATTATATCAGTGAACTATATAGAAATAAGATAATGCAAATAGTACTTATAATAGAAAGAGATCTCAGGTCAAAAAAAAATCTAGGCAGTAGAAAAACAGTGGCAAGCTGTGTAATGTAGTGTCCACGGTGTAGTAATGTGATGAAGTGCATTTATTTTTATCTGTTTGTGAGCTGTTCTGAGCTTATACATGATGCTATTTAGTTTATGCCATTAGATTTGTATTTCAGGAAAAGACAAAGTGGTGCACAGACAGTTCTGTCTTAAATGATCTATGAGCGATACCAAGTACAGCTAGAGAACTAATGAAAGGATAGTGATGCTTGTATCTGATCTGACGTTGCACTGAGAGTTCATTGGACACACAGATACTTACACGATGGTTAAAGAGAATAATGTAACGCTGATACAGTGACATCGAAAAGGGCTCTGCTTTAGCAGACTGCAAGTCCCTGCAGTGCTGATCCCCATTTTCCTAAGTGGGAAGGTAGCACCCTTCTTTCCTAAATAGCAGCAACAGCTGCTCACAGCAGTCCCTCTCTTTGTGGCAGCAGAGATGTTTAGAGGGTGATGTTCATCAGTGATGTCTTTCTTTTGTGAATGGGACAGTGCTAATGTAGTAATGTAGTAAAGCCCTGAAGGGCCTCTTTCTTCAAAATGATGCCCTCACTTATAAATCCTCAGCAGAAATAACCAATAACTAAGAAATAGCCTCTTATTTACATAATATTTGAATTTTGCTTAATGTAATTGTTTCCTTATAGAGTAAAGATCTGAAAGTACGTGAACTAAGAATAGTAATTATTTATACCAGCAGTTAGTATCCTTGTTTCTCTTACCAGTTTTTTTTCTGGATCCCAAAGAACAGCATTACATCAGTGTGAGTTTGTAAAAAGCTTAGGAGCTTTTTAGGCAGTGTTGTATTCACTGAGTTCCAAATGTGCACCGCCACATAAAGCACAAAACCTGGATTGGCTGGGATGGCAGGAGCAGATATCCTAGCAATACAAGCTTGTCTGCACAGCTCCAGCTCTGTCATCTCAGCCATACAACACCTTGGGTGTGCTCACCCAGTTTCTTCCTGGCACAGAGCATATGTGGAGCTTCAGCCTGATGTCTTGGAATAGCCTGATGTCCTGGGATAGTCCCAGGCAGAGCTTCTTTGCATCCTCTTGCAAAATGTAACACAGATAACTCTTAAGTGAATTTGTACTGAACCTCAATAAGAAATAAGGTTTTATTATAAGCATGTTTGTATTTACAGTGATAAAGATGCTGAATGTTGAAGCAAGACAGGAGGCAAGAAGTAGATAAAATGACAGGGCAGCCAATATAACTGTGAGTACTATAGCTTGGTGTTATGGATTATAATAGAGATGCATTGCTTGCTATTTTCCTAGACCTCTTATTTAAAAGGCAGGAGGGAGCTGATTAAAATGTGAGCAGTGCCACACTCTTGTGTTGACCAGCTGCAGTAGGGTTTGCACCTGTGCTTTCTGTATCTTCATCAATGTGCCTCTGCCTGTGTTAATATAATGTGCTTCATACTGTAGACATCAAAGCTCTAGCAGCCTTGTTTACTCATATGCAGTGTCCAACAAAACTGGAGTGGAGCAGAATGTGATGCTGTATGGATACTGACAAAATACGCAGAAATAAAAGAACATATGGTCTAGTTTTTTTTCCAGAGGACTCTGAGAGAGATCTTATAAATCACCTGAATAAAAGGTCTGTGTTGTGGATGGAAACAACTACGCTATATAGCTCACTAGTAAGAGAGAAGCATATATTTTAGATATAGCGTAATGATTTAACAGCAACTTCTTAACAATTGAGGAAGCTTGATATGCTTGGTTATTTACTGTGTAGAGGTTAAGGTTAAGCACACACATGTAAGAGACCCTCTTGTTGAGTCACAGTGTTCACAGTGGACATCTTTGCTTTCTAAACTTCTGGAGCCATGAAGGTAATGAGCCCAAGTGCGGCAGAATCCTCTCTTATTCCCAGGCTTGGTCAACAGTTTATGTCTAAGGGATCATATGTACACAAAGATATAATCACAGTAAACCTAAGGAAGCTTGAAATAAACTACTAATCACTTGGTGAGGATCCGTGTCAGCAAGGTATTCTGACATGAAGGTGTAAGGGATCTCTGCAGCAAATGTAACCTCCAGAGTCGTCCCAGCTGAGGGGAGATCCTGTCATGCAGCCTGGAGGAGAGCAGGGCCAGGCCAAAGGAGGAAGCTGGGAGAAAGAAAGAAGTGTGGGAGGGGGAAGCACAGCATCACAGTCTGAAATCACTGATTTTATATATATTTTTTTCAACTGTGATTTTTCTTTCTTTTTAGGTTTTTTTCTTTTTTTTTTTTTTTTTTTTTCTGCTAAGTCCTAAACTCTGCTACCCATGGATGCTACAGAGTTCCGCAAGAGGGGGAAGGAGATGGTGGACTATGTTGCAGATTACCTGGAGAAGATAGAAAAAAGACAGGTCTTCCCAGATGTGGAACCAGGATATCTGAGGACCCTCATTCCAGACTCTGCACCACAGGACCCTGAGAGCTTTGAGGATGTCTTTAAAGACATTGAGAAAATCATCATGCCAGGGGTAAGGAAAATAGATCTGTAGTGCAATATTCAATGCTGCATCTGGGAATTCAGAAACAAAAAGAAAAGCGTGGGTGAAGGCTGTGCAGATAAACTTTACAAACAGAAGTACCCACGTTGTTTAGCTTTTAAAAGGGAGGAATCTGCTATATGTCTATAGTTAAACGTGATCCAACACTTTACTAAATTTTCTGCTCTTTCTAGAAATAATCATTATTTTGCTTCATGTGAAGCTTGCTTTTGGAGATAATCCCTTTTCTATCTTGAATTAGTTAAGGCAGAGCTTGCTACCATTCCATTTCATGTGCTACTTCTGCTGCTTGCGAAGCACAGTGAATATTTTCTAAAATGGAGTTTTTATTAGTCTACTGTACATAAAATGTTCCTTCAAACCCATCTTTAAATATTAAAGTTCTCCTTTGAGACTTCGTTTTATTACAGATCTGACTAGAAAGGATTCTCTCCAATACTTGTCATGTTGACATATTCTCCTAAATGCTGACTTCTCCTAGTACATTTTAAGGCAGATGGTCACTGCCTAAATATTAGTCTTTGGATAGATTAGTGCTGAACAGACAATGTAAATCAAAGCATCTGGCATTAGTTCAGCTCTGAATCTTTCTTGTTTCTCCAGTCATGCTATACTTTTTTAAAAATTATTATTTTAAATATATATTTGTCTTCTAATGACTTCAAACAGCTTGAAAAGGCCTGGATGGTTAATAGACGTTACTTTAAAAATATCCTTTGGATCACCGCAGTAATATTTTTGGGTTACTTTTCTGTGTGTAGATAGGTGATAAGATTGTTATGTGACTAAACATGGAATCACTGCTCTGTAGATGTGTTTAGTCAGTGTACTTTAATATCAGTTCCTTTTCATTCACCAATGTAAATATTTGATGCGTTTTTTATCTTGTTTTCCTTGGTGCCGACCCTGCTGTTCTTTCACTGACTAAAACTCCACTGAAGTCAATGGAAATTGCTCCACTCTTCACAAAGATCTGCGGTTAAGGTCTTAAATCCAATAGAATTAAATTAGTGTAAATTCAGTAAGAGAATTATGGCCAATGCATGCAAATACTTTGATTGTTGCTGACAGCATTGTTGTTTAAATATGAAATGCGTTATGATACACTGTAGTTCATTTTAAAGACAGTTTATACCAAATGCTCATCGTACATGATGATAATAAAACATTAGCTACGAAAATATATTTAGTTTTGAAAGCCTTTTCTTTTTCACTGGAGGAAAATGTTAACCACTGTTTGTTTCTGTGAAGTAAAACAGGCAACACTTTGCTAATCAGAATACTTTAGAATGCTCAGTGAAATGATAAAAAATTAAAACATAAGAGGTGAAGCATTTGAGGGTGAGACATTTGAATTCCAATTATTTCATTTTGTCATGTTTCCTCTTACCTAAATGGGTTTTGCAAATAAACAGCAAATAACTTCTGACTTTGTGAAAGTGATGCGTTTTGAACAACAACAAATGTTTTATCCAAAACTTTTGTCTGGTATGAAATGTTAGTATTTGTGACACGGTGAGTGTGAGTATATAAATCCTAGTTCTCACAGCAGTTCTGATTGTGCCTGTGTTGTTTATATTAAGTACTGAAGTCTCGTGAAAACTGTGTCACAGGATAGCTGAAGATGAATAGCAGCTTTGGAGATCATACACTTTACCTCCCTTCCAAAAGCAGAGTCAGTCAGGCAGGATCATGGCAAATTGAGTATTGAACATCTCCAAGGATCATGTCTTTGCAGCCTCTCTTTCCTGTTCCAAAGTTCGATCATCCTCACAGTAAAAGAAGTTCTTATATTTAAGTATAATTTCCTGTGTTTCAATTTGTAGACATCTTGTCTTGGTGCTGGATACCTCTGAAAAGAATGTGGCTTCATCTTCTTTATGTGCTCCAATGAGGCACTTATACGCCATCATAAGATCCCTCACCTCGGCTTTTACAAGCTGAACAATTCTAGCTTCTCAGCTCTTTGTTATACATATGAGTGATACTATAATCCATTTATTTGACTTCATGGCCCTTCATTGGATGCACTTCAGAATGTCCATGTATTTCTTGTATTGAAGAAGCTAGAGTTGGATATTAAACTGCTGATTTGGCCTCACGAGTGCTGGGTAAAGGGGAAGGATCACCTCTCTTTACCTACTGGTAATAGTTTATCTGATGCGGCCAGGATACTGTTAGCCTTTATTTGCCAAAAGGACACACCAATGAGCCATAACCCCTAAATCCAGTTCTGCAGAGTTGCTTTCCAATGGTTGACCCCTGGCTTATACTAGTTCGGGGTAGAATTCCTACACAACTGTAGGTTTTTGCATTTATCTCTGAATTCCTCTTGGCTCACTTCTCCAGCCTGTTGAAGACCTGTTGAGTGACCTTACAGTGTGTAGAACTAGAAGAAATTTATGTCACCTGCAAACCTGCTAGACATGATGCTGCTGGCAGTTTAGACACTTTTCAGTCTATTTCACTGCCCACTTCTCTAGGCCATAGTTCCTCAGTGTGTCAGTGAGGATGTTACAGGAGACACTATCAGAAGTCATGCTAAATCCAGGATAATGATACCTTCTGGTCTCCCTTTGTTTACCAAGCCAGACATCTTGCAGAAGGCTGTCAGGTTGCTCAGACATGGCTTTCCCTTCATGAATGTTTGCTGCCTAGTCTTATTCACCTTCTTGCCATTAATATGTTTGGAAATTGCTTCAAGGTTCCATCATCTTCCCTGGGGTTAAGCTGAGGCTTTTTATTTCCTGAATACTACTTCTTCTCTTCCTTAAAGACAGGGCCAAGCTTACTATTGTTTGTTTCCCCCAATCCTCAGACATACTGCAGAGCATGTGTGGGCATGGCATGTTTACAGAGGACAAAGGATCAATCAGTTGTGTAAAGCACTAACACAGTATCCATTGCTGTCTTTAACCAATAGGAGAAGAAGCATTCTTGACTGGAAGAATTCATTAGGAAGACTTCTTGTGATATTGGGTGTAGAGCAGTTCACTAAATTATAATAACCAAAATAGTGCTAAGTTCCTAGTGTTAACACAGGAATTCAGGGAACAGACAGACTTTGATTTGTACAGCAGGAAGCCAAGGTGGAAGGAATCTGGGTACAAAAATATCAGTGAGAGTCTGTTTCTGTCTCAGACTTACTTTGTTCTTTGGAAATATCTGTCCTTTTTTGGAGCTAAAAATGCTCAAGTTTAGCTGTGACTGCACATAGTGCCAAGTCACTAATTTGCTGCACACTGGATTCCTTAATCTATGAAATTTCAGCTGAAGCACCTATCACTGCTGTATGGTGAAGGAAGACTCTTGCTCAGACTAAGCAAACCACAGGAAAAAAGGCATCCTTCAATGAGATCTGAGGGGAAAAAAAATGTCTCTGAGAAACACTAGTGTGATAATTATTGAACTCAAGATGCTCGCATATCACAGTTTATCAGTAGAGGGCTAAATAAACAAGCATCAGTGGTGTCACACCCTTTGCAATATTTGACTAAGCATGTTTGTTGGCAAAAGAGATGAATTTTAGAGCAGATTCACATGAAGGGGAGGCAGGAGATGAAGAATCACAGCTGCGCTTGCCCTGGGGCTTTTGGCTTTTTCACTTTGTGAAAGTGGTGCAAATTGTATCTTCTGTGTTTCATCAAACCAATGGCTCCCAGCAAGTAGGCAGTTTAACTTGATTAACCCAAGATGAACGTCAAAAGTCTTGCAGATCACAAAGGATTATAGCTGCGTAGATGAACAGTAGCAGCCCTTGTTCATTATGAATGTCACTGAAAGTCTGTGCATGTGGGTCCTATCAAGGACTGATGTTTACTGGGTATTTTTAATCTGTTTAGTGTTTTGCTGTTAATAACTGCGTCCCACCCCATTTTTTTTTTCCTGATTTCTAAAAGAAAGTGTCTACCACAAGTGCTCTAGGTCTTCATTACAGCAAAGTAATATCCCTACTGTATAGAGCAGAGACAGACAAAAACATTTACAGTGGCTTGCCTTTGAATCCGTGACTTGAGAAGGTTTAGACCTAGTAACCTGTAAGAGCAAAATCTTAAACGTACCATATATGTGGTTCTTCTAGGCAATGGAGAATGTAATGAGATGGTTTCACATGAAAGGGCAGGGGCATCGGAAAGGTATGCATGGTATACTGCAGCATAGAAAGTGACATCTGATTCATTATATATATCTAAGAGCTAAGACAGTTTCCCTTTAGCAAGGAGTGTGTTCCCCAAGGAAGACCTGCTTGATGGCATAAAGAAGGTTGGGCAAGGAAAAAAAACATGGGTGTTTGCAGCCAGTGGAACAGTGGGAATGCATGCTGAACAAAACAGTAAGGAAAGCACTGAGCTCAGGTAAGAGCTAATGTGTGCTCTTCCTATTCCTCACTTGTTACAGAACTCCAGTATTAAATAACAAAACAAACAAAAAGCCTAACAGTATATAACCAGGCTAGCTTCATTTACTCAGCAGCCTCTGGATTTCTAGCAAAGGAAAAGCTCTTGTAAGTGTTATGCTGAATTTTTGCTTGTAGTTCACCTAATCATCTAAAAGCTTTTTTTTTTTTTTTTCTTTTTTTTTCTTTTTTCTTAAATTTACCTATAATCTTGCATAAGAAAGCTGCTTTTACCAAGCATTTTGTGCCTTATTATTTCCACTGAGTGTTACAGTGTGGCAGCACATTTTGTGCTTCCAAATTTTATTAGACTAGAGTTGTGGAGCCCTATTGAGTGTCTTGTAAAGTCTTTAAAATCGCTTAGCTACTGCGAAAAATGGTTCCAAATATGGTTGTTGCAAAATAGTCACCAGGTTTGGTGCAGTTATTGTGTTGTTCTTATTAAAATGCACACATTAGAAATGTACATAAATCACAATCTGTTACGGGAAGATGATAGTGTAATTTTCTGGAGAAAACATTAGGTACTGGAATGGGTTCTTTTCTTTTCTGGGAAGGGGCTATTTGGCCAGATTTGGTGCATGAATCTGAGCGAATAGATGCAAGGCAAAGACAAGAAAGGTCTGTGCACTTAAAGACACCCTTGCTAAGTCAGTTGCGTGACAAAGATCAAATAGAGAACTCTGGAGGAGACCCTGAAAGCAGAGGATCAAGAACAGTAACCTGCACAGAAACTCATGCTGCCGCTGTGCAAACATTTCTTATCTCCTAGGCTGACAAACGTAGAGCTCTGATTTGGGGACTGTTAGGAGGTAGGGACAAGAAGTAAATTCAACTAACATTTTCTTTCTAATTTGAGTAAATTGGAGGTTTTTATTTTATTTTAAGAGAAAAACAAGCTGAGCTTCTCTAAAAAATGGGATCCTATGTTATGGCCATGCAGTGAAGAACCACTGACTGGTCCTTACCTCCAGTCCTTTTCTGATTTTGTGACTGCTTGTTTCTGCTTCCTGCATTGATTATAAAAGACTGTTTTTCTCTTACTACAGGTGACTCACTGGCACAGTCCCTATTTTTTTGCCTACTTCCCTTCAGCCAGTTCCTTCCCAGCTCTTCTCGCAGACATGTTATGTGGTGGAATAGGATGTGTGGGTTTCTCTTGGGTAAGTTTATTGGGGTAGATATAGCTATGAGGTAACAATGCTTCCCCTTGCCAAGATTTTAAGTGTTTCAATGACATTCTTCAGTGAAATTATTGATTAATAGCAATGAAGTCATACAACTATTTTTTATAAGTACGTTTCCTTGACTTATTAAGTGTTTTCACATAGATATATCATGAATGATTTCAGTAATGAAAGATTATTTCCTCTTGAAATTTCTGTCCTAGAAAAATTACCATCGTTTAGAATTAGTAGTACATTAGTGAATGTAATTCACTAAACTAAACAAATCACTAAACAATTAGTGATACAAGCTTACTGGTTTACTCACTGAATAGTATGACAGTTGCTTACTGCCTGGTTGTGTTATTTCTTGTATCATGGAAAAATATGTTTAAAAAAAACAACACAAAACTATTTGTGCCAGGTGGGCTCTTCTGAGAGAAGGTTGGTACTGGATGTGGAAGAGTTCTGAAGATACAGATCCTAGCTTTGACGTGTCACAGTCACTGTTCTTCTATATGAGGTCCAGTTTGACATTTTTAAATAATTAGGCACACCATTCACAAGGTGGTTGATAGGTCTCTAATTTAGCTAGTAAAGTTAGCAAGTCTCTTCCTCCGTATTCTAAAGATAGCGGGAGAATGATCCAACAGGGCAAGACTTTTGTGTCTCTTCATGCCCTACTGAGATTATTTGCTCTGTTCTTTTTTTCATCACAGGCTGCAAGTCCAGCTTGCACAGAACTGGAAACTGTCATGCTGGATTGGCTAGGGAAGATGATTAACCTCCCTGAAGAGTTTTTAGCTGGGAAGGATGGGCAAGGTGGAGGAGTCATTCAGGTAAGAGAAGGGGTACAGGTAAAAGAATGCAACATGAGTTTCTGGTCTTTAAGATTTTGTAAAACCACTAAGTCAAAACATTACTAAAGGATATTTTTGTTGTCACCTGGGTGGGTTTTTGGTTTTTTTTTTAGGTTTTCAGGAAGACTGATGCATAGGGAGAATGTCCATGGGTGGGTAGGAACATTCATGGCAGTAATGGAAAAGAAACAACACAGAAGATCTCAAATACAATTCTCTGTGAAAAACTGTTATCGACAATTTAAAAGTTATCAACAATGTGCAGTGATGTTTAATGCCGGAAAATGGCAACTAGAAAAATTTCCTAAGTAGAAATATATGTGAGGATGATAAATAAAGCACAAGAGTTTGCAAAATCTTATGTGAAGTTCACCTTGGACATCTTTTGAGTATTTGTTTCACTCAGTTTCCAAAACAGCCTCCCATTTTTTTTTTGTTTTTTCTCACAGACCAAACAGTGGATAAGAATATAGCAGAGAAACTACTTAGAGTAGAAGTAACTCATTGTAGCAGAAAGTCTGTTAATTTTTTTTAGAGAAATTAATATGATTTTAAGAAGTTTTCTTTGCATTAAAAAAAAAAAAGAAAAAAGAAAAAAGAAAAAAAGGAAAGTTTAGAACTAGACTGAATAAAATGCAGCTGCTTAAAATTTGAACCTAAAATGTTTTGTCATTAGATAATGCAGTTTTCAGTCTGCAGTCCCATATCCAACATAAAACACCCCTCCAAACTTTTGGCAAGTTGTGTCCTTAATGAAAGCCTACATTATCTGAACAGAGTGTATGAAAATGAATATATTATCAGTGGGCGATCTAGCGTGTATAATAAAGCTGGATTGATTGTCTGCCATGGCTCGCTCCTCTAGCACATGATCTTTATTCACATACACAGAATTTGTTCATTTATTCACCTAATTAAAATAGATGTCTGCCTTGGGAAAGACAGAACTTTGAATATTGTTTCTTTGCTCATTTGGTAGTCTCTAAAATCCAGTGATTGAAGATATAGGCACAGTCTGTTTTATGCTTTATGCTAAGATTGGTTGCTAAAACATATTTTAACTACGTGCTAAAAACAGGAGCTTCTTTCATTGATCTCAGCTGTAACCACTTGCAGCATATTTCAGTAAATTCTGCCCAGCCTTTTCCCAGGCAACCCTGAATTTAACCCAACAGCTGTAATTCTCATAGGTGGACCCGCATCTACACCTATGTACTTTTCAGAGTAACTCTTTAGTCATCCTACTTGCTCTGTTAGGACCTTTTCCATTAAGATTACTAGGCAGAGGGCTGTGTTTGAGAAATCGAGCTTTTTGTCATGCATCTCTAGCATTTATTTTGTACCAGTAAAAGCGAGTGATTACACTTGATGGTTATCAGCAGGAAAAATTGCCCTTCCAGGCTGACATTGCTGGATTGCCCATAATTTTCATCAGACACAAGTCAGTTTCAAGAATCGAAAGTATGCTCTGTGTTGTTGCTTACGATGAAGTAATTTATGCTGCAGATCTTGTCTTGCTCTTGAAACAATAATGACACAAATAAGAGAGCGTGAGGCAAAAGCAACGTGAGAGTGTGAAACTGCCAGTCATTCCCTCGGTAAATACCAAGTAATTATTGTAGTATTGGGTAAAACCGAGTCTGTGAAAATTAGCTCTTAATTACATCTGAAAGCCTATGTCAATATGAAACACTGTGTTATTGTGAGCAGGATGACACTTGAAAATGGCAAAAGATGAAAGAAAATTTCAGTTCAGAGCTCTGGTGGACATGAACATCAGCTCTTACTGATATTTCTTCCGCCTCTTGAGCCTGCTTGCCATGGCAACCTTTGTTTGCTTGCGGTAAAAGGAAAGGTATCATCATCCTTCACTTAATGCAGAATGCAGCATTCAAGAGGAGAAAAAAAAAAAAACAGGTTTTAAAAATGAGAAAGCTACTTTCTTCATGAAGCTTGTCTGAGTATATCACACATATCCTGCTGTTCTTTCTAGACAAACTGCTGAAAAGTTTGATTTTTAAAGAGTTCTCTTTAAACTCTGCAAGGAAAAAGTATTTTAAGAGTGAAACAAAATTAGACTCGGCTTATCTTTGGTCTGGCAAGAAACATCCTGATTTTCCCATCAGTAAACGATAGTCAAAGAACCAGGGTATTTTTGGCTCAAAATCATTTAGTGCAAGACTGTGGTACCACATGAACAGAGGAACCCTACAAACCACGTTTGCAAACATTTTTAGTCAAAAAAGGTGACTAATGGAATTGGGGGAGAGGTGGAAAAAGTCTGTTTCTGTTGTGAGCCATCAGAATGCATTTCCAGGTGCCTTTAGGCCATATTCCAGCTTTGCTATCAGTAGGCAAGATCCATCCGCATAGATGGCCTCTTTCTGTCTAACCATGCTTCCATGAAATAAGATCTAGACAAAAGCTGTTGCATTTGGTTTCTAGGCACCAGATGGGTGAATGATAGTCAGGATACCAGAAGAGATCGTGGCACTCATCAGAAGATGGACGGTTTTCCTGAGCCGAAGTTATTTGCCCTGATTAAGCCCTCAGAATAGTGGGGGCTTAGGTTTCCACATATCAAATTAATGCCTTAACTTTTGGAATTTCCTACAGACATTTTCCTGCATATACTTTTGCACATTTATTAAAAATACAAATTCCTTACACGTCCTAAATAGATGCTAAGAGTTTTGCAAGGTCTCATTATTGCCAAAAACAAAGGAAAAACATATATGCATTTTTTTTTTTTTCCATATATATGAAAGATTTTAATGTGTCCTCGTAATCATGTATAAGCTATACTTCTTCCCAGATAATGAATGCAGGGATGCTAGAGGAAACTTTACAGTGCAGAACTCAGATTTAGAAAGGTTGTTCTGAGTGACTTGTGGAATTAAGATGAAACCTGTAGATAGGTTTTATGCTGCCCAACTTATTTCTGTAGACATACAACTTACCTGAAAGACTGTGTGAACACCACAATAAGTTGCAGCAGTTTACACAAATATCAGGTATTTTCATCTGCTGGAAATGGTGATTTGGACAGTATAGTCTGGTATGGGGATTCTACCATATTATTTTGTAGTTAATGGACAAAACTTCTTTCATCCTTTGCCTCACATACGTGTTGCCTTACTTGAGCCAGTGACATATATCTTCTTACAACATTCTGTGTAGGATGTATGCTTTCCTGTAATGTTCTGTGTGTATTAGTCTGTATTCTGTAATATTTCTTTGAGCTGCTGAGGCTATGAGCAGCATCAGCAGCCAGGAGTGTTTCCTACTCATCTCTGTATTTTGCTACAGGCTCTGGGGTTTACATCCTCAAATTCCACACCCCTGGGAAGACAGATCCTCTTAATCAGGGCAATGCATTTAATAAATATTTAGGGACTGTCCTTTTTCATGCTTACTCTGTTCAGTTTCAGCTGCTTTAAGGGCTTACTCACTGTTGATGTGTAAATGGCAGCTCTGTCTCTTGATAACGTCTCAGCTAACTTCAGTATAAGTTAGGAGGAAATCTATGTTCACTGGGATTGTTCTCATGTATTAAATCTGTAGTATCAGGTCTATCACCAGGGAAGAAATAAGGCTTCCTAAATACTTAATTACTTTGTAATTAGTAAGTATGCACAAGTCTTTAGTGGAGGGAGGATAGAATTTGGGTACAGAGTAAGAAACATCACTCCAAAATCAACTTGTTGGCACTGGATTTTTCTGAGGTATACTCATTAATGTAAGCAGGTGTATTCATTGCAGTGTTACGTGCTTGGCAGAGGAAGACTTGCATGACAGTTGCTCAGCTTTGAAAGTACCTAAAACCTTTCACTTGAGTATGTGCACCCAAAAATACAGACATTTATGAACATGTGTTTACAGAAAGTTTCTTATAGATTAAAAGAGCTGTTTACAGCACGTTTCATCTGCTTGTTCTAGAGAAAAGCATACAACATAGTTTGTGGAAACTCATATTCTCCTGTGACATTGACAGATCAGCTGATACAATAAATTCCCGGTCTTTATTGCCACAGAGTACCCAATAAACAACTGAAACTTTTTTTCCCTCCAATTTAGGAGTACCCTGTATATTTTTGATGAAAGTATATAAATAATCCTTTGAAAAGCAGTCAACTATATTGAGTCAGAGCTTCTTTGCTTTTTCGGTATTTTTTCTCTTGACTACAGTAACTAACTTGCTCAGGGTAACTCTAAGTATTGAATAAACACTATAGCTAGCGCATGTTGCTTGACAAGAATGGGAGTTGTTAGATTCTGAGTGAAGTTAACCATGAAATCCAAAGTAACAGAAATCAACAGTTACTCTACTGTAGCTTCTGTTCAGTAGATTATCAACATCTGATTGTTGGGAGCGTTTTCATGTGCCCTTAAGTCTGTGAGTCTGTCTTTGTAGCACTGATTGCGAGATTGGTGCCTAAACCCAATAAGCATAGAGCAGGTGAGCAGAGGTATCAGGGGAGAGAAGACAAAGGTCAAAAAGAGATTTGTTGCTTGCTGTCACACCTACTCTTAAAAGCATAAGATTGTGCAATTTCTCATATGCAATTTCTGTTATTAATTTCTGTTACTTCTGTTTAAAAGAAGATGGTGCTTTTCCTCTGGAGTGTATTCCTTTTGAACTTTTCCTTAATTGGTCACAGGGAAGTGCAAGTGAGGCCACCCTCGTTGCACTGCTTGCTGCAAGAACAAAAACCATCAGACGGGTGCAGTCGGAAAATCCTGAGCTAACCGAGGCAGACATCATGGGCAGGATGGTGGCCTATGCTTCTGATCAGGTGAGTGTGTCCCTCAAAAACATAAACCTGGAAACATGGTGTCTATACTTAAAATAATTAGGCTGTCTCAACTGGCAGATGAGTTACATACAAGCTCTTTGGAGTAGGGACTATTTGGTTTTGCTTGCTTAAATCTTATACAGCATAAGTGGTCTGGAATCTCACATGTGCTACCATCATACAGATAGTAACTACCTGGAGGTGAATGTCACTTAAGTATTGCTTCCCTTGAAGTAAATCAAGATATTTGAGTAAGATGTTAATTTAAGTTGTGTTGAGTAAGTCTTGATCATATTTTGTCACTTACAGGTCTGTGTGTCCATGTCTGCACATGGACGCATGTATCCTCCTCCTGTGTGCATGGGTGCAGATGCTTGCACACAGACAAACCCAGTGCATGAATATAATCATACTACTTCAGGAAATAAAAAATATTCTAAAACTCCTAAAACCTCTATCAATCTAGCTGAGGAATCTAAGAAAACAAAAAGGCGTAATCCTTGGTTTCTGCGAGTGGTATTTAGCAGACTGAATGAGGCTAAATTCTCAGCGGGTCAGGACTGTGAGAGGCTTTTACTGTTAATTAAAGCAAATTTTAGTTTCGTGAGTTCTGCTGCTCATACCTTCCTAACACTCTAATCCTATTGAAGGGCCAAGCAGTGTTGCTCCTCTCAATAGCTGTGACATTTTCTTAGCTAAATGTCAATGAGATAGAGGGAAATTTCTTAGCACTTGATGTTTAGTTCAAAGTAATACCTGATTATGCAGAATAAAACAGCCAGGTTTCAAGTTTGCTTTCATTTACTACTGTTAGTTAAAAAGCATTGGAAGACGAATTAAGAGTGCATTAACAGGCAGAAAGGACTTGTTGCATGAGAGCAGTCAGGACAAGTAGATGTGAGGACAGACAACTGTTTTCAAAAAGCACAAGCGATATTTGTTAATTTTTTGTCTGGGACCCCAAGGTCTGTGTTCTGCTCAAACTTCGACCCAGTGATGCACAAAGCCTGCTGTTCATTTCCATTTTATTTATTTTTTCGCCTCATGTAAATGACTGACTTGAAATGAGGACTGACAGGCCTCCATGTATGCTGAAGGTCAGGGGATCTTGTGTTTACAGAGGGATTTGCCTTAAGATATTGCTGACCTTTAAAAGCAGATTGTTGTAGAGCTCACCGGTCCTTCTGCATTAAGAACAGACCTGTGTGACTCATAGCAATAATCCTCAAAAGAAAGTAAGCCTAAGCCATTCTGAGGGAGGGAAAACCATGCACCAGCAGAGCAAGACAGTGAGGGACTGCAATAGCTGGGCAGCAAAAGGCTGGTCAGTAGGAAGACTCGGATCTCATATATCTGGGAAGATCATTTTAGCTTTTATGTACTTCAGGAAGTCCCACTGAAATTGTTCTGCTTTGTGTTAATGAGCACAGAGTAGGGCCAGCAACTTTCCCCACTAACTACTTGAGGGCCTGGGGACAACGTAAGTGCCTGGGCTGCCCTGGCTGAGGCACTGCAAGGCCATTGAAAGTGAAACCTCAGCGCTTGGAGAAGCACCTGATTACCCCTGACAGTAGACGTCTTGACTGGGACCAGGACAGAAGCCAGGGGAGTTAGTTTATATTTTCCAGTTTTCTTGCACCATTAACTTCACTGACTTTTAAAAATATTTATTTATGTATTTATTGCTATGTTTCCTCTAGCTACCATAAGCAGCTGCCCACTCATTTCATTTTTAGTTCATTTTTCTCCTAGAGGATGGTGGGAGATTTCTGGGTACACTGCTGAGCACAAGGTTATCAGCATGTCACTAAAGATTTGCTGTAAGCCAAAGGCATCTTTGTGGTTTTAACCTCCAGCTTGTGAATGGCTATAGTTATCAGAGAGCCTAGTTCCAGTGTGAGAGACTTGAGGAAGCAGTTCTCAAGTTCTTACTAACTAAGAACTTCTGTGTATTACTGTAGTTTACTTATTTAAAATTCTTTCCTTGTATAAATTGTTTATAAAACACCTCTTTCCATTGTATACTTACATGAAGTAAGGTATTGCTATGGTAAACGCACCATGTTCTACTTCAAAGGCAGACTCTGTCTAGACTTCCATGTTTTGTCAGGCTGGAGCCTAATTAGTTTACCAAAGTGCTTTAGCAAGAGGTGCAGTTGAGGTACAAGTTAATAGTAAATCTACCTTTAATATGCATCATTTCATGGATAGGTGAAGTTGAAGAGCAGAAACTATTTCATCTGGTGTGGTTCAGCCTGTCTTTTGGCGTAATCTTATGCTAAATTAGAACAGAATTGTTAAGTGCTCTTGCAGGTGCTAGCAATGCTCAGCAAGGACAGCATGGAGATTGTGAATGAGAATAGTCAGGATATGAAAAGGTGAGAAGAACTTCTCTTTCAAATAATTGATGATTAATGAAATATTAGAAAGGAGAAAGGTAAAGTTGGTTGTTGTTTTTTTTTTTTGTTGTTCTTGTTTACCCATGCCTTAAATGAGCATTTTGTGGCTAACCACACCTTATACCATTAATATATTATTATTAATATTATTAATAGAATAATTATTGTATTATACCTTTTACTTTTGAAGATTTCAAAGTGGTTTCTTTGTTTTACTATTCTGAGATGTGCTTTATGTTCTTAGAAAGAAAAAGTTCTTTTCAGGGAATCCAAATAAAAAGGGTTATAAGTAAAATAAATGATTAGGAATATTCATTCATTACCCAGCAAAATAAATGAATGACTGAACCACAGTTTATTCAGGAAATAATTAAAACAAAATGATCGTGTAAGAAAATATCTTAATTTGTATCACGCTATGCTGTATATATATATATTTTTTATGGTTCAGCAAAGCTGTATACCATTAAAATGTGCTCCTGAGCCACTAAATTATTATCAGACAGGATGATTTTCTGTGCAGTTTTTGGTTGATCTGGAGCCAAGTCCTGAAGCTTTTAATCAATTCTACCTAATTGAAAATATGTTAATTAAAGATCTCACTAGCATTTATTGAATTCTTGTCTGAATGAGACCATGGCAATATTTTCAAGAATACTTCTGGGTTTCTAGTGGTGTATTTGTGTGTGTGTGTGAGAGAGTAAATGTGTCTGCATGTTCTCAGTTGTCTGTGTCTGTCTATCTGAGAGTCTTTATAGTAAATGTTAGATACCAGCAACAGTCCCAAAATCTCAAATGTTGCTTTACTTGAAAGAAAGTTTTCTATATTTCACATTCATATGAGCTTCTTAAATTCCAATTAAAAATGGCTGTCTTAAAATTTACCTATTTCCTTGAAGGCTCATTCATCTGTGGAAAGGGCTGCACTGATCAGTGGTGTAAAGATGAAAAGTGTTCCTTCAGATGATACATTTACTGTTTGTGGTTCAGCCCTGAAGAAAGTTCTGGATGAAGACAAAGCTTCTGGTCTTATCCCAATATTTGTGAGTACTGGATTTTAAGTCATCAGTGGATTTATTCTCATCAGTTATTTTTGAGAGGGTTTGACAGGCAGACTGGTTAGTATATTATGTTCGGTTCCATGAATGTTCTTCACACACATGAGCTTTGCTAGAGACATTTCAAGTATTTATATGTGCAGAAAAAATAATTGTAACTAGAAGCGTTCTTGAAGTTTAAGAAGCATTGATTTGCAGGAGGAGCAACATATTTGAGCAGCTGGTTGCACTTCTGAGCAAAAATAAATGTTTAAAAGGGGATGAATTTGAATTAGATATTTGAATAAGTGCAGGTGAATTTTCTAGTTGTATTTATCTAATCCTGCGATGTCATGGTCTCCTAACACTTGAGTTCCAAATGGCCTCTCATTCAAAGAGTATTTGTTTATTTGTCAGATAAACTGCTTTCAGTTCAGAATGCCGTTTCATCATTTCAAGCTAAAATGATATTTAACCTTTTTTTTTTTTTTTTTTCTTTTCATGTAATAAATAACGTCTAATTCTATACGTCATCAACAAAATGTTTTGCTCATTTCCAAGCATTATACCTCTACAAAACTTGATGTGGACTGTGATCTGCGTAGATTTATATAGGAATGCAATATGTCAGCAATAGTATATTTTCTATTGACCTTCCATTAAATAAAAACTTGAGCTTAAAGAATATTTCTCAGAAACTGAGAACTCTAGAAATTGATTTTTAAGGAGAATTAAAACTGTAACTTTTTTTTTCCCCTTGGAAAAGTCATGTCTGACAACAGTTGTTCTTTTCTTTCTTGTGGTAACATTTAGAAAAGTGCTAATGTGACTTAGATTTCTTTGAACTGTTTTCAGAGAAAAATAGCAGATTAAGCTTACTCGCAGATATAGATAAGCACCAAATGGGATGAAGTAGCTTACATTTCACCAAGCCTTTTGAAAATGTAATCTTTCTACTGTTATTAACCTCCAGTCTCTGGTCTTAAGTATTATGAGGATGAGCAGAGTGAAAAATGTTTTTCATGTAGGCTAGGGTGTCAAGAATTGGCAAGTCATTGGGATAACCGAGCACATCCCATCAGCAGCTTTCCTACATGATAGAGAGTATGACAGAAACAAGGCATCTATAGGGTTGGCTGAATGGACTTTCTTTTGTGGGCTGCTCCGACTGAAGTGGAGATGTGCCATAAGGTTTCATGTCTGTTGTATTGTAACAGCTCGTAATATTTGACCTGAAGTCCTGCTTTTTTTTTTTTTTTTTATCTTACTATGAATTTTAAATGACTCCAAGTATAGGGCTACATCACATTTCCATGCAAACAATGGGGTTAATGCTTTCTCCTTATCTTTTGTCCGTCTGCAAAAAATGCAACTTGCCCCTCATGAATATTCATTTATTATTAATATTCCGATGTGTAGCAAGAGGAAATAAAAAATTCTGTTTTATGCATTCAGCAACACCTTTACAAAGGGTAATTTAACTGTTGTTTATTTCTTTCTCTGTTTGCTTAGCTGTGCAAGAGGCTTTCAAAGGCAGCACAGGCTCAGTCTGTGTTAATACGGCCTGTGCCAGGTCTTCCATTTATTTGTATACATAAAACATGTCAGCTTAGATTAAACTAGATCTCATTATCCTTATGGCTGGCCTCTTAACTCCAAAGGTGTGTTAATTCTCTCTCATGCTGAGCAGCAGCCCATGTGCTGTATTAATGCTCCCTTTTCTGCCTTGCAGATTTCAAAAGCCTTTCAGTTTCTTTTGTTCTTGAGTAATTTGGTGTTATTTTATTTAGTTCTGGTGACAAAGTTATGCACATTGACAAGGAAAAACCTTATGCCACTTTATTCCTTGTCTCCCTGTAGTCACTGATCCTTCACTGAGTAGAGTGATTCAACATCAAAGCAAAAAGTTTAACACAAGAAATTCTGCCCGAAGACATTTCCAACAGCAAAGATCTTTGCTAATGAAGAAATCTTGGTGGCATCCAAGCTGATGCGGTCAGCAAAACAGAAGTTTTGTTGGGGATTAAAAAGAAAAAGCAAGCAAATTTTAGTGCTTTATACACAGAATCTCGCTTTTACATTCACTGAACAAATGAGAAGTTGATATATTGAAGTTTCTTGTATCAGTGAGTGGAGAATCAGGGTTCGCATTTCCTTGATATGAAAGAGGTTCTGTCATTACAGCAACCTGCTAATTACAAGTTTGTTTTCCACATACATTTGGTAATCAAGCATTTTTTGGGGGGGAGGGTGAGACATTTAAAAAGAGCCTTTGAATTCCTATCCACCATCTTTTAGCATTAGTAAAGTGTATGCTACTTTGTTCAGTGTAAGCTGCTGCCAAACAGTGGACTCAGAATGCTGCTTTTGTTTCCTTTAAAAAAGGAAAAAAATCAGACATGTTCATTTATCTCTTCCAAAATACTTGTGAAGAAATTGAAATACAGGCATATTTTGATACAGTAGAGCAACCAGACTGTGAAATGCTTCTAATTGTGTCAGGTATGGGGGAACTGAAGTTGCTATGATTTACCATGGAGCTGTTTCCAAGCATGTCTGGTACTCAGCCCTACATCTGGCCATCAGTGAACTGGGAGCTGTACATCCTGAAATCCTGTGCTGAAGTTGTGTTCATTTCATTACTTATGAACATTAACTAAAGGTTAAGTGCATGCTTAAATACTATTCTCCTTTAGGCCTGGTTTGAGATAGGCCTTAAATTGGATGAGTGCTGATGAGAGATGCCCAAATGTGGTGAGTCATGCACTGCTAAATTCAGAGGTAGGGTGCACTGCTTTAGAGCCTCTTTTACTTGAAGTGTGTGATAGTCTGTGGGCTTTATCCTGTCTGTCATAAATCAGCACAGCTATATTGCAAATGGTGTATATATTGTACAATATATTTCAACAAGCTCATCCAATATCATGCTGTTGCAGTGAGATGTTTCTCCTGCTGAACAAAGGCCCAGCACAAAATCTCTCTGATTCTACTGAAATGATAATCTCTACTGAGACGACAATCTGCAGGATACTGAGAAAAGCTGTTTCTATCTGGATGCATCAGGAAACAACAAATCAGTTGGACTGAAAGAGGGGGGCCATCTTTTCAGTAGGTGTTAGCACTAAGATCCTGACTGCAGATTTCCATTTGGAAGAAGCATTCTCAAGGCACGTACAGATACCCAGGGCAATGTTTCTTAACCCACAGTACAAGAATAATTACTGCTTCGTTATCTATTGAAATTGTTCTAGTAAAATATTACCATTTTCTTCAAACCACAGACATTCTTCTCATGAGTGCAAGCTGGCAAAGAGCTGAGTTGGAGAAAATAAAAATAATATAAGAATGTTGGAATTTCTACCTCATTTTAGTGAACTGCAAATGGAAATCTTTGTGGTGAAATTATGCCAATTATGTTCATATCTTGTTAAGAAGCTGTCAGAGATCTTCCAGTCAAGAAGATAAAGTCATTGCTTTCAGGCATCATAAAGGTTTGTGTATTATCCCCAGCATAGCTCTCAATTTCAGGAAAGTAATATGTGAGAAAACTGATTCAAGCATTTTAGTTGCTTTGTACTTGCAGCTGAGACTGAGTCAAACCTGAAGTGCACAACCTGAGATGGAGAAGGCCTTCAGGCTATTCTAAGCTTTCAGCTCCATTTCTGTGATGCAGCCTGTCCCCCGCCTCCTGCACAAATGTGATTTTCCTGCTGCTGTACAGGTTACAAATTGAGTTAGATTTGTTGGTTAGCACTGAGGCTGGGTAATGAGAGCCATGACAAGAACAGATGCTGTCATTTTAAGTGGTTTCTGAGAATTAAAACAAGTAGCTTTGAGGCTTAGACACCTACAGAAAGGACAACAAAATTATTCCAGTAACTGAGATACCCTTTACAGAATACAGCATTATTCAAATGACTGAAGCGTATGTTTGAACTCAAATAATCTCTCACTGAAACAACATACTCCTTGCACTGATTTAGCTCCAGTACAACACAAATAACAACTGTTTCTAAGTTTCTCTTGCGAAATTGCTCCGATTAATTGCTGAACTGACTAGCAATTCACTCTAATCTTATCAGAAAGTTCACTGCCTATTATTATAAAATATATGCATAGGAGCAGAGCTAAGTCTGTAGTGCACTCTTTTTCTTGGGGCATTTTCATGGAAAATACCCTGTTCCTTTTGAAACCAAAGACCTCGTCTCTCTACCCAGAATGTATTGTATGGACTTGTAACATATAATTGTGTGTATATTTTGCTAAGACAGAGTGTTTGTTTTCTGAACAGTGTAGTAGATGGACAAGCATTATGTAGGTGTTCCTTACCCTTTTATCAGGATTTCTCATGAGTTCATGCGGGGACTTGCATACGCACACAACAGAAAACCTCTGCAAAACATGGCTATCTGTAGGTGTACAGGGAAAAACAGAGGAAACAGAAGACGGTGCATTTACAGTGTTGGCAGAAACAAATGAATAACAGCCAAAAAAACTCCAAAGTAGAAAAATAATTACAGTAAGAGAATTCTGGCTGTGATGTATTTGTAGTCATCTGGCTGGGCTGTGGTCTTCATGTAACCTTGGATGAATGAACTAATTACTTTGTACTAATATAACTATATAATAGCAAAATTTACTTGCCTATTTAAGCTGTAAAGTGTATTTTATTGTATAATAATTAACATACAAGGCAAAGCTGACTCCCAGCCTTTATCGGTGGTTACAAAAATAAGACTAGATGTTTAAAATGTAAGAGGAGCAATAAAAAAATAAAATAATGTCAGCTTAAATGTGCTTGGAAGTTGTTTTCTGGGTTATAGTTCTATCTGGATATTCCCAGTAAATTACTGTAGCTCGTTTTCACTTAATTATATTCTTTGACTATTATGATACTTTCTTCAGTATTTATGTTGCCTCTGCTTTTGGTCTTGCAGCAGGAGACACTAAGAAAGAAATTAACAGAATTCTAGGATGAATCTAGGAGAAAAAGTTTATCTGGGATTAAATTTTGCAAACTTGATAGTGGACATAAGCTACTAGAGCACAGGTCCCAGGCTGCAAATCCCTAGAGTGTAAATCAGTTACAAATATCTGAAACTCTTTAGTTCAGGCAGTAACTTCTAATTTGTTTAAGTTCAGATATTTCGAGTATAGCATTAACTGAAAATCATTTTGATGATAATTTCATGTGTGGGACTGGAATCAGGCCACATGATAAACATGTGGGAAATACAGAAAATACAGAAAATTCATGTTAAGATAATACTGTGACTGATCCGTCAGACAGACTTTACAAGGACACTTGATTTTATGCGTTTGTCTCCATAAGAAGCACAGGGGAGCTTTGAGAGAGAAAACAACCAGATTCCCAAAAACTATACTGTAGGATATGTATTGGTTAAAATCAAATGATTTTATCCTATAACATCTATTCTTTCTCTTTACTGTTGCCTTTCCAAACAGTCCTTCTGACTTGATAATTTTTTTTTGCCGAGACACTTAATTTTTTGCCTCTTTTTTTTTTTTTTTTTTCTTCTTCTCTTTTTTTGGCTCCGCAGTTCTGTGCAACACTTGGAACCACACCTTGCTGCTCCTTTGACAAACTGCTAGAACTGGGTCCTATTTGTAAGTCTTTTATCTGCTGCTACTTTCTAAAATTGCAGATACCGGTTTTAAGCTATGCTGAGTCATTTCCAGGGTATTGTGCAGTGTCACTGCCTGAATTCAGTAAAGCTACTTACAGATGAGTCTTTAAGTTACGGTTTTATGGTTTTCTTTCTAATGTTAGATCAAACAGTCACAGACCACTAAAGAGGACTGAAGACATTGCCTCAAGGTTTTTGAAGGATCATTTTGGAATGCTTTCAATGAAAACACGCTGCATTTTAGTTTGTAACATTTCTTCTTCAGGCCTTTCTACCTACCAAAAGTGGCTAGAGCAATGGAGAAGATCACAGAAAAGCTGACCTCTAAATCTCCTCTATGCCCAAAGTTTTGTTTCTGTTTGGTTCTAATGACTACAAAAGGCAGGGAAATTATGCACAAAAATTCATATGTATTCGTAGTCCCTCCTTTTTTCTATGCTATTTCCTTCTTGCAAGAAGACAGGACAAGTTGCTAGGGTGCTGAATACAGTGGACAAGCCATGGACTCTTCCTAAGTTTTTCTGTGTTAATGATCTGCTATGGCAAGCTTTGATCTGCAGAGAGGCTTGGTCAAAAGAATACGCTTACTGGCTGATGAAAATTTGACAGAATTGCATCATATATATTCCACTGTATCTTTAGAGCAGGCTATTTATAGGCATGGAACTTTGATCTTTTGTTCATTTATTCAAGCAGAATCTAAAATAGAGTTTAGGTGGTGGTGATGTGCTTTAAGTTCCCTGCTTCTCAGCTCAACCCCCAAGACTCAGTGTTCTAGTTCTCCTTTCTGAAAAAGTTTTCTAGTAGTCTGCTTAGCAGCTTGAAATTATTTTGCTCTTCAGATGATTCCTACAGACCTGACCTAGTAAAACGGTAGCACAAATACTCCTTGGGATAGCAACTAAGTGTGACTGCTTCACCAAGCACTCTCAGTCTTCCTGCTTATGCAATGGAGTCCAGCGGGTTTATGTACTAATCACATCATAAGTCTTAAACTAGCATTTTATTTCTTTTTGTGTAGAGGAATCTTCTTGTTAATACAAATGACCGGAAGCCCTATAAAATAAAGGCAGTGTCTCAAACCAAATACAGCCAAAAATAAATAATTACATGAACTTTGAGCATTTTTTCAAATAAGTCTACCTTAGAATGGTCTAGGGTGGAAGGGGCCTTAAAGACCACCCAGTTCTAACTCCCATATTGTGGGCACGGGCACTTTCCACCAGCTCAGGCTGCCCAGGGTCCCATCCAGCATGGCCTTGAACACCTCCCACAGCTTCACTGTGCAGGTGTGCCAGGGCTTCACTGCCATCTGAATGAAGAATTTCCTCCTAACATCTGACCTAAAATCTCCCTTTTAGTTTGAAACTATTCCCATGTGTCTTATCACTATCGATACATTTGAAAAGTCAGTCTCCTCATAAGCCTCCTGAAAGGCTGCAATGAGACCTCTCTTGGGCCTTCTCCAGGCTAAACAGGCCCAGCTCCCCAGCCTCTCTTTGTGGATGAAGTGTTTCAGTCACCTAACCATATTTATGGCCCTGCTGGAAATGCTCCAACAGCTCCATTCTGGCACTTGGGTCCAAGATCTGGATGTAGTACTCCCTGATGAATGCAGAGTAGAGGGGAAAGATGACGATTACCTCCCTCACCCTGCTGGCCACCTCTCTTTTGATGATGAAAAGAATAATGTTATGCAAAATGTAGTTTGCAAGAATACAAATTCCTGCATATCCTTGGTGTCCCACTGCAGATCTGAGTGTATGTACGTTGTATGTACAAATATGCATTAGAATTTGTTTGTGAGCAGTGTTAAGATTTTATGTGGGCTTCAGTCAGCATTTCATGGACTAGTGTGTTTACAGTGTGAATTAATACAGAGGATTAATAGCACAGTGTGATTTTATAATTGCAGAAAATACATGAGCTACTCAAATGCTGAAGTATTTCTGTATTTTGAGTAATCAAAACTGGTCTTTTTAGTACTTGCTCTTGAATAAATGTATCAGTCCTCAAAATGAGTAGTTTGTTTCACATGGTTCAAAAGCCTCTATGTGCACATACCAGTATGTGAAAAAAACCTGTTTAAAAATGTGTTTATATGTGACTTATGGGTTAAAAGCAGAGAGCACAGCTAGAACTCCAGCTCCTCTTGCTAATACGGTGTTATTACCATAGGAGTGAATAACTACATCTTTAGATATGTATTTTAAAGTATTTAATGGTACTTCCATTAAAATTGTTTAATATTTTATGCTGCTCAATTGTAATAAGAAAAACGTAAATACGTAGGGACTTTGCTGCTCTAGAAGAAATGGAAAGGAATAATAACATTATGCATACATCTTAATGTACTAATGGAAACCCAAATGGTAGCAACGTTTCATGTCTTAAGCTTAAATTGGGAAAATACTGACATCAAAGAAAATCTCTCAAGAACTTTGTTTCATACATTTAAATCTTCTGCTTCATTTATTTTCCATTCAATTCTTCATGGTTTGTTTTTTTTTTTAGGTAATAAGGAAAATATCTGGATGCATATTGATGCAGCCTATGCTGGGAGTGCATTCATCTGTCCTGAATTCAGGCATTTTTTAAATGGAGTGGAGGTGAAGTGTTTTTTAAGCCACCTATTAAAACCTTGCTCTTCTATAGAATCTTTCCATTAAAAAAAACATCCAATTGTAATGGCTTTTCTAGAATCTCAAAGTATTCTGCACTTCAACTTACACTATAAATCCCTGCATATTTATTACCTTACTTACTTACATTTATGTATTTCTGGTTTATTCTGGAAGTATGCAAATCATGACAGCATGTGAAAGTCACTCAAGAATGGCAAATACTAGTTAACCAAATACCCTCAAAAAAGCACATCTGTAACACGCTAATTCTATATTTAATAATAATAATAATAAATTAGTATGCTCATTATACCTGATTTTTGCTTGCATCCTGAGAATCAAGTAGAAGACAACAACAAGTAGCTGTATCTCAAAAAGAGAGAGTTTAATAACCAAGAGAGTGAAATGAAACACTCTCCCAGCAGCTCTTGTGTTCCTTTCCCCCCCATCCCCCCCAACTTGCTGAGCTATTTGGCATTCAGTTGCTTAGATAAGGATACTTCAATTTCCTGCTGCTCCCCTCAGACAGTCAGATAAGTCCTTGTCTTCTATGTCAGTGGAGAAAATATTGCTGTTTGGTGAAGGCAGAAGTTTAAACACAGCACAGATAGGTAGTGACTAATAAAGAAGAGGAGGGAACCCCACCCCCAAGCAAATAAAGCATTTCTTTCTCTCTCTTTTTTATCAGCAAATGAAACTTGTTGTAATATCCTGTGGGAGGATATATTTTAACTTATTGTTATTGGTTCCTGAAGGAAATGAAACAGCATCCCTTGTCTGGTCCAGCATTTGCCATAAAAGTAAATATTTAACAATCACAGATAGGTTTCTTGCCTTGTGCAATGCAGGGAGATAGATCAGTACCCAGAAAGATAGATAATCTCTTATGAGATAAACTGTTAATTGCTTACAAGTGACAAGGAAAGTTCCCAGAAGCAAATGAGAATGAACAATGCTACATGGATCAATCAGACCCTGGTGCTTCCAGGCCCCCATCTCTCCTTACATTTGACAGTTGATTGCCTCTGCCTTTCTTAACATATAGCCTACAGAAGAAGCTTTTCCACATTATGTCAATCTTACTTATCTGAGTTTCCTCTGATGATGCATCAAGTAAAACTGGCCTTTCCCATCATTTATATAATGGATTGTGAATACTTGTTTGTTCTGTGTAGGCTTTTTCTTTCAGCTTTAGAAGATGATTTCCACTAAAAGAAAATACTTTGGTCCTAGAAAAATAAGTAATTTTCTAAACATTTGTAATTTGATGGTTAAACATGACTCACAGTTTCTAAACAAAATATATCATTCATCTCTACCTGTATTTTGTGTTTTATCTGTTAAATAATCTTGGAAATAGAAAACTAGTGAATCATTTTTGAAATTTGATATGAATCGCAGCAACTACTGCTGACTATATTTATGTTTATTATGTGAGAAATTATTTAGTTTATACTGAAATATGTACTGCTGCATACCATGCGTATCTGAAAGGTGTAACTGTTAGCAGGTTCTCCAAGTTCTGATGATAACAGTAGTTTAACTGCAAAATAAATCTAAATTCAATTCCCAAAATGAAATGAAGATGTAACTGCAATAGTTAATAAGTAAGGTGGTATCAGTATGAATGTTACCTGTAAAGCCCCTGTTCAGGGATGCATTCATAGTTTAGGTATATTCAGATAATTTGATTAAGTTATAGCATTGGCATTTTCTCTTTCATAATGAATTTTTCTTTATTTATCTGTTCTCAGTTTGCAGATTCATTTAACTTTAATCCCCACAAATGGCTCCTAGTGAATTTTGACTGCTCTGCTATGTGGTAAGTATTATAAAAAAAGGAAATATTACGAGACAAAAACCACATGTTAATTTAATCCACCTTTCTAGTAATGGATGTCTATTTAAATTTCTGTATTGGAAAGAGCTGTGGATGGCTTTAACTCTTGTAATTTACAACATTCTCTATTTCATATAATCCGAATTTGTAACAAGTACAATTTAGAAGAGGACTGAGCTCTGCATAGTGCTGTAGAGTTGGTGAAATCCCTAAAAGTTGGCAGATTCATACTTGCTCTATTCTGCAGCCATTTAACACAGGGATGTCCAACCTTTTTCTTTCTTGGACTGCACTGAGTAAAGAAGTATTGTTTTGGGCTGCATATAAAATGTATAGTATATCTAAAGTATCTAAGTCACAAAACTTCTTATTTTATCATATTAAAAAAAATAAATAAAAAGAGGGCAACAAAACATAAAACTAGAGGGATATGTGGCCTTGGTTTTGTGAAACTAACACATCAGACTGGTTCAGTCTGTAGTTCATCCTTAAAAATAGTTGTTCACAAATGTATCTACTGCCAAAAGGCATTGACATGAATAAGGTGTGGTAGTGAAGTGAGGGTTATTCTTCTCTTGTAAGAGAGGTCTTATAAAAGTCTAGTAAAGAGATACAATCATTTTTTCTTTGAGGCAAGTGTCTGATTGCAAGTCTATATATTACATTTCTTCTGCAGTGTATGTGCTAACTTATTAAACTATTTTATGAAATAACCCAAGCCCAGGTGTAATAATTAAATAAGAAAACTTATGTGTCTGCTTAAAAAGAAAA
The DNA here is from genome assembly GCF_039878825.1 of Excalfactoria chinensis. Taxonomy (NCBI): domain Eukaryota; kingdom Metazoa; phylum Chordata; class Aves; order Galliformes; family Phasianidae; genus Excalfactoria; species Excalfactoria chinensis. The sequence continues at coordinate 65,241,520 of NC_092826.1, forward strand.
TATATAATTTCAGAGGCACACACACAAGTAGGTTGAAATAACATTTCTGACTATCACTGTTTAACTTGCCAAGCAGGACAAGCACACGTGATGTGTGACATTACACTGATTTTACTGTGTGCGTGGTAGAAGTAAGAGATGGAGTTAGCACTTCACTGCTCCCTCCCCTCCACCGAGTTCCATTGTCAACTATACAGTCTGTGCTGTGTTTAACTCAGGCTCCAGATTATAAATCCCTCATAACTAGCTGTCCATACAAAAACAGGAAAAAGAAGGAACTCCTTTGCCAATTTCTCCCATCTTTTCCTGTTATTTGGAGAGATCGGTAGCAAAGTAGCCACTCTCAGAAATGACAAAATTTATCATCATTCTCTTTAATGTTTGCAGGATGATTAGGAGCCAGTGTATTGTCCCTATGAGTTAAATTTCTTATTAATTCCACTTTCACCTAAACCCCGGGGATCTATGTTATCACTTTTTACCTAGTTTTTCAGGAAAACAAGATATATACAAACATACTGAAATTCCCATTTCAGGAGATTTTAGCTTTTCTCTGACAAATCTTAGACTTCAGATGTAAGGGAGTGTACTTTTGAATAAGGGATGAAGGAGCCTGATAAGAAGAAATAAATGTGATAGTTACATAGTCCTTTCAGGATCCATGGGAAGTATTAACGATGATTTTTTAACAATACAGAAAGAGTTCAATAAATGACTTGTCAAAGTCAAATTGAACTGAATTCTGCTGAAGGTTCTAATTCACCCAGACATGCTTAGCGGTTTCATCACTTTCTCCAATGACCACATTTCTTCTTGCAAGTTGATTAAGAAAATCCAGCCACTAGATCTGTAATGTAATTAACTTAACTACTTGGTGCACTATGAAGCACTGATGTAATCTGGGATTTGGAGGTCATTTCATTATCAGTCTTTTGCAGAATATTCTGAAACTTCTTGATATACAGAAAAAAAAATAGTTTAATATAGTGTCTCTTAGAAGGATGTGTTCTTTATATTTATATATTGAGGTCTTATAAAAACTCTGCTTTGAAACTACCAGGCTGTTTTGTCTGGCCTGTTTAGTTGGTGCTCTGGAATACTGTAAAAGAAGAAATGTCTTCTTTCAGAGAGAGTAAAAGTAATCCTTTTACAAAAGGCTTGTTAATTTTGCTTTTCTATTGCTCTTTTCAGGGTTTAAAAGTTAACTTTGTTCAGAAAGTTTGTTTCGTGCTTAAAGACAGGTGCTAATAGGAAATGTTCTTCTATAAGTGGGAGCAAAATGTTCTTGCTGACTTGTAATATTAAGCTATCTCTGCTTTTTTTTTTTTTTTATCTATTAAAATTGTAAACATCATTAAAATGTACAGAGTAGAATGAGGCTGCTAAAAGCTTCCAATGTGCAGTCCAAATTGTTTCCTTTTCACAGATTTTCATTGCTTTATCCACTATAACTTTCACTATGTATTTCATATGATGCGTACTTAATACATGAATTTTATGCCATTGAAAATAGATCTTCATAGCCTAAATGTAAAATTTATGAAAAAAAATCTTTGAAATATATGTTTAGGCTCCTTCAGTCAATCTTGGGTATTTGCAAAGAAAGTAAAGAGCACCATTTCTCTCTGTTACCAGACCACACAAGCACTTACTGCGAAGAAGGTTAAACACAAAGGGTGAAATCTAGACAGGGTGTATAGAGGCACAGTTCAACTGATTCATATACGTCTATGTCCAAGCTTTGGATTTATTTTAGTAATCCTATTAGATAGTTTTTTACGGTTGCCAGATTATGACCTGCAAGGTCTCAACTGGAACAGCCACCGTCTTTTAAAAATGCAGGAACATCACAAAGATCACTAATGCCACTTTAATAGCAATCCACACATCAATCCACACTTGATCGGGATGTTAATATCTTCTAACTGAACAGATATTCCTGCATAGTTGTTATCTGTTCCATTGTTTAGCACAGCATATTAAAGGAGAAGGAGTGAATCTCTCAGAATACAACTAATAATATTTTTTTTGTATAACTTGGGTGTATTGCCTATGGAATGAGCTGCACAAATATATCAAAGTAATCAGACACGTGAAATAAATACAATAGAGCAATATAGAGATTTTTTTTTTTCAATATTTAACCTAATTAAAATTACTTTTAGACAGTAGTTTACTTCTTTATGTATGTGTGTGTGTATACATAATCAAAAATATTCTGAATGTCTTTTACTATTTTTTAAATGAGCATAAACTTACGTATCTTCAGCTAGGTTCTTCCCATACCTGAAGTCAAGGTAACTTCGGTACCTTCCTTACTCTTAAAGTGAGATGAAGGTAGAAAAAATGACAAAAGGTTATTACTTTTGCTCTTTAGAGTACCCCCACATTGAAATAACTATTGCTTGCTTTGTGAAATATTAATAGGCCTAATGGAATTACCTAGTGGTTTTTCCTTTTTTGATTTCTAGTTCTTTCTGCCTGCCTTTGTAGAGGTGAGTCAGTCTTATACATGCAGTGCTTCCTGCTGGTGAAATTGAGCTTATTTTCTCTCTGAGTTGGCTACACCATGTCAGTGGTTGCAGCATGGGAAGACAGTGGCCAGCATCCCCAGAGCCCCAGCACTGCTCCGCGTGATGTCTGGGAAGCGACAGCTCTTCCCACACTGCTTTGTACTGCAGTAATTTGCAGGCAACTTCTGTTGACTGCAAACATGAACATTGCTTTAACTAGTCTCACATTCTGGTGTGATTGTCTATCACCATAAAAAGATCCTCTGCGTCTGTTTCTTATCTGTTTTTAAACATGTAGTTATGCAGTCACGCTGCCCGTTCCTGCTGAGCCTTACACTTACTGCTTGTAAGTACAGTACTGATATTGCTGTGAAAAAGTACTGAAAATGGCACAGGCTGTGCTCAGGAAATATGCCAGTTTAAACACATTTAGTTTTAAAATCTAATGCTTTAAATTTTAATTCTTATATTTCTCTCTCTCTCTCTTTTTTTTTTTTTTTTTTTTTCTTCCTTTGATGCAGGGTGAAAAAAAGATCAGATTTAATCGGTGCTTTTAAATTGGAACCTCTTTACCTGCAGCATGACCACCAGGAGTCTGGTAATTTTATTGATAAATACAGTTACCATGCACACTGATATTTAACATTATAAAAATGGTTTAAGATGACAGCTGAAATTCTTAAAACCAGCTAAGTTGTTTAGCAGCCTATTTCCATATTCAAAATGCCTTAGGAAGTGAAGTTTATTGAAGTGCAAACACATCTAGTGTGATTTTAGTTTGTAGAAAAAACAACCGAGGGAAAGCCATGTCATGAGACATTGTATTAATCATTTTATATTCGGATTTCCTCCACTCCAAATTTACCACTGAATTTTTTTGCTAGCTATGGATTCAAGTTCTGATTCGTATTTTCAAATACTCATGTCAGGAGCAAACATTCCCTGAAAATGGAAAGAAAGGATGAGCTGTGTTTGGTTATCTGTGCTGTCTCCTGTGATAGCTGTCTTAGACACTGTCCTGTTGCACTCATGTTCTTAAATTGATTGTAGCAAAGGAGGTAAGTGCGCTCATGTTCTTAATTGTTCTTATTGGTCTTGTACGAAATTCTCACAAAAACTCCTCCTGGAGTGCTCACAAAGAAGGTATAGAACTTAGACCCTGTACAAAGCTCCTTTACAGATTAAGTGTTGCTCCTTGCACATACCTAGTAGCTGCAAAGTGGCATTAACCATCCTGAAGGTCGGACTGTGCACATTCAGTTGGTAAGTGATTAATTGTGAAGGTCAGAGCAGTGTAGTGTCAGTAAGTGATTGACAAGTTCATTCATAAAATGGTAGGGGTTGGAAGGGGCCTCTGGAAATCATTGAGTCTAAGCAGGTTTCCTACAGTGGGTTGCACAGGAAGACATCCAAGCAGGTTTTGACTATCTCCAGAGAAGGAGGTACAACCTCTCTAGGCAGCCTCTACCAGTGCTGTGTCAACCCTCAAAGTCAACTTTCTCAAGAAAGTGAATCTTTTCCTGATAAAAGATCTGACCCTCCCCTGATGCGGTTCCATGCCGTTCCTTCAGGTCCTGTTGCTGCCAACAGGGATGGCATCATCTCCCCCTTGTGAGGAGCTGTAGACCACAGTGAGGCCTCTCCATTTAATTAATACCACCTAGAAATCCACTGTTCACAAAAATCTATACCTGTGCCCCAATTCTGACCTGTCAGAGCTTTTGCATTTGATACCTATTTCTACATTTTGTTTTTCTGCATTTCCAGGCAGTGCAATTATGGAACAGAGCAATAAGCAGGAAAATGTAAGAACTCTGAAGCTGAGGTTCACCCACCAAAGGCTAGAATTATTAAGAAAAAAAATGTGCTCTTTTTATTTATTATTTTTTTTTTAACTTTTCAAAGTGAAAAGTGCTAATTATCGCAAATATTCTTGTCACTAGCTTTTAATTAATGTATAAGAAAAATGTTTCTTTTGAGAAAAATATCCGAAGTTAATTAAGGTGAAAATATATTCTTGTGAAAATTGACAGCACTGATACAAGCATATGAGGGCTTCCCCAGGTTAACTAACAACAAAAGAAAATGAAACCTTTCTTAGTTGGCCTAAAAACTTAATCTCTCAGGTGGATGAAAGGTTATCCAGTCTTTGCACTGCATTCCCTAGCTGTGTTAGTATTTCATTAGATCTGGACATAAAGATTCTAAGTAGATCAGCTGATCATTAGCAGTCAAGCGATGCTAGTATTTTCTCTGCTCTATTCCTATTTGCTGACAGTTTTCCAAAGATCTGGACAGCTTTCCAAATGCCAACACCTCCAGTTGAACTGTCAAATCCCATCCACACATATGCCTTCAGTCAAAATGTTCAGAGTTTCAAGGCTGTTACTGTCACTGTTGATCCCTGCATGATTTATGGGATGTCAGTGCTCCCAGAAGTAAGATTTGTCTAATGGAGGATCTTGTTTTCTGAGTATGTCTCAGGTCCAAGAATTCCCATCGTGGTCTACAAGGCAAATGGAGTAGCATTTTTGAATTCACTCATCTCTCACTCAGGAATTTAAATGAGCGGAAAAATATATCTATCTGTGAGCAATTAGTCTTAATAACCATATGGCAATTATGTGTGCCCTCGAGAGGAAAGTCTTTATTTTGTCATTAATTATAATTTTATGTGATTTGCATCATCCCACCAGGAAGATTATACTAGCTTGCCTGGGAGCCCAGGATATAGGTCAAATCCTAATGGCAGTGTAAGAATAGTGAGCTCCATACTCTATTGTAAAAGCTGCATGTGCTCCCACAATGCAGTTCCTCCTGGTTAAATACAGATGCAAGGCTAAGGCTTGTAATCAAAGACTGATCATTGACTGCATTCTGCTTCACAGCTTGTGAAAGGCGTTGTTGTGGATCATTAGACATAGCCCCTTGCAGCAGCGTAGGATTATTTATCTATCACCAGTTGCTTTACTGTCTTTGCTACCAGCCTTGCAGCTATCAAATAAAAATGGCTGTGACAGTGCAGAGCATGAATGTTATCAGATTACCCTGTTACTGAGCTGAGACCGCCATGATAATTCTTTGAAGTCCGGAATCAGGATAACGATTGTTCCTTCTTTTCCCCCTTTTTAGATGATAACATAGGAACATGCTAAAAAACCAAATGGCTGTGTGTTTCAGGGAGGAAGGATCATGAGTTTTGGCTGCATGCATGTGAGAATCTTGGCAAGAGAGATTGAAACACAGGAAATTAAGTCTTTTATTTACTTGTTTGTTTGTTTAAAGTGTCTTAGGAAATGGGAAGGCTGGGAATTACAGAAATGATGTAGACTGGTTAATTCATAAGCCACAGTTCTATTTAGTACCTGGGAGCACTTAGACGGAGCTTTTCCAGGGAATTTAAGTACATACGTTCCCGTGAAGCTTATACTCCACTGTAGAAAAATAAAGCAGAATAAAAAAGCTAAGCAGATGCTTCCACATGCTCCTAAAGGAGTGCTTTAAGATTTTAGGTCAATTTAATTTTTGTCACTGGCTTACTGCAAGTAGTCCAGCTTTACCGCAAAAATAGCCTAATTACCCGATTCAAGCAAAGATAGAAGCATCTTGACTCTGTGCACTCATATAAAAGACAACAAATAATGCCTACTGCTGCCTCCTTGGACTGCTCTTAGGCTTGGTCATGCTGTGTTTGTATAAGGCTTTTTTCAGTACATGAAATAAAAAGCCATAAACATAAAGAGTATTCTCCAAACAGGAAGAGAGTTAAATCCCTGAGTCATATTTGCCAGTCACTTATTACACGTGCTGAAGAAAGAGCAACAAATGCATGAATGGGCGTAAAAGGTTGTCGGGAATGCTTTATATTGAAAAGCATCAGTTTGGGGATTCTACAGACCAAAATTAATAAAAGCTGCTTTATCTACTACTTCTTTCCCTTACAAAGGGAAAATAAACACAATCCTGAGTCTGTGATCCCTGTGGGAGCTTAAGTCCTAACGAAAAGGAAAAGCGTTTCATTTATAAGTGGTATATTCTGACTAGCCAAGGAGTGCTGTGTATTACCAATTGATGCTGGTGATGCTTGTTTGTAGAAAGCATCCAGAATAGCTAAAAAACTGCATGCTCAATGGTACTAGAGTGACTGTAGGCTTTGGCTGTTATGATGAAGCAATGCAATTATTTTCTCTTTAACTTTCAGGCCTTGTAACAGATTACCGGGTAAGTGCATCAATATAATCACTAACATTACTGCTTGTATACACTGATGCGTCCAGGGATTTTGTTTTCCATTGCTTTCATAAACTTCAAAACCTTGCCTTCCTTTTCAGGATGCATTCAGCTTGCTAAATCTTTAATGTTACTGAAGCAGAAACTTAAAATTCTCCTTTTGGAAAAAAATAACAAACACAAAAAACCACACCATGTTTAAAGGCTGGATGTGTCTTGTATATGTGATATTTTAAGGTTTAATCAGTAAAAAGAAATTGCCTTAAGATAATATTTACAATGCACTTTTTAACCTTGACAATAGAAAATGTTTTGTTTTGAAATAGAAAACAGGCCAGTCATACCAGATGCTGGCCCCACAGCTGCAAGCCCATACTTTCTTTTTCCAAAGCCATTGAGGAGAATTCAGAATGCAAATGGACAAATTGGTTTGGCTTGTGACCCCTTCATTCTGCCAACAACCTTCTTTTCTACTTCTCATTTGAGTGATTTGAGTATTAAACAGTCATAGTAGGGCACGAGCCAAAACCATCCATTTCTGTTATTACTGGGCCCACCCCTAGCCATGGCCTCTAGAATCTGAAATAGGTTGCATTTAGAAGTCATCACAGCATATACAATTTCTGTAGTATCACTGCAAGGCTGGCTTCTAATGTGGATGCCTCCTGCTTGCCCACAGCACTGGCAGATCCCCCTGGGGAGGAGGTTCCGCTCCCTGAAGCTCTGGTTCGTGCTGAGGATGTATGGGGTCACGGGACTGCAGGAATACATCCGCAAGGTAACTGCAGTGTGTTTTCTTGGGTGCCCTGCATGGGATAGCAGGGGAAAATGAACTTTGTCCATACCTGTTTTCTAAAACTTCTGTATTCATCAGAAAGCAGTGGCTTTAGGAGAGCTCAGGTAAGTAGGTGTTCGTTCACCCTGATTCTATGTGATGGCAGGATCAAAACTGTCACCTGTTTTGTATTAATCTTTAGAGAATACAAGTGTCAGAAGTGTTGAAACTTACACAGTGCAGCATTATAAGTCCCTCTCAAATTAAGCCAGAGTATATTGATGGTTGTTTGGGGCGGGGGGAAAAAAAGCATGAAAACAGACATTATCTCTTTATGTTATGAATGGGCATGCATTGATTGCATATTTAGATTATGATTAAGGTCATTGGGCTGCATTCATGATACAGGAACTTATAGGGCATGTTTGCCTATCCTTAAAGTGATAATTTCTGCTGGTTCTGTTTCCTGTTTAAAGTGCATTTAAACAAACAAACAAAGAAACAAAGCCCATGATGTGTACAATTTATTGTTTGTTAGCATTGCTGTGAATAAGTACTAAGTTTAGTCTTGGTTTAGACCTGGCACCAGTCTAAATCATATATGTACTTCCTTTGTGGCAGTAAAATCAAATTCAAGCATGCTTTTCCTTTTTATGAAGTTTGGGGAAACTTCTAATGAGAGGAGCTCTATGACTTGGCTGTAAATATTTACAAAAATATCCATTAGCTGAGAATCTGGTCTCATGTACCAAACTCTCTGCAGACACACATTCCTTTCTGTTGTGGTACTAAACAGATTAAGCCCTAAGAAAAGCTTCTCCTGCCATTGTAAAATAGCTGCATGAAGATGTCTTTTCCAATTTGGGAAGGTTCTGAGATGGAGAGTGTCCTCATTTTTATTACACTCTATTTTTCAACTGACTCTACAGTGACTTAAATTATATTTTTATTTCTAATAAGGTTGTCAGAAGTAAATTTTGACAGCAGTGGCAAGGCTGATGTTCTGTTGTCCTTGTGGCAACCTGATACATGCCTTCCGATGAAAAACTGATGTATAGTTTGTTACTGCTTTACCAGACTGCCAATACAGTTCCTAGTGCTTTATTCTCTCAGCTTAGATTTTTGGAGACTGCAGTTATTTCAGCGTGATGCCAAGTTTTTAAGTACAGCTAAATCTCCCCCAGGGAAAACAGGATTGGAAGCCCCTTGTTAATTATATGGCCTTGATCAGGCACATTTCTGCAATTTAATATGGACATTCAACAAGAAGCTTTGCAGTTTTCTCATTCCCTGGCTGCCCAGATGAAAAGTGCTTGTCTATCTTAGCTGTTTTCATATTTTCTATGACAACACAGTTCAGGAAGGAAAAGCAAATCAATCCTTCCTTAAAAATACTGACTGCAAAGTGGGAACCATCATATGATCCCTTATTTGTGGAGATAATCAGAAAGCTAGATTTCCAAGGCCTTGTTGAACTGAGTGTGTGTTTAATGTTTTTTTTATGGATGAAAGTGTTCCTCTCTATATAGAGGGAAAAAAAGTTATCAACTTACAAAGTAGTAAGGGTAACTGAGGGCTGAATTTGAGCCATTGCAAATATCTATCAAACTGGAGCCATTAAGTGCATTTCTCCTCACCCCCCTTGATGAACTCTTATTAAATTCAGTGCATTTCAAAGCAGCTAGCATGAGATCCAGGCTGCAATGGCAGGAGCTGGTACTGCAGCCTTCAAGTGGAGAATAGAGTCAAACTGGGGAGTGGGAGGTTCTATCTGATGTGTCCCAAGGAACTAGCCATGCAAACAGAATCAGGCAGAAAATCGGTTTCTTGGGCTGATATGTGGGGTATGGGATGCCTATTTGGGATGTTACCACTCACTTGTGCAGCAGGTATTTCCCATACATCAACGTTAGTGTGTGTAGGCCACATTGTGCCTGTTCACCCCATACAATTGCAGCTAGACCATGACTGTTCAGGTGTATGACTGGGCATCATTAAGAGATTGGGGACCAAGCATTTCAGTTCCTTTCTGGATTTATATAAATCTCAGTGTGAATGCTGTGATTGCCTAGCAAAAATGACACCTCAGCTCCTCAGTCACAGAGCGCTCGGAAGATTTATCCAGTGTCTACAGACTTCTAGTCAGTCTTACTTTGCACAGACAGGTTGTACTTACAAAATGATTTGAGATTTTCAATGGTGGTGAGCCACAACATGATATAGAGGGAAGAAACACTGCATGTCCTTAAGAAGCCACCATATTAGCAGTGTGATTAGTGAGATTCTATACAGAAGATCAAAGATGTGCAACTACATTCAATTTATTTTTATTTTTTAATTTTTTTAAATATAAACTGTCATGCAAAACTCTTTTTTTCTTCATCAGTAATTAAGTCTAGGAAAAAAAAGGTGTTTGTTACATTGCTGCCATAAATGTCTGCATCAAAATGACTGGATAAGCTCTGCAACCTGGCATTTGTTTGTACTGAGACAGGCATTTAGGAAACAAAATATTTGTAAGAGATGAGAATGAGTGACTTTGATTTAGATACAGTAACTTGTTTTGTTTTCCAGACCTTCCAGTTATGCACTTTCTTCCCAGAAAACATGTAATATTAACCTGTCGTAAAGAATAGATTTTAAAGCAGCGGCAAAGGGAGTAATTTCTGATGGATATGGGGAGAGAAAAACATGAATTTTGGTGGGAAGCCCACAGCTATGGAGGAGATGTAAACAGGGCAAAAGCAACAGTAAAAGTCTGATTCCAAACAATCAGTATAGATGTGAAACCCAAACAGCCCATTTGTAAATGGCATGTTATAGACTTCTTGACCATATATTATGCCTTTGTCCTTTTAAGTCATCTCAGATTTTTCAGAAGTCATCTGAAAAATGTAGACATTAACATTTTTGTAGGTAATGCCCACGAACATTCTGAGTCAGATAAGCACTGTAGGCCAGAAGAAATCGGTTTACCACCTTCTCCTCTTCTCACCAGTGAAAATGAACTCTATTAACATTGTACAGCAGAGACCAAGAAACTGACACCATACAGAGCAGTAATGCCAGAGAGCAAACTACGGCTGGGGAGTGGCACAGCCCAAGTGGCTGTTCAAAGGACACTTTCTGCAACATTTGGAGAGTTGTAGTGAGATGTGAGCTTAAGCAAGCACAGGAGTGAAATCTAGGAAGAAAACTGTCAGTGTTATGCAGGTATTTGTACTTGCTGTGGTGCTTCTAAGAAACTCCCTTGAAACAGAAACTGTTTTAGTTCTGGAAGGATTGGACCTACAGTGAATTCTCAACTGAAATACCTGAAATGCTGAAGCCCACACGTGTTTATAAGTATCCCATCCCTGGAGGTATTCAAGGCCAGGCTGGATGTGGCTCTGGGCAGCCTAGTCTGGTGGTTGGTGACTTTGCACATAGCAGGGGGGGTTGAAACTATGTGATCTTTGTGATCCTTTTCAACCCAGGCCATTCTATGATAATACAGATCTCCTGTATGTACTGCACCTTAATATCACGCAAAGTTACTCTTCCCATTAGTGATTATGTAAGGCATTTTCCCTAATCCCGATTAGGCACGAGTGGGTTGCTTTTCTTTTCCTATCTCACTGCAAAAAGGCAATAGTTATTTACCAGAGGTAGTGAGACACAGAAATCCCTTGCAAGCTTCAATGTTTCCATCTGTTAAATGTCAACGTGGAGAGAAGTGCCGGTGTTCAGCTCCTACATACTGACATTTTTCACTAACACAATACATATAATTCCACGTTAGGAACCCATGTGATAAAGGGCTTTTCCAAATGACATTACTAGAAACAGTATGTGAGTTGGTTGGTGTACATACGTTTTTGTTGGGGGGGGGAGTTCAAAATATACAACAAGGTAGAATACTTTTTAAAGGTTAAATGAAGCTTGAACATCAACTTTAAATAAATGGTGCTAAGGGTGAAACATGGTGATCATGTCAAAACCAAGTGCATTTGGAGGGTTACAGTCACCATGGATTAGGCCTGCTTTGTACACATTCAGAAGAAATCTAAAAACAGCTAGTCAGTTCTTTAAACAAGAACTGATTTTCATAGTTTACTTGCACATCTTGAAAAGCAGGAGCACTTAAACCATGTGTGTGTGCCCCTGTGAGCTATTACCATTCCCTTGTCAAGAACGGGGTACAGCTTTTTGAGTTGCAGAGAGGTAGATGTGGCACCTACAAGCCCTTTGGTTTCTCCAGGCTTAGTAATGTTTAACTTTATTGAACTTATTTATGTTTAGTGTCAATAATCTTTGTAAGAGCAATTCAGGTTAAGAGCTTACAGTTCAAAGGTGCAGGGTCTTGGATCACTCTGTTAAGCAAAACCGCACAGGTGAATCTTGTTGGTTTCAGCTTTCACTATTTTCCCATCCTCTAAAAATCGAATACACTTGGTGCCCCCCAGTGGCTTTCACAGTTATTGCTACTTCTTACAGCTTGCTGTGGATACAATTATTTGCTTCCATATATGAATACAAAATTCCTAGAATGTTGATTTGTGTTTTACTGAATAGTCCGTATTTTCCTCTGATTTTATTTCTTGAAAAATCCCTTAATGTAAAACAAAATAAAATAGAAAGGACAGAAATATCTGTACAGCATCTGTAGTCTCCTTGTAAAAACTACTTGCTGTAAGCCAAACCTTACACTATTGTTGTATTCAGCTACCACCAGGCAGATATGCATTAAATTCACTTGGTGGTTTCACTCAGCTAAACAGCTGTGAAATTATCGTCATCATCATATCATAGTATCATAGTATCGTGCGAGTTGGAAGGGACCTTAGAGATATGTCATATCTGTCATATTGAACAGAAATTTCTTATGATCTTGATTTCCAAGACTCGGTATCTGCAGTGTGGAATTCTGCAGAGCTGTGTCAAAGGCATAATTTGTCCAATGCTATAGAAATGAAGGAAGAAGGAGATAGTGATTGTTACAGCCTTTGTGTATATTGCATATATGCTTCCCATGCATTTATACATACAAATGTATGGATGTATGCTGTGGTCAAATATCACAGTTGTAAAAGCATGCTATTTATGTTAGCAAAACATTCATCGCCTTGGAAAGGATTGGGCATGCTATTGTTCTTGCTCCTGACTCAGAGCGCTCAGTCTAATTTTAGAGGGAGGTAAAAGATGGATGCAACATACAGCAGAGGAAGTGGTAACAGCAGTGGGACTGGCTGGTTGCAAGGGGTATCGGCATCCCAGTCAGAGCACCTTCAGTCAGTGTTCTTATTCCACAGAAACGATTTTATTTCTATTTCAAGAAATAAACATTAGGAAAAGATGTTAGATCTGGTGTTTAATTTTTGTTTTGTTTGTTTGTTTGTTTATAGGAAAGCCGTGATAATTTTTTATGTAGATCAGCTACTGCACACACACACACACACAAATTCTAGTAGCCAGGTGCTTTTGTTATTTTCTCTTTTTGGATAGCAAGCATGAAATTGATGACAGCCTGTTAGAGGGGGCTGAATACGGTACTGCAGGTACCTGATGTGAATGTGGGGTCTTTTGTTCAAAGTGCTTTTGTATTCATTTTCTGTTTGGGAGGAAGCAAAATCTGTAGTATACGTTTACAAACTACACTGAGTAAAATTAGAACTTCCTTGCTGGTTGTTAGTATGCCCAATGGTTTGTTTTTTTTTTCCCTATTTGTTTCATTTTGGAAGAGCATCAGGCTTTGTACGTTTTGGAATAATAGCTCTAGCTTGGTGTCCGATGTAACTGTTAACCAGGCTGAGCTGTGCTGTCTGTTTCCTTTAGTTTACTGCCACCACTGTTCTTTTCAACAAGACCTGAGCACCCAGGCCAGAAAGAGCAAGCAAGTTATCCTCCTCACAGTTATTCTCATGTTAAGTGAGCTATTCTAAAAAGCCCATCTGTCCATCTTGTTGTCCACTGGAGTTGCGGTCATTTTCTCTATATAAATCCAAGCATCGTCTCCTTTCCTCTTTTCAGACTCTGCAGCCAGTTCCAGCCAACACTGAGAATGTCAGAAAATGCAAAACAGAATTCTTGCAAATATTTGCTGTTAATATGGCATCCTGAAAGATATAAAAGGGTGCCGAAATGTTTCATTAAGAAACGGGCCTGTACTCCCTAAGATAAACTGAGCAACCAATATTGTTACAACTCAGTGTGGTCACAGGCAGTCATAAATGTGATATAAGCTCACATAAACAGATGGCAGTGTGTGAATATCATCACCTATTAGAAGAGGGAAATGAAGAAAGAGATTAAGGATGGAAGCCATTTAGCAAATCATTCCTTTTAACCAATCAAATTTATACAATATTGACACTCTTTTTCTTCTCAGCATGTCAGGCTGTCGCACCAGTTTGAACATTTAGTCCTTCAGGATGAAAGATTTGAGATCTGCGCTGAGGTTGTCTTGGGACTAGTCTGCTTTCGACTGAAGGTAAGGCAGCTGAGACTTCCGAGTTCTGTCATGTTTTATAGCAATACAGTCACCTGCAGTAGAATACAGTCTTTGTAGTTAATGCAGTTAATTATTTTTTAAAGCAAGCAGGGAGAATTCATGTATGTAAAAGAGGATTAAAGAAAGAAGCCCTAGACATTTTTCTTAAAATGAAAATTAAGCACATGCAAGAAATTTAAGCATAACAGAGTACGGAAATCTACATTCAAGACAAACAAGTGATCTTAGTCTACCCAGTCATACTAAATAGCTGTTGTATTCTGTGCTCGATGGACTTTGTTTTAGGTGGTAGTTTTTATATATGTCCCAAGGCATTTATTTATGACATGCCTATGTGTCCATTAGATTCTTTTATTGATTTTACATGTGTGTATATTTAATACACAATTTTATGTATGTATAACGTCTTTCATGGATGAAGACAGTAATAAAGGGTTTTTTGTTGTTGTTCTTCTCTTTAAAGAAAACATCAGACTTTAAAAGGAGATCAATGTCTTGTTTTAGATAAGGAACTTGTTTAATAAAAGAGCCTGCAGCTAAAGCCTTTGTAAAGGGCTGTGTTGTGACCCCGAATCTGAACACCAGACAATAAGAAAAATGGCACTGGTGTTTTCTGTTTTTCATGTTTTTTAGTTTAGGTCTCTAAATGAGCTTTTGGCTTTTCTGAAAGCCCAGAAGCACATCTTGGCACCTTCTAGGTAGTGTGATATTACCCCTTTTCACAAATTCTTTTCTCAGTCATTCAGTTGCCCTAGTTACTACTGTTTGATGGTTTAAACAAATCTGTAACAATAAGGCAGTGGTAAATCAGGAAATGTAATAGGAAAATGGTTTCATCTGAATTTATGGTGTTCAAAGTAGAAGAAGAAAAAATGGTCTGCTACGAGGGGATCAGACATACTAAATAATGTGGGGTTGTTCTAATAAATGGAAATGTGAATCTATCTTATTTCATAATGAGAACTTTTCACATTTGTTGAGGAATAGCTTTTGTGGCACATACTGCTCAATTACAAGAGGTTGGCTGGAGGCTGCTCTCTGACTTGGTCAAGCAAACACCAGTTTTGCAAATTCAGAGTCAGCTTTCAGTGCTCTGTGTTTAGCTTAAAGAAACAGTTGGTCCTGGTGAAACAGAGATCAGTCATACAGGAATTGTCATAGTATCATAGTATTGTGCGAGTTGGAAGGGACCTTAGAGATCATCGAGTCCAACTCCCGGGATTCGAGCCCTCTGTGTAGCAGAGCGGCACTTCTACCCCCTGCTCCACAGGGGGGATTCGAACCCGGGCCCCCTGGTGTTGCAAACGATCAGATCGATGGTTCATCCATATCTGGTCAACTGTGCTAGGTGCTCCATAGGAAGAAAACAGGTCCACAAGGAAAGACAAACAAGTGAAGGTAAATACTGGATACCTAGCTAATAAACTTCCAGGCAAGTTGTAGAACAAAGGCATGATTCTTCTGAAATCTAATGCTGAAAGAACAGTGTTCCCATCACTTGTCTTCCCTGTACAAAAAAAAAAAGACAACCCTAAAAACAACCCAAACCCAACCTACATGTAGTTTTTATATAGTTAGAGTAATGCTGAGGGACAGGAAACTTCACCTGTAATGCTGCACAGCTGTAT
This sequence comes from Excalfactoria chinensis, assembly GCF_039878825.1. Taxonomy (NCBI): domain Eukaryota; kingdom Metazoa; phylum Chordata; class Aves; order Galliformes; family Phasianidae; genus Excalfactoria; species Excalfactoria chinensis. The sequence continues at coordinate 65,257,156 of NC_092826.1, forward strand.
AAGTAACAGCAACATTTTTCCTTCCTTTGTTCTCGATGAAATTTTTTTCATTTCTTAGTGCTTTTTTTTTTTTTTCTTCCTATGCTGAAGAGAGATGCAGTAATAATCTATGACTTTCATATTATAACTGTTTCATCAAATGTCAGAGAAGGATTCCAAGTATCATGCCAAAGGGTTAATTTTTGGCCTTCTTGTCATGTCTGTAGATGAATACAAGCCAAGCTAGTCATTTCTCCAAGGGAGTGAGAATACTGGCTTATTAAAACTGACAGACTCGATCAGAGCTGGCTTCTTGTTTCTCAAAGCTCTGGGAGATGATTTGTCACTGCTAACTTCAATTTGATGTGACATCTGAGTGTCACAGCAGGCCCTGGGTGCAGCTGTGAGAACAGAACAGAAGAAAGATACAGAAATCTTTCTCCTTCTTCCTCTTACCCCTGCCAAGGGCATAAACATCATATTACCGCTTGTATTGCTTAAAAGTTAGCACTGGGTATTTCATATTATAAGCACGGATCATCATTTTAACGATGAATTACTTTCACTAAGAAAGTAGAAAATAATTGTCACCAGTGACTGACCCATGGCAGACAGGGGGGGACGCAGGGACACATTGATGTTGGTCCATTTCTTAAGTAGGAACGTCCATGATACTCTAAGAAAAACTGAGTGAATATCTCCTAAGTCATGATAAGTCTCACCTAAATTCCCTAAAAGCTTATGCTAAGTCAGAACAAGGCTTTGACTTGGGTTCAGTTCCGACTGTAATATGATCCAAAAGCATGCAAAGAATTCAGTTGTCCTTACTGCCAGCGGGAACCCATGTCTCTCCTATGCTTTTTCTTTTGGAGAAGGCTAAGAAGGGAAAGTCACAACTCTGTAGATTTGAGATAACATTTTCTAATGGAGATATTTTCATGATGAACCATTGCTGCTACAGTGAAAAAAAAACAACCACTAAACCTGTACTATTTTGCATGTTGCAGATGAATTAGTTCTTTTGTTGCTCCAGTACTACAATGGTCAGTAAGGGAACACTGGAACTCCCAGCATCTCTTGCAATTCTGTGTCACCAGCAGTGTAATGGAAAGAGCAACGGCAGCACACTAGCTAAGATACTTCTCTAAAGAGTAAAATTATAGTGCTAGAGATCAACACAGTATATCTTACGTTATTATGGCAAGCTGACAGCAAATCTGAAGGCATCAGGCTGTTGATATAAAAAATTAGACATATGGGTTCCTTTAACGTAGGTAATAAAGACTGCCAGGGATATGCAGTCATCATTTCAACCTGTGTTGCTAAATCAGAACCAAAATCCCAACATGCTGCTGTCATTGTTTTCATTTAAAACAATCAGATTTTGAAAAATCTGATGACATCTTTCGCTTTATTCTTAAATGCTGGTGAAGATAACTAAGATTACCATTAATTCAACATCAAGTGAACCCGTAAAAGAATTAGTACTCTTCTATGTAGTCCTGTTTCCTTTAGGGCTTGGTACTGGAAGCATACCGCTGTTCTGAAGAAAATCCTCACATTCAGTAGTTGAGTAGAAGAAGAATTAAACACAACAGAAGGAGATAAGATTCAATACTGCATGCATGTAGAGTCACTCTGACCTTCTACAGGCTATTTAGCACCTATACCTTTGTGTCCCTGAATTCATAAGAAGAATGGTTGCTGCCAGTGGGAGGAGGGTTAGCTTACGATATTTCTGAATTCAAGTAGGAAACACTCTGAAGCATTCTGTGAAGGACACTTCCCATAGAACCTTAAGCAAATACATTTTTTAGGGTGCTTTCTTAAGAGATGACCCAAATGTTGGTTCCTTGATTTAACTTATGCCAGGGATTCATTACCTTAGTTATTATGTAACTAAGAACAAGATTTATGTCTTCATACTCCAGAGACTCCCTAAAGGCAGTCACACTAAAGTGAAGACTGAGAGATTTGTTTTACAAATGTTGATAGAGTTCATGGCAAAACTGCCTTGCATTTTTGTTTAAGTTCTTTACTATGAGAGTGGTGAGGTGCTGGAACAGGCTGCCTAGAGAGGTTATGGATGCCCCGTCCCTGGAGGTGTTTAAGGCCAGGTTGGATAGGGCCCTGGGCAGCCTGGTCTAGTATTAGATATGGAGGTTGGTGGCCCTGCCTGTGGTGCAGGGTTTGGAGATTCACGATAATTGAGGTCCCTTCCAACATAAGCTATTCTATCATTCTATGATTCTATGAATTAGATCTAAGAAAACTGTAATGAAATTGATGCAATAATCAATTATTTTAAATGAAGCTACCTAGCTCATGACCTTAAGTCATGAAAAAGAAGCCAGCTATTGCACATGCCATAGACTGAACACAGCTTCTAAACCAGAGTTAATCCACGAATCTCTTTGTGGCTGAAAAATGATCTCCGGAGCCAGCAACGTTTTATATAATCCTTTGATGGCAAAGCATTATACAGATGAGAAAGTGGCTAGATGTTACTGGTGACAGTTAGGCTTGGCTGCTTGGTGGGATTTACATATTCCAGATTTCTGAAATTCATTACCTTATCTGTTGAATTACAATGATTTCAGGGCTCAAATGAACTAAATAAGGCACTTCTTAAGAGCATAAATGAAGCCAAGAAGATTCATCTGGTCCCATGCCACCTGCGAGAAAAGTTTGTGCTACGCTTTGCTATTTGTTCCCGCACGGTGGAATCCACCCACGTCAAGTTTGCCTGGCAGCACATCTCACAGCTGGCGACCGAGCTCCTGAAAACATGGGAACAAAACCACCACCAGCAGTAACAGTGGTGAGGTAGCAGCAGGGAGGAGGTAATTAGCTGGTTTTCTCTGTGTTGCCAAGTTTAATTTTAGGGGCAGGTGGGAAAGTCGAGTTATGAGGGGAAAAAAATCCAAAGCTGTTGCTACATAGCCCAGCTGCAGTAGCAAACTCGTTGCCAGCAAGTTGTGTTCTAACCTTAGTGATTCACTCTCTGCACTGCATTTTCATCTTGCCTGTTTCCAGAAGGGACATATTCATGGCATCTCGAGCTGTCATTTCTTTGCTGTTAGTTATCAAGGGCATTCATTGATCCCAGCAATGGAAACAGAGGGTTAGTATTCCCTCTACTGCTGACAGCACAAAAACTCTCCAGAGATGAAAAGGTGAGGTGTTGTCACCAAATAATTTAACATTGTTATGAATTTGGGAAAAAGAAAAGGTTGTAGGAAGCTTAGTCACCTGGTTATAACACTGTTTGGGTCCTATCTAAGCAGGCAAGCACAAATGTAATGAGCTGGGTCACTAACACGCCATGACACACTTGCTGCTGTATTTTTGCAAATGGAGTTAGAACTTCAAGATTCCTTTCATTATACAGCCAAAGTGGGGGAGTAAATGCTCGCTGCCCTTATGGCAGGCTCTCTCTCCTTAAAAATTTCCTTCTAAGACAGTGATTTTGTCAAATCTCAGCAAATAGTTTATGCTGCTTATTGGTTTTCACTTCAATCATCCATACTGATTCTCCGTCTTCAGAGTTCTGTCAAAATCCACGTGCTACCTGATGTTCTACATTTTCAACTCAGTTGCTGTAAGCAGTAACTACTTCAACATAATCTGTAGGCTATGTTGTGTGAAATAGAGTTGTGACATCGTTTGACGGCTACCACTCCGCTTGTTTCATTGCTTAATAAAGAAATATTTGTCAAAATGAAATGTGTACCAGGAACAGCTGGCATGGCATGCAGACTGCTCCTGGCCACGTTTTGTGGCATCCCAAGGAGGTGGGGGGTGGGAGCAGAGGGTGGCGTTGGTCTCTGCTCACCAATAGCAGGATGCACAGAACAGCACAAATCTGCACCTAAGGAGAGTCAGATTGGACTTGAAAAATTCCATAATGGGTGGTCAAATACTGGAACAGGCTTCCTAGAGGGGTGGCTGATGCCCTGTACCTGTCAGCATTCAGTGCCATTTGCACAGTACCCCCAATAGGGTGCTTTAATTTTGGTGAGCCCTGAAGCGATCAGACTGTTGGCTTATTATGTGATCTCTGAAAGTCCCTTCCACCTGACCTATTCTAATACCCACAGAACTGCATTTCCTCACGGCCAACACAATACAGGAATCTGAATTTCACAGTTCTCAGTTTTCCTTCTGAAATCTGGGGATGATTTGAAGCTGCAGTCAGTGAAGGCCTTTTTAGCAGCCAGTCTCCCATTCCCTCTTTCCCCTGTGTGATAATTGCTTTGCAGAACATTAATGTTTAGTCATCTGAAATAATAATAATCTGGGCTATGTAATCAACTCGAGAACAAAATGGTTAAAAAGAATGTTTCTGAAAGAAGGACCTTTCTGCTGTTTGAGTTCTGTAGCTTTGCAATGTATTTGTAAGTGAAATGACTTTTGGTGGGGAAAACGCAGTATTAATGAATAGCTAATATGTCAACCTTTATCTCCGCTCCTTGTGTTCAAAAGCTAATGCAGTCTGTGCTGATTGATGCTGTTAAAAATAAACACAGAATCTCAGAAAAGCACTTCTTTAGGAGAATAAACACCTCTCAGAGAATGCAGTGCAGCTACTGAAGGAGGGAAAAACGTCACTTTTCAGTGAGCGTGGAGATCCTTCAGCAACAACAACAACAAAGAGTGGAAGGCTACAACATGCTCCTCATCGTGGCAGATGATGTTTTATTCCTGATGGTGAGATACTGAAAATAGGTCTTTATGAAGGGCGTTGCTGATATGCTTAGCATGAGGGGTAGTGGCTGTAAGTTGCCCGGGGAGGTGGTGGAGTCACCGTCTCTGGAGGTGTTCAGTAAATGAGTGCATGTGGCACTGAGGGACATGGTCAGTGGGCATGGTGGGATGGGCTGGTGGTTGGACTGGATGACCTTAGGGGTCTTTTCCAACCTCGATGATTCCATGACTCTCTGTGAAACCCTACCACAGGCTGCACTGATATTGTTACGTCCAGTTTCACCTTGCTTTTGTGTGTCAGATTGTGCCCGTGGTTGGTTGTCACTGCTGTCACTGTGTCCGTCACATAACCGCGGGGTGCTGGTCTGTAAGTGACATCTGTGTAACCCAAGTGGAAAAGTCATCTGATGTTTGGTGCTTTTGTGAGCCGTGCGGTTCTGTTCCAGTCTGTCCGAACTCTGTCAAACCAACACGTCTGTTTTATGAGCAGCACTAATAAATGTAAAGCAAACCACAGCCGTTGTCCGTCTCTGCTGTTAGCCAAACCTCTCCCATTGCGCCCATCCTACTGTAAGGGGCACCGTCTCCGCAGATCACTCCGACTTTCACCATCAGTGCCGTTTAACTAGTTCTGAGAACAAACTAGGGGGCACGCAGGAGCTCCAGCGGGATGCCTCCCTGGCATCGCTGCCCTCCCGCGGAGCCGGCTGTCCCAGCGCGCCCATCTGCCAGCAGCCGTCACGGTGCCGCGGAAGGCGTTACCGCGAGACGCGCAGCCCGCGCCCATTGGTGGGCGCCCGGAGCAGCCGCAACCAATAGGGAGCGGGAAGGCCAGCGCGCCCGAGATGATGATGTCAGCGCAGCGACCACCCCTTCCACCCTGCCCTTCTGTCCGATTGGTTGCGTCTGGCAGAACGCTGCTATCCGATTGGTAGGGCGGGACGACGGGGGCGGGGCCTGAGGCAGAGCGCGCGCGGGATCCGCTGGGGTGGCTGTCGGCGGCCGTGGCCGGTGGGTGCGCGCGGCGCGGGCTGGGTGCGCGGGGCCGCTGGAGCCGTTGGGGACCGTTACGCCTCCTCACCTCAGCAGTGAGGGGCCCGGCGCGGCCGGTTTCGGGGCGTCCCTTCGGCCAGGCTTGGAGAAGAGAGCCTGGCTGGGCGGGCTTGGCCTGCTGGGAGTGGTGCCGGTGAGGGACTGCTCCTGCCCTGGGCTGCGGGCGGAGAGGGCTCTGGAGCCTGCACGGAGCGAGGCGGCACGACCGGCACGGCACGGCACGGCGGCTGGTGTGTGTAGCCTGCTGGAGTGCTGCCCGCGCGTGGGTTGGCTCGTGTCGTGTGCTGGTTTCTCTAAGCAGCCCTAAAAATTGGACTGAAAACCACATCACGTTATGCTCCCTGCCACGCTTCGGTGATGTGATGGCTGGGCAAACTGCTGTTTTTGTGTTTGTTTGTTTTTTTTAATGTGAAAAGAGTGGAACGTCTCCCCACCCCCCGTGTTTCTTGGCAGCCTTGTGTTCTGCACACTTGCGTATTAATCTGCATTCATATACTGCTTCTGCCAGTGTGAACCTGTGCTTGAATCTGCAGCTGCTTAAAGAGCGCAGAGACTTGTACTCTGTTGAGGGAGATGATAGGCAGACCTCCACTTTAACAGGTTTTGCTCATTGACTTATTGGAAAAACCCAGCACACGTTGAGATGGGCAGACAGAAGTTAGGATTTGATGTATTTCAGCCGTGTTGAGGAAGTGCTTTATGGACAGATCAGAGTATGAGAATGAGAGTATGAGAATGGCTGAACTGTGTTAGAAGCCTTCTGTAAACCCTGCAGAAGCAGCAGTAGACTTCTCTCATTCTGTTCTTGTCTCTTCCTAAACTACTGAGTCCTGACCTTATCAGAGATGTTTCTGCATGTGACCATGGAGAGAGACTGCTGTGAAGTTATGTCAAAATTGTGATCTGATCTTTCCAAAGCTAGCAAAAAGCCCCTTCTGAGCCAAGGGCCATCCTTCTTATTTCTTGAACTTAACAGCAGCAGAGGGAATTTAAATCCTGAAGTAGAAAACCAAAAATTGAACAGTGTTATAGGCAAACAAGGCCTTTGTTTTTCAAAAAATACAAAGTTGAAGGGAGGTTTTAGTATGTTCTAAATAGAATAGGTAGTTATGAACATTTGCTACAAATCTACTTAAGTCTGTTCATTGAACTTTTTCCTCCCCTCACGGTTTGCATGTGGTTTTATTCAGTAACTTTGTTGTTTCAGTTCTATTACCATCACTGTCATCTTTTAAACAATGACCTGTACTCAAATCTCCTCTGCACTCTGCGCATCTTGTCAAATAGGAGCAAAAGCATTGCTGATTTCATTTAACAAGGTCAATTTTTGCTTGGCCATCTGTTAGCATTCTTTGCAGTCTACTTACTTCCCCAGGAGACCACAGGTTAGAAGCAAACTCTTCCTCTCTTTTTTCCTCCTTCATTTATTTTATTTTGTTTGTTTTAATTCTTCATTCCTTTCTTTGAACAAGGAAGAAAAGGAGCACCCCAGTGTATGTGGGAGAGTTCTGCTTCCTTATTGAAGGGTGTCCATTCTGGCTTAGTGATTTACACGTCCTGCTGCACTGTTTCACTCGATTAAAATGATGTGTGTTTTCATTTACTTGCAATTAGAAAAGGAGGAAGCAGCCAGGTAAGCAGCTATAAAACATTTTTTGTAACAACAGGTATTTTTATGTATGTTTCAGTGTCAGTGATGGAGGCCCCGACGCATGGCACCGTGCAACTGAACGACTGGCAGAAAAGTTACTTTGCTGTTGCCTCTGGCACCTGCACACCCGGACAGAAGGCTGATGAGTACCGTGCCAAAATTCTGCGTATTCAGTATGCATGGGCAAACTCTGAGATCTCTCAGGTCTGTGCTGCCAACCTCTTTAAAAAGTACGCAGAGAAATACTCTGCAATTATTGACTCTGACAACATAGAGACTGGCTTGAATAACTATGCTGAAAACATTTTGACTTTGGCAAAGAGTCAGCAAAATGACAGTGACAAGTGGCAATCTGCCTTGACAACAGAGAATGTATTTGGATTGAAGTGTGTGCAAGAGAGGATGCAGGCTGGCAGAAAGGTCCAGAGCTCTCAGATGGCACCAACAGATGCCCTTGTACTAGCTGATAAAGGGGTCAGTGCCTCTGCTGCTTCATGCATTCCTAGGCTCAGTGCTTTTAGCAGCACCGGTGAGAGCAAACCCTGTGCTGGCTCATCAAAATGTGCGACTCGGGGCCCACATCTCCTTGAGCATCCCTTACCTTCAAAGTCTCTCCAAAGCAATGTGCCTTCTGTGACCAAAACTTCAGATGTACCTCCTGTGTCTTCTGCCTCCTTAAGCGAACAGATTCATACGGGGTTCCAGGCAGCACCGCTGTTTGGAAATAAAGAAATGACAAGTGGTGCTTCTCTGAAAATTCCAGGTAACTGTAGTGATGGGCAAAATTTGTCTCTTCCCAATCAGTCAGCTGTACAAGCATGGTCTGGGAAAAGAAAAGCATTTTATGGCTTGACTGATAAAGGCAGTGCTGCCACTTCTAGCCTTGCTCCATGCCAGGCTTCCAGTACTACTGAAGCCAACAGTTTTTCAGGGAATAGAAATGGAAGTGAAGAGAGCGGTGTTCCTGGTTTTAGAACTGCAAAAGAACAGCTGTGGGTAGATCAGCAAAAGAAACCTCAAAGCCTACAACAGCGTGCACCAGTCTCGTCATATGGAGGTGTAAAAAAGTCACTGGGTGCTGGTAGATCTCGGGGTCCATTTAGCAAGTTTGTTCCTCCAGTCCCAAAACAGGATGGAAATGAAAATGGAGGAGTGCAGTGTAAACCTCATGCCAGAGGGCCAACGGATCCTTTGCTTCCTGTAGATGAACGACTGAAAAGTATAGAACCAAAAATGGTGGAACTCATTATGCACGAGATCATGGACCACGGGCCTCCTGTGAACTGGGATGACATTGCTGGAGTTGAATTTGCTAAAGCTACAATAAAAGAAATTGTAGTCTGGCCTATGCTGAGGCCAGACATCTTTACTGGGTTACGTGGTCCTCCTAAAGGAATTCTTCTCTTTGGCCCCCCTGGAACTGGCAAGACTCTCATAGGCAAATGCATCGCTTGCCAGTCTGGAGCCACTTTTTTTAGCATCAGTGCCTCTTCTCTGACTTCCAAATGGGTCGGCGAGGGGGAAAAGATGGTCCGTGCGCTGTTTGCTGTGGCACGATGTCAACAGCCAGCAGTGATTTTCATTGATGAAATTGATTCTCTGTTATCTCAGCGTGGGGATGGGGAGCACGAGTCTTCAAGGAGAATAAAAACTGAATTTCTGGTCCAGTTAGATGGGGCAACAACCTCCTCTGAAGATCGTATTCTCGTGGTTGGTGCAACAAATCGGCCCCAGGAAATCGATGAGGCTGCCCGAAGGAGACTTGTGAAGAGACTGTACATTCCTCTTCCAGAAGCTTCAGCTAGGAAGCAGATTGTTACTCGTCTGATGTCAAAGGAGCACAGCTGTCTCAGTGAAGAGGAAATTGAGCTTATAGTTAAGCAATCAGATGGGTTTTCTGGTGCAGACATGACACAGCTCTGTCGTGAAGCTTCTCTGGGCCCTATCCGCAGTCTTCAGTCCATGGATATCACAACCATCATGCCAGAGCAAGTACGACCCATTGCTTTTGTTGACTTTGAGAGTGCCTTTGGAACCGTGCGGCCTAGCGTGTCCCCAAAGGACCTGGAGCTGTATGAAACCTGGAACCGGACGTTTGGCTGCGGCAGATAGTTGCATCGTAGCCTTTGCAGAGACAGTTCTTTAGCACTGTTATGTATTAAACCTGTGATCGTTCAATGTATCTATGCTGTTTTTTGTTTTTATCTGTCTTTGTAATAAACTCTCTAAATTTACGCAGCCAGATGTCCAGGTATTGGCCTGAGGTGTCGCTAACTGAAAAAACTGAGGAATTACAGAGAGCTGCTGTGGAGGATAGATGGATGAGTTTCACTGATGTTAAGGGGAAGATGACAGAACTTTCTCTCTAATTGTAAGGAATATCGGGGTGCCTGGGGGTGCAGTCTTGCTGTATCAGTAATGCAAGGCTGAGTTGACCCATGTAATGATACCAGAACTACATAATTTGGCTAGGGGTGTAGTAAAGCTGGGGGGGCACACTGAGTTAGAAGGAGACAGGAATGCAGGAAGGAAAGACTCATGGTGGATGAGAGAAGAAACTCATGGAAAAATAGAAGCAGGGAGGAAAGAGAACGGTGCCATGTAAACAGTGGTTTTGTTTGACTGAGCCCTGCCCACATCACTGTAGCCTATTCCCAGCTTGTTATTAAACTCTCTTTCTGATTGCTTTTTCATTTGAATTTGTTTTCTGTTCTGTGCCTGTTTGCATGCCATGCCTCATCAGGAGGGCACTAACAACCATAGAAGAGGCCAGGGCTCACAGGGGGCTGCAGGCAGTCAGGGCCTGCCGTGCACTTGCCATTGTGTGTGGGGGTGTGATTCTTGGGTGCTGTCGTTCTTGTGTCTGTGCAAACTTCACTAGGAAAAATTAATAGCAATCTTCAGGCTGGACTATCTGGCAAGCTGGAGGAAAGTAGCATCTGGAATGAGCTAAAGTATGGCCTATTGGCAGGGAAGTTGCATCCATCCCTGGAGGCATTCAAGGCCAGGCTGGATGTGGCTCTGGGCAATCTGGTCTGGTAGTTGGCAACTCTGCACATAGCAGGGGGGTTGAAACTAGATGACTGTTGTGGTCCTTTTTAACTCAGGCCATTCTATGAAGAGGGGGCTCATGGTCTTGCTACAACTATTGCTTGAACTTGGATCCCATGGCAGTGCTTGAAGGACCTGTTTACATGGTGTTCTTGTGAAGCAAGAGAGTGAGGAGGCCTGGGTGTAGTGCTTCTGAGCTTCAATCCTGTTCACACTGAGAAATGAAATAGGGCTGTCTGTAGTGTTGAGCTTATGCTATTAGATAGGAAGAAGAAATGCTGTGTCCCAAAGTCAACTGTTTAAAATATTTTCTAATAGCTGTGGTAAAATTACTAACTGGGTTCTATTTTGTATTCTTACCCAGGGGCTTAAAGAAAGACTCTGCCATTTTGTTCAAATAATCTATCCTTGCTCACTGGCTGGATAGAGTTGAACTGAAAATAGGTGAAATACTTTCATTTTTGAAGAACTGACTACAGTGATATCTGGAGTTTATTTTCACTTTCTCTAAAGCACTTTTCCTTCTATTAGGAAAAAGCTGAACTTAAAAGCTATCTAAATATTTTTTCTGAAGTGGGATAAGTTATTGATGCTGTTTAGCTAACATTTGTTAAAGCTGTTTGGGAACTGCAGAAGGCTATGAGATTAGTGAAGCTTGATTTTTGAATTATTTGGAAGGTTTGGCGTTTCTTTTTGTTTGATCTTAGGGATAAGCCCTAAGAATCAGTTCTGTTTATGTCTTCAGAAGTATAGGCCATGTTAAGGGTTGGTTGTTTTGCAGAGCCATAAAAATTCAGGTATGTGAATTTATCTTAGTTTTTGAAATAGTGGAAATAGAAGGATTTGGCTATAAAAATAAACAACTTGTGTTATTTTAGCATTGGGGAGCTATAAATGTGCTTTAGGCGGTGCCTGCTTTCTCCAAAGATCTTAAACCCCCCTGAAAACAAGTTCATTAAAATCTGAATGAAAGCCCCAGAGAATTTTAACTGTTTTAGTAAAACTCAAGAGTTATTCAAGAGTAATTAAAATTGCATTGTCTTAAGTAATTGCCATCTTTATGCTGAAAACTTCATTTTTAATAGAGGGCTCTACTGGAAAGACCAGTGAGAATGCATGTGACAACAGACAGTAAAGAGCCTCATAAGATGGCAAGGACTGGGGAAGAAATTCTGTGCGGCTGCATTTATTGTCTGCAAAACGGAACTTGTGAAAGAGAAAAGGTGGAACCATAGCACCAGATAGCAGCATTCATCCTCTAGCTGCTTACACTGTTCATTACTTTGCAGTCTTGAACAACATGAACCTGCTTTGTTCATGTCACGTACATGAGGTTCATGTAGAAATAGAAGGAAGGAAACTTTCTATTTTCTTCTTTTCTTTGTATTGATGCAACTATATGGCAGTCATCTAGCAATATTTAGGCTTTACTGCGGGATTCAAGTCAGCAGGACTTCCAATATTAGCCCGATGTGTATTTCATAACCCACTATAACAGTGCCACCAAAATTTGATTCCCTTGCAACGTAATTTCACAAAAAGAGAGAAAATTGCACAAAAGTAGGGCATGATTGCAATTTGAGGGAAATGGTGCAGACAAATCCACTTTAATGGACCTGTTTAGTATATGCAGAAACTTACGTACTTCATTATTTATTCTTTTTGGCTGGCTGAACTTAGAAATGCAGGACTCTCCTTTGGTTTTGTGGTTCAGTAACATTTGGTGCACAATCTCTAAGTTTCTCTTAAATAAAGGTAAATAATTTCAGTCCTGGAAAGGTGAGCTCTTTTTGATAATCAATGCAATGCACACTCTTTTCACTGTCTCGGTGCATCTTGTATCTGAGTTAGTGTCACAGGTTAACCTAAAATCTACCGGCACCCATGACAGGGGTATAGACGGCCTGCAGGGCCGCTATCCCAAAAGGAAAAGAAAACAAGGAAAGAGAAAATAAATACAGCGGCAGCGATCTAAGGAGGCACACTATTTTACTAAATACTATATCGGAATACAGAATAACACAATATAATGCAATATAATTGGAATTAAGGCTAACGAATCAAGTAAAATAAGAGAGAGTGAGTCCCGAAAACCGAGAGGCCTACTGTAACTCTAGGCGAAACGGCTGGAACGCTTCCACACACTCCCCCATGGCTGGCAGGATCCAAGAGCGCGAGTCCAGCACTGAAGTGAGATTATATAGTCCTGGTCATATGACTGACCGTGGTGCTCCCTGGGACATGTAGTCTTCTTTCTGTGAGCAGCAGATTCGTCAAAATTATCTATGCTTAACATGATGTTATGATGTGGAATACTGATAGCAAAATTACAACATTGCAAAACCATGACATTCCACCCCTTATTCTACATCATTACATTATGCTTATTACACACACACACACATATATAGTTGTGAGCAATCAGCAACCTTATTTTCTTAACTACTTATATCTATTTTCATGCAAATCCCTAAGCTGAAAATAAAACTCCGTAACTTAACACACTATTATTTACTAGGTCGAGGAAATGACAAAACTGCTGGAAAAAGGAACTGACGGCAGTGGAGGGAAAAAAGGGGAAAGGCAGCACTAGTGGAGCGTCCCCCACATCAAGGTGCACTCATCCTTTCCCTAAGCTACAGGGCCGCTGCATGGAGGACTTCTTGGGATTGTCCTCCTCTGTCTCCATCACTGGATGTCAGGCAGGAGACCCGAGCATAAGTAGAGGGGAGAAGCAGACCAGCATCACTGCTGGTGGTATGGCCATCCTCCAAGTCATCTGTTCCGTCCAGTGGAACAGAAGCATCAAGGAGAGGCTCATCAAGAAACTCCCCAGCAGGTGATCACTGTATCACAGTATCGTGCGAGTTGGAAGGGACCATAGAGATCATCGAGTCCAACTCCCGGGATTCGAGCCTTCTGTGTAGCAGAGCGGCACTTCTACCACTTGTGCCACAGGGGGGATTCGAACCCAGGCCTCCAGTGTTGCAAGCGGCACTTCTACCACCGCGCCACCGGGGCGCACGTTGGTGCCAGCAGCTTCACATACTGGCCTGGAGAGTTCAGCTCCAAACCCTCGTAGGGGAACAGCGAACTCAGGCCTCGTGGCTGCAGGATGACCCCCCTCACTGCGGGGTGGCTCACTTGGCACATCCACACCATCCTCACCATGGGCTTCTGCTTCATGCCCAGGTGACAGGGATAGGAGTGGAACTGCTGGGGCAGTGTCTGGAGTACCATGCCTCCATAGAACTTGCTTCTCCAGCCCTAATATGGTATTTCGGGTGATAGCATGGGGTACTGCGTATGTTTCAAGCCACCCAGTGGTTGCCTCCACCATGGTGAGCACATAACGCTTACCATTGCGCGATCATGGCAAGGTGATATAATCAACCTACCATGCCTCCCCATATTTATATTTTTGCCATCGCCCTTCCCCCCAAAAAGTTTTCATCCTCTTGGCTTGTTTAATTATGGCGCATATTTCACAGTCATGAATGACCTGAGCAATAGCATGCATAGTTAAGTCCACCCCTCGGTCTCTGGACCACTTGTATGTTGCATCTGTTGCTTGATGGCCTGAGGTCTCATGGGCCCATCGAGCTAGGAATAATTCAGTCTTGTTCTGCCAGTCCAAGTCTATTTGAGCCACCTCAGTTTTGGCAGCTCGATCAACCTGATGGTTATTTTAATGTTCTTCAGTAGCCTTACTCTTAGGCACGTGAGCATCTACATGGCGCACCTTTACAACAATGTTTCTTATTTGGGCATCAATGTTTTTCCACAGTTCAGCAGCCCAAATAGGTTTACCTCTTCGTTGCCAGTTGTCTTGTTCCCACTGCTGCAATCACCCCCATAAGGCATTTGCCACCGTCCATGAATCAGTATAAAGATGAAGCATTGGCCACCTCTCCTGTTCAGCCACATCTAAGGCCACCCCTCATGCTGGACAGCCGGGCCTCCAGTGGGCTGGATGGGGGCAGTGCAGTTCTCCTGCCCCATGGCCATAGCGGTGGGCGCCTGCTCAGCCTGGAAGCGCACCAACCCCTTCCAGATATGGAACAGACCCACCGGGAGAGCCGAGACCGGTGTTGTCCACTTGGGGTTGCGCTGCTCCGCTACAGGCTGCCTCGTCTGGGCTCGGGAAGGAGCCTTGCTCTGACCGGAGGTTGTTACACTCGGACTGGAGGGCGTCGTGCTCAGACTGGAGAGTGTTGCACTTGGACTGGAGAGTGTCGTGTCCAGACTGGAGGGTGTCACACTCGGACTGGAGGGTGTCACACTCGGACTGAAGGGCATCTCGCTCAGACCGAAGGGCGTCTCGCTCAGACTGGGGTGTGTCTTGCCTGGACCAGAGGGCATCAAGTTCGGACCGGAGGGTGTCACGCTGATATAGGAGGTCATTTCTCTCAGCTCTGAGACTCTCCATCTCAGTTCTGAGACTCTCTATCTCAGCTTCAGAAACTTTTTCCCTCTCTGCCTTTTCAGCTCTGAGACTCTCTCTCTCAGCTTCAAAATTGAATAAGGCCCAATAGGCATTAGCCAGGCCCCAAATCATTTGTGCCTCCTGAGATCTGCCTGTGCCGCAACATTCCTGCCTCAAATATGCGATCAAGCTCTCAGGATTCTTCAAGTGTTCAGGAGTAAAGCTCCATGACGCTGAAGATGTCTGTCTTTTTAAAGTCTCATCAAAGCCTCTCCACACTCCCTGCCACTCAGTATTCTCTGGTTCTGGGGAAGACTTCCTCAGAATGTTATAAATCCAGATACTGAGTGAGATTAATAAAATAACCAACAGTATGTTCAGGGAAATTAACAGTGTGGTCAAATGGGCATTCAAAAACTGCATAATGGATTCAGGGAAGGGACAAGGAGCATGCAGTCCCCTGAAAAGCAGTTTTACAAGCAGTTTTAACAGAGCACACATTTTTTTTTCCCTCTCTTCAATAACGAGATAGCAGAGCTAAAAGTTTACAAAATATTCCTGGGCATTGGCAGTTCGCCTGGACTTTCAAGGTCAAGCTCCCAGGTGCAGAAACGTAAACTTTAGATAGCTCCTTAACGGAAAAAAAAAACTCGTAGCTCTGTAAAAAACTAAAACGACAGCAGGAAAAACAGCAGCTTTTGCAGTTTTTGCCCACTTTTGCCCAAATTATGCCCACTTTTGCTGGCAATCTGCCCGCATCCTCCACCAATTATGTCACAGGTTAACCTAAAATCTACCGGCACCCATGACAGGGGTATAGACGGCCTGCAGGGCCGCTATCCCAAAAGGAAAAGAAAACAAGGAAAGAGTTGTCAATTGTTGTGGAGCGTTTTGAAATCTGTAGATGAATGTCCATTTATGGAAAACTGTGCCGACACAAGTAGGGAGAAAGCTGATGAAGCGGCAGTGATTGTCATTTACTAATGACACGCGGATGAAAACCACTCTAAACACCTCTAGGAGCATTGGTAAGATTGTCCGATTGAAATAATGCGATTTCTGCTTTATCTGTTAGAAATTACTACTCCCAAACCACTGTGTAATTGGGGAAAAAAGAGACACAAAACAAACATGGGCAAAAATAAAGCTTCCTACTAAAGTTATGATTTTGTTGGAAATAGCAGACCGGTCATAGCGAGCACTTGTGCTTACTAAGGAGATGCTGAGAACTACAGGTACACAAACAGTGCTTGCACTTTGTCTTAACCTCATTAGCACACTTTCCTTCTAAACTTAAATGGTAGCTCAGGTTTGGGACACTTTTGAAAGAAGTCTTAGGAGCAGTTCCTTTAACTAAAGAGATACTCGTGGGTTAGCCTTGGCTAACAGCCACATGGCCACTCATCTGCTTGCTTGTTCCCCTGCCTGTGGGGTAGGGCAGAAAAGAGAGGTAGTGGGCTCAGATAAAGATATATGGCTTATCAGTTAGTGTTGTGAGCAAAACTGACTAAATTTATGGAAATTTAGTTTATTGTCAGAAGAGATTTGGGTAGTGAAAAACAAAGGCAAGCGTTCTAACAACCACTTTCTTCCTGGCTGCTTTAAACTCAATTCCACTTCCACTCTTCTCTCCAGGTGGTGCAGTGGAGTTACTGCGGTCAGCACATGGAGGTTCCTCTCTGTAGCTCCTTCCCTCTTATGCTTTCCCTCTGCTCTAGCATGGGCTCCTGGCATGCCAGTTTTTTTTCAGGGATATCTGATATCTACTCCAGCTCTGTATGGTCAGCAGTACTGCTTTACAGTCAAGCAAGTATCTGCAACTCTTCCTTTCTCTTTGAACTTTCATTCATTTTTGTCGTTTCCTCACTCTTTTCATTTCCTCCTCCTAGAGCTCTCTTTGGCTTTTTACCCCGTTCCCTTCCTTAAATCTGTTTTCCCAGAAACACCATACATATAGCTGACAAGCTCAGCTGTGTTCTATAGTGGGTTCACTGTGATGACAAATAGAACCAGCTGTATTTGGCACTGGGCAAGCCCTGAGCTCTTCACATGTGAGGCCATTTCTATTTCATTGCCATTCTTTGTCTTAACTGCAGCAAAGCAGTCATGTACAGTGGTGTGGCTATAAGTGAAACTTGTAGTTATTAATACTCGGTTTAGTCCCATTAAGTCAGAAGGTTCAAAAGCTAAAACTGTGTTGTTATAAAGTCTGGAATGTAGTCTAAGAGATCACAAAATTCTGATTTCGCAGTTTTCCTGTGGATTAGTTTTTGTGATTACTGGTACATGTTTTGTCCAGATTGTTTTTCAACTTCACCCTCCTTATCCAGTAAGTATAAAACTGTCTCTTCTTGGACTTAAGCCGACTTTACTTTGGGTGCATGTGACCACGTGATGATACTTAGGATCCGTTCTACATACAGCATTTGTTGCTATGCAAACACAATTTGGTAAATACTGAATGTTCATTATTGGTAAAAACGGTTTTCTTGACCTGATTCCTCCTTAGCAAGATTGAGGGAAGGCAAGACTCTTCCCTAATGCCTCATCTCTGTTAGTATAACGTACACTTTTTCTGTCTTATCCTATTATTACTCATTGAAATGGAGAAAGCTCCACACATCACCTTCTTAGCCACTACTGTTGATATTTGCTGTCACTTGACATTACTATACTATCTGGACCACACGCATCACCTACATCCTTCTAAAGATGTCCTGTCTGTTAGAATTCTGATAACTTCTGTGGGTTCATCTCTCTCCTACAGTGATTTAGCTCAACTAGGACAGTGCTCATCAATGACCAGAGCTGGAACTAGTGTGGAGCGGAAGATCTGAGCATGGGTGACAGGTGAAGTATTGATTGGAGTGTGATGCTTGGTTTATTCTTCACATTATAGGTTGTCTTAAACAAAACTGTTCAGAAGTTATTGCATTTTCTCATCTTTCCCAGCTTGCTGTCAACAGAAAGTTACACAGTGGAACCTTTCTTTTCTATCACTGAAGTCATTAAGAAAAACATTGACTCTGATGCAGGAGGACCCATCTGAAATTTCTGATGGACTTTTAGTTTGGCTATAACTGCACTTTGAAAATGGTTTTACAATTAACTGTGCACTGGTATTGCAATAGTTTAATTATTTATATTGTAAGAGTTGTAAAAGACTCACAGTATGTAATTCTTGTGTTCCCAAGGCATTTAACCTTTTCAAGAGGGCTATTAGATTATATTCTTGTGGAGCAAGTTGCAGCAACAAGCAAAAGGCAGTGTTTTTCAGGAGGCAAAACTTGAGGAAAGTGCAGCTGCAGACATGTTGAAGAGAGACCGAATATGCTTTTTTGGCTGGAAGAGGGGTGATGCAGTACTTCCTCATGGTAGGTTTCTGTGGGAAAGGGGAACAAGTGCTGTTTCTCCATCTGGAGTCATGAACTGGGTGGGAGTAAGAATATAGTCCATCCTGACTAGGAGGAAGATGCACATGTGGTCTTAAATTCTCTACAACAGCATAAACCTGTGTTCAGACCAGAGCACAGCTTTATTTCAGGTGAATTGCTTGTAGACTTTGTGGTTAGCGTAGCATCTTTTATTTGGTACCTGTTTTGGCTGACGACTGCTTACACTTGCAAATCTGATGTAGTCAATGAAATTTCTTACCAGAGTTTTCATGCAGCAGCTTCTGCTAATGTGCTTAACTCAATATCCTGAAGGAGATCTTTGGCCTTCATTATTATGTAAGCTGTGGATTTATTTTTTCTAAAATAAAACAGATGTGAGATTGACATAGGGAGTTTGAATGCTCTCAGTAGATTGCATTTCTTGCATACCAACTATTTACAAGATACAGTGATTCAAGTTAGTTAGAATGAATTTTTGCCGTTCCATTCCTCATCCGCAACAGTCTGCAGCCTGCAGTTGTGTTGTGTGCAGTAACAAGTAGCAGAGCATTGGGTTGTGAACTGTGGTAGCTGACAGATTCCATTTGTGTTTAGCAGTTTGTGTTTAGTTAGATGGAAACATCCAATTTGCACTCAGCCATTGTGCCAGAAGTTGCTGTTCTCAGCCGTCCTGCTAAACCCAACAGGGATGGATGACAAATTAGAGGTACTGGCATGGCTTGCCCCACACCTAGAATGGTTATAAATCTCTTGCAGTGAAGAATGTAGCCTCTTTTCTTAAATTCTGGAGGTACATATGTATTTTTTCCAACAAGAGTGTGCATTCCAGAAAATGGTTTCTGCAAGCTGTTCTGGATGCGCTTCTGGAGAAGGCAGAAACTCTGCTTGTAGTGACAAGGGAAGAAGTAATAGATTTGCTCCTACATTCTCTGCTTAGTCTGTTATTTTCTGACCAGGCTTATTGGTAAATTGTTTAATGTGGTGCCTTCCTGTCATACGGCAGTAAGTCTCACAGGTGATTGAAAAAAAGAAATAAGAATTAAAATGTGATATCAGAAGTTTTGCACCAAAGCAATGCAAGAACTCAAGACCAGAAGCTTTTGATGTTACCCACTAACGGTGTATGCTGAGGCTGTATCTGTAAATGTCACAGAGCTTGCAAGCATTAAGTTACATAGGTTTCATTCCATGAAACTTCTTCTCTTGTGCTTTTAAGAGTAGTTGTGATAGCACAACTCCCTGAATAGTTAGGAGTGATACCATCCTCTAGTCACACTAAAGTAGTGCTAAGTTACACATAGCAGCAAAAGCAACCTTTGATCTGTGGAATATTATCCCTTCACTTAGTGAGGGAAACACATCTTCAAGACTTCCCCCACGCCCTGATAATAGTGGGAGAGGACTGCTGCTGCCTTTGTTATATTGAGCGGATGTCACCATTGCCAGTAGGTAAATCCTAATATGGTTGATACATCTGTTGCAGGTAACAATAGTACTGGTGCCCTCTGCACAAACTGAGGCTATCTTTCCCACAGCAGTGCCAGCAGGAAGAGCTGTGCCATGGGAAAAAGAAACCAGGTAAACTCACATGCTTTTGTTTTTTGTTCAGAATGAAGGAGCTATAAATCTATAAACTTAAATCCTAACTCTTGGAAAGTGGTGGATGTGGTAACAGCCGTACTGGTGCTCCCATGTGGGATAGCCACTCTTGGGGTACACTTATGTCCCTGGTTACAAAGCCTTGGGGAGGCAAGTTGTATTAGATCCTGCTCCAGAAATTACACAGATTTATCCAAAAATGGAATTCACAGGTTTTACTATAAAATTACTGTCTGTATTCTTCATTCCCTTACCCACCTGCTGCAGTTGGTTGGCCGCACGGGGGGGAGAAAGGGAGGAAGAAATATCTAACAGTACTTAGCACTGCGCATGAGAAGATGAGCATTTAATAGGGAGACATGCATTTAGGACGCCTTGCTCCATGAATCCTATATAAGGCTAAGAACTTTGTGGAGAAAAACTTAAAATGAATTCACTCCATTTCTGGTAACTTCACTCTCTGTAAGGGAAAGTAATGCACCTGTAGTGTTGACTTGATCTTTTTATAGCCTGCCACCAGATGGAGATCTTTTCCCAAAGAAGTCCACGCCAGTCCTTAAGGAAAGCCCAAGAGTACTCAAAGTTATTCCCTTCTTTTGTCACTTAAAATCATACAGTATGAATGAGTTGTTACTGATGTTTAATTTAGGATAACTGATGATTCACTCAGTGGACAAAGATTTTTAAGAATGTTTATTTATTTGTTATATTACTTTGTTTATTCATATTATTTATTTGTTTTACTTATTTTTGTGCAGGGAGCTTTGAAAACCAGCATAGCATCCCCAGAACTATCTGTTAATAGGCAGGATATATAAAAATTAATTCTAGCTCATATCTCAGGCTATAATGTTAAATTGCAGTTGTGCAAATAGGCGACAATCCTGATACATCTGTGTGGAAGCTCATCCTCGTTCTTAGGACTTTAATAGCAGGACAAAATGAGCAGGTGTGTGTGGTATTCATTTCATGATCTCCAGACATTAAGTTTAGGTAGGTAGCAGGGTGCTGAATCCAATTAATTCAGCACTCAATTCATTTGACGTTTCATTGACAGCAAGTGGCATTTGTTGCTCTCTTCATGTTGACTCACCAGTAAAAATCATTAGTGCAGTTGTAATAGGCTTAAACTTCTGGCACTACTGCTGCACCAGCAGTACAGAGGCCTTCTCTTGACCCACTTGACAGAAAATCCCAGAGGGGTCAGCTCCTATGTGTTGGGTAATTAGTTAGCTTGCTAGATGATCCCTCCTATCAGGTTTGATTGAGTTGTCTTGGCAGGGTTAGGCTTGTCAGTTAGTGATTGGTATCACAGATAGTATTTATGACTAAAGAAACCACTGCAGTGATTTGTGAATGTTGGAATTGGGCAGAATTTGCAGGAGATGCTGAAAATAGCAGCCCCTTGGTTTCAAGGGAAACATGCAATGCAAAATCATTAACCAGAAAAAGATATTTACATGTATGTATATATACATATATATATGAAAGATGTTTAAATACGGGTGGCTAATATTGCTTTATCTTCCCAAGTCCTGCAGTTTCTCACTTCCCTGCTTTGTGGGTCAGATGCTTTGCAGCCAATTTACATCGATTCCTGGCACTGTTTTTAAAGGAAGCAAGGGGGAACAGTGAGAAGTCTCACTTTCTGCCAACAACAGGAAGTGTACGCTCTTTGAGTCAGACAGCTTGTTTCAGCGATGCCTTTTGTTGAACCAACAAATTGCTGGACTGCACATATGATCTTAGCAGTGTACTTCTGTTTGGCATATCCCTTGGAAATGCAAGAGCACAGAGCAGAGGCATGGATGGTCAAGTGGAAGGCACTGTACCACTGCAATCCTCCAGTATGCATTTACATGCCTGTTGTCTGAGGGAAGAGAGGAAATGGTGATAACACCTTTCTCGAGAGCTTCCCTCTGGCTCTGAATGTGCAGCTGCTGAAATCTTGCTAGGGATGGGCACTGGAGTAGAATGAGGTCTTCTGTCAGTATTCCTGGTGATGCTGCTGCTGAGCCACATAATATGGCTTTCCAGCATCTCAGATGGAGAGTTACACTCTTGGATCATTTATTTAATTTTTCTGCCCGCCGTGGGCTAAGGGACTCTATGAAGTCTAGAAATTTGTTCTATATTTTGTCAAAACTTCCATAAGTCAGTTTGAAATCCTGATTTTCCTGATTCATAGCTAAGACTGAAACTAAAACAAGGCTAGCTTTTAGTATTTTACTGTCCCCCGAATATATTAATTTACCGTTCCCTCTGCTCTTCTCCCTAAACCCTGTGTGTTTTGTTTCACTTAGATTTATGCTTTGTAGCTCCATGCCAGCAAACGTGCCAAGGTGTGCTGTAGAGGTGGACACATCCCCGGGAAGAAACATAGCTGAGGCTGGTGGATATTTGTGAGGCAGTTGTTTAATGGCTGAGGGGCAGGGTTGTGGCACAATGTGCTTTGCTCCCACATCATCCTGTGCACTTGCGGCAGCTCTGACGCTGAAGGAACAGATCAGCCTCAGCAGGGCATGTCCCAGGCTGAATTCAAAGAGCATGTGTTAGCAGTGGTAGGACTCCAACTGCAGTGTTGTCAGGAAGCACTCATGATGGGAGAGGTTACAGAGTTAGACTGTGTTAGAGTCCTTGTGAAAAAGCTTTCATTCTGCTTATCTGGAATGAAAGATCAAAGGATGCCCTCAGCACTGAAAAATATGAGCTGTGCAGCTTCCCATGATGTGGTGCAAGAGACCTGGCTTTCTGCTCCTATACACCTTTTGTAGAGCTGCTCCTCAGAGCTGCTAGCTGACATGAGCCTGCCTGCTCTCATCACACCAGCAGCTTTAGCTTCCTAAAGAACAGTGTAACGTGCGTATTGGGTTCAGAGAAAAAGTTAGGTACTGATGTGATATTCCCAATGATGTAAGTGGCCAGAGGCTCTGTGGAAAAAGCACATGGCACAGTAGCATGTGGAATGGCTGACTTTTTGACTCTAATGTTTATCTACTTGTAAAGGAAATTGGGCAAGCAGTTCACTTAGGAGAAGCAGAACCAAATGGAAAGCTCTTAGCTTTCCCCTTTGCACATGCTGTTTCTCCAGAGAAGCTGTGGTGATCCTGCAAAATTTGACAAGGAGGGTGTAACAAGTCCTTCCCTATTTTCTGGAAATCCCACCCTCTTGCCACAGCTTATCTGAAGTTTCTATTTTGCACGTTGGTATGTGTGCACTTTCCAGTGAGCCTTCTGTTTTCTGCTGTAAACGAGCCTGCTAACTAAATCCATCATATGCTTCCTTTTCTTTGGAGGACAGTGTTTCCACTGTTGTCTTTTTTGTTTGTTGCATTGCTTTCCCTGAGGTAATTGAGAGGCTAAATAGAGTGATTTGGGGATCTTTATTATTTTTTTTTCCAGCTTAGAAAAGCATCCCAATTGGCTGATTGGTACAAAACAGGTCTTGTATGTTTTTATATATAATACATCTTTAGTAAAGCTCATTATTTTTCTATAGGAAAACAGAAGAATCAGACAGAAGACCTCTTTTCCAGTATCGTTTAATCTGTGCTTCGTTTTGAGACATTTGCAAAGCAAATGTCGTTTAACTGTAACAATTGATCATGGAAAAGATTACGTATCTTTGCATGTTAGGCCAAAATGTTCCATAAATTTAAGCAGCAGAATATCTCTCAGTAAAGGAAGGTAAACTAGCAACTGTTGGTTAGATATATATAAATGAACTATTTTGAATTAGATACATACAGTGCGCCCACACAAACATGCTTTGATATAATTTGAAGCCTGATTTGAGTTCTTAGATTTGAATCCTTTTTACAGTTTTGAGTTCAGTGCCAGGGCCTGCAAATACGGGGTGCTGAGTTTATGACCCACTGAAGAGGAAGCCCAGCTCGTGGTTAGCGGATAAGCAAGTGGTGGAAGACATGACTGCCAATCCTGATTTTTGTCACTAACTCATTGCATGATCTTGCGTAAGGAATTCAGGCTTTGCCACAATTTCCCTTTCAGGAAAGGGGGAAGGATTTTAGTAGTTTCACAGTAATGGTTCCTTTTAACCAACTCTTCTGGAAACTATGGAGTAAGTTGAAAGATAATAGGATGAAATGGCATTCCTATTCCATTCTGAGTCATTAAAGAGAATTCCATTTATTGTAATCATCCCCCTCTTTTCACCCCCAGTCAAGAGAGCTAAATACCTTCTATATTTCAAATAAAAAGTTATATTCTCCAGAACTGTGTCTGCAGAGACTGATATTAAGAAATATCAGTAGCAAATATTTTAGTGTTGATGGCAAATTGAAAGGGATTATTAAGAAGGATTTACACTATGTGACTCTGCTTTGTCAGGTACTGCAGAAAAAAAGGAAGTATGAATGCATAGCAAGAACACCTGCATTGGCCATGTGGATTTTTCATTGTTCTTTTGCAAAGGGAGGGTGGGAAGTTGCTGATATCCAAACAAAAAGTAGTTTTAGTTCACAATTTGATTTTACATTTAAAAGTAATCAAGGCAAGAGGCCTACTCTTCCATAGTATAGAAGATGGCCAAATATTAAGAATATTGTCAATTTTTTATTTTATTTTATTTTATTTTTCCCCTGAAATGCACTGGTTTTGGCCTTTCTTAATTCTGTGGTAATAACCCTTGTGGTAAAAGTAATTTCTTTCTTCATCGCTGCTGAACTCAACGCGTTATTTTTTCCACCCAATCTTCTGTCACCCTTCATTTCCCTTCTGGTCTTCTTATCACTTCTGGTACATTTGCCCCTACCTTCAATGGCCAAATTATGATTCAGCCATCAAGAACTGTTTTACAAACTCAAACAGATGCCCGAAGTCTCTCTTTTTTGATTCAGGCTCTGGAATTTCATTGAAAGTCTTTAATTTTAGATTTGCTAATCTGCTAGTAAGTGAATTGCATTGTCGTCCTAATTCTGCACTAACATTTCTACTTTCTGCGGATTTCTATTCTTTCTGTGGATCAGGATCCAATCTTTGCTAAAAGGTCGATTACATGCAGTGTATTTATGACTTAGGGAGAAGCAAAATACTGTAGATGCATGAACTGCGGGTGTTTCAGTAGTGAATTCTTCATCAGCTTGATTATCTCCCCTCATTCACATTTACTGGGGTTAGCTCAGTGGAATTCTGACGGGTGCTATCATAACATCAGACCTTTTAAAACTGTTTTGTGCCTCAGGCACTCACATTTAAAATGGCAAGGCAGATGTTTCCAAAGCAGAAGTAATCATTCTAATTTGTACTAATATGTAATGAGCCTAAAAACAAACACACACACACACACACACACAATACAACACCCTAGCAGTATGTGGAAGTGTGTTAAGTGCATCTGCTATAGACTATGCAAATGAAATACTATATATATTGTTAGACTCTATTCATGTCAGCTTAGTGACTGGATGCAATGCAAAAATAGTTTTGTAATGTTTCAGAGTAGGACTTGTGAGATGGGAGGGTAAATCTTAAATGTGCTGTGCTAAAGAAAGAAAAAAAGTAAAATTCATATGCAGGTGCTTCTGTTATATGTGATGGCAAATATGTTTTTGGCAAGTACTTAATTTCCCTTTTGCTCCTGCACAAGGGAGGATGGCCCTGCAGTCTTTCCCTTGGTTAAGCACAGGAATCTCTGTACCAAGATAAATGTACTTTTTGTATCCTATAACCACCAGTTAAACAAATCTGCAGTGTTTGAATCTGTTTGAACATTTTAAGAGTGCCTTGGATCTCTCTTTTAATTTTGATGGCTTATAAGGCCGCAGTCTTTAATCCTTATCAGTGCAGCAGGAATGCTACAAAGCTGCAGCCAAACAGACCTAACTACAACCTTCCAAAGAAAAATAGAGAGGAAGAGAAAGAAAACTCTCCTTTATTTGCAACATACCATATGTATGCGTTAAACTGCTCCCTGAGTATTTATATTGTTTTCTGAGTTGTTCTGCTAAAGCTTCATTCCAACCTGCTTTCTTGAAGCATCAGCACACCGCCCCTAGGCTCTGAGCAGCCCGTGAGGCCTCAGGGAGTGCTTCTAGGGACTGCTGTGGAGGTGAGGAGAGGGGCTTGTGTGTTTGGGGCCCTTGTCCTTGTCATTTGCGGGAAGGAACTTGCCAAGGCCTGCACCTCACTCATCTCCCGTCACTCCGGTACACACAAATAGAGGGTATTCGCTCAGAATCTGTTTTACCGTTTGCTTGTGAGATGACGTGGAGTTTTTAGGCTTCAAACTGATAATCAGAGCCCGCTGAAATGAGTCACTGACATTTTCATCAGCTTAACAGATGAGGGGTTTGGCCCCGAAAGCTTCAGCACGGTTCCCCCCACACACATCGTGGCCTTCCCTGGGAAGCACTGAGAGTAACCTTGGGCAGGCGGGCGGCTCAAAATTAAAGTTTAATCTGGTTGAACGCCGAGTGGGAAACAAGAAGTGAAAACTGTCAACTGTGCCCAGATCCATTCAGATCACTTCTAGGGACAGTTTTGATACCAAATTATCCTTGTTATGCAAATTTCCTCACCAACCGGCTGGTTCCCAGTTATGCATGGGGAGAAGCGGTGGCCACATCTGCTTCCCGTTTTGCCGTTTCAGAGACGAGCCATCTGTTTGGCCTCATCCCGAACAGCCTGCTTGGTGCTGATTAACTTCCTCACCCCGCCA
Source organism: Excalfactoria chinensis (assembly GCF_039878825.1). Classification (NCBI taxonomy): domain Eukaryota; kingdom Metazoa; phylum Chordata; class Aves; order Galliformes; family Phasianidae; genus Excalfactoria; species Excalfactoria chinensis. The sequence goes on from NC_092826.1 coordinate 65,283,696, forward strand.
GCCCTGGCCTCGCTGTCTGCTGCAAGGTGTAGATTTTATTCTTTTTTTTTCTCTAACTGCTTATAAACCAGAACCTTCACTTCTCTCCCAAGGGACAGGAAGGCGTTGGTTTGTGTGATTTGCAGCCGCCACCCGCGGCAGAAACAGCAGCAGCTGCCCTCTGTCACTCATATGCCTCATACGTGTGGTCGGGACAGATAAAACTGGGAATTGTTCTGCAACCTGGGACCTTCTCTAAAGCAGTGAGGCCTTACTTTAAATAAATTAGCAGTTAGCTCAACTCTCGCTGCAGTTAATAGTCTGTTTTAGTGGCAGCACAGTTTCAGCTGTGCTTGCTGCAGTCCATTTTTTCTTGTTGGAAAGTGATGCCCTCCTGCTCTCTGGAGCTCATCTTTGTATTTCTTACTCCCATCTATTCCATTTTCAGTAAAACTCTGCTGATCTGTTGGCCCACCTATTTTTTTGGGGTACCCATCTTCTGGCAACAGTGGTGCAATCTCAGAACTGCTACACCTGAACAGCTTCCAGTGATTTAAGTGAGAACTGTGTGTTCAGGAGCCCTGAAAATTCTAGTTAAGACTAGGAAAATGGGATAATGGGCCTCTTTTTAAAATTAAGACCTAAATAAAACCTCTGTTGCCTAATTCTGGTGCCTTTTACAAGCCAAGTCTGATGGTTTTGGTCTTTTATGCTGCATTAAGACCACAAGTTGGTCTCATGCACCATTTTCCTTCCAAACAAGCAGTAGGTCATGTCTTTTGATCATAGATACAGCCCAGCAGAGAAGGATGCCCTGGAGCTTTGGCCCACAAGGTGCACAAGAGCACAGCTTTTTTCAGAAATCAAACATTCTGTGTTTCCAGTTGCAGCAATTTCAGCTTTCACATTACTTCTCGTGTTGCTGAAAATTCAAAGCTTTCAGTGAAACCTTTTCTCTTTCAATTTTGACCAGCTCTGCTCACAAGCTGGTAAAAATGGTGCAATATTTTCAGTCTATTGGGAAAATCAAAAGTGCCCCTAAGCACTTTTCCCCAAGAGATTACATTTTCAATCCCACCCAGAAAAAAAATAGGAAATAAAGATGCTATCAGCTCTCTGTACTTCAGATCTGGCTCTGAGTACCTATTTTGACATCTACATGAGGAATCTTGTGTGTTTCAGTTTGTTTCTGATTTTAAAGACTGACCAGAAAACATTGGTTGGTGAGCACATGAGTAGATGCATAAATATGGAGTGGGAATCATGGCTGGGGACTCACAGCTGCAAATGCTCACTGTTATCTGTGTAACATTTCATATCTTTCCACCTACAGCCATTTCTGGTACCATTTTATCAAGTTAAGTGAGTAGGGAAAATATAGGTAGGATGATTTAAAGAATTCAAAGATTCAAAAGATTCAAAGAAAGTCTTTGAAACAATAAATACCTGGCATGGGTTTTTAACAACGCAAACTTTAAACCAGTGCAAGTTCGAGGACTTAATAACTTTTACTGAGAATATTATATTTGGTCTATTTTTGTGATGATTATTATTTAACATCTCCATTTGCTGGAGAACCACCTGCTGAAACAGAAGTCTGTAGTTCAGTTCATTTACTGAGAACTGGCTATAGTGACACTGGAAGCTTCCTTCTTACAGGAAAGTAGTAATAGTTTATGATGAAAAGAAATAACAGTAACTTGAGGAAAGTCTCGATTTTTAGGAGCCTGTAAAATAATTGATTACAATACCAAAGGGTTTCTTAAATCTCCTTTTGTTCATAATGATACGGTTTTACAAATGGAAATAGTTCTAAAACTTATAACCCATGCCTTTTCTAAACAAAACAATGATTCTTGTTTGCATTAAATATGTGATGTGAAATTTACTGTGCTGGAATCCAAAGGAAACAGAGACACCCACAGAGAGAAATCACCTTTGTTATAGTAAATAAATAGTAGAAATAATTTCTCAGTGTTTTCTTTTGAATTACTACGACTCTACATGCAGAAGTAATTGTGTTCTGTAATGGCTTAGTCTTGCTGATGGGAGGAAAGGGCAAGGGCTGACTGGAAGGGAAGAAGCCTTCTTAAAGTCAGCTGCACGAAGTAGCTACCTGGGTTTTTGTGGCCAAGGGCAGTGCTGATAGGATGCAGCAAATCTGTGAATGTGATGTGCAGCTGGAAGTGGCTTGGCAAGGCAGCTGTATGCAGCCTGTCAGAAGCGGCATGATCTTTTTTTGGCCACCGAAGATGGGCTGGGAGGACAGCAGGGACAAACTCACTGTAGGCGCAGTAGCTGAGGCTGAGGGCAGTGCTTTCCACCAAGCTGCCTATTGAGCATCCCTCACGGCTGTACGCTGCTCACTTACACGCAACTGCCCACCCATGCAGGGCCTGTGCTGTACACAGCTGCTTCTTCACTACTAGGAAAGCAACAGAAATGTCCTGGGCTTTCACGTCTCTTTTGGTTGTGGCGTTTTCTTCTTTCTTCTTTTTTCCCCCAACCACGTTCTCTAGTCTTACAGCATACATCTCACTTTGCAGACAAAACTGAATAACATCTCACATTTTTTATATGTTTTTGGTTTTTTTTTTTTCCAAGTACAATTTTCTCAAATAAAAAAATGAAGTTACAATATAAAATCACAGGGGAAAAAAAAAAAGAAAAAAATAAAAAAAGAAAAAAAAATAATTGTGTAAATGCAGTTGTTTCTATTGGAAAAGGCAGTGCCTGGGAAGGGCAGGAAAGTGGTTCTTCTTTACATTTTTTTTCCCACACCAGTATAAACTTAAAGCCATTCACCAGATTTACTCTTTTTTGGGGCTTGGTTAAACCATATTAAGTTATCGCACCACAGCAAAGCAGAGAAAAGAAGGGGGATAGCACTAAGCTACTTTTCTGAGGGAACAGTTTGTTTGGATGTGTGTTCACAGCATCCGACTTTCACGCCTTCCTTTCACGTATAAAAAAATTATGGAAACGTGGTTCTAAACCAATTGAAGGTGATTTGTGTGAGAACAATCCAAAAAATAACCCCCCAAATCCCCTTCATGAATGGGAAAGACACTTTGCCCCTGCCTTTTGACTACACTCTCTGATACACCATATCTTAATATTACTTATACCACTGTACTGTTTCATATACAACATCGACATGTTCTGTTATAGTACAAATAAAGAAACTCCATGCACAGGAACGAAACCCACTGTGATTGGCAGTGCATCGTTGTGCGATAGGAACCATTTTAGGTATATTTGTATATACACATACACATGTATATAAAATACATGATACACAAAAGTATGAATAGAGCATGTGCCTGCTGAGAAGAAAAGCAACACAGAATTTCATACACACATTTGTACACAGAAATGTTGCAAAGGCAGTGAGCTTGGTCAGAAATCGTATTTAATAAAGCTAAGTCCAATGAAGTTTTGAATTCAGCTGGAACTGTGCTTGCTGGTATGGCTGATGAATGTCGCTTTATTTGTATTGGATTTTAATTAAAAACAAACAAACAAGCAAAACAAAACAAAACAAAAAAGGAAAAGAAACCACCTGAGTAAGCTTTTGCCACCTCTTCTTTTATAGCTTGGGGCACCTTAAAAGGAAGAGTTAAGAAAATTTGGTGTATAATGGCCCAAATCTAAGAACAGCCGAATATAGTATAAGAATCACAACAGCAGGACCACACAAATGACATCAAAGAGGAGCTGAGAAATTACTCTGTCCCTTCTTAGTCTGGATCAATTGAAGATTGAGAGGGGCAAGAGCGGGTGAATATATATCCTAAACAGCTACAGAAAAAACAGCCCCTCTTAGACTTTATTGAAATAAGCTATTGACAACAAAAACAAATGGAACCTTCAACAATGTAAGCTTCTCCCTTGAAGGTCTTCTACAGGTCATCCCTACACAAAGTACGTAAGTGGTAGTACCTTTTTGCCACATATGGGTTGTCTTGAAACTGAACACGTGACAGGTGTGCTGACAAAACCCACACTTATGGCATGAAATTGGCCCACAGTCCTTTAGTGCCTGCAGCCAGCTTGGGCTGGAAGGTGTAAAGCAGCCAGGTCTCATGACTGAGCTAAAACAGGGTGCTGGGAGTGCTCAGCTTTACACCAGTATGTTACATTACTGATGTTTGGGAAGGGGACACTGGACATTTTGTATGTGCTTTTACTACATGAAAAGTACTAATAGTTTGTTTTTACTTTTGTAGGTTTGTGCATCAGCCTGTGGACATTCCTACACAGCATTCACTTCTGGTAACACAGCTACTCACCACGTGTGCTTTCACGGACACAGTGTAAAAATACAACTGTGCACATGTCCTACCATTGGTGTGCAGACCTAACATATGAGGAGTGTAAAAGAATATATTTGTAATTCATAATTTCACCAGTGTTTTTCCTCTAACTTCTGTGGTATTGCTCCTGACTTACACCTGCAAAAGTGAAAGCAGAAGAAGGAACTGGGTGTCCGTGATAGAACTGTGTATTTAATATAACTATGCATATCAGGCCAAATTGCCCTAGGTACAAGTGTTCGTGGCTCCATTAAATCTCTTTTATAACGCATATACGTGCTTGCATGCACTTGTGAGAGAACGTGTGGCTGTATTACAAGACAGCTAGACTTGTTGGCTACATGATTTTTTTAATTATTATTATTTTTTTTTTTAATTGGAGAATATACATTTATTATAAGAATGAAAGTATTTTAACATTCAGTTGATTGGGTAGGTTGTTTTTATGAATGGATGCCCAGAAAATATTGCAGCACCGATTAGAGGTTTTTTGTGCAGCAGAAAAAATTTTCATTTCAGATCAATTTCAAATACTATGAGGGTGTTCAGGGAGAGGAATGAACTATTTATAAGAGGAACTTCAGTTTTTAAGGTACTTTTTCATATCAGCTGTGTTTGGAGTTAAAAAGTTTTTCTCAGATGACTTTTCCTTCTAACAGAAGTTACAATGTCTGCAGCAGAATCCACCATGGAGAAAGCTGTGGTGAATTTCCTGGCCTCTGCAAAGTACTGCATTCTCTGCTCTCTATTCAGCACAACAGCAATTTGTTTTTTAACCCTAACATTAGCTCCAAGTGCATTCTGAATGCCTTGCTGATCAAGAAGCCAAGGTACTTAGCACCTTTGCAAAGAGGCCACCACTGAGGAATTGACTGATCCCTCCTTAAATAGCAAATGCCAGGAAAGAGGAAGGAGGCTACAAACGTTGACTCGCTGGTTTAATTCAGCTCGGTGTTTTACAAATAATTAAGTGCCACACAAATAGAGCCACAAAATCTGCAAGACATCATCTGTGGAAGCAGAATGGGAGTTTCTCAAAAGTATAATATAGGAATATTCGGGTATTTTCCAGGCAGTATAAAAAAAAAAAACTGAGAAATGTGCATAAGGAGAATTTTCCCCACATGTATTTCTAGCTAGTGCTTTTCTCAACTGTACATTATACTTTTCTAAATAACTAAAACTCAAAAAAGAAAAATTAAATATACTGTAACTTGTTTCTGCAGAGGGAGGAGGAGTTTCTTAACAGTAAGTGGGGTTTTATTGGATGGGGAGAGAAAACATTTGTTTAAGGGAGAGGCATCGATATTCTTTTCTATACATTAAATGCGATTCATACTTCACAGAGTATATTACAAGGGTGTTCCTTATATCTTCCACATACGTGCTCGCGTGCCTAGTGACACAAACAGGGCATGCCACAGTGTCAATTCCAGCAGCACCCTTGCAGATGTAAATGTTCTACTTTTTACTGCCAAAATAACTCTGGACCCTCCGGTTGGGTTCCAGTCCCACCCCAGCTGTCTGCAAAGTCACCTGGGATGGCTGGGCCCCTCAATCGTTAGTTGAGTTTAATCTTTCCATATAAGACAAATAAAACCAGGAAGTAAAAAAAAAAAATGCATCTGGTGTACAAACCCTGTGCTCAGGGTTTTAAGAGAAAAAGCTAGGCCATTCCTGTCTCATGTTCACATCCATGGTGTGCGTTCTGTGTGTGGGCAGAGGTTTTGGCAAGGGAAGGTTGTGAGAAGCATCGAAGCATCAGTTAAGGAAAGGACTTTCAGCTATCTGACTACAAAAGCTCCTACATACATTACTAAAGGTTTTTGTGATCGAATGCTTTCAGTAAAAACTTTAATATTCACTTTAGAAAACTGAGTTGCAACACATGCTACCAAAAGAAAAATCTTTTCTCGTGGGAGAATATATCTGAATTCTTGAATTTTTGTACTTATACTGTCCACTCGTCTTGTGCTTTGTTGCTGTTGTTGCTTGTGCAGCTCCAGTAACGTAGTTGTTGAGGCTGGATCTGTGCCCGAGGTGTTTTAACTCATGTGGAAACGGTGCTCCCCTCGAGTTATGTGGGAAGAAAATTCATACCTGTCCTGGCTGTGGTAGCCACACATGTTGCATTCGAAAGGGTCGCGGAATCCGTGGCAGCCCATGTGGATTGTGTACATCACATGATCCAAGAAAAGGACTCGACAGTGTTCGCACTTGTAAACTCTCACTTGCTCCCCGTTGCTGCTGATCACTTTGAAAGCATCCTGAGAATTGTCAGTACCTGCCCTCAAGACATCATACTGCCTGCTTTCTTCTTTTATAGATATGCCATTTCTTGCATGGGGACCTATGTGGTTTGTTAAGTAAATTAAACCACTGCGTTCCTCATTATTGCTCTCTGTATCTGTTGAGTCTTGGCAGCTGTTGCTGGGAGAGGCATCCCGTTCAGAGGAGACTGATTTAGCTTTGGAGAGCAGCAACAAGTTTTCCACTGCGCTGTCCTGAGCTGCATGGTTGGAGCGAGTCTGATTGTCCCCAAGAGGTTTGTGGAGCTGATACATGGGGCTGATGACAGGCACCACCTCAGAACCAACCGGTGGAGTCTGGACGAGGGGACGCAAGGACTCTGCCCCCAGGTAACTGATGGCATTGTTAATGGCCTGGTCTATGACATGGGTCTGCATTATCTCGTTCTCCTTCTCATAGTTGGTGGTGGCATCATATGGAAGATCAGACAGACACTTCTCACCTGCAGTGAAAAACAATCAAGAGTCAAACATCTGATCTCTACATAATTAAGGAAATAAATGCCATGTTTAGAAAACCAAACCAAACCTAATTAAAAAAAAAAAAAAAACCAAAAACAACAAAAACCAAAAAACAACATGAAATACAAGAGTTGATCAAATCCACCTTTGAAATTCACCTATGGTACTCATAGTTCTCTAATATAGCTGGTCAGAAAGCTGGTTCATTTCTTAACCTGCAAAAATAATCTGAGGTTTCTGGAAAAGCAAGGAGAAGACAGATGTATGGGGACCTTTGGAAGCTGTAGATTGAGTGTTTCATCCTCTCCTTTCTAATTGGACTCCCTCATCTGACTCCTGAAGTGAACTGGGGGCATGCCTTTGTGGCTAAGCCTACCAGCACAGTTACGGTGAGCCTGGACTTTAAGCTTCACAGCATGAAGTACATTAACATTTATTTTTTTTTTTCCCATAATGCTAAGATTTTAGAGTGGAAAATGTGTGTTTTAAACATTCGACTTCTTACAAATAACCCATAACACTGTCATTTGTAATTGCCGAAAGAAACAAATAAAAATTTAATGTTCAGTATTGTGACCTTCCCCCCACACCTGTTATTTTAATCAAGCCACACATTAGACACATTCAGAGAAGCTCCAGATTCTCCTGGAAATGTCAAAGAATCATAATGTACAAGAAGAAAACAACTATGGAAAATTTTCTCAGTGCATTTGCAGTTGGAAGACATTTTTCCCATGACGTAGAAGGGCGGGCAAAGAGCAAGATTACTTGTTACTCGTAACCCCAATTCTGATTTGGGAAGACAAAGCTATGGGATACTCTTCATTTTTTTTATAAATTGGGTTGCACTGGTGTATCTCTTTCTGGGTAGCCCCACATGGAATACTGAATAATACCACAATTTCTCAAAAGCATAAAGGACTGAGAAAAGCATAGAACAGAAAGTTAGGAGTGAAATACACTATAGAAGTCCAAGGCACTGATTTTATGAACACAAACAGTCTTCTCAAACACTACTTCAAACTATCAGTGTTATCAGGCCCATAAGAAATGTGGACAAAAACAAAGGTATGAAAAAATCCCACAGATTCCTAGGAACTACCAGTACATTACATACAGTCTGGATGTCCTTCCCAGCTCTGTAGGAAGTCTTGGGAAATTCACTGAAAGCCACAGACATCTCTGTTAGGTCTGTAGTGCTGTCACTATCTCCTTATCAACACAGCATTTGCTTGTAGACCTTAGATTTTCCCCTCCTTTTCTCTGAAGCTCCCAACGTATAAATGGCATCACAAAACATATTCTAATTTGACTACAATAAACATTACTAGGAACATGGAAAAATTACCAGGAGATCCACAGACCAGTTTCTATTCATCTTGAACAGGGAAAGTCAGCAAAGAGCAAGAGTACAGCCTAGAAAACTTTTGGCAATAATGGGCCTCAAGTGTAGAAAGTCCTACTGTCAGCATTTCCCACGATATACAGTTTCATACTGGTTAGTTCATGCTCTGTAAGCAGAGAAAGAAACACTCCTGGCATTGCATAAGTTCACGTGAGACACTTTCTAATTGTAGGACATAAGCTTCTGCTTCTTTTTGTTTCCTTACCCTGTCATTCTGCCAACTCGAGCACCCCGCTACTGTGGTGCACATATATATGTACGTATCTCAGCTTTACCCATTCTAATGCTACAGTTCTCAGGCAGTGTCTGACTCTTAAGATTCAGAATAGCAGACGTGAAAGACCCTTGAATGACACATAGAAAAACTTTGCTAATGTGAACATACACCCTTAATTCATAGGGGAAGAAAGAAAGTCAAGATCGTTTGTATTCCATTTACATTGTATACCACTGAAAACTGCCGAACTGGTTTTTACTATACACAAAATTTTGGGGATCTGGAAGGTATAATTTCAATAGCTGTTTCTTGATTAGTATTTGCTTTTTGTTGCATAACTAGTTCGGTAGTTGGACTGACAGGATCAAGTGCTCATAATGATTTTTTATTTTTTTTTACTTGAGCAGAACTGTCTGAAAATACCCAAACTTGAGGTATGCAGGTATCATTTCTACATCTGGGCAATGCAGATAAAACTTGCACTCATTAAAAATAATAGCTCATTTCTGTGGTTATTAGAGCATAAGTAAATTAAACTGCCATTGGTTTGATGCACTTGAAGCTTTGCACTTTTCAGATTTCTGCAGCAAGTATTTAAATGGTAACACATATGCATCCAGTGCATGTGGGCTTTTCTCTCTTTTACTTATTTGTTTATTTTCCACTTCTCAGTTTTCTTTGCTGCTTATTGCTACAAACATGATAAACATGTCAATCTCACCTGTAGTTCTCATTCCCTAGTATGATAGGCCCAATTCTGTTTTCAGGTCTGGGAGTTATTCCAGTTTATAAAACACAGAGGCCTTCATGCAGACTTTTTCTGTCAAAGAATTTTACAGATAGATAACTAGCTTAATTTGGTGAACAATCTCACGTTTGAAAGGTAACGGATTTAGGTTTGAGAACAATGAGTGAAACAGCAGTTTTTCTCTTGTGCAAGGATTCCATTTGCTCCTTCACCCTGTGAATCGGCATGGGGATTGGGATGACATGGTAATCCACAGGAGCAATAAACATGTTTTATTACCCTAACCAGATGGCCCAACCTTGTGCTAATCAGGAATTTACCTATTACATGAGGCAGCAAGTGAGGATTGGAAAGGAAAGGATTCAGGGGCGTTTTCTTGCCAAAAAAGTTCATCCTTGTTAAGGTTAGCAATTTTCCATAAGTATCTACTGTCAGCATGTTGTCTTCCTACATTGCACCCCGAATAACTAACTGACAGGAAACTCTGCTCTCTTAAGACTCATAGTTAAACTGGCTGTCTTTACCGTTTCTCAGGGTGAAGAGGGAAAAAGAGAATGAAAAAAAAACAGTCCACACCCACAGATACACTGCACATAGGGCTCTTACTAATACCTTTTAAATATTAACACTTCTAATCTTCCTGGAGCTTTCACAGAATTACTATTTTTGCCTATTACAATCAGCAGCCAGGGTGTCTGAACTAATCTGGTTTGCCTCACACAGTGGATATATTTTTGGTAACTACCTCTTCTAAAACATTTGTCCTTCACTTTGTAAGCATAACCATTTATTATCCTTGATCGCCTCCTACAAAGCTGACTTTGGACTTGCTGACCGCGTTGGCCTTCCACTGCAATTTTGTGTTCCAGCCATAGCTGAAATTCTCTTGTCTCAGAAAAACTAAGTAAGTTTCCATTTATCCTTGTGTCCTCTTTGAAGGATGCAGGTTTTGAATTTGTGTCCCATGAACTGGTCTAGCTTTGCCTTGACTTTTGACTGAAGACCTTTTTAACGTTCTTTTTTCAAAGACTTCAGTTTTCCCTGTCTCCCACAGAACAATATCATATATAAATGTCCAGAAAATTATAAGAAAATCAGAGTAGATCTGAGTATATGCTGCCATCTGATCCCCCACCTCATTTAATACTAACCCAGCATAGCTGATATTGTCTGTGGGTTTGACTGTTGAAGACCTGATCTAACCATTAATTGCTACAAGGCTTCTAAGAACAAAAGAAGTGCAGCCTCCACGTTTTCATTGTTAACACAAAAAGAAATGTCTACTTGGTGCAAATGGCCATAACATCTTTGCACTATTCTTAAAACGTACACAAACATCTTTTCATTTAGGTATTATTCTCAGAACTATATACATTTATTTTCATTACCATTTGGGGCTGTAAAAGTATACAGACTTCTTAAAGTTTGAAGAATTCACAAATTAATCCACATATACCAATATGCCCCGATCTGGGTATCATTTAAGAAGTTAATAAAATAACTGTGAATGTACGGTCAAATACTTTCCCAGTAGGAGACTTGTATTTCTTAGACCATTTTCAGGTTCTTGAGGCAGCTTCAGGAACCCGTGTCAAGCTTGTGAAGATCTGGTTCATAAACATTAAGAAACAGATCAGGAGACTTAAAATAGATCTCCAGATGTGGAAAACTAAACCTGTAGAAATGTATGATTGAGAAGTTTGGTAGTGTGTGTGTTTTTTTGTTTTTTTTTCACCCAACACTTTGCCATATCTGCTGATATACAGATAAATATTTGATAACTTAGCAAAACAAGTAAAATAATAAATTTTTAAAATTTTGTTGTGTTTTTTTTTTTGTTTGTTGTTGTTGTTTGTTTGTTTGTTTAGGAGACAGCAAACTTTTAACAACTCTTACCAACAAATTTCTGAGGCATAGAGCTCTTACGTTTGGCGACGTTACTTGCTAGTCTATCCAGCACGAGGGATCTTTCTGACCCTATCTTGCACAGGTCTTCAGCCATTTCACTCTGGTTAGTTTCCTCTTTTATTACTGAAATCAAATGACATCAGAAGGGTTAGGCACACTTGTTCCATTTTAATGGAACCATTGTCTTCAGATTAGTGTTTCTTAGCTAATGTCTTTTAGCTCCCAACCAGTTGGAACAAGGAGCTCACCACTGCAGACAGAGGTTGATTCTTGTTCTTCCTAACAAAGTCCCTTATACTGACTAATCTGTAGACGTGTTCATGCTTCTTTCAACCTCATTTAGGATACAGAAAAGGGCCTGCAACTGCAAGGCATCTGTTTGTATGCAACGTAATCATTCCACTCTTGTTCTACACCCAGTCTGAACTGCCATGGGTAAATGTCCTAATATTATTATAGAATCATAGAATTGCTCAGGTTAGAGAAGACCTTAAAGATCATCAAGTCCAATCACAACCTAACCAAACTACCATAATTCTAACAACCCTCTGCAAAGAATCATAGAATTGAATAGCGGTAATAGAATTATAATGGATATGAAACAGTTCATCTTTTTATCCTTTTGCTGTCACTCCCACCTGTCACAGCCTCTGTGATTATTGCTTCTTTAGCAGGAATAATGGACAAATTTCTTAACTCCAGTGGTAAATGTAGTTGCAGGCTACACCAACATCCCTCAAACATACTACCTTTCTTTCCCCCTAGTATCTATCATTATACTTCTCTGATGAAATTTTTTAATGTAAATCACCATTTTAGCTAAATCACTAAGGCTACATCTACAGTGGAGCACTGATGTCTGATACTCAAGCCTGTTTTCCAGCCTTATGTAGTGGCTAAAGACAATGCAGGATTAGGAAGGAGCTTAGCTGTGCAGCTCTGGACAGGGATACTACTTCACTTGAACTACCTTTCACTTCAGTGCTTTTCTGAGGAAACTTTCAGAACAAAGGCTATAGAAAATACATGCAGAGGTGTTGCTTCTGACTTCCAAAATCTAAGGAAAAGATAATACACAATGAGATCACAGCATATATACATATATATATTTCAGAAAAGTAGGAAAAGGGCTAATTTTATTTTTATCTACTACTGGGATATTTATTCTTTTCCTGAACTTGTGAGTTACAATTACAGGAAGAAGTCAAATACATTTTTTAGACTTTAATTCCGCATGCTTTTTCAAATAGATGCAGCATTCTGCTACGTTGCACCTTCTCTGCTTGCTGAGTCTCCATCCCTGGATTTACTCCACTTAGCTCTGAGAAAGGCTCACAGGACCTGTTACTCTGGTACCTGGATGCTTCTTAATAGTTGGGAAAATGCAATGTTATTTTGGCAACACAGCACTGCCATAAAAGCAAGTGTGTGGAAGTTTCCCTGCCCCTGAAATATGCAACATCAGGGTCTAGTGGATGATTGGAAAAAGCAAGTGAAGTATCCTAGATGACACGTTACCAAGTAGAAGAGCACATAAATGGTTCTTGATTCACTGGTGCAGCAGTGCATATTGCAGTTACATAAAATGATGCCATGAAGATGCAAAAGATTGTGACAGAGAGATGTGGTCAGAATTTTGTCATGAGGATGCAGGATACTAGAGGGCACTGATGGTATCTAGTTACCAGCATGTGCTAGCATCTTGGGCTGGCCAAGGCTTCTAGGTACAACTTGGAAGTATCTTACAGGGAGTGGTTAAAGCATACAGTTTTGCAGTGGGAAAAAAAAAAAAAAAAAAAAAAAAAAAAAAAAAAAAAAAAAAAAAAGATCTCAAAATAATGCCTCCTATTTTATTACATTGTTCCACAACGTCAGAGGCAGATGTTGGTGGGATGGCAGTAGAGGCTGAACCTTCCTGCCAATATTCCGTTCCATTAAGTTTCCATGTGACAGATGGCAGCAAAGGGGCAGTCTGACAAATGGTGTCTGACATGGAGGCCCATATGAATTACAAGCAGGAAGCTCCTCGAGGTGGAAAAAACTGGTACCCACTGTCATTCATCAGTGCTTGCTGGATGTTTAGGGAGACCAAACAGTGGATGTGAGCACAGTGAGGTGGTGGGTGGTGCGATTCAGCAGTGGCCATGGTGACAGGGAGTCATCTCCACTAGTACACAGTTTTATGAGGGCAGCATGCAGGCTCTTGTCCATGGCTGGCAAAAATAAATAGCTAATAGTGTTAACTAAATTGATTAATAGATTTATGTAGCTGATAGTTTGTTCTATCAAATAGTGCCATTGATCTCTTTGTATCTGTTGTCGTTTTCCATGGAAATAAATAGAAGGTATTACTTTCAGAGTGACCTACTTAGTTATAAAGATGAAAGAATTGAGACATATACGTTTAGGATATTGTAAGAGTCCATTTCTCATAGTTCAAGAGTGGGTAAATCATGTCTTCAGTTCCACTCAATCTTTCCATATTACAATTTTTAAAACTTAGACATAAAAAAAAAGAAAAAGAAAAAAAAAATGTCATTTCTTTTCTCTTATATACAGCTTGACAACTGTACCCTGGGCTGCATCAAAAGAGTGGTGGCCAGCAGGGTGAGGCAGGTGAACGTGCCTTCATGAGGATCCACCTGGAGTACTGCATCCATGTCTGCAGCCCCCAAAACAAGAAAGATGAGGATCTGTTGGATTGAATCCAGAGGAGAAACAAAAAGTTGATCAGAGGGTTGGTGCACCTCTCCTGTGAAGAGAGGTTGAGGGAGCTGCGCTTGTTCAGCCTGGAGAAGAATGTGGGGAGAATTCACTGCAGCCTTCCAAACCTAAAGGGGGCCCACAATAGAGCTAGAGAGGGACCAGCTGGAGAGTGTAGTGATAGGGCAATGGAGAATCACTTTAAGCTAAAAGATGTCAGGTTTAGAATAGATGATATAGGTGGAAATTCTTTACTGTGAAAGTGGTGAGGCGCTGGCACAGCTGCCCACAGAAGCTGTGGTGCCCCATCCCTGGAGGCATTCAATGCCAGGTTGGGTGAGGTCCTGGGCAGCTGAGCTGGTGGAGGGCAGCCCTGCCCATGGCACAGGGATTGGAACATGATAGTTTTTGAAGTGTCATCCAAACAAAGCCATTCTATGATTCTGTTTTTACATAGGCCTGATAAGATTTCAGCACGCTTCTACTCAACTCAACTGCAAAAATCCAATTAATATATCTAAGAGAAGAGCTACACATGACCAGTGAAATTCTAGTCCTCTAAAGTAAGAATTTTGCCATTAGATACAGAATATTCCTTATTTCATGCTGACGTTCCTTCTTTTAAAGACAGTAAAAAATAATTAAAATATAAATACAGTCTCTTGCTACCCTACCTACTCCTCTTTGCTGGATCTTTACCTTGCACAAATGATTTGCCAATAACATTTATAAGATTAAGTTGATGGAAAGCTATTATTAGTTTAGATCCTCTCAACTGACTTATTTTTTCTGCATGAGGTACTAAAAAATGCTGTTAAAAGTCACCCTGCTGTAGCAGAATGTCAAATCAGATGCCTTGGAGGATATCTGTAGCAACTTTTTTGAGTACAGAAGAAAAGAAAAGGCTTTAAGAGTTCCGTATCACACCCTGACATACATACCATAAGAACATTGCTAATATAACCGCTTCATTTTCTATTTATAAAGAAGAATGAATGAAAAATTCCAGAAGGACACATGCTCATTCTGAACTGTTTCAATGCACGTTTTCAACCTTGAGTTTATTGGGGAAATAATGTAAAGACTGCAAAATGTGACGTACATCCAGGTCTACCCTGTTTGTAGTGAGATAGAACAACTTGTTAATAATGAAAAATACTGGGAAAAATACTGGGAAGTTTTACTTTTGGAAAAATAAAGAACCAATTTATTATCTGAGTGAGTGCTATTAATTTTAATTTAGTTGTTAAGACTGAAATCTTTGGGAGAACGCGAGGGCTAAAACCAGAAAGTTAATCCTGTACTTTTATTGTTAATTGCAAGAGTACTCCTATTATATCTAAGATGGATTTTTGTGATGCTTTCTGGATGTGGTAGGAAAGCATCTTTCCAAAGTGTCAATCAATACCCCAAGTATTCATCCCAATGAGATATTAGATATTCAGTCCTAAATTATTGAAAAATCTTTTCTGTCATGATTTGCTATAAAAAAATTCAACTTATATCTAAATTGATGTTGTTGTTCATTATAGTTTCTGATTCCTCACATCAGTTCCATATGCGCATTTTTACTTAAGTATTTAATATTAGTGCAGCTTTTCATTCACATCGATTTTCATGTGATGTGTGCCAGTATTTCAAATCCAGTGCCAGATACAAAAAACCTGAATCTCAAGGAAGAAAATTTCCTTCTAAATCCTATCACTTCTTTGTTGGTAAGTATTGCTGCCTACTGCATATTACTTTGAGCTTTTCTATTTATACATTCTCCAGCCCCTCAATAAAATTAGAAGGAGCACTGCTCTAATATGCTGTCTCCCAGAAGTATCTCAGCTGCATTTGCTGTTATCATTATGTGCATATACTTTACATTATTTGATAGCATGTAAAAACATATTCAGGTTCTGTACAGATATAAGGTATTAAATGAGGCATCATTGCAAAGTCAGAGAGAACCTTCCATTTTGCCATCTGACAAACTGAATAATATATACTGACAAGATGAAAAAGGTGTGCAAGAAATGTAACTTACTCGATGGGCTATAACCTGAGGCTCCACCACAGATGCTGGGTTTTATATTCTCTATTTAAAATTATATGTGACTGCTTTCTGCAATCAATCTTGTACAGATCTTTAGTATATTTGTTAAAAAATCCCAACCCCCAACATCTTCTCATTCTATTTCTGGGTATAGTTTTATACTCTATGTTCACTAAAAGATGGGCTTCACCTTCATCCTAAGACTGACAGAGAAGTGCAAGAGTTTATTGTAAAACTGGATGGAAACAGAAAACTTTTAAGGAAGGCCGCTAATAAACTGTTATCCTTTCTGGTCTCAGACTGGCTAAGCTAAATCCCTCTGGCTTCACGCACTCTTGTTTGGAAGAATCAAATGAAAGACAGATGGCTCATTCTTGATGTATGTATTGGTGACAGGGGTCAAGTAAGCCCATTAAGTTGTACCTGGGAAAGGCAGGAGATAAGCAGTGTGGAAGATTCTGGAGCCCTGCCTAAAACACTTATACTAACTCATTAAGAACACATCCACAAGAGTAGTGACAATACTCCAAGCAAAACCAAGAAGTGCTGAAATGATGTTTGGTATTGAGATGGTGAACTGAAGTACTCCAGGTCTGGCAAATGTTTATTATGCATCTGACTTTCATGCTGGCTTTTTAGTTGTGCTGAGCAAAATGAGAGAAGACAAATATTTATCAAATATAGAATAAATCCAGATGCAGTATCACATAGATGGTGGTATGTGTGTACATGCATAACACTCTGCCTCTCCAACACAAAAGATGCCACAAATGGTACAGCAGTTCCTTCCAAAATCCTTTTTTTGAGTACGTGACTGGACAGTGTTAATCCCCAAATGGATACTTTCATTACCTGAATAAAGGTTGCTTGAGATGCTCATGGTTTGTAGATAGTTATGACAGCGTTCTTTGTGTTCTTCCAAAGAGCTGCGCTGCTTATAGCTGCGACCACAGTATCCACACTTATGGGGTTTGCCAACTGGAGAAAATAAAATGAGAAATTCAGATGAGGGATGCAACACCATATTAATAATGAATAACAGGAAAAGAAAAAAAAAAGCAAAAAAGTACCGCAAAAGAATCTCATCAACTGAAATAAAGAATTATTTTTTTTCTATTTTTAAAAACAATAATGGAAAACTAACTGCACATCTTTGCATCAGCAGGCCAGTGCTAATGATTATTGAGACTATTCACATCAGATAAGGACCGTAACACTAAATCTTCACAAATGACATCTACACAAGTTAGAAACTGAGATACTTTCAAAGATCCGAGCAAAGTTACTTTAAAGTTTCTTCCAACAGAGGCTGTGCACGAGGAAGACCTGCAATGACACTGTTCTTGTGGGCACACACCTGCCTATAACTGGATGTCAGTTCTGCTGCAACAGGAATCAGATCAACTCTTTTAGAGCAATGTTAGATTTCACGTTTTCTTGCTCTCTGCTCCAGGAAGTTCAAGATAAAGGGCATGAAAAAAAAAGTTCTGTTTTACATCCATCCAGATTCAAGCAATTCCAGGAATTTTACAGTCACGATAAGGCTTTGTGGACCCCAGGGCCTGTATTTTCTGTCTTAGCTTGAAAAATCTGTCACAACTTTAGATGTTTACACAGCTAAACTTTTGAATTTTTTATACATATTCTCAGGTGGAAGTCAGACTCAGGCATCCAATTTGTTTTGTAATGTATTTGTGTCAATTTGCTAATTATGGAAACCAATCAATATCTTCATTTTATGCTTTGTCTTTTTGCTGTGGATTCCTAAGAACTTGCTGAAAGTGTTAAGGTGTAATGTATATATGAAAAAAAAAAATAGGGCTAAAGTTGCACAGACACTAAAATCAGTAAGAGGGAGGGAGGCAAAATAGAAAATTTAAACATGCACTTTGCCTGACTCAGGACGAGACTGAGCAGAAAATACTTTGGATATCTGGAAGCAACCCTTGGATTCCTATCATTTAACATGTGTTAGAAGAATTTCCTTAGTTTGTACAGCACAGAAATGTCACTTCGACAGCTCAAAACTACTGCCCTAAAGCCAACTTTCACATGTAAATGTACTACTGTCAATTACAGCCATGTGTCTTGGAGATCTCCTACCCGATCTGCATTTCCATCCTAGCTTGGGAAACTAGGTGAGACTACACTCTTCATTTTAATATGCTTAATGTTGCTAGGTTGGTTTTGCTTCGCAGAAGTGTGTGCCCATGGCTTTTGCTAAACAACAAAGCTAATAGTATTGGAAAAATGCAACTATTCGAGGAATATTTATTCAGATCTCCGTGTTACTGTTAAGAGAAAACACTAAAAATCTCTAGCAGAGTCCTCTTTTCTGGAAGATTCTTATCTCCCTCCTTCCTCCTCCTTCTCCCCCTTCTTTCAATAATCTTGTAATAACCAAAGATATATAATAGCCAAGTGCAACAAATAACTGCTGATAAATGTTGGAGGCGGTGTTCACCCCTTACACCAATAATGACTACCAGACTGAATGTTTTTGAGACTTCGTGACTTAAAACCTACTGTGTTTAGACCCTTCGTTATCCGAGCATGCAGATAAATGTCATCCAAACCCTAAAACTTTCAGCAGCTTTGAATTAGTAGTTCCGCGAAACAGATTACTCACGTGCAGTGTTTGAGATGAAACCCTAATACAGAAATTTCTAATTGACCAAGAAGTATGGGAAAAAAAACAGCTCTGGTGAAGGACCATGACTGCAAGCAGAGTTTAGTCATTTCTGTGCGGCTACAGCACTGCAGCTGGCTCACTGCTTGGGTAATACTGACACGCAACCACTGGCCTTCCTAGGGCAAGAAGACCTCTCACAGTTCATTAGGAAAGCCTTTACAGAAAGGGTGGTTAAGCACTGGAATGGGCTCCCCAGGGAGGTAGTTGAGTCACCATCCCTAGATGTGTTTAAAAACCGTTTGGATGTGGTGTTCAGGGACATGATTTAGCAGAGCACTGTTTGAGTTGTTAGGGTAGTATGCTTAGGTTGTGGTTGGACTCAATGATCTTTTCCAACCTGAGCAATTCTGTGATTCTATGACTGGGGCTTTCAACGCCCCCATATACACTCTGGTTCTGCCCACCCCCAGGTGGGCTCATACCCTCACTTACCCGAGTGAGTCCGCAGGTGGCCTGTGAGGGCATCCCTGCGCCGACAGGCATAGTTACAGAGGTGGCATTTGAAGGGCTTTTCACCCGAGTGCAACTTGATGTGGCGCAGGAGGTTGCCCTTCTGCGTAAAGGAGGCTCCGCACTGATTGCACTGGAAAGGGCGTTCTCCTAAGGGGAGAAGGAGGAAATGTGTGAGAACAAAAAAATCTTGCACGGGAACAAGGGAAAGATTTCAGTGAAAAAAAGTTGTTTTCTCCCTGCTGCTCTGTGACTTCCACCGGCTGCAGGTTTGATATAACATGAGGCTTTCAGACTAAACCTGCCAGTTTCTTAATGCTTCACTGGCTGGGTCAATTTGATCTGAAAATCTAATTTTTTTTTTTTTTTTTCTAAATCAGAATGGCACATCACAATGCAAATTCAAACTCATTTAAATAAAGTGACTGCAACATTTTGTGTTGAAGAGCCACTCTTCCTGATCAGCAGTTTTGGAATAAACCAATATCCAATTTTGCATGTTGTGGCATTTGGTGGGGTTTTTAATGTGGCTTTTTTCAAAGGGTCTTTAAAATATGCCACTGAAGCAGCAAAATAAAAAGGAAACTCATTAAAAATGCATTTCAGGATCACAAGTTCATTTCAGCGTTACATTCTTATATTTAAATGAAAGGCACTTCATTATAACAGTTATAATAACTTCTTTTCATTTACATTTTCCCTGTATTTTCCCTTTCAATTTCTTCTCCATTACCTGTCTGTCCCTAAGCAGCCAAATCAGGAAAGAGACAGAGAGAGAGAGAGAGTGAAATCACATAAGTTGAGACAGTGCAGAGGAAGCCCTGTACTTCCACACTATACTCCCAGCTCCTCTCTTGGCAAGGTGTTAGCAGAGGAGTCATAGAAATGGGCTCTCGTAGGCTGTCCCTGGGAATGGCACAGGGAAAAATGCGAAGTCGCAGACTTGATTTGTCTAAATGGGTGCCTGCTATCAAGCAAGTGTAGTAGGATGCCTGTGCAAAAATTTCACATGCCTGCTGTTGGCTTTTTAATGCTGTTTTAGAGTGGTTTTATTCCCTTGGCTTTCGACTTTTGATTTCAGCTATACAAGGCCTTAAGTCAATGGGAAATACAGTCTCTTATGTTTCCAGTAGTACCAGACAGTGATACAGGAAAATTTAAACATGAGAGCACTCCATCATCAAGATCTGCTCCTGAATGCCCACTTCTCCTTAGATATAGCCTTTGCCTGAGTCAGACTAGCCTTTGAAAATCATTTGCCGAATTCTGTTTTTCTTAGGCATAAATGTAATTCATTTTAGTAATTATAATTCAATGAAGATATTAGAAAAAACACAGAAGAAAAATATATCAATACTGAATATAAAATTTCAGTGTTGGAGTTAAAATATGCATAAAATAAATACAAGTTAAACAGTTCCTCCCTTCTGTCTCACTTAACCATCACGTGTTACTCTGGACATGAAGGATCAACCTGTATGTCCATACATGTGCAGCATGACATCTTTTACTTTTGTATAATGCAGAAGAAAAGCTGGAAAGCAATTAGATAGCAGCACAGTCCCAACACAAACAGCTGCAAACTGCGATCAGGGCTGGCAATTTCAGCAAGCAGCAAACAGAGAGATGAGCCTTCTTTGTGGCAAAATACTTCCACTGGTAAAACAGAACCAAATGAGCCAGCCCATTCCTTGTCCAGCCCGCTAAGCTCACTGGCTTTGTCCAGCAGGTAAATGGATTCACCTAATTGACATCCACAACTGGTTCATCAAGAGTGGCCTGCTGGTGTATTCTCTATACTTAATAAACCATGCACAGCAGTTAGGGAAAAATGAAAATGGGTAGGAGTGTGCTCCACCTCTCAGCAGTTACTCGGTGTGGCAGGTATTTTTCACAACATGACTGAAAAAGCAACAAAAAAGTCAACTTGAAATGAGGGACACATTCAGAAGAAATGGTTAATTCTTACTTCGCAACTTTTGCTAGCATTCATTTCTATTATTTTTACTCAGAGAAGTGTTAAGAGGAGAAAACAAGGATCACAGAAGTACTCCAGGAGATATGCCTGAAGTAAGAGTGCAATAGATCTCCGACCTACAGCACTCTTAATTACAGGATAAATCTCACATTGTGAGCGGGGAAGACAGACAGATGGAGCATGCTGGGTGAGACTGCTGCATACCAAGCTTTTCTTTAAAACTTAAAATGGGATGAAAAGGTAAGGGATCCTAGACGTGTGCTGCTGTACAAGCGAAACATTATCCCCACTGAAAGTCTCTGAAACTACATGGAGCTTAGCTCCCAGCCAGTCTCTGATGGAAGGTGACTGGCTGTACAGCTATCCCAAAACAAGACAGAGGGAGAGGGTGAAGTTAACAATGCATAATGCATCTGCTGCCAGCTTTGTGTGCTGTTTTCTTGCCTGTGCTAAACAGCACTTTATCTGCATTTGGTGGATTTCATGTCTGGACAAACAGCTATGGAGGGAGAGGGGTGCGAATTTTGCCCCTTGATTTGCCCCTTGAGCAAAAATGAAAATGGAGCCCAGAACTGAATCAACCACCACTGTGTTGGTTGCAAGCTTTAGTGGGACCCTGGACTACTTATTCAGTGAAGAATACTTCTCATCTTGACTGAAATCTTTCTCATTTCTTAAGCATCATAATGACAAAATCGCTCTGAGTTGCATATAGCTCTCCTTCCTCAAATGCTCAGAAACACCAGTTCTTTAGGGGCATTCACTTTCTAAATACATTTGAGACATTCAGATCCAGCTAACAAAACATAACTGAACTAACTGGTGACTCATGCCACAGGGGTGTGTGTATGAAGAGGGAATTTACATGTATATGCACACACAAATATGTCCATGTAGGCACACAAATGCACACATACAGTACAGGCTGAGGTGATGGGGTGTGGCTGGAAGAGTTTTCTCTCTCCTTATCCTTAAACACTGATCACAGCAGCAGCAGGCTGGGGAACATGCACACACTAAAGCGTCAGGCCAGATGAGCAGTGGAGCTGGACATATGTGAGCAGGGTGTGCCCCGCAGCTGGGAGCAACAGGTCAGGCTTTGGGAAGCAGCCAGCACCTTCCAGCTGCTGGCAGGGGCAGGCATATCAGGTGCTGCTCTGCATATCTGCACTTGGCAGGTGTATTCATTAAAAGTAATTATGGCTTTTATCAGGTCAGGCAGTCATTTTATTTTGGCACTTCAGTGTGCTAGAGTTTTGTTCACTTATCAAATATTTATTTAAGGAAGCCTCACTGCATATGCAGGTTTTACATGAATTAGCAGTAGAGTAATTCATTTGTGAGGCTTACTCCTTCATCAGGCACGTATTGAAATGGGCTTCAGTGTAGACAGTTAAATGTCTGTAATAGTGTATCCCATTTCTACATTAATTTTCTCAGCACAACTGAAAGGAAAAGCAGTCACCTCATGATGTCCCTTTAATTTAAACTGCCAGCTCTGAGCCTCCACTCCCTGCAAAAGCACAGCTCCTCTCAGAGCTGCTTGCAGTAGAGCCTGAGGGCCTGGGGGGGAGACGGGAAAGAAGGCAAAGGCTTTATTTACATGGAAGGATTCAGGGATTCAACTTCATAACCCTTAGTTTAATTGCTGATAAAAAAAAATAAAAGGAGGTGTTTGCTCTCTGGGTTTTAACCACATTCCCTGACTAAGAAGAGGATCTTGTTGCCAAGGGATGGGTACTGCACGGGGTCAAGAAGGTCCAGCGAGCCCACACCTACACACTGACAAGGCCTGCAAGGCAGTGCCTAGGTCATATGGCACGTGCATGGATTGCTGTGCTGGTCACTGTGCTTTGGAAGCGGGAGTCCTGCTTCAGGAGGGAGAACAGGGCCTCTGGAGAGGACGGCAGGGGGAAGGCAACCCGCCTCATCCTGTTGAGACATGGCCGCCACAGTGGGCAAACCCATAAAGCTGCAAAAAACAGGCAGAGGCTGCTCAGCCTTGGTGTAACACCATGTCTAGTCGAGGCTGCTCAGCCTTGGTGTAATACCATGTCTAGTCGAGGCTGCTCAGCCTTGGTGTAACACGGTGTCTGGTGTTTGGGACCACTGTGTGGACAAACATCTCTTGCTGACCATCACTACAACATGAATTCAGGACACATTTACAGATTTAACATGCTTTCTTCCAGTTTTTCACTACTGGGACAAGTGCAGTTTAGCCTTTTTGTTCCCATTCCCATTTCCACATACGTACATGTGTCTACACATAAACATATGCGTTCTGTTCATCTGTTTGCTGTTCTCATTTTGTCATCTTTTTTATCAAATTATGGACTGACTTCCTGCTTTAGCTGCACTGAATAGACATCCTGCTCCTCTGTTCCTTCTGAGCTTACTTTGCCTTGAACAGGCACAAAGTCTCACAGCTACTTGGCTACATTTTACTTAAACTGATACAAAACTCTATCATAGAGCAAACCTGTTTGAAAGGCCTCTGGTTGAAGTCCTTTTCCATACACATTTTACCAACTTTTAAAGGATCCCACTGAAATTCAATGTTAAGAAAGCATTTTTGTTACATCTTGGAGGTATGCTGCAGCACCTCTTCTAGGAACTACACGTGGCTTTCCCAATAGAGATATGTATCTGTTCTTTCCTGCCATCTGAATATTCATGCAAAGCTGCTGAATATTTGTTTTCAAAGTAACTTTTACAGGGCAACAGTACATTTCATCTCTTCTCCTCTAGCTGTAGATAACCTTAGAATTTAGATCAGAACCCAAATTTTAAAATAGCTAAACTCAGATAAGATGAGACTCACCCTGGTCTTCATTTGTTTTAACCTCTTCATATTTTTGGACCTTTGAAACTATTTAGAATTGGAAAACTGAGGCAAGATTCACAGTGCTTTGATAATGAAAAGCCATCACCACGCAGTACAACCCCTTTGCACATCTCTTTTAGTGTCTCAGTGGAAACCTTTTAGTCCAGATCTAACCAGTGACAATACTTGCTTTTACTTTATGAAACAACTGACATAAAACTAACCCCTTATTTCCTAGTGCTACAATTCCCTTAAAACTTTATTTATTCATTTTGCCATTCACTTTTATAATATTGGTCCATAATGAACTTTTTTGCACTGTTGGAAACATTAGAACTGGGTCAATTTCAGAGTTGGACACATTTTCTTTTCCAGCAATTCTTAGCAATTAAACAAGAGTTAGGTTCTTTTTGAAACTTGAAATTTTCATGTAGCTTCAGGCCAAACAAACTACACATTCATTCAGGCATTAATTTTGGTATCAGCATAATGTACAACTGTTGACTGGAATAAATGAAATTATGCTTATTTTCTATTACTCTGACAAACTGTGGTTTGTTTGTTTGTTTTTCCCAATTTCTAACCCAATAGCTGGAATTTCATCAAGGAGAAATTTCAATTTCCGTGCTGTCCAAAATGCAATAACAAAATAACCGAGTTCCAAATGCCCACCGCAGCTGCATTATCTTACAAGAGGCAGCATGTGCACGATACTCAGAAAATAATTCTTAGTTCTTAAAATGTGGCTGACACTTGTCAACTAAAGGAAAAACTATGCCAGGCCTTACCAGTGTGGCTTCTTTTGTGAACCATGAGCACATTGGGACCGATGCAAATTATCCCACAGATATCACATTTTAGCTTTCCGTTAGGAAGTCGAATGCCTCCAACTCCTGACATAGCCTTGCTGCCTGGGCCATTGTGTGAGCCATTCATTTTGTCTCCAGACGTATCAAGCATTCGTAAATCCTCCGCACATTCTTCCCCATTCATTTCACAGGCACGCCCATTCTCTTCATCACTCTGAGTCTCTATTTTAATATTACCGGCTGAAAAAAACAATAGAGGATGCCACTCAGTTTCGTTGCAGAATAAATATAGTGGCCAAGAAACAGTCACATCAAAGGAGTTAACCTCTACACAGAATGTACAATATATCCAAATAACAAAAGCTACAAACAAGACTACAGTTCTATGTGCCATGAGATGTGTTTACAATGCGTGGAACAATGAACAGTTAACATCAGCAAGACAAATACAAGGCATCCAGGAAACCGGGAGCCCAAATATAATGTTACAAGTGTGTTCCTAGGTCACTTTGAGATTTTTGCATTTTTGATATTGATTTTGACAGTTCAGGCTAATTGAAATTAAATTAATAACTGATCAGCATCCCGTGGATTTGTCCCAAAGAACTATGAAAATAAGCAACACATCAAAGACAATTGAAAACGTAACATTCTCCACTTGACAGAAGGATCCTGAGGGTTGTACTGAATTCAGATATTTGTTTGGAGGTTTTATAGGATAAGTAAGAACAATGTTCCCATTGATCAAAGAGAATAAACATTAATTAAAGAAAAAAAAAAGAAAAGAAAAAAAGTGAAGAAAAATTGAAGGAAAAAGTCAAGAGCAAGGATGGCATCACAGGAAATTATATGAGAAATAACAGTGGGTGCAGAACTAGGGTCACATAGCCAGAGGAAAGGATATCTACAACCATGAGCTTCTATTAAGACCAGTCAAATCAACAATGATAGGTGGGAAAGCTCTTCTGACTATTTTGGGGGACTCATCTATGTTATAATCCCGTAGGTGACAACTGCTTGCAACTAGAAGAAAAATGCAGGTGTGAATTTGGCAAAGTCTGACTACATGTGACAGCTTGTAGGTTGGTAGACTATATCTGTCTCAAACCTAAATGTTACAGAAATGGGCCATGGTTCAGATCAGCTCACAGTACTATTCATTCATCTTCCCTCCGCAGGACTGTTATCTTTTTATCTATTCATTTATTTTTGGTAGAATAAACTCTCTTTACCATTAATTCCTTGTTTTCTGATCTGATGACTTCAATGGAAAAACAGTTCTTCGTTCAGCTCCCAAAGACCAAATCTTCATTTTCTTTCAGTGAAAAACCCAGTTCTTCTACAGAACCCAAGAGGAGATACTTTACTGTAGTGGCTAGCTGTTTCTGTAAGGCGTCTGCTTCACCCTGAAGGGAGCCAGGTCTCTTTGTGCTGCGGTAATTACATTAGAGCCTTATTCCTATGTGCTGCAGCAGCAATGACGTAATTAAGCTGTGAGTGATAATTATATCAAAGGTTGAACGATCCTAATGTTCACTTGAAAAGTGAAATGTTTCCTCAACTTTTCCTTATGACTCCCTGCAACCTCCCAGTTGTTCCAGCCGGACTGCAGGGATGTGCCTGACAACAGGGTCTGAAGGAAAGCCCTGCTGGGAAACATACTTGGAGTAAAGCGTTCTCCTCTCTGAACACTGCTCGGCTGAACACTTTTTATAAAGTCTGCCACTGTAGGCAGTTGAATGTTTTTTTTCAATTAAAAGAAAATTAATATGAATTGTAATAAAAATCATATGTAAGGTAGATAAAATGCATGTCCAAACCAGCAGGTATCCTTTATCAATTATGTCCTAAAGAGGGGAATAATTTAGAGGTATGGAAAAAAAACAGTGACTAAACAATGACTGACAAAGATGGTAGAAGTAGCTAATCAAAGGTGTTCTACCATATTCTACAGAATTAGCAGAATACTGCCCTGTGGTGTTGTTTTCACTGTGGTGAACAGCAGCAATAGAACTATTCACCGTGATTGTATGACAGATTTTCCATAAATCACACAAGTGCTTTCTCTTAATCATAAGAATGATAATTTGTATGTAAATATGTACGTAATAATGTAGTAATTGGTTATGTAAATAAATTAATTGCATGTGCCTCGCCTGCTTGGTGTTTGGAGAAGGTGGCTTTTGAAGGAGGCTTCATGTTAAGTTGAAACAAAATGTGAACAAAGCAGAAAGATCACACTACTTAAACACTCTGGAAGCGTAAGTGGACAAATGAACATTACTGTGAGGTGAAATGGCACACAAAAATCACAGAAGTAGGAACTAGATGGAAATGCTCTGAATTCAGTGAGCTGAACTTGCAGTATACTTACGGGAAAAAGATTTGGGAATTATCGCATGAAAGTCCCTAAAGCCTTCTGCCCCATATGCAGCTGCAATAAAGAAGGCAAACAGGATGCTGACTTGTAGTACGGCTAGCAGTAAATGTAAAAGAAGATGGCGTTATCACTGTACAAGAAATACATAGGAGAAAGAGGTACCATCACAGAAGCAACACAGGCAGTTCAGGACAAAGCAGTAGGACAGCAAGCAAAGGAGTTCAGACCTCCCTCTGATGACTCTGATTTGTAAAAATGACACATTTTCCAAAGCATTCAATCAATTTTATCATGTTTTCTAAAAGCATAACCTTTCTTGGGCATCCCCCTTGCTCATAGGTTAAATCCTACTGAAGTCAAGAGGAACTTTGGCTGAAACATCTAGATAAAGGGCAAACAGGAGCAGAGCACCTAGCCCAGACTTCTCCCAGTCTCAAGGAAACCACAGCCCCTGAGGTGAGAAGACCTTATGCCATCATTATCTCTTTGACTGGTAGAGATGTCTTCTTTATCTGAGCTCAGTTCTAGTGACTGCAGTTGTAAAAGTTAAATTGCATTGTTTTCTTTGTGTGTCTGATGAGCTTATATAATGGAAGAACAAAGAGTTAGGTTATGCATCCGTTGTGCACTGGCACATTTTTTTTGTATTTCTGATACAGAAATGTATACAGAATGTATCTACACAAAAGCAGCTGCACAAACACACAAGTGAAAATTAACATGGTCTGGGGTACGCTGATAGTGACAATGATACAGCTCATTACTTGCTGTTAGCAGTGACAGAGATATTGATCTCCTCAAACTTCACTATAGCTCTGCAGCAATGTCTCTGGAGCAGTACAGCTCCCCTGAGCAATGCAGCTCTGCACGAGGAAGAGTTGGCACCCAGGATGTCCCTGCAGCAATGCTCACCACAGATTTGCTTTGGGTGGAAAGCTCACTTTAGGGACATGGTGAGGCCACAATCCTACCCCTGGCTTCTCACAGAGAATTTATAGATCTAGTTAGCAAACAAAATCTCTTCATGCTCAAATTTAGCACATTTTGCAGGCCTGTTTTTCAAAATAAAGTTATTCTAAGAAGATCCACTGGTGCAGGAGAAGGAACAGGGAAGAGAACCACCCCAGCAGAAATACTCAAGATTTTTGTCGAGTCTGACTGAGAAATGCGGGAAAAAAACATCTGCTCAGCTTTATCTGGAGACTTTTACTGAAAAAAGGGAAAACAATAAAATTTTCTATTTCTTTTGTGAGAAATGTTCTGTCCCTCCCTTGCTATAGTGGGCAAAATCACTCCTGGGGCACAACTAGCTGGGAATCAGACTTTTCAGATGCACTGATTAAGAACATTGTATTTGCAGAGGTTTCTCAAACAATTACTCAATACAGTTTTTGTAGAAATAGTGTCTGGTAAATTCATGTCCTTATACACATACATGCAGGCATTAATTACCTGTACAATAATTCATTCTAACAATTTTTCATTGTCTCTTCTAACACCATCAAAGCTTTACTTATTAATCGACTTAAGTTCTGTTGGAGATCACCTTGTAAAGCTCAGCGTTTTACTCTCTCTGTACCCTCTGTGTACACCAGTACTGTCTCTGTACTGGTGAAATCTGGAGATGTCTAAACCAAGCCCTTTTTTTTATGTGCAAGGAATGTACAGTGCATCAATGTCACTGTACTGGCAGATTTGCCCCCACCACCCTGTGGACCTACCCACACTGTGGAAAATTCAGCCAAAAGCAGGGCACCCTGTGGGTTTCTTGTGCTATCTGATGTCTCATGAGAGCTTCACTCTGGATTTTCTGAAGAGCATTTGAGATTTATGTAATGAAGAGTGTCTGCCATGACAAAAGGTGGCTTATGCAAAAGTATTTAGGCAAAAAAGAACTGACATGACAAGGGGAAGAGGAGTGACAATATGATTTATCTGTCTTTTCAGATCCAAGCATTGTTTCCTTGGGGAGGGCAGTGTAGTTGGCTCAGCATGGCACTCAGGCTGGGACACCCAGAAAGGCATGAAGATGGATGGAGGCCTGAGTCACACTTCCCTGGAAAGAACTAAGCGATGCCAAGAGGGAAGGCAGTAGTTTTGCAATAAGTGAAAGAGTCTGTTAGTGGGGAGAAAGGAGAAACCAAATGGACTTCCTTGGAAACAGGAAGGCTTGGAGGAGCAGCTTTTAAAGGACAAGAGAGTAGGCAGCTGGGGAAAAAGCATGTGTAGGTCTAGTGACTTGTCTTCAGCTCCACGTGGGCTCTCTCCCACATTTAAACACCTTTCAAAGTTTTGTAAAACTTTGGTACTATCACAGTTTGGAGTGCCTGGACTAACATCTGATTTGAAAGAGAACTTCACATCCTAACTCATAATCTTCTCTGCTGGGATTTTAAAGAGGAAATATAATAAGACCTGGCTATCAAAGGTATTCAGGGAATAACAGAGAAAAACAGATCACACTGCAGTTGCTTAGGAATCTGAAGGATAGAAGTACCTAACTCTCCTTGATTTTTAATGGGATTTTAGTACCTTTTATTGCAGTGAAGGTACTTAACTGCATCATGTGGCATACAGATGTCTTAAAGAGCTGTCCTTTAGCCTATATTTGAAAATAACCACAGTAATCTAATTTTTGGTCATGATGTTATGCAAATTCCTGCTCGCACTTAGCAACCAACAGCAAAGAAAATTCCTCCTGAAGCATTTTCAAATAATTTGAGTGTATGCATTTTTTGTTTGGATGGCTCATTTGCTATTTCATGACAAGTCATGACATTTTGTTGATGTTAGCTGATGATTAACAGTAGCTTTAAAGTTCAGCAAGAGTTTTGCGTGCAGGCACCACAGCTATTCAAGCAGTAGACTGATGAAGTTGAAACAATATTTGATTCACTTGAGCAATGGATTAGGAGTATTATGGTGAGAAGGAGAAAACCTCTAACAACATTTGTGCTAGCAAATTATATAAAATGTTGCTACAAAGGTGGAACAAGATGAGAAAAAGCCCACTAGACTGAAATAAACCACACCAAGTCATGAGGCTGTCAACAAAAGCAGCCAGGATCTCTTCCTGTTTACATAAGTGAAAGATACACATAAAATAGTGTTGCAAGCAATTCAAGCATAACAGGTACTCTGTTCTGTGCATCAAACCTTCACACATGGCTATGAGCTGGAATCCATACTTTCCCATTTTCATGTCCTAGTCTATGGCTTCAGTTCTATTCAGACAGCATTACTGCAGGTAAAGGATGTTTTCAGGAATACAAGACACTCAGGAGGTTGTTTGTTCACAGAACATTTAAGGATTCATTTTTCACTGGAAAGGCTTGACAGCAACAGAGACATTCTTTAACTTGTGTTTCCACTAATAGTATCTTTACCTTATGAGCTTCTGACAGGGACACGAAGAATCATGTAGCTGTAAAATATATAAAAGCCAACAAAAGGCCTGGGCAGAGCAATCATAATGAGCTATGCAATGATCTAAGACCCCAAGTAAATAAAATTCAGAAGATGCAGCATAGCAAAGTGGGTTAGACATGACTGTTTTGCCTAATCTTTTCTACATATAGCACTGCACTGCCCAGTTTATCAGGCATTAGTGGTATCTGCATGTGCAAAATGCTGAAAGTTAGAGGTCAGCTCAGAACTGCCTGAAAGGCTAGAACCTATGATGAGACTTAATTGCTATAACTAAAAATAACTAGTAAATAAATCAGGCTGTATGCAACCCATGTTGCACAAACTGTTACACGGGGTTTTGTTTAGGAAAGGAGCCAGCACTCATCATGTTACAAGACAGTAAGAGCACAAACACCGGGGAGGTGAGTGTCTGAGGCTGGTGAGGAAGCCCCGATATAAAGCAGGCACCTTATCACTTCACTTGAGAGCCCTGAGTTTTACATTGCAGGCTGCACTGTGGCAAAGAGGGGGTAGCAGATAAAATTGACAGCTTTTTAATTAGAAGTCCTCAGCTGGATTTTTAAAGAGAGACAAAAATTACAGGCAGATGTGTAACACAGCCCACAGAGGCACACCTGTAGGTACAGCAGACTGGGCACACTGGATAAGAAGACTGTCCCTGCGGAGTCAGAACTGCCCCCCCCCCCCCCCCCCCCCCCCCTTTGACAAGTGCCAATCAGCCCTTGGCAGCCAGTTTTGCCCCACTCTAATTTTGGCTTCCAATCAAATGGATATTATTCCAGAAAGACCGACGTCCTCAGATAAGCTATCTCTGGTTGGACAACCAGCACAAGGTACTCCACCCTTCTCATCATCCTCCACCACTGTTTCCTCCCACTGCCACCCAGCTGAGGACACCTGCGGTGCAAGCCCCAGAGCCTGCCTGCACGCCTTGGCTTCAGCAGCATGCTGCAGGGAGCAGAACGCATCAACACAGCTTTCTGGGGCTGCACCAAGATCAGGCTGCAGGGAAGGCTACCAAACAAACAACCAGCAAAACGTTTCTTCTCTTGGTATAAAAATAAGGGACTCTAACTCCACTGCACAGTCTCTCAGTGGCTTAGCCATAGGCATCCTTTAATGTACCAGTGAAGATGGATAGGTTACAGAGAGAGTCAGGTAGTGACCCTGAAATCTACTCACACGACTGAAGCTAAGTGCTTTCAGCAGTGGGTTGGTGTTTCAGCAGGAAACCATCCAAGAGCCTGATCTAGTTTGTGTTTATAGTTAGCCTTTATCACGCTACTTGTTGGTACATCTTGTACTGGGTTCATGTAGTTTTTTCAAAGAAACAGTAACTACCTGTCTGCTTGATGTTTATCTCAATTGCCAATAAAACAAAGTTTTGAAGGAGAGAGAAAGAGCTTTATCAAGAATCCCAGAATTATTGAATCACAATGTTGGAAAAGGCCTACAAGATCATCTAGTCCAACCACCCTCCTATCACCATTACCCACTAAGCTACTAAACCAGATCTTGTAGCACCTACAAGACATACTGAACCTATTTCTCAAGTTCCGTGTGTAACCCATGCTTCCTCTACAAGGAGCACTGTGTCCTTCACTGGCCACATGACAGAGAAGCTAAGGAAACTGCTACAGGCATGTTGGTAACAGCCCTTCTTGATACTTTTCTGTTATAAAAAGTAAGCTGGAAAAGGACTGAAGACATTCCTGGCTCACAGTGGTATATCTGTGTGGAAACATGTTTATATCCTAAGTTTGTCACTGGTGAAGCTGAACCCTCCAGAAATTCCATAAACTTTGCACTTTACACTCTTCCCATCACAGCAACAATTGTCCAAGAGAAACAGTCTCATACATTCCACAACCTAACATCTGTAAGGCATCCTTCTTCTCTAATATTTCCACAAGGCATATTTGGGTGAAATTCATAGGTGATTACCTTTCTTCAACTAACTCAATGAAATTCTAGCTAAAGGAAGTCACAGATGGCAGCCTGGGAGAAGGGGAAAACAAAAGCTTTGCAATCAGAACGGCCACTTGCATTTCATGCAGAGTGTGCATCTGCAAACAGTCTGTTTCGGAGAAGAGAAGCAACTAAAACAAGATTCAACAAGGACATCAAAGACACTCCTTACAGATGAGAGAGACTGTCTTACAAGAAGCCATATGGACATCACTGGAAGTTGACCTGATTGTGCTACAACCCTGAGGTTACTGTGGGCATCCCTACCCAAAGCAAAGGGCTCAGCAAATGCAGAAACAGAGGGTAAAGCAAAACTGCATGTTTAATGAGTTCAGGTACACACAAATGATGTGAACACCAGTTCAAGGGGGAACTTTAAGCCTAAGTGAACAAGAGAAAAGCTTGTGAAATCTGAATACATACACAGGGCATTGGTCAGATCTGTACCAGATGAAGATGGTCATCACTGCTTTGCAGATGAGCTAATGCTTGGGAGTTATCCTTGGTCTGTGGAAGCGAGGACCAGGCTTGCCACTGTGGTACAGGGAGAGCACAGGGGTAGAAAAAGAGAACTATTTGCATATTGCTTCACAGCACGTAAATCTGCCTTGCCCTTCATGCAAAACTAGCCTTTGCAAACTTTCCCCTTTTCATGCTCCAACTCAGTGGACTATACAGACATCTTTCATCTTGTCCCTGGAGTGCTAAACATCCTCACTGGCTCAGGATCTGGCCTTGTGAGTCCTCCCTTTTGCACATTTACACTACGCCTTCTCAGTCAGTGAGACAGATTCAGGGACTTTTACTGGGGACTGTTTAGCTACCGTGATGATGCTTTGAATGTTATCTGACACAAATGTCAATAGTTCCCAGCTGCAAAAGGGTTAGTAGATCTAAAATTAGATTAAGCAGCTGTGTTTAGGTTTGGGGAGGTGCCTATGGGTGCTGGGGCAATGCTGTGCATTGTCAGTCTGCTCTTTTAATAAGAGGTTAGAGGTTGAAATGGAGAGGAATCCTGCTATTTCAATACATAAGAGGGAATATTTAGTACCAATTTACTGAATGGCCTACTGTCAAAACAAATTCCAGAGCCAATTCTCCTCCATTGGACAGTGAACAAAACAACCAAGGATACTGGAAATTGGTTCTAGATTAAAGAAGAACAAATGCAGTCTTCACATTATCGTAGTAAGTCTCTCAGGACTGTATAAAGAAGGTAATCCTCAGGTATCTTGCTTTAGTCATACTACTCTGAGTGTTCAGTTATTCTTCTAGAAGTATCTATTTGACACTACTGAAGTTTTTTCTTTCTGTGTTGCAGAAATATTGCCATAAGGTTTTGCAGTGTAAACAGCTGCTTACCTGATCAGTGTGCTCAATAGCCCACTGAAAGGAAATCCTATTCTACATCTGGGAAAGAAGCACAAACTGTTCTACAAAAATCCTAAAGAATTTCTCTGAATATGGGTATACCAGATAGGTCTTGAGGAGAAAAAATATCAAGACAGAATTAATTTCTTCTCATCATATATTACAGTCAGTGCTTTGCCACAGACTCTAGTACTCCTTCTTGGCAATCAGTCCTCCATGCTGGCTGGCAGGGAACTGCCAGCGATGCTGGGAGACTATTGAGAGCTGAAATATCTGGATTATTCTGGTAGTCTCCAGAATAAGTCTGTTCAGCCCAAATTTTTGGAGAACTTGTCTTTCCTCACTTCCTTGGTCAGTTTTCCTATCTGCTTTTTCATTGGTTTTACCTCAGGAGAAACAAACTCACTGCCTTCCCTGAACAGAATCCATTCTTAGCTATATTAGTACTGTGATGTTACCCTTGACATAACTCCTTTTTGTGTAGCATTCAACAACTGCAATGTATACTATTTCCTTGAGTCCTTGATTGCAGTGCTAAGAGAAAAATCTTAATTTCATTAGCTTTCTTTAAAAGCTGTGTGCCCCCAGTGGCGCAGTGGTTTAAGCTGCTGCCTGCGGCACTGGAGGGCCCGGGTTCGAATCCCCCCTGTGGCGCAGGGGTAGAAGTGCCACTTCGCTACACAGAGGGCTCGAAACCCGGGAGTTGGACTCGATGATCTCTAAGGTCCCTTCCAACTCGCACGATACTATGATACTATGATACTATGAAAAGCTGAGTCAAAAGGAAGAACAGATTGTTCCAAAAATCCCAGTCACTCAGAATGAAGTGAAAAAAGCTCATGACAGAAGTTCGGGCTAAAGAATTTTATGTATGTAAAATATATTACATCAGGAACTGCCTTTCCACCTTTTAAGTTCTGCTACACAAACACAAAAGAGATCAGAATGAAGTCTTGCAGCTAGAGCACTTGGATGCAGGTGGCCATAGCTTTTTGTGGTAAGCGTATATAATTCCACTGAAGACATCAGTGATGGAGACATGGTGATTGATGTTCACAGATGGTGAAAAGAGTCTTTGAGAATCTTTTCTAATTTCAGAGGCCACATATAAACCATGAGGAGGTTTATTTTAGTAAGGCTATTCTTCACTAAAAATAGCTCAGGAAGAAGATGACACCCAAAGTGGTCAAGCTTGTGACAGCTTCCTAGCTCTCATCTCTAAGTACCCCTCAGTGGTGATATAGAACTCCTGAATTTAGGAATCCCAGTTAATATGCTGAAGGATGTCTCCAAGATCAGAAGGGAGCCATGCTGCAGAAGAATGCTCTAAACTGAAGCTAGTTGGACTTCTGGCGTAGCTGTTATGCCTCCAAATGAGAAAGGCCAATATGGTTGGCCACTGAGGTCCAGCTTCCTCAAACCTTTAGCAGTGCCTAAGGCTGGTGAATGTAAACCAGTGTTTTAAGATTATTTACCACTTTCTTGAATGAGTAATTTGAAATTTGAAACTCACTGGAAACAGTCAAGATCACAATCTTCAAACAGTCACAAACACCATGCTGAGTATCAGTATCTTACATCAAAATGCAACCGTTTTCTTCACATGGATAGATCAGCAAAGCATCTAAGCCAACATGTTTCTGGCAGAGCTTTGCGGGTTACAAGGGTTCAAAGTTTACAAAATAATAGTTGTTGAATTAAAGGATCTTCAATAGCACTGCTCTTGAGCCCACTGTCATAAATTGCCCCAAACTGACTATTACAATCAAGTGAAACCTACATAACTCAGACCACAGAAATTCTTCCATCAAGGCCTTAATTTCTGGCTGTAGTACCAAGTCATCCTGTCTACCAATATGAGATTTTCACAGAAAGAAACTAATGTTTTGTGACTCTCCAGCTGGAGGCACTAACAAAACTAAAAGATCAGAAAAGACAGATCAGCCTGAAAAACACTGATAATTGAGAAATCAGACCACTGTCTGAAGTTCTGTACCTAAATTTTGGGCATCTGAAAACCAGGTCCACTCTCTGTTCACCATGCATGTTCAGGCAGGTATATGTTAGGTTCTCACAAACACTTTGCCATGACTTGTAAACTGATGAGTGGAGATGTAGTTAGCAAAAAGAACATATATTGACATATCCTGATTTCAAAGCTCCAGACCTGATTCAGGCATTGTTTTCTTGCAGCAGAAGGAGACTTCCAAATGCATGCTCCACCACAGCACCCTACAGAATGCAAACAACAACTGTGCAGTGGAGGAGAGTAATTTTGAATTACTTGGTAGTTCAAGTCTCCTTGATTTACAGGGGTTTGCAGACTTTTAACACAACCTGAGCTTCTCAGGATGAGTAGAGAAAAAGAAACCCACAGTAAGAATGCTGTTGAACTTGAGTCTAATCGCAGCCATAGCTGAGAAACATCACAGCTTCCTCCTTGTCCGGCTTAACAGGAAACCTCTATCTGCTGTTCCTCTAGCTCCTTCCACAAACACTCAGAGCAGTCTGGACACATTACCCATTTCCTCCCAACCCACAGTTGTTTATCTCCTTAGCATCTGTCATGACCTAGAAGTTTGGACCAAGTTCTATATCAGTTGCCATGATGTAAATTTAGATCAACCAAACAGAAAGGCTTCTAGAAAACTTCAGAAAAAGAAATGTGCACCTCTAAGTAATGGTTGCCCTAGAAATAGTTGTAGTGAAGTCTGAGGGAACACATTCCCAGCTGCTGAAACCTCAAGAAGGCTGCATCACCTCCTTGTTCTCACCCATGGCACCTTTCAGATGATTAATTAACACACACACACAGAGCTACTATAATTTTTTTTTAGGGGTGTTCTGTTGCTTTGTTGTTGTTGTTGAAAGGGCAATGTGCCATAAGGCCTAAAGGTCTGCTCAGCTTCCATGCTTTCCTCCGCATTCAAGTTCAGGAACATGTCTGGGCTTTATCTCAGTTGCAGTGGTATCATGGGAGGCCTTCAAACAGGCTGCCGTCTGTCACTGCATTCAAGGAAATGGTGGTTGTTCAGTCTGGGATTATCTTAAACTACGTGGAAAGACATTATCTCAAGTTCCTGGGTCAGAAGCCTCATGACTTTCTGTCATTTCTCTTCCCTATTTATAAATCTTTCCCCTTTTCCTCTCGCACCCCCCTCTGCTCCCTCCACTTGGACCTGCTTCTGCACACTCTTGGAGGTGAAACTCAATAGCTGCAGTTGTGACACTGCAGTTTGTGTGTCATATTGTAACCGGGTTTCCACATCCTCCTCGCTCTGTTGTAAAAGGCCTTGAAGAGGAAGAAGTGCAAATAATGAAATATAGGAAAGCAGGAAAAGAGGAAGCAGCCGAGAGAGAGCAGCCCAACTGAAATGCTAAGAATTATGGAGAAGTGACAGAAAGGGAAGCACAGACCAGGAATTATGCTTGGTGGCTTAGAAGAAAAAAAATACAACACACAAAACACATACAGGCTCAGCCTTTTCTGCCCCTAGAACAATCTCCCAGATTACTCCTTTCCAACTTTCATTCAGTTGACCTGTACTCCCCTTCCCACTTACTTTAAGAGAGTTACTGAACTGTGCTACTGCAGGGGCAGCTTGACTTCATCAAAGCTGAACCTAGCACTCTGCTTCTCCTCTTCATATCAAGAGGATGGACAAGAATGGGCATCATTCTGAGGAAGAAAAGAGGGAAATCAAACACAAAGGAAGGACCTCAAGATGCCTCACTTTAGGGTGAGAGTGCTCTATTAGGCAATGGTTTTCTTTGCTGAGAGCAGAGTGGTGGAAGTGTACTGAAGGAAATTAGCTAAAGAAGAATAGGAATTGCCTAACAAGGCAATCCTGCCTGACTGCCAGGGGATGGAGCAAACAGCTTAGGAAGTCCTTCCCCTGAAATCATGTACTGTTCCGTCCTGCTAATTCAGAATGAAACTTGGCTGGAGCAGAAAGTATTTAAAATTCACATGAAGAATTTTCTCTACTTGTAGGCAAAAGAGATACAAAGCAGAATGTTAATCTATTAAAGAACAGCATATGACTGAGCCTTTTACGCTCTCCCTATCTCAGGGACTTTTCTGTAAGAATTAATCTGATTCAGGGATGAGTAAAAAGTAAAACTTGTAAAATGACCCTCCATAAATATCACAGCCCCTAGAATTATGCTGACTTTTTGAGTCAAGCTCCAGTCTTATCTTATCTGGTGGCTAACTGAATGTTGTAGTTTTTCAGGAAGATAGTGGTGAAAT
Source organism: Excalfactoria chinensis (assembly GCF_039878825.1). Classification (NCBI taxonomy): domain Eukaryota; kingdom Metazoa; phylum Chordata; class Aves; order Galliformes; family Phasianidae; genus Excalfactoria; species Excalfactoria chinensis. The sequence continues at coordinate 65,321,940 of NC_092826.1, forward strand.
CCTGTATGTAAATGAAGACAGGAGTGTTACACAAAGGTGTACTGTGGTATAATTATTTGTTCATCACTGTGTGAAAACTACCCTGTTGGAAGAGCTGTTCGAAACCATTTGTGGCTATTCCCCCACAAAGGAGGCTGTCAGGAGGTGATAAGAAATGGGTATTAGTGAGGCTTCACTTTCTTTGAAACACTTGCACAGCAAGCACCAGCCGGCTCTGATATTTTCCCTACTGTTTATCTGTAAAATAGAAAATATGTTCTGGGCTACTCAATCAGAATTGAGTTCTTCAGCTAAAGTTAATATATTTTGGAACACGTAGGAAAGAGAAGAGAGGAATTTACCTGTGTAGGAAGGAGTTAGCTTCTGATGAACAGCAGCATTCCCTTAGACCTGGTGACTCTTGGAGAGCTGCACTGCATTTCCCATCCTGCAATTCTAAGTACTTTTGTGCTTCCTTACAGATATAGCAATAATAGCTCTAGCTCACAGTCAAGTATCATATATACTGCAGAAAAGGGAGATTACAAACAGGAGGGAAATCAACTTTTTAAGCGAGTAGATAGTGATAGGACAAGGGGAAATGGTTTTAAACTAAAGGAGGGGATATTTAGATTAAATGTCAGAGGGAGGTTTTTCACAAAGGGTGGGGAGGTGCTGGTACAGCTGCCCATAGAAGCTGTGGTGCCCCATCCCTGAAGGCACTCAAGACCAGGTTGGATGGGGCACTGGGCAGCTGAGCTGGTGGGTGGCAGCTCTGCCCACAGCATGGATTTGGAACTAGACAATTTTTGAGGTCTCTTCCATTCCAAGCCATTCTATAAATACTTTTGTAGGAATAGCAGTGTGATCAAGCTGTATTATTCACAAACAAGTAAATGCTGCTTCTGTGCATACAAGTCCATGTACATATATGTAGGTGATAACAGCAGTAATGCACGTTATATATTGCCACGGAAATTACAACAAAGAGGTCAGTAAGGCTACTTGATAGAGCAAATTTTCAGCTACAAAACACTGCTTTTCAATATAGTCACCAATATTAGTTATGCATTTTCACCAGCAATGAACAAGAGTGTGATTGTCACTCTTGTAAAAATCTGCAACAGCAGAGGTGACCTACTGTTTCACAGATGCTATGACAGCTGAGGGCTGTGTCTTCAACCTTTTCTTTGATGGAGAATTCACATGTCATTCCACTGACTGTTGTTTTGACTCCTGCTTTATAGTGGTGACACCATGCATCATCATAGTTAATGATGTGGTCCAGGTAACTTACACCTTCAGCCTTATATTGGTTCAAAAGGTCCTAATAAACTTGCATATGGTGTTCCTTCTATTCTTGTGTGCACATTAATGGGACCTGCCTGACACAAACTGCTACATTCCAACGTTGCCACCATCATTCCCAATACTGAAGCTGATATTCAGCTCCACACACAGTTTCCTGGTCATAATCTGCCAATTGGTGTGGCTGAACTGATCAAGATATTGTTCATTTTGTACTGTGACAGCTGTGCATGGTTGTTCGGAATGTGGCCTGTCTTTCACATCGCTGTCACTGCTGCTGAAACACACTGTGCTCACATCCACTGTTTCATCTCCATAGATGTTCAGCAAGCATCAATGAATGTCAATGGGTGCCATTTATTTTCACATGGAGGAATGCAGTGATACAGTTTTGCTCCATACACACTTCTAAGTCAGATGCCATTCTTTCAGACTGCCCCTCTGCTGCCGTTTGTCACGCAGCAACAAAATATAAAGGAATACTGATAGGAAGGTTTAACCTCTACTGCCATCCCACCAACATCTGCCTCTGACATTGTAGGTCAATGTCATAAAATAGGAGGCATTACTTTCAAAGCAGTCCTTGTATATGAGAGATTTATGACCACCGTGAGGGTTTTACCCACCTTATCTGTTACACAGAAGGTCTGATGTATAATTTGGGGTGAGGACTATGACCTGAGTACTCCTGGCTTTTCTGGTTCTAGTCTGGTTTTAGCATAAGTGGGGCCCCTCTTAGAACTGTAGAATCATTAAGGTTGGAAAAGACCTGTAAGATCACCTAGTTCAACTGTACACCTATCACCAATACTGCCCATTAACCCATGTCCCTAAATACTATTTCTGCCCTTTCCTTAAACATCTCCAGGGACAGTGACTCCACCACTTCTCTGGGCAGCCTGTTCCAATGCCTCACCACTCATTCCAAGAAGGAATTTTTCCTAACATCCAAATTGAACCTCCCTTGATGCAACTTAAGGCCATACTTCTATCACTGTTATCTGGAAGATGAGGCTGACCTCCACCTCACCACAGCCTCCTATCAGAGAGTTGCAGAGAGCACTTACAAAGACAAATATCAGTCATGAAACTATTCAAGAAACAATGCTCTGTCAAGTCAAAATAGCACTATAAGAGAGAACTCCACAGTAAATGGATCAAATTTGATTTTGGATGAGAAATGGCAAGTGAAAGAAGCAGAAACATTATTTTCCTGTCAAGACAGTCATAATGCTACTAACTGTTAAATCAGGACAGCAGGAAACAACTAAGCATTGGTCTCTACTGCAGCCCTAGCCATAAGGAAAGACATGAGTAGTTTGCTTGGTTAAGGAGCAATACCACAAGGGGATTTTTATGCTGATGTAAACTTGGAAAAAAAAGAGAACGCTAAATAGCATTAGAAATAGGCAATACGTGGTCCAGAACTATTCTCAGTTTCTCACTGAGTATAAACAGTACTTTTATTTTAATAATTTTCTTCCTTACAAACAGTGGCCTTCTACTTCAGACTACAGAGAGTTTGATAATGAACCAAACTTTATGGCATCAAAGAGGGACGGGGCACTGGATTCAGACTTGGGAAATCTAGGTTTAATTCCTAGCTCAGCCACAGACTTCCTGTGTGGCAATGGGAAAGGAGCTTATTCCATCATGTGCCTTTACTTCCCTATCTGTACATCTTTCAATTCTTTTTTTAATTGGGATAAGACCTTTTAGGTTTTTTTGTTTGTTTGTTGTTGGTTTTTTGTGTTTTTGTTTGTTTGTTTGTTTTAAGTGGGGAAACTCAAAAGTTTTGCTGCTATCAGGAATGATCACTGTATCAGAATGCATGCATGCTTTACACACCTTCCTGGCATGCGTTCCATAGAAGGCAACTGGGGAGTATGGGGCAGACAGCAGTGGTAGCTGCTATCACTTAGGTGTTGGTGAAATTGCCACACATAATCTGTGAAATGTCCCACAGAATTATATGCAAGTAGAAAGTTTTTATTAATCCCTCCAAGTAAACTTCACATCCATAAAATACTGGAGATCAAGTGCTTGGAACCCTCAGCCAGCTCTCCCTTATCTGGGATTGCTCCAGGTCAAAAAGGAGACATTTTCTTCCACAGGCTATTGACACAAGAGCAAGAAAGGAACTGTAAGTTTTCTCAGCCAGCCTGTTCCCATGCTACCCGTCTGTTTAGAGAGAGAGAAGTAAAAGTCACAAAGGTAACTACGTCAAGAAAAAAGCGGTGTAAGCTGTTTAAAACATCCGAAACATTTTAAAAAATTCCTGCTACACTGCCACCAGCATGACAGAAACTATGAGTGACCTGAAAAAGGAAACAAGAGAGGGGCTAAGCTTGTACCTTTATTGGAGGACACGACTAAATACTGCAAACTGTGTCATCTCTAGTTCAGAACTGTAGAGCTTCTCATGTATGTTAGTCATGAACAGTGAAATCTCTACAAAACCAAATTATTGGAGTATTTTAGTAATTCAAAAGACCTTCAGAAGTACCTCAGCAAAAGGAAAAGCCTGGACAAGGACACAGATTTGAACTCTTGCAAGTTAAGACAGCTTGAGCAAATGCTGAAGATTCACCACCCTGTGCCCATCCTCACGGAATCAGCCTCACTCACTCTCCTGTCACATCAGTGTTTGACTGTAGTTCCACCCAGTTGCATTGGCACAGCCCTGGACTCTTACCTATACAAATCAGGCATAGTGATGGAAATTTGGCCTCCCAAAAGCGTTTGTGATCTGTTTAGATTATCAGTTTTGGCATTTTCCTGCCCTCTCAGCATTTGTGGAATATTTGAAAGTGTCCAGCAGGCAAAATTTTGTCAAACTTCCTCTCCACTCTTGGTCTCATGTCCTAGGCAGTGTAAGTGCCCTTGGAGGACGCATTCTGTCTCTTTTTAAAACATGTTCAGTTTCTGCTTCACTTTCCAAATATTGCAAAAAATCACCCATCTTTACCAAATAGAAAGGATTCCAACAGTGTGTTACAAGTTTTCTGCTCTCACCTGTGACTTTCAAGCGGTCACACTTATTGGTCAGTGATAGAGCCTGTGAGGATGTTAAATAGGGATGATTTTTAGACAGGCAAAACTCTAAAGTTCTAATGCTGCATCTAAATATATGTAGGTATATGAGTCTATTTGTGTGTTCAAGGGAACAACACTGAACTCAAGATCTGAGAACCGGTAAGTCACAAAATCATACTCTTACTTTACACAGAAATTGATCATATTGAAAGGACTACTCACACAGTGACTAATTTCTCCATAAACCAGTGTCTCTAAGTTCATTCCCATGTTCAGTGTCAATAAAATATAAATCATAGGCTTCTTAGGCACATGAAAAGTGACCTATTGTGGTACTACAATTAGGAAACCTCCACCTATCCCATGAACTGCCATATTGGAACTACTTGTTGCTACCAAGCTGGAGAGTGCATCAGTACTATTCAGTCCAGGATTAATAATGCGCCTAAATATCATGCTAACACACAAACTGTGCAGCTGAATTAAGAGTAAGACAAATGGAAAAGGTGAAAACCTTCCCTTCTAAAATGCAAAGCAACTTTATAGAAAGCTGTTATTTCTCATTAGCTAAAGTAAACTTTGATATCTGAGCCATGTTTGCTCTGCTCTGTGGAGTATAGTGTGCGGTCTGGAAATCAAACTAAACCTTGCAAATTCCACCATCTGTGAAGACATGTAATCTGAAAATACAACTTGCTCTAGTGGATCATATGGGCTAAGCCAGGCCACTGCTAGGCAAGTGTCAGACTTTGCCTTTGGAATTCTGTCCATTAACTGGTAAGAGACAAAAATATCCGACAGACCAGCGATGCTTTGTTCATTTGGAAGAGATCATCTCAAGGAAAGAAGTTACTGCCTTGCCCCATACAAAAAACTGAAGTCGTAATGGCTGAGTACTTCAGAGTTTCTAAGGTGCTCAAAACCATGTTATTCCAGTATCCTAGTGGCAGGCTGTGGATTCCCAGAAATTGTCAGACATCAGGATTGTCACTTCTCTCATCAGTGCTAAGAGCTCTCCTGGACACCAGGACAAAGCTTGGCTAATCCAGGACCTCAAATTCCTTTTACTAAAAGGCACTGTTGCAGTGAAAGGTTGTGGGCTCACGCCTTCAGAGTAACGTGCATCTCAAGTGTTTGTACAAGAGAACGTTGAAAGTTTCATTTTCTGTTGTTGTTTTTTTATCGGATGAATGTGCAGTGTCTGTTAGCAGTGCAGGACAGTGGCATGCTGAGACTAACCTTCCCAGCAAGTCTTGTGAAATTTGTTTCTGCTGATGCAAATGTGCTATTTGCTAGAGCTCCACATTGCTATCTGATCAACTCATCCTAGGCCCGAACATGAAAAACACAACCCACAGCCCAGAATGTGGGGATCACTGTGTTCTCAGGAAGTATGCAAGTAATATAACTATCTTTGCTCGCTCTCACTGAAGGTAAAAAAGAATGATGGAAAAAAAAAACAAAACTCTATACAGCAAACACCAGTCCTCACACAGGAAGGCTGGAGACTGCATTTTTCTCAACAAGCCTTGCCTTTGTAAGGGTCATACATTGCACCTAACTGTAGCTCCTCAAGAAAAGAATAAGAAAATTCCCTATGTATCAACCACTGTTGCTTTCTTCAACAGGAGTACAGAAGGACGCATTACTATATCTGTTGCAGTTGTTCTTTTAATTATGCCTTTGTAGTCATTTGCTCATCTAGCTACTGAAAGATCTACAAGTTAGGCACACAACAGCTTCTAGTGGAAAGCTGTATCTCAAGCAAGAGATAAAAGATATCTGCTTTTTCCGTGTGATTATTTCAACACATTAGTACCCTATCCCTATTTTCTGAGGACCAGACTTCTCCCAGAACATCAGTGTACAATGCTACATACAGAATAGGACTATAGAAGAATCATCTGAAGAAACCATTTCATAAACCTAGTCCTCAGTCTCCATTACAGAATTTGTCTGGCTAACACTGTAGGAAATAAATTGAATAAAATATCTGAATGAATGAATGAATGAATGAGCAGCACTTAAACTAGTGCACAGCAAAGGTAACAGGACAATCTCTGTTCACACCAGGAGAACTCACAGGGCTTGAGTCTATGATCACAGTGTTACTGGGGACAGGAATTCATTTGCCTTTTCCTCAGAGAGGAAGCCCAAGAGACTACTTGGCCTCTTCTCAGAGAAGAGAAGATCTCCCTCTATGTAGGGGAGTATTACCCACAGGAAACCCTCTCCCAGGCCTCTGGACCCTTTGGAGCACTTCCTCCATGCCATCCTCACTGGGCTAGGTGGTGCTGTGCATGAGCTCTGCTGGGCACCACCTCTGTGATGAGGAATGGAGCATGGGTCTCCCTCTCCTTTATGCAACACTTCCTGTCTTCTTTAGCTTCTTGGTGGCCCTTGTAGAATTATGACTTCCACCTCTATAGCACAGAGGCTCTTAGGGTCTACAGAGACTGCAAAAGCCACAACGGGTACAAATGTATCTTCCTCAGCTACTGCCCACTTCCCAAATGGAATGTACACTTAGACTTCTTATAGGGATACAGACAAGTCAGCAGGAACTAACATTTTCCTCTTTTAGGTTTGAAAAAAATATTTTTGTTACATGCATTTATTTTGCAGATTGCATGTCTGTAGGCTCTTTCTGTGTTAAAAGAACGCAAAGCTCAGCTTTCAAGAGAAATGCTTTTCTGTGTACCTCTGCCCTCTTTCAGTCCTTTACCCACACATGTACACACAGAGAAATTCAGTTTTGAAAGCGTATAATTTTATGTGTGCAGACCTACATTATCGCATTGCATGTACATGTGTGTTTGCATATCTGCTTACACACACAAAAAGGAGAAAGTGGAATAAATGACTCCCTTTGGCTGGAAAACACACAGTTGTTTCAAACTTCAATGGGAGCATTAGAGAGAAGCAATGGGTTACAAAAAGTTGTAGGAATGAAAAATATTTTTGCATTGGCTCTTTAACTCAAAGGGCTATACTGTGTATTGTATAAATCAGACTATTTCACAGCCCAAAGGAGAAGAGCTTATTAGCAGTGGTTACAGTATGCAGCAAATGTACAGACTCATTAATGTGTAATTACAGAACAAACAATATGAGACTTCTCGAGACTGTTTTGCAGGAAGAAAAAAAAAATCCACTTAACACCACAATAAGCCCATGATAGGATACCAATTTTACTAGGATCTGCTAGCAATATAGTGGTAAGATTAGACAAATGTGTTGCTACCAGAGGTAGTGTCTCATTACCATTATTCATTCCTCGTCTTTTACACGTGTTAGGCTCCAAGGCCACAGAAGTCTTCTGCTAGCACATTATCATTTCTCATTTTTATTTCTACTTGCCATTATGTGGACAAATGGGCAGGAAAAGACTAGTTCCTATTTGACTTCTAGATAAATTGCTGTAGGTCCACACCTGCGGTACACAGTCCCACAGCCCGCTGGCCCACAGGGCTCCCCAGCCTCCCCTCCAGCTTTCAGCAATGTGAAGTGTTGGTTAGAAAAGCATTTGGATTCTGGAAGGAAAACTGAGTAACCGTGATGCAAAAATGAAGGTGCCTCTGTGGTAAAATCATGTTGATGTTGAAGGGATATTCTCAGCTCCTTGCTCATGGCTCCAGCCATGCACAGAGCTTTGCATTTCCATACCAGCAGGGCAAGGAATGGGAAGCAGAGGGACTAGCCGGGTGGTTTGCTCAGAAGAAATAGTGAAATTAACAGCCTGTATTGTGAATACAGACAGTTGGGGCTTGGAGTTGGAAGCAGTCTTGAATAATTCGACACTTTCTATATAGGTGTTTCTTTCTGTATGTGACTCTTGGCACAGAAAGCAAGCAGTGGGTCTCAGTCCAATTCACTGACCTCACAAGGAGGCACATGAATTTATTGTGGTGAATTCTTGACGCACGTGTGTTCTCCCCAGAAAGAAACTTTCATATGGAAAGAACTGGAAAGATAGCTCCAAAACACAGATGTAGTGCGAGGGGCAGAAATGGCAGAGTTCCCTGGCCAGCAGAAGCCATTTCAGTGCTAGTGAAACCAACCACGGCCACCACTTCCGAGCATTGCAACACATATTCACAACAGGAAAAAAATAGGCCCAATATCTCAGTCCATGTAATGGTGAGGTTCACAGTGCTGTGAATGTGAAAGGACTGATCTCCCTCAAAAAAAAAAAAAAAAAAAAAAAAAAAAAAAAAAAAAAAAAAGAAAGAAAACACAAAAACACTTTAAGCCACCATTAAAAATCACAACGCAAAGCTCTCAGTTTAGAGAAAAACATAACATTAAAACCACCAAAGATTTGGGAAGTTCAAATCCATGGTGAGGATGTTGGTCGATCACAGCTTCTTACCAATACAGGATGCTTTTAAATGATGAAATATGGAGAATGAATATTTCCCCTTCTATTAATTGCAACACAGCTGAAAGTGTCAGCCACTTTAGCTAAAACCCGCCTTTCCATTGCACTACACATTTCTGTTGCGTTACTTAATCAGCAGGGAGGGTAAAATCATGTGCAGATACTCTGTTATACGAAGGAATTACCAATTCCTCATTTTTTTTTCTTTTTTAAGAGCAGGGATCAGTAAGCAGGAGAGTTCTTGTATTGTTCCATAAAACAATCCACAAGTTACTGACTCTGGCAAGAGCTACTTCTTCAGAAATGACATTTCCATGGTAAAAGCAAATGGTTTATGTGGAAGTTCTCCTTACTCTGCAGCACACTGACTACTGGATCTCTTTTTTTTTCTTTTAAATCAGACCCTCATGTGTCTTGGAAGGGTGCAAATCAATTCATTCTGCTACATTTCTCCACCTTTGCTCTATCTACCACACTTCCCAAGCTGGATACTTTCGGACTATCTCTGGGGGAGGAGTAACAGGGAAATGGATGGTGAAAACCAAAGAGCAAAACATGGACCTTAACTTTTATTTTTGGAACAACCCTGTTTTGGTTTTCAATTTCGAGTAATTTTGTGTTTTCTCTGCTTTTACTAATTCTCTACAAATCTTCAATGGGATTCTTAATTCCATTTTTATTCACAGATTTTGGAATTACTCCTGCTTTGGTGTCTGTGGTGTTGCTGTGACTGACAGTAAAAGGTCAGATTAGATACGTTCTCAGTATCTTCTATGTCTAGAACTTAAGGCAACTAAATGCTTCTGAAAAATATATCCCTAAACTGCACTGAGCAGAAAAGCTAGGCACTACTCTTACCTTAAAATTTGTAAAAAACAAGGAAAGAGAAATAGATTCCAATTGGATTACTTTATTAGGTACATGCTTCTTGCATGTGCACCTTTACGATGCAGAATTCACCTATTTGGGAGGGTGGGAGCAGCAGAAAACGTCTCACACTGCATGCTGCAGGGCTACTTTTGGGCTGCTGCTGGGTTGGCTCACTTACTATGAGAAGCAGTTTGATGAGACAGAATAATTCCCAATTATCTGCCTCTGGAGGCCAAAGGCCTGGGGTCCCAGTTGCTTCACGTTCATTTGTTAACAGCTTGTTATGGTCACACTTCTTCACCACAAATGGCACACTGAGAGTGAGCTATGGCATTCCTAGCAACTGCACATGTGGCAATGTTTTCTCCTGGAGATACCATCTTATAAGGCTTCACACTTGAAAACTTGCCCAGTAAGCTCAATAAGAATGGTTCGAGGATGAACCTCTGCCCTATTCTGATAAGGGATGTTTGTTCCTGGCTTTAGGATTACAGCTCTAAAAATGAGCTTACTCCACAAAAGAGCTTGTTCTACACTGGGGAAACCTGAGGTAACATGGCAATGCTGCATATCTCTACTGCTGGGAATGAAGCCACAGTACCACTCTATTTGCACATTTTGCAATGGAACAGAGCCTGGGGAGCTAGAGATGAAGTTACAGCAACATGAGGAGAGTCTGAACAAAATCAAAATGGTTTCTCTGTGGAGACAGGTGGCCCTCAATGCTACAGAGTACACTCCTTGAAGAGTGCTCAGGTTGAACATGAAGTTGCTCAAAGCAAAAAGCAAGCCTGCAACAAACAGCAGATAGTGGTGTTGCGAGGTCTGTCCAAACCCTTGGTACAGTGTCATTCCCCTAAAATAGCCTGAGGGTTGGCAAGGTGCATTTAAAGAAGTCCTCCCCAGCGTAAAACATTGTCCCACTTCCAGCCAAAGCTCTGCGTTTTTTGAATTCTGCTGCAGCCACGGCTGAGATCCTGCTAGATAATTTTAACTCCTGAGCTAGAAAGGGGCTTATCTCTGAGGCACATCTCTTCTGTTCAGATAAAGACAACTTCCTCTTAACTGCAGATTAGATCAGCAGGCCCAGTATCCGTACTTAAAAGCCACACAGCTAAACATTCTGCATGTCTCCAGTTCAAACACTTGCTGCTTTCTCAACCGCGAAGAAATAAAACTTGCAGAGCTTTCCCTGTCTTTGGCACTGATGTACCTCCCCGAAACTACAGCAGCACCCAGTAGGCACTGCTGGAATTGGCTGCAGCATAACAAACTACACAGCTCTGGAGAAATAAGGAAAAATATATTAATAGCTTCATAATCCACTGCAACATTATGTTGCTACACAGTTGCAACAGAAGCCATACTTCTACCAAATGGGTGAGGAGTAGAAAAACTCCTTGCAAAAAAAAATATCCAGAAATTTTTAGAAGCAACTCTGTTCTTGGTAGGAAGTGCTGATCTGCCTGGAGGTAGAAGGCCCTACAGGGGGATCTGGATAGGCTGGATACTGGGCTCAGGCCAATGGGATGAAGTTCAATTTCACTCTTTTCCAACCTGAACAATTCTATGATTCTATAAGACCAAGTGCCAGGTTCTGCACTCTGGCCACAACATCCCCAGGCAACAGTACATGCTTGGGGCAGAGTGTCTGGAAGACTGTATGGAAGAAATGGAGCTGACAGTGTTGGTCAGTGCTCATCTAAACACGTTTATATTTAAGTCATTACCTATAGCAGAGCTCGGCTCTGTCAGCGTGGCTTTTCAATGGCCCCCCACATTATGTATCCCACTTGCATATTTCTTCACAGTACTCACAGCAAAGCGCATCTTTGTAGATTGGCACATACTGTATATCACACAGAAAATACAGAAGGGCATTCATGAAATCTATTTTGTGCCTTCTCCCACTACACCACGCTATCCTCCTCTATACAGACTTCCAGAAGAGTTTTGCATGAAAAATAAACCTGACAAAAATATCCCCCACTCAAAACCAGGTAACCCACGACAGGATCTTAGAGCACAGAATACCCAGTTCATAGTAGGGACTGACACTTTGGAGCTAGAAATGGGAGCTTCAGACCAAACGAGAAGGGAGATTCCTAACTTCTCTATTTCTAAAAGTTCCTAAAATACTTCAGTTACAAGTATTTCAATTCCTTCAGAAGTCTCCTCAGTCAGACTGAGGAGACTTTTTTCACTGTGGAGAGTGGAGTACTCTAAATACTGTTCTTAATGCTCCCCAAAATATCTTGATGCCAGTTTTCACTCCATCTCAGGGCTGGCAGAACTACATTAGGTGAGGATTTATCAGCAGTTATTTAAAAAGGCTAATCAGATCCTACAGACTTTCATGCCTTTGAGCAACAAAGATGTACGTCCAAAATCTGAGCAAGCAAAGCACATTACACAGCTCTCCAGGTTCTGTTAGTTTTCTGAATAATTATATGTCCACGCACATACATGTCACACAGGTATTTTATTGCTTCTACACAACATAGTACCCTCACAGCCAGCGAGCTCCCACAGGAAGGTGCCCAAAGCCTCTTTGCTCTGGCAGTCTTTTCCTCAGGCCATTTCCCTACCCTTCCAAAGCTCAAGGAGAGCTGCAAGGTGGACCTCTCTCAAACAACGGGACTGATTTTGCAAGATGGGGTGGGGCACTTCCCCTTTTGGCTTTTCTCCTTTCCCCCCTCTGTCTTCAGCCTTTCCACACTTTTACTCTGCCTCCACCCAGCTCTGTATAGGTTGCAGTATGTTGATGTAATGGCAAACTGTTGTGGTTGGTCTGGTGGCCCTTTGAAGTGCTTGTGTCCTTGCTCTCAAATGCTTGAGTTCCTTTTAAGGAAGTAAAGCAGTTCAGAGCAAGGACACTTGTCTGCACCAGTAACTAGCTGCTGGTACAGGCTCTCACATGTAAATGCCCACGGCAAGAGGGAAAACCTCAAGATGTCACAACAATGCCATGTTCCCAATGACGCTAGCTCTAGAGGAGTAAGTGTCAGAAGGCTCTTCCCTTTGAACTTTTCTCACCTTGCTACTGTTCTGGATTTTAAAGAAATAGTTTCTAATTATACATTAATCTTCTCTGTGCTGCACTGATGTCCATGACTACCTTGGCTTGTAACACTGGGTACCTCGGTCAGTTATCCAACAGTTTCAAGCCCATTTTGTGAGATGAACCATCCCCACTACCTCGTCTCAAAAAGAAGACTATCTATCTGTGCATTCCAGGTCTATGCTGTAATCTGTGACTAAGATATGATCACTTGTTCTACAAGAAACCCATGAGTTATGCATTGGAATTCTAAATGGTTATCTTCAACATCAGGCAGATGCCAGAGCAGAAAACGTTGAGGTCCTGAGCCCACAGCTACTTTCTAAGTCCACTGAAACAGTGAGATAGCTTTTTCTCTTTTATCCATCAATGGTTAGATATGGTATGGGCAGTTATGGACAAACAGGTTACCTTCTCAGACAAGAATTACCACTGCAACAAGTAGCTCTTTATGCATTAAATAGGGTCTGAGTAACAGCTCACTGACTTATTAGCTTCCCACACATGGCTTGAATTAGGATATAGTCCCCAAGCAGAAATAGTCCTAAATTGAAACCGTTGACCACACACAGGATGTTCAGTACTGATTATCCACAAAAGATGCATGCAACATTTAACCTGAAACTTGAACAGAGGCAGTAGAAATCATCAGAAGATATTTCACATCAGCTTCTGCATTACAAGTTAACATAGGAAATACAGCTGCTCATTTAAAATAACCTACAAAGAAATAATGGAATAGAATTTCAGTTGGATGTTTATTTCTAAATAGCTCAGAAGTTCAGAAGGTATTAAGGAGCATCAGAGACCAACACAGATGGTAAAAAAGGGTCTTTGTGTGTGTGTGTGTGCCTCAAAAATCTAACTGTTGCATTTCTGAAAGTGTTTCTGTGTTTTCTAGAACAACTGAATCTACAGTTCAGTGTAGAGCACGTGGCCCTGTAATGTCCAGATAAACACAGAATCACAGAATGATAAGTCTGAGAAGGAAATCTAGGGTGGAGAAGATGTCAAGAAAGAATGAAGATTTAGGGGACAGAGCAGCAGAAATAAAATTTGCAAGAGGAAGCTGCTCAACACACAACAGTATTCTGGGATTTACAACACTAAAAAGATAGCAAGTTCATGAAGGAAACGAAGAGAGGTAGCAGTGACCTGAATACTTTTTCTCTAATAGGCTTCTGCTTTGTTGTGTTTCTTAGGGGTATTACTAAAAGCTGCTGATGACTTAGTTCCACAATCAATCTTGTCACGCCCATTTATCATTTGTTGATAGGTCAGAAGCAACACACATCTTGAGCTCAACTGTGTCACACAACTCAAAACATACATTTAATGAACATCTAAACATCTCCCTTTGAAACTGGGGTCCTCTCTGGACATTTAAATTGAGACTGCCAAAAACTGAAGGTTCCCCACAAAAATTTGGCAGGTGAATTCGGTATTTTAATTTATGAAATCTACTACGGCTTCACTCAGAGGGGAAAGATGTTTTGGATAGTTCTCTTTATCAGGTCTACAGCACCAAACACTCAATTGTTAGTCTAGAGCTGGAAGAAGAAAGAAAGGAGCTAAAGTCTATCTTTCTTTAAAAAAAAAACAACAACAAACTGACAAACAAAACAACACTTTATTTCCCCTAATCTTTGACCTTTAAAACGCCAAATTGATGAAAAAAAAAATAATAATTAAACTTTTGACACTAAGGTTAAAGGTTTTATGAAGATTTACTACAAATCTGGGCAAGCAAAAGGTCATTTGAACATATCTCACACGTTGATTAAAGTTAACAACAGATTTCTCACCTAATTTTAATAAGATGAGGCAGTTACTCTTCACATTTAAGAAAATCGCAATTTCCAGTGTTATGTCTACAGCACTGCATGTACAAAAAGTGCTCCAGATCCTAGTGGTCCTCTTTTATAAAGATTGGATTCAAATGAACATTTCTCAGTGCATACAGTTAGGGGAGCTTGTCTTTCAGGGTGCTACAGAACAAATGGAACGTATTCAAATCATATGTTGAAATACAACATGCACAGGGGACTCCCTTTTCAAGATAGAAGCATATGGGAAATTAGAAATTGCATACAAAGAAAAATTGTTGTCTGGCCATATCTGCTCCCGTGCAGTGCCTGTTGGTTATCATAGGCCACAGCCTATCTTCCAGCTGTAAGATCTTTGTAGTATCTGTGTGTGTCCTCTTCCTAGATACCACTCTTCAAACTACATTTTCAGAACTTTATTTTCTATCTAAGTTTTGTGATAAACAGAGAGGAGAAACAGAACCTAGGACTTAGAGATGGCAACAATATGGATGGAATTCAAAGCCTGCCTGCACTGCTGTACCACTGCCAGCATAGAAAGATATTTCCCTGATATATGGGATCATACAGGTCAAACGCCCTTTTCAAAGCACTGCTTTTTCCCTAATAAACTGATTTGACAGTGATCCAGAATGTGCATAGAAATCATACATATCGCGATATATTTGCTGCACATGTTCAGATCTATTTTAAGTAAGAGAACATATTTTTTTCTGTATACCCTTTTCAAAAAGTCACATTAGAACTAGAAAATGGAGCAGAAGAGGTGAAAGTATACATAGCTTTACAGAAAAGACAAACATGACAAGTGTCGGAGTTGAAGCCTACAGTTAGGATTATTCATAAAACAGAATGCTATGAATTGTTGTGCTTTCTGTTGACTATGTCAGTATCTCACTACAGGATGTACCCTTCTAAACCAAAGAGCTGGAGAAAATATTTGCTGAAGAAATGCTGAAGGACAAGGAAAAACTTTCTTATTGTTGAGTGTATGAAGTAAAACACATAAGAGTGAGAGATTTAACTTATTTTAGGATGCCAAACTTAAAATGTTCTTCTTCATTTATAGAATCATAGAATTATAGAATTGTTTATTACAGTAACCTTTAGTATGTGTTTATAACGATATATACATTAACTACTGGAAGAATAAAATGTAGATTTCAGCATTGCTGATTATCTGTATTTGTGATGTGAAGTATGCTCAGTGCAACCAAAATCCTGTGTTTATTCAGTTGTGGACAAGGGAGTTTTAAAAGTATTGCTATTTTTTATCAAGGCTGGAATATTTTGTAGGGTTAGTTACTGTGTAGTCACTGTACTGGGTACTCATCAACTCACTGAACTGAGTTGATTGACAAGCAATATAGGGAGGATTTTGTCAAAAGAGCTATAGACTGAGGAAAAAAAATACTAGTTAAGTGATCAGTTAATTAGAAGGAATGTTTTAAAATAGGTTGTTCATTGGCATGTCCCTGTTGATGTAGGAGATGATCTTTAAACTCACATTTTTAGAAAAAGAGGATCAAGAGATAATCTGAAATTACAAAAATTGCTGCATTATCTACCAGTTAGTGCTGGAGTTTGGAAGCAGGCTCTACTCTAAGATGCTGTACTACCCTGATTTGGTTATTTTGCCTTTACAGCCTCCCCTTCCACCTATCATCCTTTATTGTATTTCCTTGGACTACAAACATGTAAAGGCATTTGCAATCTTTCTGCAAGCAGTCTTCTACCAAGAAATTCATTCTTACAACAGAAATGTAAAAATGATGAGCAATATTTTTACTTGCAGATAAACAAAGGCATTTTAATAGACACTCCTGTCTTGTAGTACTTTTTGTCGCATGGGGCATTGATCAAGGCATTCCAGCATTCTGGGAGTCATTGAGCTTTTATTATTATTATTTTTCCTGCTGGTAAACAAGCATCATGCTCAAGTAATACCATTTATTTCTTAGTGGGCTATATACGAGCTGATGCACTCAGTAGTCATCAGCATTGCTAGTCCATCAGGTGGAGCCTGGAATTCCTAAGAAGAATCAGGATTTTGCTAATTAATTCTGGAAAATAATTTTAATTAAACAGACCTCAATGACTGTGGATTTTTACCTAGAAGAACAAAAGTCAAGTTTTTTTCTGAAGTCCTTGCAGTTAAAAAAAGGGAAAATGAAGACCAAATATTAGAGTTTGAAACATGAACATTGTAAGCTTTCTACTGAAACATTTCTAAAAAATCTTAATAGTTAACATTCAAGACAGCATTTTAAAAATATAATAAAATTCCTGAGAATCTCCTGAATTTTTATCAAACCTGAATTCATACAATTTTGACCTGGAATCATGTATTTCATTCAATTCCCTTCAACCTTTCCTAGGGGGAACACTATTCAGTCAGTTATGCTTTAGAAAAAAGATAAATTGGAGTTTTCTTTAACTTCTCTGCAGATGAAAAGGCTTGCTATCCTTCAAAATGCTCTTCCCAAAGAGAAGGTTGCACAAAAAACACAAACACCTGAGTAATCATTTGATACACTGGATGAAAAGGCATAGGACCTGTTTGCATACCCACATACTTTAAAGTTGTTTAACATTAATTTGAGTAATATTTCTCAGAGTGGACTATTCATCTTACCCAAGACTCTCTCATTCTTAATACTCTGCTGTCCTCCAGTAGTAGTAGAAAGGTCCTCTGGTACAGGCATAGGTTCATCTGCATCATCTGGGACATCACTGATGGGAGGACTTTCCTTTCCTAGTAGTGAAGAAAGCATTGGTTGAATCATCAAGTAGCCTCATTCTCAAATAAGACCGTAAGAGGAACCACAAACCAAATAAAACTGAACAACAAAAAAGTAGTCAATCAGTCAATCAATTACACTACTAAAAGCATGACACCTTTCGGACCAAAGCCTGCTAACTGCAGCTGTGAAAAGAAAGTGTGGCCAGGATTTCTTCAAGCTTACTGAACTCTGGATACACGGTTACAGGTCTTAATTTTTTTATTATTATTATTTTATTATTATTATTTTTTTTTTTTTTTTTGGATGCTTTTTGGCTGCTCAGGTCATCTGGTTCAGTTAAGTCAACACAGACTGACAGAATATAAAGGGTATCAAATGGTCATTGTTTCTGCAAAAGCTTCTAGAGTGCACCTCCATTTTTGCTTCAACAACATGGTCTAACAAGTCTAACCCACCAGTACTTTTGGACACTTAAATGAACTACCCAAAGAATGAAATTTTACCTTTGGCTAAAATTTCAACTAAAACTTCATCAAGCTTCACTAATACCCACAGATCAGGTTTTGGCTGTCCTGCCTACAAATAATCAAGTGCCTACAGCTGCTGGGACCTCCCCGAACACGTACAGTTAGCAGTGGTCAGCCAAAATATAACTTCAAGGGTTTTTTGATCATGTTTGTAAACAGGAAACAAACCTCCGTGTCTTTCACATGCTAAGTATTGCAGAAGAAATCAGTCTGATTGATGCTCAACTTTCTCTAATGGCTGTAATCCTTCTGCGAAGATCACCTCTAGTTATTTGAAAATAGGGTAACAGTGAGGGAAAATCACTCCTAAGGTGCACAAATGCAGGTTTAAATGAATTTGTTAAGTGAAAAACTGCATTTCTTAATGATGTGCCTATCAGAATGTGGAACAATCACTGTGAGGAGATGGTGAGAGCATTGCTAGGTGGAACCAACTGATGCTGTCCATTCAGAGGACCTGAGAACCACCAGAGATCAGTCACGCATAGGCAGAGGGATGAGCTGGGTGACTTAATAAGGCTCCCTCCATCTCCAGCTTCTGTGCTGTATTCTTCAATGAACAGAATTATGCCCACTGAAAATGGGTGCAGCAGTGATCAGGGATTGTGTAAATGAAAAAGAAGGAATGGAAATTTCACAACAAAGGAAAATAAATTACATCTCTATGAGATTAAGGAATTTAAAGGAACTTCCAGCAGCTTTACTGATGCAAGTCCCATGCCTGTCAAACTGAGGTATATTTTATAGATAGGAGGAGAGACAGCAGAAATATTCCAGGCTTTTCAGCTATCTCCCCAGTAAAAATAAATAAATAATCAAACAAACAAAAATCCAGAATGCTAATCTGAGAGTAAGAGGCAGTCTGATCAGAATCAGCTCTCTTGGCATTACACCCAGTTTAAGGAAAAATGTTAAATAATAATAGTCAAAAGCAATCTGTAACTTCCAAGGTGCAAAGCATGCTCCCAGTTACACAAATGAAAACTGACACTTTGACTTAGCTTAGTTTCAGAAGAACACATTACCTAAAAATCTTAAGACTCTAATGGCTACCAACATATATAAATAGTATCAGAGATATCAGATTACGAACAGAAAACAAAACCACAACAATATTAATATGTAGTTGAGCATCCTAATAAGAAAGTGAAGGAGAATGTTTTGAAGACAAGTCTGCTGGAAAATGAACCTTTTTACAAATTAGTACTTTCATAGTTTATGGTAACAAATTACATTTACTAAACAAACGTGAACCTTCCATTTGTTATCTGAGTAGCCATTTGCCCAGATAGCATCAATCAGCCTCACAGACCTGGTAGGATAGAAGGAAGATACTTGATACGCTCCCTTCTTCAGAGGAAACTGCAGCTAAGAAAACTTAGCAAACTTGGCTTTAGTGACTCATCTCCCATCATTTGACTTCTTCATGCTACATATGATATAGAAATCCATGCATGCAAAAAGATAGGGTAAAAGCTCTTGATTTAAAATAGATACTTTTGTTGAATTCTGCATTTTAGTTTCCAGAGCATGATATTCATATTTCATGCCTTAACTACATCTAAATTGTTAAACC
Source organism: Excalfactoria chinensis (assembly GCF_039878825.1). NCBI lineage: Eukaryota > Metazoa > Chordata > Aves > Galliformes > Phasianidae > Excalfactoria > Excalfactoria chinensis. The sequence goes on from NC_092826.1 coordinate 65,341,248, forward strand.
GTGATAGGTTCACTTCTGCATGGTAATCTGACAGATATGCAATCTCACTAACATCCTTTTGCCAATGAATTTAGAAATGGAAAGGGGGCAAGGAAAGGGAGGAACAGTTTCCCATTTACTTTCTAACAAGCATGTCCAGAATAACGACTGGCCAAAGGGACAGAGCTAAAAAAAAAAAAACAAAAAAGCTAGTAGCAAATAGTGGGAGAATTCATTAAAATGTCACACAATAGATCAAAGATTTTTTCCATAGATATATTTTTGCTCAAAGGTAATAAGTGAATCATAAACTAATCTCTGGTGTTTTGTGGTTGTTTTTTGTTGTTGTTTGTCTGTTTATTATTAATATTACTTTTATAAAGAGCCATGTGAGGAAAATGTAAAAGACAGAGAAGATGTAGGGCTGAAGTTCTGTTTCTGGGTTTGCTACTGATTGACAGTGCCCTTAGCTAAGTCACAAATGCAAGTAGCTTCAAAAGCAGCCCGTGTGACACATTGCCCCAACTCATGCTGAAGCTCTGAAAGAGTTTCCAAACACTGCCATCCCTGTATGAAAATTTTCACAGTATGGCCTAACCTATCAGTGGTGCCTCGTAACATATGTACTCAGCTCCTCCATACTTCAGTTTCCTCATCTGTGCCCTGTGCACCTAGTAGAGACATGAGGAAAGGGAACAAAGCGTCCAAGCCAGTAAGGCTTTATGCTTCCCTTATTCCTATCTAAGTTTGCATGCCTTGTGGTGATTTCACAGCTCACTTCATTGTGGAAGCTCTTCAGTTCATGTGGTGCGATGGTGCTGCTAAAACTACAGCTCTTGAAAAGAAAGTCAGGACAGGATTTCTTACTGAAATTTAGTTCACTTCTCTTCCACCGAGGAATGCTGGATTCATTTAACTCCTGAGAGTTAGCTGTTTTGTATGGGAGTACTGGAACCACTTAAAAAGTAGTGAAACAAGAACAGCAATATATAGATTTTCTATCTGAGAGACAGCACCCAGTTCATCTCCCATTTTCTCTAATAGAATCTTCAACCTGTGGCAAATGAAGAAACAGTCACCCTGGAACTGAAGCCAACACTCAGGTGATAGACATCAGCACAGGATATAATTATTTACACATTCCCAGAGTCTAGCAAGAATTTCAAATGCAAAACTCTTCTTCCTGCTTTTGCAAAGTGTGGCACAGCCTTGCAGGTGCTGAGGAGGCTTTTTTTTGTTAAACATGGAAACATATGTACTGTTTTTTCATCTTCCTTAGCTGTTATGCCCTAGAACAGAGAGAAAAAGAAAAAAAAAAAAAAAAAAAAAAGGCAGGAAAAATACTGCTTGTTAAGTGAGATATTATCTGTGTTTTCTGACTCTCTTCTATGGGTGCCGGATACTGCTTGGTTAAATGTATGTCAGCTCTCTCCTCATTTCAGAACTGCAACTGCTTGCCTCATGAAATATTGCTTTCAGGAGAAGAATAAAAACTGTGAACTCTGAGGTGGCCATGCAGTATTTCAGTTCCTCTAGGAGCACATGATGCTTGGATTCCAAGAAGTGGGAATTGCCTGTGCACGTGTGGGGTTTGGCTCACTCACGTGAGCTGTGTATTCTATTGGCCTGGCTCACCGCTGCCACACCTGAGTCAGCCACAGCTGCATAAAGTATGGAGGCAAATCACTGCTCCTCTGCTAAGACCGTTTCTAGAGACCTATTTTATTTCTGCTTAAGGAAGAAACAAAACAAACCAAAGCAAAAAAAAAAAACAAAAAACAAAAACCTCCTCATTTATTTTTTTTTTAGAGGCATCACCAAGTGTGCTGGTGAACCAAGTCACCTAATCCTGTAGGCTCAGAAAATATTCTACATCCGGTGAACTAGGAGTATTTTTCATCTGGCATGACAATCCCACATTCCTGAAACTGTAGAATCGTCTTAACTGGTTCCCAATATAGAGTGGAGCTCCCTTGCTGTGCAAGGAAGCATCCTAGAAGCATGTAGAATCCCAGGAAGAGGACAAGGGGAGGGGGGGGGGGTCTCCTTTTTGGATCTGCCAGCCCATGAGAAAGAAGTAACATCTCTGTATCTTCACAGCCTCTTCTTTTAAGGTCCAGTAAGAGCCGATTCAGTTCTGTGGAACTGAATTTGACAAACAGAAGGCTGAGTTCGTAATATATGGAAGTACATTTGCAAGTTCTTTTTTTGTCCACTTATTCACATATCCAGCTAAAAGTCCAATACAGCCTCTGCTCACAGAATATACCAGATGAAATTATCAGCAGCTCAGTGTCGGGAAGGGCAGGAAGAGTTCATACAGGTTTGTGTCTTTTGTCAGAGGTACAATTCCTCTTCCACTGATATACTTATTTTTTTAAGGAGAACTATCCCTAATTACAGAAGAGTACTATTCTCATCAGCATTATTTGGTAGAAATTCTAAAGTGTTTCAGCAAAGCATGACAGTGATTAAAACTCTGGAAAACTTTGAATGCTACGAACTATATACATGTATACATACTTAAATGTACACAAACATTCACTCTGCAAAGTTTCCTGCATATCTTTCCTCTCAGAGACAGACAGTAAAGAAGGCCAAATGACCTCACTAGACTCTAGTTAACATCTTCCACACATCTCCTCACATCCAAGGAAAAGTATAATGTGCTAGGACGAGGCAGCAAGCGTGCATCTCACATTATTGCCATTGTGAAAATGCCACCTAGGTAACTGTGGGCATCCCAGGCAGTATGTACTGCCACACAGGAAGAGGAGATCAGAGCTCCTGGCCCCAGGTGCTCACGTGAGCAGGAAAGGGTTTCTGCTGCATGCAGAATAGCTGGGCTTAAACCACCACGTGTCTCAATGCTCTGAGCAGATCCAGTGCTTTTTCCACACAAAAGAGATATGGCATTAAAATCTCACTGCTTTTTCTGTCAGAGTCACTCGTGCTCCAAAGACAGAAGGCACGGGACATGCTTTATTTCATTTACAAATTGTTCCAGCTTGCAACAAAACACTGACATTAAGAATAACCAGCTGTAATTTCAGAATTGTTAACTGATGAGGGGAGTGCAGCATGCTTCCACAGGGCCTAATAGGAACAACCTTCCTACACCAAACCTAGCTGAAAATCATCTGTTAGCATGAAGGATTACTATACTGCAGTTCTTTCTCTTGGAAAATGCATCTGATTTTCAGTTTCCAGGTGACTCTAAAAGTTCTGTGTTCCAATTTTTGTGGAAAATCCCAAACATTTTTATAGGGAAGGGAGAAAAAGAGAGAAAACTGTGTTCATATATTTCAGTAAAAATATTCACAGCATGGCCACCCACACTGGATCAGGACCCTCACAATCTCTTACAGTTGGCCTCTAGATATTGAAACTGAGAGCCCAAGAGTTCTCTCTCAAAAAAGAGCCATGTGCCCAGTGTGGCTGCCGGAAGCAGGCCTCGGTGAACAGGGCTCCAAACCGAACACTAAAAGTGAAAACTGAAAGCCATTAACTGTTGCAGCTGCTAACAACTTAAGGAAACTGGGAGAGAGACTAACTTATCCCTTCTCAGCTGCTGAAGCACTGAGGTATTAGTACATTTGCTTTGCTAAGTTCCAGTACCAATCTGCTAAGGAATCTGTTTCCCAGTAAATTAAGAATAAAACTCCCCATAGGAACATCAGTATGGGACTGCAGAATCCTATCCAGACCACCACAGGTCAAATTTCAGAAATCTAACTTCTCTATTTTTCGTACATTTCTCAAAATCACAGAATCACAGAATCATAGGGTGGGAAGAGACCTTTGGAATCACCTACTCCAGCCCCCTGCTAAAGCAGGTTCAAAACTATTATCATTCTGGACAATAGCAGCTACAAGCTTAAAGCCTCATGTTAATCGGTCCTCTATTTAGTTTGAGAATTTTTGGAAAAAGTCAAATAACCCTACATAGTAAATAAAGTTTGTTTGCTTTTAATTAGTATTTGCCTTCCCCCTCGTCTGGTGAAACTCTGTTTGTTCTATATTTATTTTGTAATAATCAGAGTTTTGCTCCCAAAAGAAAGAATGTAAGTGTGAACCTGACCACGCTTCAGGGATATACAACCAAAGGTTTAATGCAAAATTACTTCTATGCTGCTATATTCCCTTGACTTCTTTATTTACCTGGTTCCTTTTAGAAAATCCATGCACTGTTGAGCTTGATATTAAGTGATATCATTAATTATATCTCAATTCCCACTTTGGTTTTTAAAAAAGACCCAAAGCAATTTTTATTGACAAGAAGAAAAACACAGTACTGTGCTAGAAAGATGAGCAGGAATTTAGGATTTTCTTTATAACGTATTCATTAAAGACCTCACCTGAAACCTGGGACATATCTTGAGCCTCATCTGTTTCCATTTTCCTCAGGTTATCTGAGAAGAGAGGAAAAGCCTTAAGTTAATGCAAAATAAGACACACATCCACACACACAAGAAGACTCTCCCTCCCCCTCTCTACCCCCCAAACACACACAGAAGGAGAAAGAAGGGGAAAGAAAAAAAAAAAAAAAAAAAAAGGAAAAGAAAAAGCCCTTTGCTATTTAACTATAAGATTATCTGGGAAGAATAATGTATTTTTCTCTTTATTTCCTCCCTGCATACTTTCTGGAGTATCAGACTGGCACAGACCTTGATCCTTTTAAAAACAGCATTACAAAGATTTATAAAAATATCATTACAAGCACAGGAGGACCAAATTTGTTATTTATTGTTAATTTCCCACTGCATAATAACCCAAAATGCAAACTGACTGCAACAAAATTAAGCAGAAAATTAAATGGCCCTGGGTCATTGTAGGCACAGAATTCATTCTCTTGGTTGATCCATAGTTATGTTCTTTCTAATTTACTGAGCATGCATCGATGAACCTTGAGTCAGCTTGGTGACACGCGTACAATCAGCAATCAAAAAACGAAGCAATTTGCTGAAGAATGTCTCATTTACCCAGGCAGGGCTGCATATCTGAGCAGCAACTGCCACTACCTCCATTAATAATGAATACACCTCAGGCAGCAGCAGATGGGCAGAACAGCAGCCTCAGGCGTGGGCCCCTCGCTCGTCCAGGAGCCCTTCCTACAGACCACACCAGCCTGGCGCTACACGGGGAGAAGTACAGCTCCCTAAAATAGCGAAACAGGCCCAGGAGAGAAAGGGAACCCGGGCCTTCCTGTTTTGCTGACAGATGGCTGGCTCCACCGCTTGGTAAGTCATACTGGGAAGCTCCTGCCCTCCTCTTGCGACATACCATGTTCCGAAGAGCGAGCGACCAGTGACCACAAACACCAGGCAGAGGGTTAGTGGGGTAGAAATAAAACTCAGGTTTGCAGCGGGCCCTGGGCCCCACACACCGGCCGTGGACAGCTGGTAGCCCTGCAGATAACACACGCGTTGCTAAAGCAGGTAGTCCCAGCACAACCTGCTCCTGACCTCAAATCATGGTGTGGGCAGTTGAAGTGGCCTCAGGTGGGGAGGGGAAGAACCCTGTAAGCACTTTTTGAGCTGTGGTGTGCTAGGTCACAGCTGGAGCCAGACGTGACTGACTTCACATCCCACCAAGAGAGGAGCTGGCTCTGTTCTGTTCCTTCAAACCAAGATACATACCCCATCAACCACGTTTCCTGCAATAAAACTGCATTTTCTTCACAGTTGGAAGCAGAGGAAGGTATGGCCTGGGTTCCTACAGAAAGGGCACTGAGGATATCCTAATATTTTTAGCCCACCAAGCATGATTTCTTTAGTCTTCTTCCAAGTCTTCTGTATGCTGCCTAACAGACTGCAGTGGAGAAGTGCAATAGCAGCAGTTATACATATTGGTCACCTAAGCTTTATAGTCTCCTCATTACCTCTGAATGGCAGCAGGCTATCTCAGAACCAATATACTGCTGAACCGCCTTGCAAAAGCTAGCTTCCCTCATCTGATCCACAACGGGTTTTCCTAACAAGGCAGTGGAAACTTCAGGACTACAGATGGAGTGGTTGCAGAACAGGTTTCTGCCTATAGAGCTGGCAAAAGGAGATCTGAATTCTCATAGAATGTACTGTGGCACTACTTAATATTCAGTAACGCTTTGTTTGCTTTATTCTGGTCTTAAACTTTAATTCCAGATAAAACAATTTGTTTAACATGCACATGTAATTCTCAGAAATGATTCCAGCCATGCAAAATGCAAAAAGCCACCTACTACTCAACAATTTGTATCAGTTCTTATCGTAATCAAGAGCTTTCAATTGGTCCATTTTAAAGTAGAAGTTGTCAGTAGGAAAAGCAGCTTCTCTTGCAAGAGGGAGAACCTAGCACCTTCCTTCAAAATAGCTGCTTAGTTATTGGAAATAAAGGGGGGAAGCCCATGCATTTATTATTACTGCTTGTGAGGGTCACCTGGATGCTCTTAATCAATTGATTACTACATATTTTTCTACAGAGTACAGTGAACCTCAACCAACTAAAGCAAACAACCCAATAAAATATCCACAAGAAGGGAATCCCATCCCTGAAGGACATCTGATCCCTACTGCACCCATTTTTCCCTCTTGCTAGGGCTTTGGCAAGGCTGAGAGTGAAAATGGGAGAAAGAGGTGGCAAAAGAGAAACATCTTAAGTGTTTGCCATTTTTGTTGTTCTTCTTGTTTTGTAGTTGAGGGCTTTTAAAAGCCATCAATCTATTTCAGTGTTCTCAAATTAACCTACAGCTCTTGGCTGTACATTCAGCATTTCTGCAACTTAGGCAGCATGCCTCTGTCTGAAAACACACCCCAGTTCTTAAATGATGAGGTAATGCAAGGTAAAATAAAGTTTTATTTTGGTTTTTAATGGAATACTTCTTGGCTTGCTTTCTGTGAAAGTGGACAACTGCTTGTCCGAAAATTGATGCCCTCAGTCATCTAAGAGATGACTTCAGAGTTGATATCAATGACTTTAGGGCATTCAGCAAAACGGTCCCTTTTGCTGGAGATGGGACATGGAGAGAAAAATAGAGATGGTGGAAAACTGAGTAGGGAAAGATTTTTTTTTTTTTCTCTAAAGGTTATTTGTAATAAATAAGTATGGATCCTACACGTAGATGAAGATCCACAAGTGCTAAGCAAACAAACAAACAAACTTAAAAATTCCTAAAGGTTGATGAATCCTTCACAGGGGAAAGTCACACTCTTACACTATAGTATTTTATGGCATCTGGTAAATACCAATGAAATCCCAGCTAACTTTTGTGCAGACTCTCTATTAGCAAAGAAAATATGGCAGGGCATTCCCCCACCTCCAATTTAACAGTGACAACAGTGTGTTTAGTTTTGGCTGTGACTACTGAAGGGTAGTTCAAATTGAACTTGGTCCTACCATGATTCAGGTTAAATTTTAAGAGCAGAATTTACTTCTTGGAGTTTGGCATGGCTAATCTATTAATAGGAAACCATAGTAGTAACCTTGACCATGAAGGGGGGGTGCGAGGGAAGGCTTGAACTAGATGATCTTTAAGGTCCCTTCAAGTCTAAGGCATTCTGTGATTCTATAAGATTCTATGACCTCACTTTCCTCCTCTGCTCTAGAATCAGTCAAAACATTGTCACCAACCATGAGAAAAGCACAAGAGCCCTCTGTATGGATGTCAGGATTTGTACCAAACTATTTATTTGATATGTCTTGTCTTATTTTTAGTTTTTTAGGGAAAGTTAATCACGTGGGTACCCTATCTGTTTTGGAAAGAAAAATAATTGCTTTGTATCTTTGTATTTTTTCATTTTAAGTTGTACCTACACAATCAAATTTCCTACAAACAAAAGGCGTTTATGACCTCGTTGTCTTCAGTGTAGTCACATCCACTTACATTAGTAGGCGATTTAGGAGCTAAAGTTAGAAATCGAAAGATGAGTGGACAGCTGACCAGTCTTACTTTCAGATTCTGAGTGTGCGTAGCTCTCATTTCTGGCAGGAAAAGGATCGACACCTAGATGATAATAGATCTTTTTTGTCTTTAGGAATCCAAAAAGCTTTAAAGCTGGCTCCCTTATTTGAAGATCTCCAAAGTTCCCTCCAAAAACGTATAAAACTACTTCTTCAAGTCTTTTCAGATGTAGAACTCAAACCTCTTTGTTTTTATCTCCACAATTCAAATAGCAGATCACAGATGAAGCTAATGCTTTGGAAAAAGAATCAAATGATGCAGTCCAGAGCTCTTGAGCTAATTAATAACAAACACACATTAAAACTGAGAAGATATGCTGATTTTGTTTTAAAGGAAGCACTTAACTGACCACAATCACACAAAAATTTTGGATTTAAATCATGTCCAGGTCTGGCACAACCCTGAGCCCAAGTAAACCATGCATGACTGATTCATCTCCTTGCAGTTCTGCAATGCAACTTGTAGTACTTCTTAGGAATGCATTAGAGTAAGCCCTGTGAATCACTGAAGCACTACTCTATTTATACCAATTGCAAATTGTAAAAACAAGTGAATTTGGGGACTTTTAGGACCCTGACTGTACACAGGATGAGGTCATTGTAAGGTCAGATTTTCCCAATCTCAAAATACACCAAATTAATTATTTGCAAGCTTTAATGTATTATTTTGTCTCCTGTTTTACAATGCAAATTCAAAAGTGAACCTCCTTTTTAGGAAAATGAATGCTCAGCACTAACACAGTTTCTTCTCAATTGAAAGAAATGCATAAGCATGTTGCGCTTCCATAAATCCTACTCTCTTTAGACCAGTGATATACTTCAATGGGATGACTAAATTCAATGCCTGAGTTAACTCTTTTGTCTTCTTCTTTGTTCACTATCTATGTAGTTACTGACTTCCCCATGACAAGATGAGCTTAACACTCAAGACAATGGCGTCTATGGACTTGAAATTACAAATTCTGACATTTGTGAACTTACTTTGGACTGGTGTACAGCACACCTTAACTCAGAGCTGGCCTTCCATCTATATATGCAGGTAATTCTGGTGCTGCAAGGTGGATAAATATGTACACCATGCCCTGCTGCAGGTCTCCAATTTGTAGGTGTAGCCTTTCCAGGTAATCAGAAAGGTCCACGAAGGTACCCCTTGGTCCTGAATACATCCCTCAAGGGCACATACACCCTTACACAAAGGCTTAGAGCAGAAAACATGAGAAGTTTGGTGGGAAGCAAGAAGAACATTCTACTTGTGTCCTGCAGGTGCTTTTGAAAGCATAGAATGAGAGTAGGTCATGCATTTTTCAGCAGTGGTAGCTCCGGGTTAACAGTGATAAGACAAAGAAGCAAGCTGGCAAACCAAGTGGGGAAGGAGCTGATTTCGAAACTCTAACTTGTGCAAGCTGCCTGGCAGGAGGAAAAGGGACCGCTCACACAGGTCACTGGAGCAGCTGGCCCTATGAGAGTGATCGTGCAAGAGCATAGCTCCTCTTTGTGGTCTTTGACATGTCTCATTGGCTCCTAATCACATAGGCTACAGTTTTTAAAAACAAAAATCCAAACCAGTAAGCAAAAGCATAAAACCCCAACCCACTTTACAACCTAAATTTTATGCAAAGCACCTAAGATGGGTCCTAGATTCCACCAACCACAGGATATGAAGCCACAGGTTGAATAAATAAATAAATAAAAACTAGGCTGCAACCTGGAAAACACAGCAGGAACGCAACACCATAATGTATCTGATGGGAGAAGCTGCGCAACAACAAGTAGGTAATGAGTAGTACATATGCTGCGGCATCAACCCTTTTGTTTTTAAGCTGGGAGCTGTAACTACCTGCAAAACTGTACAGCTGCATTTCTAATTGCATCAGTTCATCTTGACCTAATAGAACCAAGCCTCTCACATCCACTCAAACTGATGGTTTTGAAGCAACAACCAAGAGAGGGGAAGCGTAAAGACAGCCCTGTTGAAGAATTTAACCTTAACTTTCCTTTACTTAAAAAAAAGACATCATCTAACTTTTTTTTAGTGGGCTTTTTTCCTTCACATACAACTTCTCCTCCTACAAACAAGTGAGCACAAAACAGGAAGGCTGTTACGTGTGAGTAAAAGGTAGTATGTATTGCATAATCAGTGCAAATAGTTGAAGAAAATTGCCAGAGTCCTACAAACTAGCTTCAATTAAAAGTGTTCAGTATCTCAGCAAGCAGCTGATAATTAGCTTTATTATTACAATTTAATATGCTACACTTCACAATCTCGTGAATGACTCTACTTTAGAATCATTTTAATTCTATTCTTAATTTCCGCCTCATCACACTGCCCAATGTAAATAATAACTACAGAGATGAAGGGTGGTCCTTTCTGAAAACTAAGATCTGAGACTGATAATAAGCACATCGGTGTCTTTCCACTCCTGTTTCAGAAACACTCTTGAGGTCCTTTAAAAAGTGCATTTAAAACTAAAAATGTTTAAATGAAGTGCATTGGTATTTTTTCTCCCTTTATTCCTCTCCTTCTCCATTAATTCCATATTCAGCACTTTCTGTGAAGCCTACGGAGATGTTTAGTTTATTCAGTCTCTTCTCTAGTGTAAATTCTGGTTAACTACATGAACTGACAATACAATTATAAGCATACAGTCAAATTTCAATGGAGAGCTCCTGTCTGCAAAATGAAGGAAGCACTGTAATTCAACACACAAGATTAAGAAAAGAACTCTGCTAACAGTACAGATTTGAAACATTTATATGTCTGGCGCATGTAAAATTAATTTCCATGTTAGTGAACAATTGTGAGGGTGTAAGAAAAGTCGTCTCAGAGATCCTACATAATTCTCAGTTCTTTGGGAATTCTTTGTACAAGCACCATCAAATGATAAAGAGTGTATTTTGCATGCATTTATGTGTTTCCCATATGTAATCCTATTAGCATCTGACTGTACTGACCTATATTCAGGTAACAATTCCTAGTTAAAGGAGATTTTGAAAAAGTCTTTCAGTGACTGTGTGCAAATTACTCGATATCACTGCAAATATGAAAAAGGTTCTTCTTTCAAGTTTTCAAATAGTAGCCAGTCATTAAAATCGGTTGCACGATATGAGAAAAATATGGAGGTAATTTTCCTAATTAAGGCCACATTTTATTAACTCATTAAGCTCTGTCACCTTTTTGCTTGATTTTTAGCGAAGACAAGAGGAATAAATTCACCACGACAGAGAAAACGCACACATTTCCATCATATAAATAAGATGACTAAAAACAGTGAGATCTGGAAATTGAGGCACTCAATCTAAGAGCATGGCACGTTCTCCAGTGACCCAAATGAGCTTCTGGGTATTCTTCCAGAACTCTCACTCAAGAGAAACCAAGGAGCAGATGCAAAACTGCACTTTATGTATCCCTTTAAATAAGTATGTGTGATTTAAAGGCACAGGTTGTCTTCAGAACAGCCTATCTAAATATGCAATAGAGAAAAAAACAAAAGGATCTCTTTACATCTAGAATTGTTATTGCCAGGTATCCCCAACAATATATCAGTAGCTGATTTGTCCAAATTATAGGAGGTTTCAATAACTCTGCTTCACGATCTCAGAATTGCTTCCTAATTTCTCTTCTAACTGTTCAAGCTGTTACGGATTATTAAAGAACATTATCAGCCTGAATGAGCATATTAAAGATCCATGTGATTTTTTCTTCCCCCTAAATAAACCTAAGAATATCTCCTAAAATTACTATAATTGAAATGAATTAGTAAGTTTCTCCACGCTACGTTTCAGTTAACTCACTCTGCTTTTGCAAACATTTTGGAGCCAATCCACTACTGATGATTCCAGCTTTATCATGCAATTGCTCCACTGTTCTCAGTGAGTTGACACAAGTGGAAAAATGAAGCAATGCAACGAGGAATCAAACCTATCATACAAAAGAAGTTCCTCTTTTACTACGAAAGCCTGAGCAACTGGGATCAGAAGAAATTTAGATCACTCATATGGAATATATTCTTTAAAAGGTGAAGTAGTAGACATTCTCCATGCTGAAAAAATAAAAGGCACTTCTAGTGTAAACGCTCTTCCAAATATGCAATCTGAGTGGCCTTCTCAGACTTTCACACCAGAAGCAGGAGTGCACCATGCATGTCCCAAACCTGTGTTGTCCCATTCACATGAATTTTCAGTGGTACAAATAAAGTTCAGAACGTTCACCTATCTTTCCAGGACTAGGACCTACCTTTGCAGTCATCGCACTGTGCTAGCAGTGACCTGCCCAGTACAAAAAAGCAACAACCCAGCAGTCTTTTATCCACGAGCTTAAAGCATCGAGGAAAGTGAGTCTTAAAGAAAAACGGTGAGGCAGATGCTGGGTTTTTAATAACGATACATCACAGCGTAACCTCTGGGACCAACATAATTCTGTTTAAATTTAGGGAGCAAACACAAGTTTTGCTGAGTCCAAGTTGTAGTTATGTTTATGTACAGATTACAGTCTTAGGAACAACACATCACAGCTGACCTGGAAGCAGGGAATTTCCCAGCTGGAGTCAGTTTTGCTGGATAGCCACCGGGGAGGTGAGACATGCATAGCCTCTTTGGATGAGTGGAAGGTGCTGCTTAAGAATCACTATGAAACTGAGAAGATCAAGGCTGCCTATCTGGCCTCAGATGCAATTCACACTTTTCTCTGAATGCTGTATCTCTCCAACAGGAAAAAAAACAGAATATGTGCATTAAGGAATAAATGCCCGTGAGGAATGGCTCTTTCATCTTCTGACTCTTGCACTCAGTTTCAGGCACCTAACAAAAATATTTCCTGAAAAATCATATTCCCAGAAAAAACTTTAGGAGTCCTTGCCTTCCATCAACATAATCGATTCCTGGCATTCCTTAGAACGTATCTAGCAAATACATTTAACCCAATGATGTATTTCCAGCAGCACAACCTCCATTTCTCTTTGTTTCTTGGGAGAAGGATTCTGGGAAGGAAACATCATTCCCAAACCCTTCTTCGGTGGAATTTTTAACTTCCTAGAAAAGCATGGTTTGTCACTTTGAAAAGGGGAATTCCATGGGAGTCCACTACCATGTCAGCCACGTATCCTTCTTCACACGCATAAAGACAACAACTTCTTCTAAAGACCCCATTATTGCTACACTACATTTTACTACTTTATTATGTTTTCTTTGGTCTAATTCTATTACTTTTAATAATAGTAGAACATAATGACTGGTCAAAATGTAATCAAGTACATATGTGAGTCTTGACTGTAAAACAATAAAATTCACTGTGGACCCAGATCTTTTTACACATAAAACATATTAAAAAATCCCACAAGTCCTCAGTGGAAGTTTTTCCTGACAAAGAGCCACACAATTAGGCTACGATCCACGACTTTTGATATCCTTTGGACTGTAAAAAAGTTGCCAAAAATGATCTGCCAGAATAGTATTCGATTCATTATGCCTTTCCTTATTTTCCATCGCCTGAATGCAAACTGGACCCATTTCCTTGTTTTCTGTAAGATTGCACTGATAGTCTAAGAAGTACCTAAGCTCAAATAAAACAAGCCTGGAAATTTTTTGGCTTGATTTTGGAGTTATCCAATTTTAATGATGAGAAGCAAGCTTTGCATTGCTGTAAAACTCTGTGGATTGATTCTCCTCTTACATTTTTGCATAGCTATGCAGTCAGTGGAAGTGGCAAGCAAACCAGGTTTTTGGTATTAACCTCCACAAGGGAAAGGAAAACTGCTACGGTAACACTGAGATGGGGACTATTGCATTTTTATTGTACTCTGCATGTAGCACAAATGACAAACATGTCATTGATGCTTGTTTAATGAAAAATACAGCTATTTCTAGGTGGGAAATTGCAGGTGTATGGCAGCACTCTGTCCCCTTTACTACTCATACTGACTCACTTTGCTTACCAGGAGCTGGGCGAACCAGTCTGGGAACGCTCAGCTGGCACAGGGAATGCACACAGGACCTATGTCAAAGCATCACCTAGTCACTGTGAGCACGAAGGGCAAAGAGAGATGCAAGCCCCATACTGTCTCCCCAGAACTATGCTAGGGTCAAGAGATCAAAGCCTCCTTACCGAGGCCCACCACTCATTCCCACCTGAATTAGGGCACTAAGCGGAATTCCATGTTATGCCACTGCCTTCCTGTTGCTTTCCTGGAAGTCATACCCCGGAGATGGGTGACTCCTTCAGATAGTGCAGCAGGGTTGAAACCCCGGCTCTGGAGGATGACCAGCACTGTGCTTCCACTGACTTCCATATGGTTCCCATTCCCACTCAGTGTATAAGTTTGCTTTCTCCTTGGCTTTTTATCCTCAATTTACCTCATATTAAAGGACATCTCTCACAATTCTTCACATATTTTCAGATATGCTGTATATTGAGTTCCAGGTTTAGGTTAATTTATCCCTTTCCAGCCTGTCCCTTACTCCCCAAAAATAAAGAACATTCAAATCAGTCAACAAGTGTAATATTTGTGAGAAAATCTTTAAGGCTGGAAGTGAGTCTGGGATAAGAGAAAATGTGAACTAAGGAAAGTGCAGAGCTCTGCAGTATTTTGGACACTTCCCCCATGCAGTTCTGCTAAGGACAGCTATCAGTTTAAGAGTGGTAGCACATGGTCTGTGCTTGGTTTCTCATGTCCACATGCAGAAGTTTCAAAGGCTTTTGATACAGCAGTAAGGCACACAGCCATGTAACTCCAGCCTGGGAGAGCTCTGTTCGGGATGGAGGGATCCATTTTGGGGAGTGAGAGGGCTGGGAACAAATATGCTGCACTCTAAACAGCATACCCTGTTTTTCACTGAGTCATAAAACAAATGTAAGTTAAAAATCAAAGGAAAGCATATTGATATTAGAAAGAAGCTCCTCAGTGGGAGAGATGACACCTTTTGGAGAAGGCACATGCTATGAACTACCACTGTATGCTACTGTTACATTAACCTCGAAAGAGGAATATTGGGCTTTTGCATGGCAACATAATCAAATCTATTTTCACTTTTTTTTTTTTTATCTTAATTCTTCCCTCACTACAGGAGAAAAAGAATAAACAAAGTTACTTGAGGCTAAAAACTTCCTCTGTATAATCCAAAAGCAATGACATTTTGATGTTAGAAAGCCACTCCACCCCTGATTTCTCCATTTCACCAAGACTCCGAACCCTTCAGCTATGCAGTTCACCAGCCAGGCGAGAGCAGTGCAGTAATGCAGCCACAACATCCCCCGGTAGAGTTAATTCAGACAAATTCTTTCAAAGTATTTGGAAGATTTTAACAGAGTATTTTATTATTATTTTTAAACACGTTTTTCTTTATATTTCATTTAAAATGTTTAATAGACAGCCACACTATTTGGCACTCCAGTGTGCATGTGAGCAGTCAACTGAAGCTAGCAGAGTGCGTCTTTTAAAGGATTTGGCCCTTACAATGCACTAAAGCCTTTAATTTTAGAACTAGATTATTAAAGTCTAGCAAATGACTTGTAAAGGTGAATGCGTGAATTAGAATCAGAATTAGATATCTCCTTTTTTTCCCCCCCTCCTTTTTCTTTTGGACTGCTGGACAGTAAATGCATATGGATGTAACATTTGTGGCATCCAGTTATTGAAAAGAAAAACATGTGGTCGGGAAGGTCTCATTCTAACTTCTCATCCCTGCCTCAAAGCCTTTGAAAATGCCACTTGCAGTGCTGTGTGTTAGCAGACTTGATGCAGGACAGAAAAGAAAAAAAGGGAAGAAAATAAAAGAGGAAAGAAAGAAGAGGGGAAAAGAGACAAAAGGAAAGCAGAGAGGAAGAGAAGAGAAGAGAAGAGAAGAGAAGAGAAGAGAAGAGAAGAGAAGAGAAGAGAAGAGAAGAGAAGAGAAGAGAAGAGAAGAGAAGAGAAGAGAAGAGAAGAGAAGAGAAAGGAGAAAAGGAAAGGAAAGAAGAAAAGAAAAGAGAAAAGAGAAAAGAAAGGGAAAGAAAAAAAAGAAAAGAAAAGAAAAGAAAAGAAAAGAAAAGAAAAGAAAAGAAAAGAAAAGAAAAGAAAAGAAAAGAAAAGAAAAGAAAAGAAAAGAGCCAAAATTATTTTCCTTTTCCTATTCACCCAGTATAAACCAGTGGCCATATTAGTCTAAGAATTCTTGCATTCCACAAAAAGTCAGTTTTTTAGGGTAATTTCAAGCCTAAACTCCAAACGCTCACTGACACGGTATTACCACCATCCCATCTTCCAGAAGTTTTGTCAGCAGAACACTCCGCACCACACCTGGCAGCATTACCATACCTTCCAGACCAAGGTAGGAAAGTAATCCAAGAAGCGATCAGGTTTCTTGAAGCACAAAATTAAAAGTTTCCTTAGCACCAAGCGCTGCAGTGGGAAGTCGCTCCTTCACACGCGCGGTTCCTCACTACACACATCTTCCTTAATACTTCCTACGGAGTGAAACAGCCCCTTCGCAGAAGGGGTAACTTTGCGGAGCAGCGGGAAAGGAAACCTCCGGCTGTGACAGGCTGTGCGCCAAGACAAGGAAGGGAACTTCTGGCGGCCCCGCTCTCTGGGAGGCAGCCAGCTCTCAGTGACACCGCTTCCCCAGCCCCGACCCGGCCGGTCCAGCCGCTCCCAGCCCCGCGTCGCCTCCACTCCCGCAGTTAATACAGCCGGCGGCGAGCGATGGGGCTGGGGCAGCGAGCGAGAGCGCAGCGTGGACAGAGCTCTCGCCGTCCCCTGCCCTGCAAGCTTATGCCCACCTCGGCTAGCTCCTCGCTTCTCCGACATTCAAAGCAGCCTCCATCTCGCCCAGCCCAGCGCGCGGCGTTTTTAAACAAAAAGCGGGGGAGGACGGGAGCGCACGGGGAGGCAGCACGGCGGGCTCCCGGCAACTTCTCCCCGGCCCCTCACGGGCACCCACCCGCTCCCCGCTACCTGCAGCTCCGGGCGGGCGGCGCTCCCGCTGCCGGCGCTGCCCCCGGTCCGCTCCCGCCCGCCCGCAGGTGCCGGTACGCGCCCGCCGCGCTGCTCATGGACGGAGGCGGCGGGGGGTCCCCGAGAGGAGGTCAGGGGGTAGAGACGCCCCGGCGCACCCCTCGTCTAGCGGCTCGGGGTCGGAACTTGAGCAACTTACTTAAAAACGGCGGCGGCTGAAATCCAGAGCTCCCGCTTCGGTCCAGAGAGCACGGCGGACCCGGAGGGGATTACTCAAACGCGCAGCGATGAAGCGCGTCTACCCACTGTGGTGGTGGAGCAGGATCTCATTTTTGCTGTGCTTCATTCAGTTCCTCATCTGCAAGATGAGGATAATGGTACTTCCTTTCTCACATCCTATCTTCATCTGCGCTTTCACAGTGCAAGAAAATTAGGCACGGTGATAACTTTACACGTGTGAGTCACCTCACTGACTTCAAGGGGATCATCCAGAGATGCACAGTTAAGTGAGCATATAAGCATGTGAAAGCCCAGGGCCTGCCCTCTGGGCTCTGCAGAACACGAGTCTGTTACTAAAATTCTACAATGAATGGTAAAATGTGGTCCCCAAGGCAAAGCCGGCCTTCTTTTAGAGCAGGAATGACAAGGCTGCACCTGGGGGATTCTTTCAAGGCCTCTTCCCTCTGGAAAGCCCTGCAGATGTGTCCTTCACTTTCCAGGTAACGTCTAGTCACACTCCAGATGAACCAGGTACACTCTATTGCTTCGCAAGTTTGTGAGCCATCATTTTTTCTCACTGCAGTTTTGCAGAAGGGCACAACACTCCTCATATCACAACTTCTATGCGGACCTTATGGATCTGATAGGATTGAAACCCAGAGCCAATTATCAGTTATTCCAGAACACCTCTACATGTTCCAGCACAGGGAACGAGCAGCATTTTACTTGCAGAATCACACATGTGAGAGAGAAAGAAAGAGAGAAAGAGAGAAAATTCACAGAAAGGTGCCACCATAGGCTCAGCAGGCAGTGTCTTTCTCCAGGAAACTCAGAGCTCTGCCTTAGTGAGACCAGGAGATAAAGGCAGGGGGAACTTCGCAACCACCCTTCAGAAAGGGGAACCTGTTTGCCTCGAGGACACAGCAGATTTCCACAGATACGTGCACTCCATCCAGATGCTCTGAAGCAAAAGGAGGAACATTTCTCAGAGTGGTTGTGCTTTCAGAAGGTCTTGTGTCCCTTCTGCCTTCCAGCTTCCATAGGGCCTGCGGGCCAGTGGGTCTGAGCCCTCTCCAGCTATGATTCCTCACTACTCAAGCCACAATTTCTCATCAAACATTTGATAAGAGTTTTTAAAATCAGAATCAAGTTGCCAGACATACACGAACTTAGCTGGCTGATATTGGGCTTTCTGAGATGTTGAGCATCTTCTGCATGTTGCTGTGTTGCTATTTATCATCAGCCCATAGGAGCTCTCAAGACACAGATCTTGTTATGGCTGGAGCCTGTGATAATTGCTAGCAGTACAGCACAGCAGCACTGAGCTTTCTCTTATCCGTAGCAAGTTCCTTGCTGGTAGCAGTGGGCAGTCAGCCCAAAGAGAGCTGTGACGCCCCTTCAAGCAGGTCTGTTAAGGTGTAGCAGCAGATGCACACTTATGCCCTGGCTTTAGGAGCTGCATTCTACAGCTGTGCTTCTGGCAGTATTTTGGCCACAAAGATGATCAGAGAGATGGAGCACCTCTCCTATGAAGATAGGTTGAGGGAGTTGGGCTTGTTCAATCTGGAGAAGAGAAGGTTTTGGGGAGACCTCATTGAGGCCTTTCAGGACCTGAAGGGAGGTCAAGGAGCAAGAGGCAGACTGACTTTTTACGTGGTCTGATAGTGATATGAGGGATTTCCTTCAGGTTCATTCATAACTGTAAAGAAAAATTGTTATTAGAGGAGGTACACTGTTTCTATGGACAACATTACCATTCTCTATTCACTGCTTTTCCTATAGCAGATTTACCAAACTATGAAACGCAACATTCAAGCTGCTGCACTCTGTTATCAGGCAGGTGATGACGATGAAACAGAAAAATAAGTAAGTTTTGTAAATTGAGGTTCAACAGAGATGTTTTATGCTCAGAACGTTCACATTCTTTGTAACTACCGGAATGCAGAGGGCAGGTGCTTCTGTAGCTACTCTGCCACAAGATTTATGCTCCAGTCTTATTTTTTCTGAGGAAAAATGGAAACTGTGTCCGCAGGATTTGCTTGTGGGATTGTAAACTTGTTGGGTGAGCAGTTCTCATTCGATTTGGAAAACAGAAGGTCTGATCAAAATTAGGATCGTAAATCACTCAAAGCATGGGAAATTTCCAAAGGCACAAGTGGCCAATTGGTGGTGTTTTCTATGGTCAGAAATCTCCCTCAAACACTGAATTCAACCACAATGCTAAGTATGACAATCTTTGTTTCACAATCTTGCATGTAGCGCACAGAGGCAGCAGTTATTAGGTGTCACTGTTTCCATCCCACATAATGTCTAGCATTAAATGGATTTTCCTTTGTTTTTAAAGTCTTGATCCACTAAGCCGTAGTCTCAGTTTCTTAAATTCAGAGCATATCTCCTTCACCTTTTAGCAAAGTTGGAATGCATTTACCTCACTGGCACCATGATTTCTTCTCCTTCCAGATCATGGACATACCACCTGTGCTACTGACATATAAGTACCAAGCACTAGCACTGAGGCACTGAAATCCTCTTTCTTTTACAGCAGTCTGCATCATTTTCCTCCTTGCACTGCTGTGCTGACTTCTCAGCTACTGGTGCCTCAGATTTATTGTTCACCTCTCCCTTGTCTTAGTTTGACTTCCCCCCTGTCCATTACTTCATCTCTCCCAGGTTTGTGTTCTTTTTGCATATGAGCACTTTAGGCCATTGCCTCTACGCTTTTTTCCACTCAACTTTTTTTTCACTGACTGCCTTCCTTAAACTCAGTGACAAGTCCCTTGCTCTCTCTTGTCTCTCTATTTTTCACTGACTTCTACCACACTGCCTATTTTGAATCACCTGTATATAATTAGAAGCCCTCCTTGTTGCACCTGGGCCTCTCAGTACTTTCTCTGCAAGCTTCTTATCTAGAGGCCAGAGGAACTCTTAGTGCCATACAGATGCTACCATAAACAGAGAATAATTAATTGTTTTTAGCAGTACAAGGAAATGTGGATGGCAGGTGAGAACAGAAATGCCTAAGAACAGGACCACAGACTTTTCTGCACTTATACATATCAGCTCAGCTACCAGAACACTTTGATCAGACATAGAGAAAAACATGTCCAGTCCAGCATGGAGTGACCAAGATGATTAAAGGACTGGAGAATCTTTCACAGGAGGTGAGGCTGAGAAGTGGAATGGCTCAGCCTGGAGCAAAGATGGCTCCAGAGGAAGCTCATAAGTGTGCACCAACACCAGAAGGGTGTGAGCAGGGAAGACAGAGCCAGACTCACCTGACCACAAGACAGTAATGTTTTTTTTACTGTGAAGATCATCTAATGTTGGAACAGGCTTTCCAGAGAGGTTGCAGAGTCTCCATCTGCAGAGAGATTCAAAACCCATTGGGGCGTGTCCTGGGGCAAATTACTTTAGTTGAACAGGACTACATAATCTCAGGAGTCTCAACAGTTTGTGATTACAGAAGGGCAGTCATCTACTTTCTGGATATCACTAAGCCTATGTATAAATCTTAAAAAGGAAATGCCCCACCACGTTGGTTCTGCTGTTACTGTGAATTAAGTGTGGTGATAGCTGTACTTCAGTTAGAATCTCTTAAGTCATTGTCCTTAAAAAAACAAAAGAAGAGAGTTAAACATTCCTGCCTACATAAAAATGGGCTGAGCTAAGAGGGATTATTACACTTCCTTATTGTTATCCCTCACATTCGATGTTCAAGGGATTTTATTTTTTCTCCTATACATTTTATATTTTGGAAGATGATGGAGGTGCTATGGCTGTGTGCCCACCAGGTGAAGATCACAGTGGTTAGAAGCTAAGGTAGCCAGGCAGAAATAAAGACAACTCAGTAATAGATTTAGATAGGAGTTTACACTTGTTTCTCTTGAGATACTACTAAAAATATTAATCCCACCTGAAAAGTTAACTGGAAATAGAACAAAGATAGGCCTATTTTTGTTGTATAGCTTTCATCTTGATTTAATAAAGAAGGAATTAGAAATTCAGAACGACAGTTGACAGACAAACGGAACTACATCCTTTTCCACAACTACTCTTATGATTACTACATAAAAATTCATAGGGAAAGGTTTTAAAACGTGATGGTAGATAACTACTGGATTTTCCAGCACATGTGAAATGAAACAAGCCTGCTGTCATTTTATTACTGTTTACCTGAGGAGCAGACGGACAGAAAGGAAAGTTGTGTTAATGAACAAATGTACTGGATGCAGAAGTTTACTTTCTCATTACTATATTTAAAATCCATCTCTTAGAGTCTCCTGGCTGTATCTTCAAATTACAAAGCTCCATTGAAAAGAGATTAGAAAGATTCAGGAGGATGTTATTTTTGATTTCCAGAAAGAGTAGACTAATAGGATTGCTAGTACTTTGAAGGACTGATCAAACTCTACTGCTCAAGAAAGCCTCAGTAACAAATCCTGATTGTATCAAGGTTAATTTATTACTGTTAATTATTTAGGAAACATCTCCGATCACTTGCATTGCATAGTGATTCAACTCATGTTATTTGAGTATGTAAATCATGTAATATTGTTTCTGAACTGCCTAAAAGAGGCAAGAGTGTTGATGTATGAATCTGGTATTCATTCTGTGAGAGATCTGCTTTCACTGAACATTTTTGTTAGCAAAATACAATTCAGATTTTCAATAAGCATGCTTATTTGTCCCTAGGAAATGCCACTAGTGCCTCTGAGGTCTGCCATCTTCTGCAGGCCCACGTTGTTCAGTGTCTGTCCATTCAGCTCTCTGTAAATATGTAGTTAGTGAGGAATTATAACTTCAGATACTCATTGCACTGAATAACCTGACTGGAGAAACAGACCCATTGAAAAGTAAAGTCCTTATCTTTGTGCCTTCCTATTCCGATGTGTTTCAGTATAGCTGAGGGTACACATCTCCTCTCTGGATTGTCTTATGTATAGTTAATGATGACAGGTATGTGGTCAGATTGCCGTTGTGGTCAGAGTGCCGTTGTGATCTCTATCACTTTGAAACCTTTTTTTGTTTAATTGCAGTTTGAAATGTCTGTTAAGGGATCCAAGGGAGAGCTTTCTTCTATAACAAACAGAGCGACAAAGAGAGCTCTATAGATTAGGATTCCAGTTTACGAGTAAAAGGTTTATGGTAGGTTCATGGTGCAGTTTTAAGTGAGCCATAGTTCTCTGGGGAAAAAAAAAAAAGGAAATATTAACAGTTCTTATTTCACAAGGGTTCTCACAGGACCCTATAAATGCTTTGAAAGTTTATTAAGTGTGATGAAGGAGTCCACTATACAAGCATGTCTGCAGGGCAGGATCCAGTTTCTGTGCCATCACTGTGAGCTGGCCAGCAGGCCAGCCTGCTGGAAAACCATCACCTTGCTGAAGCTAGCCTGAAGGCACCGACAAGGCTGTTTGGCTCCCAGTGTGCAGCTGCTTGCTGCAGTGAATCCACACTGTACCTCTTCCCCTCATCTGGGTGCTTTTGACTTGTAAGCAACACTTAAAAGCTGGGTTTCTAAAGAGTTGTGCTTACACATGGGCTGATTGGAGCGGTCAGGGATACAAGAGCTTCCCAGAATTATGAGTAAGTAAAGAAAATCTTAAATTAGCCTGAGGAGAGAGAACCAGGAACAGACACAGAAATCCAAACCATGTGCTAAGGCAATGTTTTCAGTGCTTCGAATGGGTAAGGACAGGACAAGCTTGGGTCTGTCAAGAGAGAGGCAAGGCAAAGGTGAACAAGACACAAGATGATGAGAATTCAAACACGAATTTCCACTATGTGACGGCTTAAGAAAAGCCCCACATGGGTAAAGTAGTGCAGAAAGAATCCGCAGCTTTCAGGCATATTCTTTGTAAGGGGAGACTGTAAAAGCATTTTAAAGAGAGCCGTGTAATATATGCTGGTCTGAAGCAACATGTATTATACATTTTTATTATAGAGTTGATCATGTCAAGAATAAATATTAACTGCGTAGCTGTCACAGCTTCTCTTTGTCCCAAGCCTGCCCCTTCCCTGGGTGTGTCCTTCATTGCCTCAGGAGACTCAAGATGGAGACGAGTGATATTAGGGTGAAATTAACCATAAAGAAAACATTTAAATAGAAATGATTAACCCAGTGTTAGAGCTATTATGGGACAGAAAAGAAATGTCAGAGAAAAAAAATGCGTACCGCAACTGCCCCATTACTCTATAATTAGTTTATCTTTGTATAATTTATGGTTAGTTCTATGTCAGTGAATTCCAGCAAGAAGAAACTCCTGGCTTATGATGAGGCCAAAAGAAATGAAGTGGTGACGCCTGGATTGCTCAGAGTTTAAGGATATTCTGGGAACCTAGACATGCTCTAACTTTGGAAATTAAAAGGAAACCGCTCCTTTCTGTACCAATTGACACCGACATTGAAATAACTACAAGTTACGCACCTAAATGTCTTCATATGTGTGCTTAAATTTCCAAATTCACCTCAGTGCAGGTAAGCACTCTTAGCATTTGGCAGAATTATAACTGTTTATATTATATAATCAATCCGGTGGCTCTTGATAGGCATTAGCTGAGTTTAATGAAAAATATTCTTTATCTCAAGGGAAGTGAACAATTATTCTTTTTCTGGTCCTTTACTCCTTCTTCCCTTTAGAGACTAATATTTGACCAGAAAAATAATCATTAGGAGAATTTTTACTGTTAGATGGAAATCTAGCCCGGTTACCTGACTTAATGACACAAACATGTAGTAATGTGTATGTATTGATGCCTTGAAGTGAATATCAGGATGTTTTGTCCTACAAGTTAAGTATTGATCAACATGCACAGTGTATTTTCCCTTTGGATCGATATGTCTGCTTGTTCTTAAATCAATAAGTACTTATTGTTACATAGAGAAAAACTTTGGCTTATAATTGGATAAAAGTGAGTATGCAGCAAATGAGAATATTTTTCTTCCTTACCTCCAGTAGTTGTGGGGCTCGGGGTTTTAAAAGAAAAATAAAAGTCAAACTGAACATTTAGGATGTTGTACAAGAATTTCAGAAAACAGCACTACTCACAAGTGCTGAGCTAATATAAAACATCCGCGTATATGACTCAATTTTCTAATTAGAGAACAGTGGTTCTCACTGAACTCAGCTGAAGTAGTCGATATTCCACATACATCGCTCCGCTTTTTGGTTATTTTTTAGCTTCTTGGAGAGTACCTGTGTGTGTTTAAATAATAGGTATGCACATTCAAACAGTTATGGGACCTACTTTGTAATTATACATCTTTGCTCTACGTATCATAACCAACTACTGCTCAATTGTAACTAATAGCCTGCTTTTGAAATAAGAGAGATTTGAATATGACCATTATTTCAGAATCTGAAGTTCTTCTGAATTTGGGAAATATATATATATATATATTTCTCATTTGCTTCAAATGCATGCAGAAGTCCTACATTCCAATTTTTAGTTACTAAAAAAGCTTTTTTTATACCACTTTTTTTTTTTCTTGTGATTGCCAGTACAGAATATTAGTAGTAATAAACTTCAACAAACTCTCCACTCCCAAACTCCAACACAGAAAATAAAATCCACACAAGTAAGATGAACGAGCCAGCTGTAAAAGTGCTAGTCTGATCTACCCTAGGTGAGAATTTGGCCTAGTAGATCTCAGTCTGAATACTGCAATATTTCATGATAAACTGCATAGGGAAACAGAGTTAAGAACATTATTTAAGCATCCAAAATTTTACTAGGAAAAAAAAAATACTTTAAGATTATTCTGTCAGATATTTGTGTGTGTGTCACATGAAGAGTCAAGAAGACAAACTATTATCAGAAGTATTAACACATTTTACCATTTCTATAAATTAAAGAACAGAAATGCATTACAGATTTAATGTAACTTAACATTATTAACTACATTAAGGAAAGGGAATTTAAAAGTTCTTAAACATACACACCTTGCAATATATCTTATAAATAAATGCACAACTAAGTAGAATAATCAAAACTCTACTTTTACCCACTTAAGAACTGAAATCAAGGTTTTTATTTCTCTCCTATTACAGCAATGCGTAACTGCAGTTAGAAACTATTTGTTGAGTTTGGCTCTTGGGGGAATCCTGGATTTTCAATTTCCCGTACTGACACATGAAAACACCTCCCAATTCATCTGATACGTACGTACTATTACACTGCAACTTGCATTCTGCATCCAGAACTGGGGCCCCCAACACAAGAAAGATGTGGAGCTGTTGGAATGGGTCCAGAAGAGGGCCATGAGGATGATCAGAGGGCTGGAGCACCTCTCTTATGAAGAAAGGTTAAGGGAGCTGGACTTGTTCAGTCTGGACAGGAGAAGGATGCAGGGAGATGTCACTGCTTCTTTCTAAACCTAAAGAGTGTCTACATGGGAGCAGGAGAGGGACTCCTGATCAGTGGAGTGTAATGATAAAACAAGGGGGAATGGCTTTATATTAAAAGAGGGGAGATTTAGGTTAGATGTTAGGCAGAAATTCTTTACTCAGAGGGCAATGAGGCGCTGGCACAGCTGCCCATAGAAGCTGTAGTGCCCTATCTCTGGAGGTATGCAAGGCCAGATTAGATGGGGACCTGGGCAGCTGAGCTGGTGGGTGGCAGCCCTGCCCATGGCAGGGGTTGGATGATCTTTAAGGCTCTAACTCAAGCTATTTGATAATTCTGTGATTCCCTGAGTTAGGATGTGAATGGATTTTGCATAGTTTTGATTGACTGCTTTGTGATAGAATAAGGAGCTCTTATTATGACCAGTGTGCTATTAATTTACAGTTTTTTGTCAGGAAGGAATTTTCAGACAATGTAAATTAGTGCCAGAGTACAGTGGTACAGGGTTCCTAAATCTTTTACATCAATCTAGGCAAAATGTTCTCCCTAAGTATTCTTTTACCAACAATTTTATGCTGCTCCATGAAGAACTAAACATAACACATCTTCCAGCCCTTGCCAGATGCCTGACTCCTTAGACCACACTGCTTCATATTATCACTCTGTGATCACGTTAAATGTTTTTTGATTCAACACGTCTTTCCTTTTATACCATGGGTTTTTATGTCTTAGACTGTTCAGATCTACACAAACTGTACACCCAGTCTCCTGCTGGCCAGGCAGGTGGAAAATGAGAGCAGAGAAAGTTGCTGCAGTTGCTGCAGGGTTTAGGAAAAGAGAGCCCCTCCAACAGTCCCCAGGGTAAATGGGAAAACACTCAGAAAACTGCACTTCCTTTACCAATTCAGAGGCCACGGCAGCAATTGATCATGTGCAGTTGGTTGCAGTGTAAGTACATTAACATTCTTCGTAATGTGTTTGTAATTTCACTATTGTTACATAAACAAAAAGGGTGAAAAATAATAGCTGATGCTTCTTGCACCTTGCTTTGCTACTCCACTTCAAAGATGTAACAACCTCAAATTGACCCAACATCACCCCTACTCTTCTGACAGCACCACATTTTTTCATTCATGTCCTGCAAGTCTCCTTCACCACTCCAGATACAGGAATTGTTCACTTATTTTTACAGTTTCCCAAGGATCTCCATCTACCCTACTATCTCTCTATCTATCTCCCTCACACTCATTCTGACTCCCTTCATTAAGTTTCTGTATATGCCCTCTCTCCCATTCCCATGCCAGTTTGACAGCAATCTCCCCCGTCCCTGTCTTCTCTTGCCTGTCCTGCTACCTCCTACATTTCTTTTTCTATCTAAACATGGAGCGCACTGTCTCCAAACCCCAATAACATTTCCTGTGATCCATTTCCAACCTAGAACATTTAATCCAGTTTCTGCACCTTTTTACTCCACTGAAATTAAGAACAGATGAACTTGGTCAGACCAAAGGTTCATCTAACCCAGTACTGTGTCTTCCACAGTGGCCAAAACCAGATGCCTGTGAAGTGTTATCAGTATAGGCAAGTACAGGCCAGCTGTTCTGGTCAAAATCTCTAATGATCACTTCCCAGCCAAGTTTCAAAGCCAGCACTTACTTGTTCTTACTCTTCTTGTCTGCACCCTTCTAAATAATCTGTTTTTTTCTTGATGACTTGAAAACCAGTGCTGATTCTTGGTTCTCCTCCTTGCTTCATCACACTTTTTGGAAACCCCTGTTTTTCTGGAGATGCTGCTGGACTCTATCCTAAGCCTTTTTATTTTCCTCCCAGAAAAGAAACTGCAAAATGCTCTTGCAATGGCAATTTCAGCTACCAATCCCGTGTTGGTTATTGACAGACTTATCAAGCACACCTGTCATTTTCTTTCAAAATTGAAATTTATCTAATAAGTCTTCGTGGATATTTCTATATGCTCAAGTACAGCTGTGCCAAAACAGGTGTCATTCCTTCCTCTGAAATACAGCAGACAAAATAAGTATCCTGCCTTGTTACTCAGTCCATAACCCAAAACCTCCTCCTCAGCTCAAAACTCTGTTGTGTTTTTCACATTTAAACTATTGCCAATTCTTGAAAACTTCTTTTTTAAAGCGTTTACAAAAATGGTCTTTGCTATGCATCCAACTGATAAAATAGCTGATTTTGATCTCTTCTCCCCTTGTATCTTGATTACTGTAATATTATTCCTTCTCACCATGACAAAAATATGGTTAGGTTTAGTTGTGTTCACTCAGAATATGGCTACAGAGAACACCATCCTTGCCCACCCCTGGATACATCCTTCCATTAGCTATTTCTTGTATCAGTTGAAAAAAGAGAAAAGGTATCTGTTATTTGTTTGAGTCTCTTCTGGCCTATAAACTGTCATTCTATCACAACATAAACTCTGACAATCAATGGGCCTTTAAATTTGCTTCCAGAATCCCACAGTTCCATTTTCAAACAAGAACCCTTCTCCTCTCCACACTGAGAATGGCTCCTGAAATCCTACCTGTTTTTTGCAACTCCACCTTGGCAGGTGATTTGACACATATTGTGTGCTGTGAACAGGTTGAGAAGATAGCACTCTGAAGGGTTTTATCATTTCTCAATACTTCCTCTTCTCTTTAGGACTTTAATAAACAATTAAAGGACCCAAATACTTAAATGTCGATCACATTCTCTGAGAAAAAGTTCTTCTCTTCTAAGAAATGTAAGCCTAAGACATGTATGCCTGAGGTAGCCCTTAGAGTCTAAAATGGATAGATTTTGAATGAGAAAAAAAAATGTGTTGTAGACATCTTTGATGAACTTGTTCTTTTAAATATTGATTTATTTATTATTTTTATTCATTGAAAACATCGAAGTATTATGCTGCATACCATATCAATCTAGAAACAATGCACATCCCTCATTTAGAGTTAGGGCATGGTATTTAATAAAGTTAATAGGGTTAGGAACAACAGGCTATGTTTTAAGAACAGACCTCATGGTTCAAAGCAGAGTGAGTATGAGCAGGTTACAACTCATATCGTTACTACTGAAAGGTTTGAAAACAATGAAGTATTTTAAGCAGGCAAAGCCAAATTGGGCTGTGAAATCCTTGCCCCAGAGAAACCAATGGGAATTCTGCCTTTTCCTTCACTCTTTCCAGGTTCTCAGCTGTGGCTTCGTGTGAAACCTGAATCTTAAAGTTAAAATTAACGACCTATTTGTAACAGTCGTAAAAGCACTAGAATTTATAGTTCCTGTATGATAGGGAAGGCTTCATGTGGGATGCAAGATTGTTATTTGAAGAATAAACTGTATGGGACTACTTATCATTAAGAAATTGATTTATGGATGCTTTCAATGTGGTGATGCTTAATTCTCTTAGTACAACATCTATTATTTCCAATATCTATAGACACATAGGCAGCATTTTAAAGGCCTTCAGCAGAGAATAGTGATGATAAATGAAATGAAAAAAATCTTGATTTAAATTTTTTTTTATTGCAGTATGTGAATGATTTGCTTCCAAAAGTCAAAGATTTTCTACTGGCCTAAGGACAGATTGTATGAATTCCACTTCCTTTTTTTTTTTTTTTTTTTTCAATTAATGAGGGCACTACTAAGTAATGAGACAAAAGATAAAACCCAAAGCAAGCAAGAAAATTGTGAATGAGGGTGACCTTTCTCTGAGGGCCAACATGTAGCCTCCAACTGCTTGTCCCAGCATTGCAAGAATCACTACAGGAGGAGGAGAGGAGCCAGTACTGCCTTGATTAAATGGGTGTGTAGAAGTTTGGGTACTTTTCTTGAAGCATGCGCACAAAACACAAGACAGAGGAAATCATATCATTACCCACATGAGCCTGTGGTTTGGAAAGACGAGCAGTTGGCTTCCGGCAGCTGCAGGGAATGATGGAGAGCCAGATAGAGTCCTACCTGTCACACACTCCATACACTTTTTTGTAACACTTTTTCCCCTCATTTTTTTTTTTTGTTTGTTTTTTGTTTTCCTTTTCTTTTGTGTGTGTGTGTGTTTTTTTGTTTTTTAATGCAGTAAGCATGCTGTTCAAGGCTGCCAGAAAAATGAATTACATAGGTGTCCCCTCACTCAGCTATCAAATCCCTCTCTTCCAACCTACTAAATAAAGAGAGGGGCTGTTGAATTCATGTAAAAAAAAAAAAAAAAAAAAAAAAAAAAAAAAAAAAAGAAAGAAAGAAAGAAAGGTAAAATCATTTTTATGCAAGCCCATACCAGAGAATCGGGAAGGTATTCATTTTATTTTGTGTATCTAGACAGTGATTTTAATGTTATGTAAATGCAGCAGGCAATTCCTAATCTATCCTGAAATGTATGTGTCAGAGCTCTTGTGTAGTACAGGTTACTGATGATAAAAACAAGATGTGTTTTTATACAAGGAAGGCGCATGATTACCAGCTTTAGAATTTTTTTTCTTTCATTGCAAATTTAAAATAGAACAAGCCAGAGCAATGGAAACCGAGCAGTACCACTGCAGAAAAAGCTAGTATCTTTTCAGAGAGTCAAGTTTGACAAGCATTGTTTGCCTCTGTTCTTGAAACCAGAACAGCTAGACATGGTATCACAGCATTTTAAACTTTAAAACTGTTTAGGTTGAAAATCTTCTATTAATCCTTAGAGTATCAGTGTTCCTCATTTCTTTTCTTTTCTTTTTTTTTTTTTTTTCCTTGCAAAAAAAGGAAACTTATCTTGTCTAAAGAATATTTCCAAACACTCAGTTGTGTTGAGGCTGTCACGATAAGGCAATCTTCACATCAGGAGGCTTTTTCAGAGAGGAAGAAGAAACACAGATACAAGTAGGGTCCAAGCTTCAGATCCAACTGTCAAGGAAGCTGATGCACACAAGATTTTAAATTGACAATTATGAAGAAGTTACATGCTTAGATATGTTGGCTGGACAAGATCCTCAGACTGAGCCTCACCTGACACCTCAAACTGGCAGCATCGCAATTTGTGCACCCTGCTGGTTGAATGCTTGCAGCATCAAGGCACTCTTGAGGATGCATGAAAAGCACTTTTATTGAGCCTAGGTTCAAGCCACTTGAAGCATTGCCCCAGCTGGTCATTATCTCAGCTGTTAACCAGCTGGCAGTGCTCCTTCATTGCAAGTGTGGGCTCTGTCCTACAGGTAGATGGGACATTTGAACTCAGGTGTCCTCTACGTAGCTCTAACAGGGATTGGCAGATAAAAGGTTGCATGAGGAGAGCAGGAAGCAGGGTGAAAGGAAGAGCTTCTGCTGTGTTTTGTCAGAAAAAGCAGACAACATAATGCAAATCTAAACTATCAAAGGGGATTTCAAGACTGCAACTATCAAGTACCAGCTTGTGTTTCCCAGCAGACTGGAGTTACATGCATGACTGACTAAGAGAGGGATCTTGAGTTAGTCTACATGAACAGTGCTGATATGCTGCCCTCATTGTACCTTTTCTAAGAAGTGCAGCAATACTGCCCATACCTTCTGTGCCTTTTGCTTTCAAATGATCCTACAACCCTCCCCAAAAACTAAGGCTCATTAACCTCCGAGGCATCCCAGAAAACCTCCAAAGAGCCCTGATACTAGAACATGATGGTGTCTTCCCTACCTCCTGGGAATTAGACAGCATGGCCCAGAGGCAATATTTTCTTCAGCAGGCAGCAGTACATGGAAATTTAGATTTTTCAGCTATGTTAATTCAATACTGTGACATGGTTCTGTTGGAGAGAATTTCCAGTAAGGCCAAAGTAGGCCAAGGAACCAGCTATTAATTTCAAATCCAATTTCAAACTACAAGAAAACCGTGCTCTCGCATCCACTACCCTTTATCATGAGATAAACTGGGAGATTGTACACAGCAGTACCAATACAATCCAGAATCAAATCACAGAACTGGAGGGGTTGGAAGCAACCTCAAGTGAGGATTATCCTCTTGTGAGAATCAAAGGTAATTTTACTGGTTGGGTTGGAAAGGAAGTCTGCAATTCAGTACAAGTTCTGTAACTTTTGTTACAGAGAGAAAAGGCAAGATCTTGAATTTCTCCTCTGCCATGCCATTATTATAGACAACTAATTATTGCTCATGTTAAACTCATGTTAGCTACCGTTAGCTAGTTTGTTATCAACCTATGCCTTTTTCTTATGCATGCAAATGGCAACACACACTGAATATTTTTTTAGAAGCGTGTAGGTTAATAGTTAGTGGGAATTCTTTCACATTTTGAACCATAAGTAGACTCAAGTCATTTCCTTTCATATTTACACATTGTTCCATATACTGACAGTTCTGCACTGAAAATTAACTTCTAAGCAATGGTCTCCAGAAGTTCCTTATTCTCTCCAAAAACATTGGCTGCCAGTCAAAACTCGTACCAGAGAGTCATAGAAAAACTGAACAGCTTCAGTTGGAAGGACTTGGGAGGCCATCAAGTCCATTCTGCACTCAGAGCAGGTCCAATTTTAAAGCTAGGGCAAAGATGGTCATCAAACAAGGAGAAGAAACAGCACAAATAATCAAAGTTTAATAATACAAACAGGCATTCAAATGTTTATGTGATTTGTCCAATTACAGGGAAGGTAGCTAGTTCAGCCATGGAATAACTCATTACAAGGTCAAATTAATTCTTGTAAAGGCAATGCAATTTTCATTAAGTTCCATGGGGCAAATCAAATTTTAAGTCACAAAACTTAGATGCTAACAAAGTAAATCAATAGAGTAATTGTTACCCCAGGCATTATCAATGCATGTGGATGTTGAAGCATGAAGTGTCATAGAATCAATATGCAGACTAGAGCTTTGATTCCAGGT
The DNA here is from genome assembly GCF_039878825.1 of Excalfactoria chinensis. Classification (NCBI taxonomy): domain Eukaryota; kingdom Metazoa; phylum Chordata; class Aves; order Galliformes; family Phasianidae; genus Excalfactoria; species Excalfactoria chinensis. The sequence goes on from NC_092826.1 coordinate 65,373,504, forward strand.
AGTAACTTCTGCCACAGTGTTTTTATATTAATATTTCTTGCTTATTTGAATTTCGACCTGAGTGTTTCTGAGGATCAGGTCCATACATGGTGTGAGAACCAGCTTCATTCCATCCTTGCTACACTGGCACCATCTGACCTGATCTGTTGCTATTACTGACAAACCAGGAAAATACTCTTCCTTCCTTTAGCAAAGCAGGTTACATGCTTTCACGTACTTACCACAAATACGTATGCAAGACCCCAAATTATTGAGGAGTAGGCCCCAAAGTAGGTTCCAAAGATTCTACCAGGTACGTTATACAAATGATGCAGAAGAGGCTTAAGCAGTCATGTGAGACGGTGAGACTGACCACCCAAGACTAGCTACAGTCTGATCCTGGTAAAAAAGATAGAAGAAACAAACCTCAAGAAAAAAGATCTGCAGCACAAAGTTAATGAAAACCACTATTTTTGCAAATTGCATCATCTATCTGATGCGTTCACAAGACACTCAATTGGTGGCCACAAGACAGATCAGTTCTGAGTCGTATTCATCTGGCTCCCACCTCTTTGGGACACTTCATTCTCCAAATTCTGCTTCTTGAAGTGACCATGGAGTTTTTGTTTGTTTGTTTGTTCTCATAGAATTAGAGGTATATATGTAAGATAGGGTCACTCGCTTTTTAGACCTGTAAAACCAGTAAGTAGAAAAAATAAAATAAAATGAAGTTCTTCACAACTTTGAGTTATTCCTGAAAATGTCATATTATGAAAAATACTTGAGGAAGCACAATTCCCTCTCCTCCTCTCCTCTCCTCCCTTCTCCTTCCCTCTCCTCCCTTCCCCTCCCCAGATTCCAAAAAGTGACAAAGGACTAAAATACAAGCTCATATTTAAAACAGAGATTTGTGAGACAGTTTGTATTGTCATTTGTTATGACATCTGGTCTGTACAGAAGTGCTAGCAAAGCAGTAGAGAAGCACATGGAAGACATATGTATTTACAGAGCAAAATTACTTGTGAGTGTATATCAACAGAGGCTTACTAAAGCAGCTTGAACTGTGCAAGGATTCTGTAGGTCCTGTGCCATTAGGAGAATTCATACTTCTCTAGCCTAATTCCTATGCCAGAATTGGGCACAGTATCTGCCATAGCAGAAGATTTGATCTATTATGTCCCATGTCTGTGAAAAGAAAAAACATATCTGTTCTTAATCTGAGTGAGAGTTTCAGTCTTAGGACAAAAGAAGCTGGTGTGTAAACAAGCAGGCACAATTCGAAATTAAGAGGCAGGAAAAAAAAGCTTTTGTGAAAGACACAAAAGACGTTTTCATTTTATCAGAATGATGGTTACTGTTTCAGTTTTAGATCAACACTTAAAGTATTTACACAGTATTAACTTTTGTAATGTTTTAAAGGGGTTTTATGCAAGGCCAAGTAGAATGTAGATATCTGCAAAACAACCCGCCAACATGGCCTCTGTGGTGTGTTTTAATAAAAATGTGAAAATTCATTTTAAAAAGTCCAAATGCAAGCTTTCCAGTACAGTCAGTAAAAATTTACCCAAGCAAAACCAGTACATTTGATTTCAAACAAGCTGTAAATACACAGTATCTGGGGGGAAGCTGTAGAAGCAATATATTCTATTGCATATGTTAAAAATTAGATGCTTTGGGGAAGGTAAGGCATATGGAACCTGTTATTTTATATGAGTTCTGTAGCATGGACGACTTAGTTTGGCTGATAGTGTCAGTGGTGTTATCAGAAATACAACCATTCATCTACGTAATTGCACAGAAGAAAACATTAAGAACTTGGCACACGTTAAAAATGATTCCTAATTAAAATGTTATTTAATAAACAGGCTCATTTTATTACTCAAGGACCTAAAAAAAAATTTAATAAGTGACTGCTAAACAAGTAATTATAAGGGTAATAAAGCTCTCCACTCTGATTAGGGAAAATATTCATTTCACGACCATCCAACAATCCATTTTCTAGCACAGCTGTCAAAAGAGGCAATCTGCAGCCATTTAGAGATGTACTACTGTTATTATGCTTATGTAATACTGCTATTACATTTTGTAACAGTAATAATGATCTGAAACTAGTTCTTAGGGTAATTATAGACCAGTTTGCTAATACATTAACTGCTCCTGATTCTTCGTTCAGTCCCAGTAAATTGATGGTGTTTCACGACTAGGGTTGTGAGGCACAGGGGTGGATTTATGGCTTTCTGCCTCCTACCAACATCACTCAAAGCACTGTGCACTCCTGGCCGGGTTGTAGTGTAAATGGTTTCCACCTGCTCACTGTCTCCAACCATTAATGTCTTGGTAGAAGGGACTAAAACTGTAAGATGCTGATCACCCACACTTCTGTTAGCTGAAATGACTCACCACCCCCTGCATGCAGCCTGCAGTATGCTCTAAAACTATGAGATAATTAAAATAGTAATATTAATTTAAAATATATATATATATAAAGAAATTGGGTTATAAACAGAACAGGGCTAATAGCTGGCAAACTAAGATATTTTCAAGCTAAACAGAAATCAGGGGGCCTCTAGGTTCCCTTTCTGTCTCTAGTTTAAGACCACAATTCTATTCAATTTTCCCCATTCTGGACAAACCTCCAGTAATGTGCACATTTTTCCTTATCTTTTCTTTCTCTGTATAGCTTGCATCAAACTATGGCAAAGGAGATCTATATGATACTATGGTAGAAAACATCTTAGGCTTCCAAACCTTTTTCCACCTTGCTTGTTCTATCTACTCTTGGACTTCCTGTCACCAAGAAGACTGATTTCATTTACAGACAGATTTTTTGTAACAGGCTGTGAGCTGCCCATCACATTTGTCTGCCCTGTTAGAAACCAGTTCAACTTCAGGTATCAACATAGATTTCACAACTGAGATTGCCCACAAAATGTTATTCTATCCTTTTTTTCCTAAGCATCTTACTTATGGTTCAATATATAACACAGGCAAGCAACACCTCTTAAGATCTATCGACACTCAGCACTGATGCTGTACTCCTAAACAGGAATAGTCACTGCCCTTTTCATGGCAGTGTTCCAGAAATAGGAGGTGTTACAGTAGGAGGCTATTTTTCTGATATCATTATTAAAGAGTACCTGAATATTTCTTGACTTTTGTATTTTGCTGTTGGATTTGGTTCACTTGAAAAATGTTGCAGTGTACTTGCACTTAATGTAACCTCAGTGATGTTAGAATCTAGACAGCAAATGTTATGCTTCCTCCGCAGTTAGTCCTCAGCGTACAGGAACCTATGTAGGCTGACGGCCTCTCTCAGCATGAGTGTTCAGCTATGCCACATGAAAGAATCACCAAGTAGAGGAAGCCAATACAAAGGTTCTTACTGCTCCAGGCGGTACAAGCTCAGTCAGTACTCTCCTTTGGTATTCCCAGTTTTGCATGGCCTCCAGACTGCTGGTTAAGAGATAAAAGCTAAACAATTACTATTTTACCAAGTAAAAACAGTGTTTTTCATTCACAAGGTTTCATTTAATCTGAGAACCACAAGGTCATCCATACTTCTGGAAAAAAAACCCACTCAGTCTAAGATGGGATTCTAGGAAGTCGGTCTTCAAACAAGATTAAAATTCTGGAAATAAGCCATTTGTTGCTCATGGTTCAACCTACCTTTCTTAATTCTTACTTATTTGGACAAGTAGGAACAGGGGGGAAAATAAAAAAGATTAAGAAGAGGTAGAATGTAAAGCCCTACTATGTCAACCCATCCATGTTTGATACGGAAATGATAGCATCTGTAAGGTTAGTTCAGAACTTGTTTTTTAACTGAACTACCTTAGATTATTAGTCCTGCTACCACACTTAGAAGGGAAATTAAAAGCGTTACTATCTTTGTTCTGAAGCACAGGAAAAGGGAAGAAATTCTTAACTATAAAATGCAGGAGATGAGTTCTCAGAATTAATAACTTCTTGCCCAATGTCCTGATTCCCAGTATTAGATAGTATTGAGGAAGTGGCTGATGATATTTACATGGTTTTTCTTAATGTATTTACCTGTGTTCCTCTACTGTGTGGGCTGTCAGTTTTGGCATTCTGAAAAAGTATCCTGAAGATCAGCAGCATTTCAAGGGATTTAATAGCAAGATACAATAAATTTGCTAGTTGCTTACATTTTTGAGTGATATTTGTAATTTTGGTTGTATTTTAAAAGCACTACCTTTCAAAAACAATTTAAGAAGGTGAAATTTATAGAATTACACAATTGTAAAAGTTAATCAAGAAATTTAGGCAATAAAGTGAAGAAAATAAATAATACAATAATTACATCGTATCCTATGGGGTGATCTAGAATCCTAGGGGTATCCGGATTATTTATTTTTGTCTTTTTCTTTTCTTTTTCTTTTCTTTTCTTTTTCTTTTCTTTTTCTTTTCTTTTTCTTTCTTCCTTTCTTTCTTTCTTTCTTTCTTTCTTTCTTTCTTTCTTTCTTTCTTTCTTTCTTTCTTTCTTTCTTTCTTTCTTTCTTTCTTTCTTTCTTTCTTTCTTTCTTTCTTTCTTTCTTCCTTTCTTTCTTCCTTTCTTTCTTCCTTTCTTTCTTTCTTTCTTTCTTTCTTTCTTTCTTTCTTTCTTTCTTTCTTTCTTTCTTTCTTTCTTTCTTTCTTTCTTTCTTTCTTTCTTTCTTTCTTTCTTTCTTTCTTTCTTTCTTTCTCTCTTTCTCTCTTTCTCTCTTTCTCTCTTTCTCTCTTTCTTTCTATTTCTTTCTTTCTTTTTTTATTTTCTTTTCTTTTTTAATACTGTAATGAAAAATATTCCATGTGAGGAATATGCCCCAAACAGTATTCCATGCAAGATGAACGCAGGTGCTCAGTTTCTCACTCTGATGAGAGAGCAGGAGACAATTAGCATTGTCCTCTCTACAAGAGGATTGTTTATTCCTACTTGTTTTTAATCCAGCACAAACCTGGAAGACCAACTCACCTTCTTTAAGAATTTTCAATTTAACAATTTTTAATTATTATTTAGAACATACTGTATTTTGCCAGGTAAAACTATAATGAGAAATTTATATCTCATTTCCAGGAGCATCTTGGAAACTAAAGCAATTATTTCTCTAAATAGACTCCGGTTCTCAATTGTATAACAGCAGCAGCTGCTCACAGTTTGATACAATAGATGCTCTACCCAAAGATCCATGCTTATGCAGTTCAAAAGGGACAAGAGAGGTTCTTTTATTTGGACTCCCACATACCTATCATTGCATTCAGCTGGTGAACTTCTATGGAAAAAAGTATATGTAGCTAGAGCCCACCTCCTTTGTCCACTTATTGCCATAGTATTTCCTCCTCTTTGAAGTACTCGATGTTCAAATGCACTGGAGGCAAAGAGACCAAATACACCAAAGAATGGGAATTTCTTGTTCTTCAGTCTCTATTCTTAGACTTGATCATTCTGAACTCATGCCTGCTCACCCCTTGTAGCACCAACAGAGCTTGAAGGCAGAAGGGTTCACTCACAAAAGCTGTCCCAGCTACAAGGGCTGGGCATGCGCTGGGAAGGCCACCTCTATCACCCTTACCATCAAGGCATAAGTCTCACTAAGCTAAGGTCCAAATGCCAAAATGCCACATATTTCATGTGCAGCACAAAAGGAATCTTAAAAATTATACAGTGGTAATGTGTCACAATTGTTTCTTTACAAAATTTTTATCCAAAATATTGTATTCTTAAAGCAGAGTTCACTAGTTTAGCTGGTGCGTAATGTGATATCATCTACAGAATATAACCACGTGTTTCCCTAGGATTTTGTCTGGAAAACAGTCAAGAACGTAAGTCATTCTCTGCATTCCCACACAGGCACTTCCCACCTATAATCACTTCCCTTAATAAGAAACATAAGTGAGAAGGTATGGATCAGTATCTTTGCAATCAAAATAGAAGGGTGCACTTAGCCATGTGAGAGTATACTGCAACTTGTCTTCCTCAGAAACCAGCTTAAAAGAAGGGAAATTTGAGACTTCATAGAACCATAGAATCATTTGAGTAGGAAAGGACCCTTAAAACTCCTCTGATCCAACCCCCCTGCAGTGAACAGGGACACCTACAACTACATCACATTGCTCAGAGTCCCCCTCCAACCTGACCTTGAATGTATCCAGGGACAGGGCCTCCCACCACATCTCTGGGCAACTTGTGCCAGTGTCTCACCATTCTTATTGTAAAAACTTCTTCCTCATATCCAATCTAAATCTTCCCTGTTCTAGTCTGAAATCATAACCCCCTATTTATTAAGTTATACTTAAGTTCCACCTCCTGGTAATTTGGTAATCGGTGATTTTTTACAGGTTCTTTATACACTACAAGTAAAATATCATTGTTTTCTCTAGACATGAGTGCATCAGCTTCTTGCTCTCTGTAGTGATGTCTGACAGTCATCTATTAGATCTCAATTCTTTTGCAGAAAGTGTGATCTTCATTAGTGTAGGATCTATTGGCAGTCACTTAAATACCCACCTCAGCATTTCTTTAGCAAACACTGCCAGGACTAGTGCCTGAAGAGCAGGAAGTTCTGGTAGTATTTTTGATCACTGCAGTAATCACTGGAAGAATCAGGCATCCGAATAATCTTTGAGACTTTAAAGAGGTTTTCTTAATTTTAAGAATCATACAAGAAATGAGCCTTACTTGAGAGTAATTCCAAATAACAAGTTTATATGTGCTGATCAAGAAAATGCGAACTCCAACAGGGACTAACTCACTCCAGACAAAAAAGAAGCCCTTGTAGCAGGGCAAATGCAGCCTGGCAGAGAATGTGTGTATATGAAGTGGAAAAATCATGAAAAACAGAAAAAAAAATATTGGAACCAAACTGCTCTAATATGCGGGTAAGGCTCTGCCTTGCTAAGCTAGGAGTGATGACAGACACTGTGGGCAGGACACACTTTGTGGGCTAAGAAGCAGAGGGCTGTGGAAAAGGAGAAGGATGTGTTATCTTTTGATGACACACCTCTGTGTCTCACTTAGGAGTCAGGACAGAGTGCAGCCATGTGCTAGAGCAGCTTGAAGCTGGTAAAGTATCTGCGGAACAGAGATAGCTCCCTATATGGATGCAGCAGGGCCTCAGAAGAACAAAATCTGCAGGGAGAAAGGGAAGCCATCTTTCCAAATTTAAGAGTGGATGTAAAAAATCTGTCAATTAAAACACTGGCACAAAACGATTTCCCCATGATGCCAGGGATGGCACGGGCTGTCCCACACAGCTGGCAACTCACACAAAGGTAACAGCTAAGAGTGGCACTCAGTCCAAAGGCACACCTTGAGATTAATTGCAAGGAACATCTACTGCTCTTTGGTGTATAATGTAGTGATGGGAAGGGGAAGATGTCTTCTGCTCACGGGGGGCTGTTTTGAAAAAGACCTGATATCAAGTCATGTGAAAACAAGCAAAGAATGTCAAATTGTCCATGATTGCCAACAGACATGCAAGATGTGTTCTGTAAAATGCTTGGGCAACAGGAAAGGAGAGAACATTACACTACAGTTAGGAAATAGGAGGTAATGAAATAGATGCCAAATAAAGAATGCAAGTTGCAAACTAATAAAATGGTTCCTCTTTTCCACCCTCCTTTTCCATTTTTCTCTTCTAATTCCAAAACACGATGTTTTGATCAATGCACTCACTCTTACTTTCACTCATTGTGAGTGTAAGAAACACTTGTGCAATTAATGCATAGATATTCTTCTGAAATACAAATTATGTGAAAGTTATGACTGTTCTCCCCCCTAATGGTGCTTCAGGTTCCTTGAGTTGGAAGTGGGCACTATTTCACTGGATGCTGGTTGAAATATAAACCCACAAGCATTCCTTGAATGCTAAGTGAACCTAGAAAAGAAGTATTTTTCAGTTAAGGAAACCTGCATCCTGTTCCTCACTTAGCCTTCCTTCTGTGAATGCAAGCATGTTCCCATCATAAAATTAAGATGATACACATTCCTTTCCCACAGAAAGAATCTTATCTACCTGAGAAAAAGAATATGTCTGAATGCCATGTGACAGGCTATGTACAAATTGCTTTAATCCTTGTTCAGTAGTCATGGTTAGCCATCAAGTTTAACTTATCATCTACAGTGAGAAAAAATGGCAGTTGCCATACAAAGCTGTGCTAACTTTCCCCTGCAGCCCCACTGTTTATTATATCTTTAATTCAGACTCCTTATTCTAAAAGTTAATAATGCACTGCTTCTTTTCCCCTTAAGTGGAAGCACAGTTTGTCTCTGATTCTCAAAGACAGAGATGCTCAGAGCAGGGATTCATCCTTTGTACCTATTTATGAAACAATTGTCCCTTTCAGCTAGAAGAAACTCAGAGCAAATAATAATCATTAGCACAGGTAGAAAACTGGCAATTTAAAACTTTGTTTGTTTATTTGTCTAGTACACAAACACACACACACACACACCATACAAAACCCCAAACAAAAAAGCCCTGTTCAGAAAGAGAAGTATTCAATAAAAATTTGTGTTGTTTCCATCAGATTTCAACTTGAAGGGAAAGGACTTGTCAGAGCTGAGGAACATTGTCTTATCAACTATTAAGGTGTTAATGATAACACGCATTACAAATGAAATATTAGCCCAGCTTTCAAGCATGGGAACCTCTCTGCCACATATGGCTAGAGGAACATATGACTCTTTTTTACATTGTTCCTACACAGCCCATATGGATATGGTCCCAGCACATTGCCAGCTCACAAAGAGAGCTGCAATGCATTCACAGTTTCCCCCAGCCCGCCTCTTTCAGCCCCATGTTTCCCACACAGCTCAAGCTTCCCACTAAAGCAAACTCCCCACTCCACCTCCACACCAGTACCAGCTCCTTTTCCCTTGCCTCATTCTCTGTCTCCACTCCTACTGATGGGCTGTCTGGATGACACTGCCCAACACGACCCACCTCTTCCCAGAGCTCCCCAGCTCCAGGACGTGCCTTCTCACTCCCACTCATTTCCCCCATGAGGGTTTTAGCACCTCCCACTGACCTGCGCAGGGGAGAACTGAGCCTTGACTACTAAATATAGCAAAGCTTGGGCAGCTCTTGCACTGCTGGGGTGGGCAGCAAGTGGGGGTAGAGAACGTTTCCACCATGTGGGGCAGGGAGCATGTTCAGAGTGTTTCACACAAGCAGATCAGCAGTCTTGCCATAAACATTTTTGGGTTTACCCCCAGCTACTGAGTACCTGTTCAACTCCAGCTATCGTGCATCTCCAAATGGCCTTATAATGATGAACACAGCATTCTAATGTCTCCAAAGGGAATATGTAGTTATACCAAAAACTATGCATTGCTCTAATTATGAAGATGCCATTTAGACTATGTCTTAAACATTGCTTATTGTACTTATCATATCATAATAATACTAATTGTCTCACTTCCACTCAACAAAAGACCTTGGAGGAAAAACATTCTCTCAGGGAACTAAGTGAAAAGACACACACACATACAACCCTAAAGCTTTTTACTAACACATTGCAAAATATGGACTTTTTCACATTATTTTTTTTTTTTCTAATCCATACTCTAAATATATACCAGAAATGGACATTTTGTGCAGACATATTTTATCTCAATGAGAGAAATCCACACTTTTCTTCTTTTGTCGTCACTTTCTCCACAGTTCCTCTGATCATTCTTTAGATGCTTCCGCTGCACTATGGGCAGTGTCTGCTGATGGCATCTTGGTGCTGGCAATTTCAAGCTGCCTTCCCCAAACCCCACACGTGTCACCATAGAAGGGTTGGTGGTGGTTGTCTGAAGCACCCTGACACATGTGGCACCACCGTGGCTAGTTTCTTGCCCTTTACTAATGCAACAATACCAGCAAAATACAGTGGTGAGTGCACTCACAGCCCAAATGTGCTACCATTTAAATAGTTTTGCCACTGATTTCATTGAACCTTTCTCAGGCTAAAATTCCTTCTCTCAGCATTACAAGCAGAACTTCAGCCCCCTACTTCATACAGAGGGACTTGGGGGAGGTGACACTGAGGAAGAAGGAGGCCTAGCTTGTGTTTCAGGAGGAGCCGAGGTGGCTGGGGATTACAGCCTCATATCTGAACATAACTGACTTTCTTGAGGTGAAAGACAAAAGCCACCCAGGGACCTGCAGACCAGAAGGTGGGGGCAGGCATTCCCAGAAGTGCAGATGCACAACTAATATCAGCACATTAACCATATCCCCTCAGCGACCTGTGCAACAAACACTAAGCAGTGCACAGATGCTGAAGATTCATTCTTAAAAGTGTCAACCGCTGTCAGTAACAGTGGTCTGGATTCTCTAAGAAAAATGCAAAGCATAAAATTGCACTCTTTTTTCTTTTTTCTTTTTTTTTTTTCTTTTCTTTTCTTTTTTTTTTTTTTTTTCAGAAATCATGATCAGCTATCCTGTTATAAGCTGATCTTATCAAGGTTGAGTCATACTGACTATAAACTAATCTCCAGGAAACAAACCCCCCCATTACACTTACCCTGGAAACTATTTGTGAGCTACACTTCATTTTTGCCTGCGTAAGTGTCACTTAAAGACCATGTGAAACAGTAGGGAAAGCAAAACTCAATGGCAAGGCAACAGACAAATGAGCTCAATGGAGCAAGGTAAGTTCTGAATTACCAACATGTTATTCTTCAATCAGATCTTCCTCCAACAACACAAAATCTGGTTGGATGGTCCATCCAGCAACACCCCCTGACCCTACACGCATAGCACAGGGGAGCCACAAACACCTGCAGATTCTCCCCAAAGAATGAATGTCTCTTTCCATGGGGGCCTTCTGCAGCTGGGTGCTGGTAGAAGTTTCTCCACATCCTACTGCAGCTTCACTGCTTTCTGCACTGGGTCCAATTCTACAAGACATGAGGAAAATATGTACTAGGTAGGAAGCACTGCAAGAAGGAAGCATAGGCTGAAGCTTTTCAAAGGTAAAGAGAATCAAAAAGCTAAGTAGCAGATCACTAGGGAAGAACTTGCACAGTGGTTTTAGCTTTTTATATGGTAAAAACAATGTTCAGAAGCCACAGGGCTGTAACTAACTGCTTTCAAAGCACAGATGAGAGTTTTAGGCATTGGCTGCTGTTTAGAGCAGTTCCCGACAACCAGTAGAAATAAAAGCACTGCTATAACCACAGCAGAACTCACGTGTTTGAAGAGATTACACTGAAACATTACATGGTGGGCAAAGAAAGAATATATTTGCCTTAGGAAGATAAGGTCAAGGGCACAATGGCATAAACTCTGTTACTGCCATACACTCGACAATTCTATACAGGTCAGATCCAAAAAACAGTGCTCACTATGTTTTCTCAATTAAGTCATGGAAAGAAGACACTACGCCCACACAGATCTTTGTTTTCCCCACCTCCTCTGAATAAAATAAACTGGTATGCTATGGATTTAATACTGAGCTGATGTTTCTGCTGCTCTTCTGAGCACTTGGAGGCAGGCAACTGTTCCCCATTGTCTTTCCTCCTAACAAACTCCATGAAAACCAAAAGTAAAGATCGCACAAACCGCCTGAGACTTAGCAAATAGCTGAGCATAAAATACTTCTGACAAGAGACTGTCCCCTGCTTATGTATCTCCTACAGTGGATTAGTTGGTTATATGTTGTATTCTGTGGCTGAGTAATTCCTTCCATACAGTTATACAACTACAATTATGTAGCACAGACATACACAGGGGGAAGCACATGCCTTTATTCGTTTACAAATTTATTTAGTTCTGGATAAAATCCCTGCAGCAATGCATTTGATCTTCAAGTTCCATCCAGTTTCAATAGAAAGTGGTTTTTCTCCTCCTTTTTAGATACTATGTGTCCTCAGGAATGTGCAATAGAGGCAATTAGGATTTAATTGTTGGGTTCCAAAGCCAGACTTTGGGGTCCGTGGAAAGAAATGTCAACAGACAAAGCAGAGCTGCCTATAGTGTTAAGCCTCACTAGATGTGTGAATTTGGGCAAATATCTGCCTGTTGCCTTAGTTTCCCTATTTGTCAGGCTTAATCAGCAAAAAGTACAGAAAACAGACCAAGCAATTATTATTGCTATATGCTAATTGACCCTTCAGGGAACAGTAAGCAATAAGCATAAAAAGAGTCCCATCTCTCACTGATTTGACTTGAGCCACTTTGGCAGGGCATTCTAGAAAAGCTGTGAACTCACCAGAGGTTCAAGTGAATCCTGCATTTATATGCCGGTGGTATCCAATCCACTCAGCAGCTGCCTAACCCTACAAGTCTTTCTGTTTATTCCAGAAAAATCCAGTGTCTCCAGCCATGGCATTACTATTCAGGTAGCTAAGGAAACCTGCATCCTGATGCTTGCTTAGCTTTCCTTCTCAGTCAGCAGTATAGTGAGGCCTAGAGAAAAAAAAAAACAACGGATGGCATTATTAAGATCCTTTTGCACAAACTGAATAAAATGCTCAGCTGGGAAATGGCAAACTCAGGTTTGGGCCCTTCTCAGTAAGATGAAAAATAAGTGCTTTGAATCCGCTGCCAAGTCTGCTGAGGAGACAATTTTCTACCTATGAGGCACAGACACTGGCCTAGAGGAAGAACGAGTGCAGTACTTGCAAATTGTCATTGCTCGTGGTTTCCATACCTGCCCCACCTTGGTTTAATTTCCAAGAAATAAAAGTGGTTTTGATGTAAATATTTTTTAACCTATAGCAAAGGGCAGCAGCACCACCTGTTCCTATCGTGAGAGTTCTGAGAAGGTTGTATCAATACTAATACTAGTCTAACCCGTGTCTTTGCTTTCAGGTCCTTGCAGTGCTTTTGCCCAAATGAGTTCTGTGAAAGCAAGCTCATCCTTTCCAAGACATTTTTAGAGCCAGATGAGGTGACATTCTTGCACATAAACTGAATAGCAGGTGTCTCAGGTGGACACAATGTTGGCTTTTAAAAAGTGCCCCTACCAACAGGGCAAACCCAGAAATGTTTAGCCACCATCTCTATCCAGTGCTTCTTTGGCATCCATTCTACTGACTTCCTTAGGTACACTGTGCTCACACAGGATCAGCCCGTGTTTCCATATGACACCTAATATTATTGAAGCTGAAGTCAACCTTGGGCTGTGTGGAAGTAACTGGAGGGATGGGTGGCCATATGTTGGAAATGAAGCATCACTTGTCCAGGATAGAAGAAACAAAGCACAATGCTGAATAATGCATCAGCTGGGACTGACTGTCTGAGTACTAATCACAGCTTAATTTGCATTTTCCTGCTTTTTAGTGCGTGCACTGTTAGGAAATCTAAAGAAAATGACTCAAGGTTGGCAAGTTATTTTTGATGGAAAAGCATTAATCTCACATAAAAACCTTAACAAATGCATCAGAATAGACATTTACTGAGTTCAGTAGATCTCTGCAGGGACGCACATTATCTTTTTGCTGCCATGAAGAAGAAAAGCTGGTTCTAACCAGTTGGTTTGCCTTAAAAAAAAATATGAAACAGCAGGAAGAATAACTCAAATCTGTCTGACTGCTTCCTTTCCTCGTCTCTAATGGCTCATCAGGATGACATGCAAAGTCTGATCAGATCATTCTCCTTCAAATAAGACTATTCTCACTGCCCAGCAAAAAAGGAAGCATCCAGAATCAAACAAGTTTTTTTTCTAGCACCTCTCTTGTTATCAATGAGCAGTTTTATTACTGAAAGCTGTCCATAATTCCCAATAGGCCAACCAGTTTTGGAGAGCATAGAATCATTTGTATTCCTCACAAATACTTGTGACCCTTCTTTGCTCATGGTAACTACCAATAGTAATGTCTAAATCTTTCTGGAGGAAGAGAGTGACGCTTTTTGGCTGCTTTGCCACTGACATGCAATTAGTAAATGAATCAGCACCTTCTTGTAAAACAGTAGTAGCCTCAGCGTGCTGAGTCACAGTTTCATAGGTACTCTAAAGTTCTCCTATCTGCACAGCCAACACATTTTCTGTTTGCTTCAGCAGTGAGGCTATTACTCTGAGACTTAAAAAACGGGTTTTGTGGTCTCATGCCTTATTCTGAGATCAGCATGTAACAGTTTCAGTTCACTGCATCTACACATGAGAATTCTAATTTATTTTTCCAATGGTAAGAATGGCTAAAATCTTCCTGAAGGAACCGTACAGCCCACCCAAGCTGCTAACTCCATGTTGTCATAGGCATGGCTAAGACAAGTGGGCAGGGAAAGGTCATGCAGAAAAGAAAGCATGAAAAAGAAACAAGAGGTTTAGTTTGGATTTTTAAAAAGCATTTCAACAGTTTCCTTGAGCGTGAAGCATCGTTTCTGGAATTAAATATCCTGTTCTACGAACACTCCGCTCTTAAAAACCCCAGCGCCACTGTATGCCACATAGATTCTCCTGCTCACCTCTCCATCACTCCTGCTGCCATTAGGCAACATAATGACCCATTTCCCTCTGTTTTCACTTCAGGCATTAACCTGGAGCTCTTTTCTCTGCACAAGCATGAATTCTTCAGAAAGGCTTGTAGTAGTACAGCTGAACTGTAGTCCCTGCATCACATCAAGTTTAACTGAAAACCACCGATGGTTTGCATGCTGCCTGAGGTGGTGTAAGAGCACAGCCTCAGAATCCTCATGTCCTTAAGGAGGCTGAAAAGTCCAAAAGACCAACTATAAAATCTCTACAGATAGGGTAGGTACTGGAAAAAAGAAGTTGTAGCAGTGTGTTAATCTTACATTGGCTAAACCTGCATTTTACAATCGTTTTGCATAGCTCTACAGAGGAATCAAGAGAAATAATTGCACAGACTGTTTTTACTTTTTTTCCTACAAACTATCCAGTTCCAGATGAAAACAAATCCACTTTTTTTCCACTTCATAGTGGGACTTCATTATATCACAACTTGTCCTTTCCAAGCCAAACCCCCCTTGTGCTGAAACCACTGGCAGAAGAGTCTTTGCTGGGAGTAAGAGGTTCTTAAGTCTACACTGCCAAATGTATCCAGAGTTCGGGCTGTGAAGTCATTCTCAACACCAGGGCTCATTTCCAAACTCTTGAAATCAATCCCATGTAATTTTCCCACCATCTTCGTGTGTGTGAAAAGAACAAACGTTTATTTCCCTATAGAGGTAAAAACATGCAATCACCCCATCCTCTATTCAGGTACAATAGAGCTCGTTCATTCTGTAATCCAAAGCCTTTGTATTAATCATTTTGTTGCCTGTTTTTACTTAGGAATCTCTTTGGTAAAACTTTTCCTTCATATCCTCAAAGGAAACTGGAATAAATGATTGCCAAATGTGACATCTCCCAATGCTGGGAAACAGCATTCTCAACCATCTAAACACTGTGTACCACTGAACAGCAAAGTTACAATTCAGATAGTATTTGTAGTACCTTTTATGAGACCAAAATGTTCAGTTTAACCACTGGAAACTAATAAATGGGCCTGGTGTTATTTTAGCTATCAACAGGATATAAGCTGATATAAGGGGAACACCTACATTTCGTAGAAACCTTTTGTAGGAATAAATATATAATTGATAGTCATGCTTGACTTTCAGGGAGTATTTTGAGTAAAGAATATATTAATTTCCTCCACTGCATCAATAAGGATTATCACTTCCCTAAGAGCCATTTGTTATATAGGTATTCTTGAACTTGATGATGCGCAGCACAATAACATCTATTTTAGAGTATGTCTTCCCACATGTGGCAATTTTGTTTAGTGAGAGAACTAAAAACAGGAATTTTGTTGCCATGTGACAGATGGCAGCAGAGGGGCAGTCTGAAAGAATGGCGTCTGAATTAGAAGTGCATATGGAGCAAAATTGCATCATTGAATTCCTCAGTGCAGAAAAATAGGCACCTACTGACATTCACTGACACTTGCCGAACGTTGATGGAGACCAAACAGTGGATGTGTGCACAGTGAGGTGGAGGGTGGTGCGTTTCTGCAGAGGCAATAGCAACAATGGGTCACTTCCACTGGTGTAGATTATTGCAATTATGACATGCAGGATCCTGCTCATTGCTGGCAAAAATGCATAGCTAATGGTGGTGACTGAGCTGAAAAATAGTGTTTCATTGCTGAGAAGTCTCTCTATCAAATAGTGTTATTGTGCTCTTTGTTTCAGTTAGAGTTTCCATGGAAATATATATGAGACACTACTTTCAGAGCAACCTACAGCTCCTCTATAGAAGTAGATCAGTATCAGAAACAGAGGTCCTGTCTCTGATAGCATCCTTCTATCATATAAACAGAGCAACGAGAAAAGGGATGAAATGGAAAGCTAACCAAGGAATAAAGCTTGATCACACGATTTGAATCTGCTAGATAAAGTACTCTCAATGCCAAGATGTGAAGCTACTTCTTTGTTCATTTCTATTTATGTTTATGATAAACATTTATCTACAGGATGAAAGAAAGTCAGTTTTAATTCCATATTCCCCAGGGTAAAATGCATTTTTATTTTTATTTTTTTTGGTTTGTGGAGATGGAAAATCCTCAAATTTTCACTTCAAGAATAGCCTGTCACTCATATTTTAAAGTTTTGCAAGTTTAACACAAACATTTAAGTGTACCACATCACTTCCTCGAGTTTCTAAAGCGCAGGTGGCACCCTAAAAATCTAAATGACTGTCTGCATTTGCTTTTGAATGAAGGCAGGGATTTCCCTGAAGAAAAAAAGAAAAGGGCCAAAGTGATTTCCTCTACTCATACTTCTTGAGAAGTAATCTGTGCTGTGCTCTTCTTGGTTTAGGAAATATATCTTAAAAATACTGTGGGAAAGATTTTTCTAGAAATATATCAGGTTGTCAGAAAGAAGGAAATAGTGAGAATTTCAGCAGGCAGCAGGATTTTGTAAGATTTCTACTATTAAAATTTAGATAGGGTTCAGAGTGTCCCAGGAGCCCTTTAACTGTTCCTCCATCATCAATTATCTTCAATTCAATATACAGAGAGGCAAAACACTACATTATTCACTATCAACTCCAAGCTTATCCCTGGTTATCTAAAAAGAGAGGCAATTTGAGGAAATCGGTGTTTAGAAATTATTCCTAGGTCTAGGAAAAGTTCAGTCAATCAAGGGAATATTGGGGCTGCAATCACACACAGCACATCCAGCCTTCAATGCACAGCATCCATTCAGCTTGCGCTGGGCTCAACTGATTTTCCTAGCAGGGAGGAATCTTCTTCATACAGCACTTCTCCACCCATGGCCCTGCTTTCCCAGGGCAGTCAGCACAACTTAACTACTTTACTGGATTCACTGCAACTTAGGGCTTCTCTGATGTAAAGATTTCAGTCTTTCCTTGGTGCTCTTGTGCAGAAAAGTGCAAAGCAGCTTGATCAAGAATGCAAGAATAGATATATACAAAGGCAAGGTGCTTTTCAAAGCAGCTTCATGGGAAGCCCTGCCAGCTTAGGTTAGCAGTGAAGCTGGGTGGCCATGGATATTTGTGCTTTGCATAAATGTGTAATTTTGTCATAGTCAAATAAAGAGAAATGAGTATCGCTAAATATATATCTCTTTTTTCTCTCTTATATTGCTTTGATTCTCTTTGCTCTGGAATGAACACAGATGCACCCATGTCAGTAATTTTGAAACTAGAGATATTAATTACTGAATACAAATGACTGATCTTTAAAGCTGCATACTACTCCTCATTGAGTACCCAACTGGAATGAGTCACCATCTAGGACATTTATCCAACCTCTGTAGTCTAGTTTCAGTTCATAAAACCTCAGGAAGTAATAAGCTTCTCTGAAAAAAAATATTCAATACCAGGAAGTATTTCTATCAGCAAATGGAGAATCAAGACACACAGATGAAAGGATTGAGTTACAGAACGAAGGCTCACATTGCAATCTAGAAGTGTTTACGGCTCTGACTTGTCCACCTCAAATCTTTACAAAATACATGCAGAGAAATCAGGTGCTCTTGCACAGGACTCCACACAAAGCAGCATCTACCAAGGGCTTGGAAAAATCAAGGAAGAGAGTGCAGATACGACCCCAGGCTAGGAGAGCATAATGCATTTTTGCTACATGGAAATTCTGTCTGGAATTCCAGAGTACTCTGACTAGTTCTGAATCAGGGACCTAAGAAGAGCTTCTCTACAGAAAGTAAGCAATGTTCTTGCTAACTAAATGCTTACAGGACTCTGCCAGAACAGCAAAGTTTTCTCCACTTGAGGACTTGAACCCAATTCTCAGGCTGAAATCCCTTAATGATAACAATCAGTTCCTTCTCGGTCCCGTCTTAATCACATGCCCCATTTTTTAGTGGACTCTGGGTACACTTATTGACTAGATTTTTTCTTGTCAGGCTCTAAGACATCTACTTGAGTTCATACAAAGAAACCTTTCTGTGTTGTTTTTTTTTTTTTTTAAGATATCTGCAAACTGAAGGCTATGACAATGCAATTTTACATCTTCATTTGCAGGACATTTCTTTGAAAATAAAAGTAATTAAGATCATGGATAGATAAAATTTCCTACAGAAGAGGAAGAAAGTGAATATAAATGTGAGTGAACGCTTGTTCTGAAGGGAAGTAGCAAGATAACAGAGAGCAAGGAGAATCTTAGTGTGTTTTAATCTTTTCCCTTATTTATTTATGAAGATGTATTAACTTTAAAAAATAACAGAGTATTCCTTGGAAGGACTGTCCCAAGCAGTTCTCTATCTGTTACTTACTACTTGGCTATCAATCATCTATTTGATTCCTTTTTCACCTCCCACTGTCAAACAACTGCACTTATTTTCATGACTTGTAACAGAAAGACTATTTCAGTGATTTCACTGCTTGAATTTTGTGCCTTTGGTGAGAAACTAGTTGGACTGTCTTCTTTATCAATTGGTTCCATAGCATGACAGTATATACCTTTGTCCCTGATCTCAGTGAAGTTCATGGTTCTGGTACCTGATCTGCCTGCCAGCGAATAGGTCTGTTCCAAGCCCAATGAAAACAGCACTATCCTTTCTACTTGTTGACCACGAGTTAATTGCAATTAAATCAAATCCTGTCTCAAATAAATGAGAATATTTAACTGGATATGTGAATGCTAAATAAGGACAGACCTCTCTTGAGGAATTGTGTTTTTTCATGATTATAAGTCATCTCTTTGTATGAGGAAGAGATAAGACTTTAGGCCACAACAATGAAGACTATATTACATCAAAGTATTAGTCATATAACTTATTTGAGCAATTCTTCTTCCAGCTCCTACGTACAGCGCATGCCTGGATGAAAAGACTATTAGTCATAGTCTTAGCTTTGACTGATGGAGTTCAAAACACAGGCACACAGTTCACTGCTGCAGGTGTTACAGAATGATGGCTACTGTGACAGAAGTATAGCTATTTCCCCTTGTAGTTCCCAGATGTATGATATTCCTTTCCTCTACTTCCTGAAGCTAATATCCTATGTGGAAAAAAACCCCAAATCCCAGACCTCTTTCTTCATCTAGCTCCATGAAATTTTAGGCAGCTTAGTGAGCTGATTTTTTACTTTTATTTTCAAGTTCTCAGTAGTTTTCTCTAGATAATGTGTGTGTGATTTTCAGTCAGCTCCTCACTCATTGTTTACCAGTGGATTTGACAGTAGCAATGTTTCTATGTATCTTTCCTTATTTTTTTCCTGCAAATCTAAGACCATCTACTAGTAAAACCATGCAAGTTTTGTCTGTGACCTTAGTAGAATCAAGATTTCCCCTAATACCCCCTACACCCATCTTTTCCTTCCTGTTCATACACTCAGACACGAACTCCTCTCCTTTGAGGAAGAGATGTTTGTGCTCTAATCCTTAATTCACATCTAGATCCCTTTCCTTTACTGTTTCACTGCTGTCACTTTTATCCTCATCTCCACTTCTTCCTCCAGTCATACTTTCCAACCACATCTGCCTCTCTCTCAAAGTTGTCAAGGTCCCCAGTTTTGGTTACAATCTCTCCCACAATGTTAGCACGCTCATTTCCTGTCCTACTCCAAACCTTGATCTTCCCTTACTGCTTCTTCCTGGAGCAGGGAATTTAATTAACTACAAATTGAGGAGGAAGGCCATGTCAAATGTTTGCCATAGCCAAATTCCCTCCCTTATGTTTTGTTGCTTTTCTGGAGCAACTGTGTTTGGTGTGCAAAGGCTTGCCAGCCTGGCTGTGCTGATAATGTCATGGGAGAAAGCAGCAATGGTTCCCAGTGAGTAATATTAGCACAATTATCAGAAACAGCTAATGTGGTGTCACTAAGCACGTGAAACATGATTTGTAGTATTAGATCCAGTGACTGATCGCTTTGAAAAAAGGACCACGTTTGCCTGTACTTTACCATCACCACCACTGCTGAAATACCAACAGCAGAAGATGTCACAACTGAACTTCTGAGAGGAATTAAAAAAAAAAGCCCACCCCATCCTCTGTTATGCTGGACAGCCTCAGTTATAATCAAACATAATTATTAAATCAAAAACTGATTTACTTAATGGCAAGAAAACAGAGTCAAAATATCTATTTAACTTTGAGAAAGCCTTAAGGACAGCTCTGTTACAGGGTCTTTTCTCTTTTTTTTCAAAACAAATTTAATCTTTTTGCATGCCCAATATAAAACACGTACCTTCCAACAGCACGAAGATCTGTGCTGTCTGCAGAGCTTAGCTGTCAGATAAAGCCCTTCACTTCTGTTTGCCACCCCCAGACTGCATCCTGCTCTGTGCAGCTGGGGTTGAAGCTGCTCAGAGCTCCCTGGGTCCTCTCCCTGGGCTGTGCCCTCGACCTGAATCAGTGACAAGGTGACACGAGGGAATGAGGTGTCCCCTTGAGGCGGCTCTCAAATTTTATCTTCTTTCCAAAGTCTCAAAGGCAATATTTGACTGAAGTAAATAAAAATTAATTTTACTTTCTATGATTCATAGGTCAAAAAAGGGAGAAAGACACAGAAAAGTAAACTTTCCTTCCCTGTCTCTTTCCTTTTTCCAAAACTGAGGCACATAGGAGTCTCCATGTGAGGCTGCTCATGGCCATTACGTGCTCTCTCTTACAGCTTTCAGGGCCCAGGCACCACCTTACAGACACTCCCCTAAAGGGAGTCCCTAAACTCATTCTGTACCCAAAATGGAGCTTTCTCTCCTGGATGCTGCTGCTGTGCAGTGATAAGATCTCCCCCACACAGCTCTATCAGACAGCATCCTGGAATACAATCACTCACAGTTAAAGTACGTCCAACCTTAGTTGGGGAAAGATGACCATGGCATCACTTTCTTCAGAGCGGTGACAACAGCTTTTGCTCACAAGATGTTAAACCCAGCAGAAGCCTTGAGCCTTATTTTTCTATGTTTCCCCCCATTTTGGGTGTGCTCTGCCTGCACCGTAGCAAAACAGTTGCTGTTTACTTGCTTAGTGTGTGATACACTGATGTCTTCTGAATTCTAATTGCACAAAGGCCTTGGGTGGTAAGACAAGAAATATTTTTTTCCTGTCCTAGCTCTGTCCAGGCCCTGTGGCCCATTCAGGGGATAAGGCTTTTCCTGCTTTTACTGAAAGAAGGGGCATTGAACTGCTCACCCTTTAAGCGAAAGGAGAGGAGAGGAGAGGAGAGGAGAGGAGAGGAGAGGAGAGGAGAGGAGAGGAGAGGAGAGGAGAGGAGAGGAGAGGAGAGGAGAGGAGAGGAGAGGAGAGGAGAGGAGAGGAGAGGAGAGGAGAGGAGAGGAGAGGAGAGGAGAGGAGAGGAGAGGAGAGGAGAGGAGAGGAGAGGAGAGGAGAGGAGAGGAGAGGAGAGGAGAGAAGAGGCCTGTGATCTTTCAGTTGAAGTTCAGGTTTTTGTTTGGTTTGGGTATGGCACGCTGTGCTAAATATTCACATTAATAAACCCAGTCTATTACATCAGTGGCACCCCGCTACGTGTCTGCCAATGTTGCATAATAATTTCCACCCTAACCCACTCTTCTCCATCAGTCACCCACCAAAACCACTCTTAAACTCTCACCATTCAGGTTAAAAATTTCCATACCTGGCCTATATCTGAAGCTACAACTTTTTGGAAATGTGCGGTCAAACTGCCTTCTGAGTATAAGGGGAAAGGAAAACAAACTTCTGTGTGTCAAAAAAAAAAAAAAAAAAAAGAAAAAAAAAAAAGAGAGAATAAAAGAACCTCACTTTTTTTTTTTTTTTTTTTTTTTTTTTTCACAGCTTTTGGGATAGCACAGATGAAAAAATCATAAGAGGAGGTCTCTTAAAAGAACAGAATATTTCCTACGTTCTGAGGCTACTGATTCAGATTCAACAGTAACGAACTTCTGAGCAGGCCTTAGAAAACAACTGAAATGGGTGTGCATTTATATGAATTTCTGTATATCTTTTACAAAATATACGGTTTACACCACATATATACATCTGTATTAATGTATAGTTAAAACATGTATGACTATGTACGAATATGCAACTACAGACATTTTACACATAAGTTTACGAAGTGGCTAGAGTGAATCATAGGATTGAGAGGAGGTGGTGCTTGGCAAAGACAGATCTGGGATGTTATAGACTAGGCAAATTCCTGTCCAGACTGTCTAAGGTGAAACATGATTCAGAAGTTACAATTATCACTACTGATTGAGAGCCCATTTAATTTCATAGTTTTCCTCCTACTTATTTTGAAAGTTTTAAAACTGTTTCTCTTTTGTTCAAGTTTGCAAACACTTGTACAACAGAAGCCTAGGTGTGCTTGCACAGATGATAAGTGCATCATCCCTGTTCACTAAACTCCTCAGCTGTGAAGGCTCCCTTCTGAACTATGGACAAGCCATGCTCAGTGTTTGGGCAGGTAACTCTTAGGCAGGACCTCTTTTCAGAGCAGGAGATTTTTATGCAAGATGTGGGACATTTGGTAAGCTTCAGAAAGAGAAATCCTTTTAAGCTATTGATTTCTGTTTTTTTCTTTCTTATCTTTTCCCTTTGTTTGTTTGTTTGTTTGTTCCCCCTAAGAAATTCTGTGGAAGAATTTTGCTAATAAGATCACAGAAACATAGAAGGCTTGTGCTGGGAGGGATCAAATGGTTCCAACCACCTTGCAGTGGGCAGGGACACATTCCACTAGACCAGTTTGCTCAAAGCCCCATCCAACCTGACCCTGAGGGTATGTGGCATGCACAGTTTCTCTGAGCAGCCTGTTCCAGTGCCTCATCACCCTCATCATGGAGATTTTTTTCCTTGTTCCTGATCTCGATCTATTCTCTTTTGATTCACAACTGTTGCCCCTTGTCTTCTTGTCACTGATGGTTCTTGTAAAAAAGTCTTAGTGGTTTTTAGGTACTGAAAGGCAGCAATGAGATCTCTGTTGAGCCTTCTCTTCTCCAAACCGAACAACCCCAACTCGCTCAGTCTTTCTTCATAGGAGAAGTACACCATTCCTCTGATCATTTTTGTGGACTCACTCTTACAAGTCAATGTCTTCTACTGGGGGATACTTTCCAGTATGCATGGACCTACTTCCTTTGATAAGAAATAACCTGAATAGAGTATCACAGCTTCCTGTTAAAGCCACTGACCTTTCCACTTTCTTCCTCCAACCCCATTAGCCATCCTCCTAAGGTAAGCCATGACCTGTGCGAGATGGTGACTCAAGGGATGTGCAGATGGCCTAAAAACACAGCTTCACATCCTCAGTGCTTCCGCTGTTATTTACAGATTCTTTTCTGTATTTTGAGGCATTCTTCTAAGCGCAGTTCTTCTCAAAAACGACTTCTTCAGAGTGAGTGCTGATGTCATTGCTGACATTATACTCTTTCCATTTAACATCTGTGTAACTATCAGTGTAACTAAAAATGGCATGACCCTTTATTTTAGAAATAATACTGAGTCATATAATTCTCTTATCCTATTTACAGTTTCTTACCTTCTCTTTTGCAGATATGAAAAGTGCACATTCGGCAAAGATCTTTTAAGAAAATACAGAAGCTATTTCAGAGTTGATTATCCGAAGCATCAACAACTGCACTTATTCTCTCCTTACTGAAATAATTCTTTATTTATTGAAAGCCTTTTATTTAAATAATTCAGAATAAGAGAAAACTCTGCCTGATGAGAAGCCCTCTGTGGAGCACCTAGAAACGCTTGTCAGACTGCTGGTGACCAGGTGTTCATCAGCTCTGTTCCATTTGGGAGTAGGGCAAAGACTCTTGTCCAGACTTCCTTTCTGGGGTTTGGTTTTCAAAAGACTCAGCGTTTTGGGCCTTCCTTGTTGCGTTCTATGCAAGAAGGAAAATTTTCATATGGAAAATAAACAGTTTCATAGAGATCGAGTTAATATAATGCTAAACCCTATGGGTTTTGTTTTGGAAGTTATCAAATGCTCCAAATTAAGCATGAGTTAAATCATCTTGCTTAATTGGGATCTCAGCAACTCCTTCACGGTTCTATCATTTTTTGAATTGTTAGAGGTAATTTGTGTTTGTGAATAGAACTAAAGAATCTTTCCTGACCAATGGAGTGGAAGTGGATTAGGCTGATAACAAAGGATCTATTAAAACATCATTGGAAAAAGCTCTATAGTTCAAGTATTGGCTCAGTTAATCTCTATAGATTTTTTAATGCTGCTGCTGGAAGGATGGTGTTTGAGAGGGGGAAAGAAAGAACGCAACTCTCCTTTTTCATATACTTCATGGGTCCTTAACCCTTATTTAAAGACAACTTTGGATTTTAGACCAAATAACTTTTCTTGTAATTATATCAAACAGTTAAAAAAAAAAAAAAAAAAAAAGCTAGTTAATGATGTTCAACATAAGTAATCATGTTAAATAGTGAAATTTAATTTCTTAAAAACTTAAATCCTCATATCTTTTGGAATGCATTGTACTGTAGGATGTCTGAGTAAATTAAATTCTCCCCTGCACACTAAAGCATCAATTTCCTTATGGTAATTATCTGCTAGATTGGATCTGTCAGTAGCAGGGAAGCATGCCTGACATTATACCCTCTTTACAAAAAATGATTACAAAAAATTAAGACGAATGAGTAAAATTAAGGCTGCGGCTGGTAAGCCTATATAAAGCTCTCATAGATCACTTTACATAAGCTACCATTGTACTGGATACTAAGCTTTTAATGACTAGTTGCATAATGAGGTGAAGGCCATTAAAGAACAGCAGAGGTAACTGATCAGAGAGATAAGAGCTAAAAATGATTTTCAGCCAACTAGAAGCAATTTATTATACACAAAAACACAGCTCGAACTGAAATGTCTGTATAGATGAAGAACTTTTGAAAGTTGACAGGATTTCCTTCCTGGGAAAGTTTTACAAATATGATGGGAGACCGTCTCTGTCATATTAGTGTTTTTCTCCTGGCTATTCACCACTCAAGGCTTGGGGTAGTTTTCTTTAAAAGTCTGGACTGTAGCACTGCATTTCATTAGCTCACTTGAAAGATGGATTAGAGTGAGGCATAGCTGATAGGAAGGGAATTCATGGCACACTGCCAGTGAGCGGCGCATGGAAGCAGGTCAGTTGTTGCAAGTCAATAGATACCTTGTCCTGGGCTGAAAAATAGCATCCATGCAACAGAGCTGCCTCTTGGGATAGAGGTTTAGGATTGCAAAGTAACATATGGCTCCCAGGGCAGTTAAAAAATGAGTATATAAGTAACTTCGCTTATAATGAGCACTCTCAGCCAAATGAAAAAAAAAAAAGACCAACAAAAACAAAAACAAAAGTGTAAGTGCCTTAAAATGGGGGATCGAATTTTGAGGCATTCCCATCTCATAGGGGAAATTGTATCCCTGATTTAGGAAAAGGGAATGTGGGACAGAAAATGTAAAGAAAGGCAGGAACTGCAGGGGCGGGTGAAAGCCTGGGCTGGGCTGTCTTTCAGACACTTGGTGTGCAGGCACTTTAACCAAGCCAGCAGGATATACAACCCCTACATAGATTCACACACAGGCACACATATGCGTGTGTGTGTGTACAGTTATTGACACACGCATGTCGGCATAAAAGAAACTTATTGTTTATTGGTGAGTATAGCCTTTAAGACAAAATAATTCAACAATTTCTAATTGACAACAACTTGGGGAAGCAGCTTTCCCTTCTTCCATCCCTCTTTCCCACCTTTAATTAATTTTTGTGGTAGGAATGTTCTTTAGTGTCCTGACTAAAAGGATTCAGCAGGACATGGAGAAAAAGGAGGTCAATACGGACAAGTTGGAGAGGATCCAGGGGAGAAATCCTAACTCCTGTGGGGCAGGCTGATTTGGAGCAACTGTTTCTTTACCATCATTACTGGTTTCTGGAATTTGTTCTGGATCATGCATTCATTATGCCAGCTAATTCTGTGCAAGCTCGGAAGCAAATTTCTCTGTGTTTATGCAACCAAATTAAACACTCTCAGGGAATATTCCTAACTGTGCAACTGCTCCAGCAGTACTATTATTAACAGTTAGCATGGTCCCTGGCATAGCTTCGGTTCATGCTCTACAGCATCTCTCTCCACCCACCCAAAAACATCTCAGATCAGACATAAATTTGGAAACTGGAAGGAGTAGCTGATTCTTCTTATGTGTGGCCTCCTTGTTTTGGAGTCTCTTAGAGTGAACAGTATGGATTTT
Source organism: Excalfactoria chinensis (assembly GCF_039878825.1). Taxonomy (NCBI): domain Eukaryota; kingdom Metazoa; phylum Chordata; class Aves; order Galliformes; family Phasianidae; genus Excalfactoria; species Excalfactoria chinensis. The sequence goes on from NC_092826.1 coordinate 65,400,072, forward strand.
GGTGTTCCTTGACCCTTGTCCCTGACACATTTTAATTCACCAGTATGGTGGCAGCCTCAGTGCCTAAGGAGGTAGCAGGCCAAAGAGTCAGCTTCAGGATGCATGGGCAGCTGTGCAGATTGATCTGTGCTCTGGGGGGAAACTAGTTTTGGTTTTTGATTTGAATAATTACATCCCATCTGACTTCTGCCTTAGGTATATATACCCTTCAGTTCACCTAGTCCCTGGCCATTAGGAAGCTATAACCTAAACTATATAGCACTGAAGTCAGTGGATAACTTTGCATTTTTTTTTCTGGCTTATTTTATTTTTGCCTGGCTCCCATCCAGTTTACTGACAAAGTAAATAGACTACTTCAAATTTAGGCATCTTTATCAGGGTTTTGATTAAGAGTTTTTAATCGTTTATATTTGTGACGTGGTTTGCATTCTAAGATATCTTCAGTCATTCCAGTCATTTCTCCTTTATTGTCTAATTATTTTAAGTATAAATTAGTCAGATTTACAGCCTGCTGACTGAGTCATTATTTGAGAAGTGTACATCCTAGAGTATTTACTGTATCAAACTGATGGTGGATAATACAATTATATGCTTTTTTTCACTCATATCTGACCTGCTAATTAACTGGAAAATATTGTGATTGGGGTGACTGCTTACCCAAATTATTTAATTGTCCCACACAAAGCTGTCAGAAAAAATAAATAAATAGTAATGATATGGAAATAAGCCTAGGAAGCTCAGTGAAATTTCACACTAACAGTTCTTCAGGTTAGGGGTGGAACTAGATCATTGGAGAAACTGTGAGAGACACGTGGAGCCTGAAAGAAAAGAAATTAGCGCCATCTTAATTTCAGTAGGGAATAATAGTAACATCACTTAGGTCTTGTCTATCGCTTTTTCTCCTTGATTTTCTTGGGGTTTTTTTTGCAAAGCAAGGTGCTCATCACTGTACTAAAACTGTGTGCATGGAATGGGGAGATAAACGTAAAGAGAACTGAGAGCATGATGCAGGTAAGTTGGAAAGCCCTAATTCTCAGGTCTGTGTCTGGTTACTAAGACCAGACTTCTTTCATATCTTGGGTACCACTGAACAAAATAGAATGCTGCAAACAGCTATCGGTTGAGAGTTTGATTTACATCTTGTGCAGAATATGGACGTAAGTCACACTCAGATGTTCTTATTGAAGAACCCAACTATGCATAACTTCAGCATTTGCATTTTATTATTTTTCACTGGTCACTGACATAAAATAAGAGGTTTACATTAGAAGATTCAGCAAGGTATACACTGTTTTAAAACTGAGTGCCAGCAAAGTGCTGGCGCCTGGCTTTCTAAGTAATTTGTTACACAGGGATAATTTTTTGAATCAAAGGCCCACATCAAAGATGAGAGGAGCACAAATGTAATTATATTCATGTCAGTAGTTCCATTGAATTCCTTCTTACTGTTTGCGTGTGTTATTTCCTTATTAGAAAGTCCTGGGAATTTCATTTTGTTGTCCAATTGTGAAAATGCTGAAGGAATTCATGGCAGAAGCTAAACTTAATGTCTTTACATATCATTTACACGTACAGAATTGTTTCATGCAGAATGACAACAGGGAGGCATACAAAGCCTTTTATTTAAAGACAGAACCTGATTAATATCTTTGTAATGGCAACAGAGAGAAGTTGCTGAAGTGTGCTGTCTAAGGTATGGTAAAAGGGATGCCACTGACAGCGCTCTGATGTTATCCAGCTGTTGAGCCAGTGATGCTCCCAAGGCAAATGAAAACACTGGTCAGTGAAAAGGCCTTTGACTTCAAGGTTCTATATGTGTATCTGTGTAATAAATACACTACATATGATTGTTACTAGAATTAGTATGTTCATTACTTCACATCCTCATTTCTAGGCTTAGTAATGAGCACACAATAGCAACAGTGTTTTTGTCAGGTCCAGTGGACAACTACAGTTAGGCCTGATTGATGTTCCTCTGAGAAGCCTCCAATAAAAATAATGAAAATCAAACATAACGAATGAGGGATGATTTGGGTGCTTATTTTCCTTATCAGCTTTTGCTGAGACACATTTCCTCGGGTTGATCTCAGAGAAAACGTGAGGTGCAGTCTTGACTTCTTACTGTCAGCATAAGGGATGAAGTAGTCACAGTATTCACAAGAGAAGGAGTGTCCTCAGTCCATACTACAAAACCAGCAGCTATGATTTCTAAGTGCACATGGACCTTGGATGAGTCCTGCTTCACTGAATAGGATGTGTCAGTATTTTGGAAGCAAATGCATCTGGGACATGCACTCCAAATATACTTAACACCATTGTTTTAAATTCTTTCACTTCAGGGAAAACCCAGACAAGGTCCCTGAGCCTGGCATTGGCTGAGGGAGAAAAAAGATGGCAGAGGCTGAGAGATGCTCAGACTCCAGGTAAGAGGCTTTTAGCCACAAGCAGAAGGGAATACTCCACTTAAATGCTTCACCCTCTGCTCCAAGCACATCAAACTCTGTCTTAAACAATTCCTTAAAGCAGCAGAAATTTTTGTCTATAAGTATTTACGTATTTATGATGTTTTTCTGTTCTTAATTGCATTTTATTAAATGAAAAATGCTTCCTTCTACAGTTAAACAAAACAAAGTTTGCAGTTATTGCAGGCTTTTGCTTTCTGTCTCCTCTCTAAGTGCCTATTTTCTCCAGTCATTTTCAAGATTTCAGGCTAGGATCAACACAGCCTTTTACATCACAGTATTTTCCTACCATGAAGTTGTTTGTGTGCACTGTTTACCCAACAGACATTTCTCTTTCACTTGCTATATTCATTACTAAATAATTCTGTGAGAAGATACAGGCCACTGATTTTTTGCAATTTGCATCACCATACTCTAAGCTATGCTGAAAGCCGAGCTTTTTGGTCCTCTTGCTTTGGAAGTACATTAATATTTCTATGACCTTTACTAGATGGCAGATGAGAAGCATTAGGAATAAAATAACAAACAAACCAAAGGAAACCAATTTTTTAAACTGCGTATTTCTGCTCCTTGACTGGAAAGGAGCAAAAGAGGAAAGAATCTAATCTGAGGAGAATATTACCTTTAGTTAGAGTTAGGATAATTGTTTTATGTAGACTATTTTTCCACGTTAAAATGTTTTTTGTTTGTTTGTTTGTTTGTTTTAATTACTCTATTTGCTATAATGCAAATATGTATTTGACTGCTTTTAATAGCTACGCATATACAAAACATATAGACATGATTTAGAAATATAAAAAGCAATAGGAAGGTTTGACAAGTTTCTTTAATGTGCACATGGAAGACAGACTATTAAAAGCACAGTCGCTGTTCTAACAACTACTTTACACAAGATTGTTTCAAATCAGTTCCCTTTCAAACCTTGTTATGAAGAGAAATTCTGTGAAACGAGCTGCAGATGTAGTACATTTTTGTGTGGCTTAAGTGATCTGCTTTAGAAGTCTGCACCACTGCAAGTCTTCAGAAGACTGTAGAAGGAGAGACAAATACATTCTACCCAGGAAACCATTTCTCTCACAGCAGCATTGTTTTTCAGTGGTTTTACTATAGAGCGGAAGCCACCTCTGTTCCTGTCATCTAGATGTCAATGCAATAACTCACACAGAATCACAGAATGGCCCAGGTTGGAAGGGACCTCAAGGATCATGAAGCTCCAACCCCCCTACCTGGCAGGGCCACCAAACTTCCATGTTTACTAGATCAGGTTGCCCAGGGCCCCATCCAACCTGGCCTTGAACACCTCAGGGATGGGACATCCACAACCTCCCTGGGCAGCCTGTTCCAGGACCTCACCACTCTCCTAGTAAAGAACTTCCCCCTAACATCCAACCTAAATCTTCCCTCTTTCAACTTAAAACCATTTCCCCTTGTCCTACTATTATCGGCCCTTTCAAAGAGTTGACTCCCCTCCTGTTTATAGGTACCCTTCAGGTACTGAGAGGCTGCAATGAGGTCACCCCGCAGCCTTCTTTTCTCCAGGCTGAACAAGCCCAGCTCCCTCAGCCTGTCCTCAGAGGGCAGGTGCTCCAGCCCCCTGACCATCATCATGGCACTCCTCTGGACCTTCTCCAACAGCTCTATATCTTTCTTGTACTGAGGGCTCCATACCTGGACACAGTATACCAGATGGGGCCTCACAAGAGCAGAGTAGAGAAGGTCAATCACCTCCCTATCCCTGCTGGCCACCCCTCTTCTGATGGAGCCCAGGATCCCATTTGCTTTCCAAACTGCAAGAGCACACTGCTGTCTCATGTTAAGTTTCTCATCTATCAGGACCCCCAGGTCCTTCTCTGCTGAGCTGCTCTCAAGGACTGCTCCTCCCAGTCTGTACAGGTGACTGGGGTTCATCTGGCCCAAGTGCAAAACCTTGCACTTTGCCGTGTTGAACCTCATTAGGTTCACCTGGGCCCACCTTTCAAGCCTGTCAAGGTCCCTCTGAATGGCATCCCTTCCTTCCTCTGTGTTGACCGCACCGCTCAGCTTGGTGTCATCAGCAAACTTGCTGAGGGTGCACTCCATTCCATCGTCGATGTCACAGATAAAGATGTTAAAGAGCACCAGTCCCAAGACAGATCCCTGGGGATGCCGCTTGTTACCAAACTCCACCTGGACATAGAGCCATTGATCACCACCCTCTGTCGGCAGCCTTTCAACCAATTTCTTATCCATCGAGTGGTCCTCCCATCAAATCCACACCCCTCCAATTTGGAGATGAGGATGCGGTGGGGGACCATGTCAAAGGCCTTACTCAAGTCCAGGTAAATGGCATCGGTCGCCTTCCCTTCGTCAACCAATGCCGTCACTCCATCATAGAAGGCCACAAGTAACCACTTCCATCAAACCAGAGTGATGCATTAGTTTCACAATGAACAGGTTATTGTCTCCCACTATTTTTATATATTTTGTTGCTCTCTCTTTCGGAGGTATTTCAATGAAAACATAAAGAATCTGTTGGTTGAGTACACTGGATACATTACATGTATTATATGCAGCCCAAAACAATTCTTCTTCACCAAAGAAGAAATCACAGCCTGTGATGTATGTATGTTTTATCATCACTCAAGGATACCAAAGCCTGGAGACTGAGAGAAAGGAGGCAATGCGTCAACCAACAGAGCCAAAGTCAAAACAGGAATGGCGCACTTTCTTATGATAGGTGTGGCAGGATGTTGTAGATGATGAATACCAAATTACAGACTGAACGTGAAACCTTTGTGAGATTAATCTGATAAAGGAGAAGAAGAATTCTTGGAATGGAACCCAGAATGGCAAACTGCCTTTATTCAATTGAAAGCAGCTCTAATGTTTCAAATCTGGAAAAGCCTTTTGAATGACATGTGCACAGAATGCGTCACACTGTTCTGGACGTGCTAAAAGAACACACTGGGTCCTGGAAGATATTTCAGGCCTGTGGGATATTTCTGCAGACAGTTGGATCAAGTGGTGGGTGGTCATCGTGTGTACAAGCAGGGTAGCAACCATGGTGTTCATACAGGAACAGAGTAGTAGAGGATTCTGCTCCTCTACTCTCCTCTTGTGGGTGTACCACACCCAGTTCCAGGGCATCCATCACAAGGACATTGGAAGAGGGCCACGAAGATCATCAGAGGCTGCAACACCTCCCCTCTGACAACAGGCTGAGAAAAAATTGGCTCCTCAGCCTGGAGAAGGCGCTGGGGTGGACCTCATAGCAAACTTCCAGTACCTGAAAGGGGCCTACAGGACTCATACGGGAAGCATAAAAAATGACTGTGGTACAGAACTTAGTGGTTCAGGCACACGACACACTGTAGCATCCCCAAAGCAGAACCACCACTCAGAGCTGCTGCCACTGCAGCAAGGCCATTGCAGGCGTAGAGTCCAGGCAGGCACTGGCCCAGCCCACAGCTGGCTGGTGGGGTGGGGTGGGAGGCAACTTGCATGCCATGAATGCAGTGACAACCCCAAGGCCAGAAGCACTACCAGAACAGGACTGCCCCTTCTAGCACAGTCTTGACCTGTGTGCACTGGAGATATTGAGACCCAGTGGAGTTGGGGCTGGAACCCAGCACTGCCTAGGCCCAGGCACGGGAAGGAAGGTATGGGGGGATAGGTGCCTGGAAGAAGACAACCCTGTGCTTTCTGCCCCAGAGGCATCACACCTTCGGAAAAGCGGAGAAGTACCATACTGAGAAATGTCTATGAGATCTTCAATTTTTATTGTGCTGGCCTCTGAGGACCAGAGCTAGCATGTGGGGCTCACGTTCGCCTACTTCTGCATCTCTGGGGCCGGCTGTGGGTATTCTCAGCCTGACGTCCCCAGGTGCGGCTTTGCACCTGAGCTGGCCCTTGTCGCCTGGACTGGCTCCTGTGGTGTCTCTGGAGCTGGCCCCGGGATTCTGCAGGCCGACGTTCCACAGGGGAGCGGCTTCGTATCTGGGCCCGCTGCCTGGTCTGGCCTCTGCAATCAGCCGCTGGGGAATCCCCTGATGACCTTAGTGCTCCCCGTCTGGTGTAGCGTTGGGAGCCACTCTCAGCCCCTGCAGCTGGTACCTGGCTCCTCCTGGAGAGCCTCCGGGGATGGCTGTGGGAATCCAGGGCCTGAGAATTTATTGGGGAGCGGCTTCGTGTCCGAGTCCGCTCTCCCAGTCTGGACCTGCGGCTGCCAACTTGCAGGGAAGCCCTTGAGGTCCGTGATGCCCTCTGACTGGATGATGTTGGGGGGCATCTGTCAGCAGGGCTGCTCCCACAGCAGCCTTGGGGATGATTACAGATGTCTTCATCCATTTGGGCTGTCCCAGGCAGGCTGGACTGGCTGCTGCTCTCAGGCACCTGGGAACTGTAAACAGGTCCTGTTTCTGCCTGGCTGGCAGTGCTGGGGCTGCTGCTCTCAGGAGTTGTGGAGCTGTGGGATGGCAGTAGTCCATGTTGGCTGGCAGTGTTGGGGCCGTTGACCTCTGAGTTGACACTGGAGGCTGTAAGTGGAGGCAGGAAGGTCAGCAGGATGGGCCTCTAGCCCTGGTGTGGTCAGACTTTGGCCAGGCTGCCCCACACACCCACTGCCAGGCCTTGTGTGGCCCTCGCCTGGCTATTTGCTTCTTACCGGTGCCCACGCCAGCACAGGCCTCGCACTCCCAAGCGTCTGCGTTGTTGCTCAGGTAGGAGCAGCGCCGGTGAGTGCCTTCTGCAGCACAGGAGCTGCACAGGAGCAGCTCCCAGGGCCTGGGGAAACAAACGGGTTGTGTCTGTGAGGACAAAGGGAGCTAAGCCAAGGAGTGCTTGTTCCCGTAGCCTGTGGTGAGGCTGAGATCCCATGCGTAGCCCAAGAGGGCTGCTGAGGTAACTCACCCCTCTCCTTCTGCCTGCTCCCTGCCTAGTGGGCAAAGGCACTCACTGGCATCGCAGCGCTCGTGTCTCAATCCCAGCGATGCGTATGCATCGTCGTCCTCCCACATTGGCCCACTGCCAGAGAATGGAGAATACGTGATGAGCTCCCGCTGCCTCTGGACTACGGCTGACCCAGAACAGCACTGTTCTTCTACCTCAATCCCATTTCCAGCTTGTCTGTGAGGCTGAGGGCAGCCAGGGTTCATGGGCAGCCAAGGGCCCAGCCTGCCCAAGCACTCCCTGGGCAGGTGCAGCTCTGGTGCCCTCGTGTCTAGAGAGCCGGCAGAAAAACACCAACCTGAGCGGGATTCGGATGCCCATGACAAGCATGTCGGATAGAAAGGCATCCGTATCTCTGCAGAGGGGGCACTGAAAGCAGTTGATGCCTGCACGGATGGCCTGTCCCTGTAGCATAGAAGAAACACAGTCAGTGGGAGCGGGAGCAGGCTCAGGTGCTGCTGATTGCCCACTGCTGCTTGCCCAAGGTTAAGGGGAGGGCTCCTACCTGGATGCAGGCCCGGTGGAACCAGGCGTGCTTGCAGGCTGGGCATACCAGGGTGAAGTAGGACTTCTTGTCCTCCACTGGCTCCATGCAGATAATGCAGTTGGTATTCTGCTCTGGAGCCGTCTCCGCAGCCTGCTTAGGGCTGTGCTTCCGGCAGAATGAACTGGGGGAAGACGGAAGGGACAAGCAAGGTGAGAAGAGCTGCAAGGAGGGCAGAAGAAAAGGAAGGAGACCTGGGCCTTGGCCCTGGCTCTGCAGGCTGCTGAAAGGTGTCACAGCAGGTTCCTTACTGTCTTGGCTGGTACTGACAGCAGGGGTTGCAGGCGAGGCCTGGCAGCCCTTACCTGTACTCTCCAAAGTACTGGGTGACACATTCACCCTGCCGGGTACAGGGCAGATGGAAACTCTGTTCACAGCCCATCTCTGCACAGGTGATGGGTGCCCCCAGTTCGCCACAAATGAAGCAGTGCTGGAAGGAGCAGAGCAGCGTCATCAGGAGCAAGCTCAGGGCCTTTGCTGCTGGCCCCCATGCCTCTGGGCAGGGCTCAGGACACAGGATGCAGGCCGGGATTGCTTCCTTGGGCTTGAGGAGCCTCTCCTGGCCCAAACCAACCTGCTCCAGTCAGGTCCTCACCTTGTGCTCTGCTTCCTGGATTACACATTGGACGTCCTCTGGGGTCACCTCTGCCGTTCTGTCGACTATTCTTGCCTGCTGGAAAAGGCCGTTGGAAAATGCCTGTTCAAGAGAAAAGAGCAGGATCGTGTGAGGACAGAAAGGAAGGAACCATTGCTTGGAGGAAGGCGAAATAAGGGAGCCCCGGGGGGAACTCACCATACAGAACACATGAGCACATATCCCAAAGTCCAGCTGCTTGGACCCACAGATGTCCGGGTCGGCATCTGTCTGGCCGCACAGCATGCATGCTGGAGGGGAGAGAGCAAAAGCAGTGAGCACGGTGCAGGGCCAGCTGTCCCTGAGGGCTGTCCCCAGGGGCCTGCACTGTGCCTGCCCTGCTGGATGAGGGGTAGGGCTGAAGGCTGTGCAGGGGAAGGGGGCATTGAGAGCCCATTGGTCCCAGCAGGCAGCCACAGGCAAAGCGGGTCCCAGCACACCCCTGCCGCCCCAGAAGGCCTGTGCCAGGCAGCATGGAGCTGCAAGCTGGGATACTTGTCTCTCACCAGGTTCCCTCAAGCTGGGAGCCTCCTGCATCCTTGAGCACATGGCGCAAATCAACAGTGAGCACTTGCAGAGTTTCTGCTCCGGCAGCGCTGGGCTTTCACCTCTGCACGCTCCTCTGCCAACTCTGAGGGAGAAGCAGGACGAAGGTTAGTTTACAGCTCAGGCCTCTGAGGGATGGGAACCCTCCTCCCACTATCAGCCTCAGGCAGCCCCTTCGTGCCTGCCCTCTCCGCACCTCACCAAGTCGCACTGACACAGGGCCTGAGCTTGGCAACGTTTGTTCTGCTTGCAGGCCCTATGGTCACAGTGGCCGCTCCCTGCCACCCACTGTGACAGAGTCACCACTGCCCAGGGGGGTGAAGGTGAGGGCCCTCAGCACCCAAGCAGGACGCTGTCGGCTCTGCCTAGACTGAGGGTTGGGCTTCTCCCTGATTTCTGCCCCGATGGGCCCAAGTGTGTTTGTGCTGCTACAGGAACTGCGTGACTCACGCACCCTCCTGACACATCCAGGACGTTTTAATAAAAACAATATTAAAAAAATATCGACATTTCTTCTGTAACCCACCTAGAATGTGTATTTTAGATGTGGTGAAAGACCATTCTTCTTCACTCAGTATGGATTAAGCAAGTCTTGCATGGCTTAAAGGACGGACATGCATGCTTTAAAGGATTATGGCTGCACAGAGCAGCAAAGTCTGCTTGTTGTGTGCTTGATTTTCATTGCAATACCCATGCAGGACCTCAGAAAGCCCACTGTTTCACCCAAGGAACAGAATATTTTATAAATAATGTGTTTTTACTTGGTTCCATTTAATGAGTAGAGCTCCTCGTGGTTTTATTTTATTTGAAACGTGTTGATTTTCCAGTGACAGAGTTGGAAGAGGTTCCTTCCTGTAGGATTTTTATTCTTCCCCAAAACCTTGCCAGGAATGCCAAATTTCAGTAGTGGAGAGCACCTGTTAAAGTTAGGGCTGAGGCTTTGAAAGTGCAAAGTTCTGGGTTACCAATTTTAGATTTCTGTTTGGTAATTTCTGCATGTGAGTACTGCGTAAATATGAATTACATAGATTTGACAGATTTGGTTGAGACTTCTGCTGTGTAAAGCAGCTGCTGGACTCAGTTATTCCCTTTACTGTTGTCCAGTGGAACAATGCCTCTGTGCAATGACTCGTTTTTGGGATGCTGAAAGAGCTGGTCAACCGTGTTCCATGGAAATCTGTGTAATACAAGCAAACACAGACCTAGCCTCTATTGGTGCTGCATAGGTAACATCACTGTATGTCGTTAAAGAATGAAAGACCATATTATCTTTTTCTTCCCAGTAAGTTAAGATTGCTGAGAATTGCCTATTTTGATCATTTTTAGAAAGATGTGCTTACATAACCAGAATTTGCTGTTTTTGATCTTTCTGAATCACCTCTTCACCTCGGGTCTATATGATTATTTCTGCCATCATTACGGTTAGTTTCCACAGGAAGAAAAGAGGATGCAGCATTCTTACAATATTTTCTCCTTTTTAATTTTTTTGTTTTTCTTATTTATTTATTTTCCCTGAAATACAGCTCCTAATACATTAGGTCTAGTCCCTTTATTAATTTATTTTTTCCTTTTAATTAATTTTAAGACATTTTCGGGGTTGTTATTGTTGAATGGAATGACATCTAGTACTGTTTTGAACGTTCCGTAAGTTCTTGTCAGCAAAGTGGTAGCAGAGAACTGGCTAGGGCAAGTTATTTGATGTCCTTAAAAATCCACACATCGTGGTGCTTTACATTATGATACTTAGTCATGGGTGTTGGACCTGAAGTGTTGTCATTATGTATGTAGCCTCTGTTAAGAATCCATGAATTAAATACAAATCTAAATGCCCAGTAGCATTGCTGAGGACTCCCATTGTCTATGGCAGCTCGTAGTTGGCAGTGTTCACTTTGACAGTGAAGAAAAAAAGAACAGATATTTTGAAGAATATTAGAAGGTGCTATAGAAACACAGGCCAGGTGGCTGGAAAAGCCTGGGAGAGCTTTCATTCAGAGCACTAACTGTTCACCTGTGACCAAACATTGACGTGTGATCAGTACCGGCTGGGCTGCAACCAGGGCATGAGGAGGGCGCAGTGTAGTGCTAACTCAAATAGTGGCAAATCATTTTATGAATTCTGATACACTGGATGAACACAGTCCTGTGAATAGCAAAACATACACACCCGTGCATTCCATTTTAATTAAGGAATTTGGGAATGGGTTTCAAGAGTGCCTAAAAAATAACGGATGTTTTTGGAGCATTTGTGTCTCCATTGTCAGTTGACTTAAACACATTCTCAAATGGAATGTAGGGGGTTGCCATCAGATATTCAAATCAAAAAATTGCTTGTGTCTCTTTACCAGGTTCCTATAAGCCCCATCCCACCAGAGAAACAATCTTTGGCCTCCCAGTTGTGCCTTATATGTGTCATCGCTTTTTGACCTTACGTACATTTGGGACTATTTTCAAAAACGAGGCACAGAGAGAGTAAAATCTCATCAAAGATCTCTGACCAGCAACTCCTTGAGACCTGCCTAAGAACTGTAACGGAATCACAGAATCACAGAATGACCCAGGTTGGAAGGCATCTCAAGGATCATGAAGCTCCAATCCCCCTGCCTGGCAAGGCCACCAAACTTCCATTTACTAGATCAGGTTGCCCAGGGCCCCATCCAACCTGGCCCTGAACACCTCAGGGATGGGACATCCACAAACTCCCTGGGCAGCCTGTTCCAGGACCTCACCACTCTTCTAGTAAAGAACTTCCCCCTAACATCCAACCTAAATCTTCCCTCTTTCAACTTAAAACCATTTCCCCTTGTCCTACTATAATCGACCCTTTCAAAGAGTTGACTCCCCTCCTGTTTATAGGTACCCTTCAGGTACTGAGAGGCTGCAATGAGGTCACCCCGCAGCCTTCTTTTCTCCAGGCTGAACAAGCCCAGTTCCCTCAATCTGTCCTCATAGGGCAGGTGCTACAGCCCCCTGACCATCCTCGTGGCCCTCCTCTGGACCTTCTCCAACAGCTCCATATCTTTCTTGTACTGAGGGCTCCATACCTGGACACAGTATTCCAGATGGGGCCTCACAAGAGCAGAGTAGAGACGGTCAATCACCTCCCTATCCCTGCTGGCCACCCCTCTTCTGATGGAGCCCAGGATCCCATTTGCTTTCCAAACTGCAAGAGCACGCTGCTGTCTCACGTTAAGTTTCTCATCTATCAGGACCCCCAGGTCCTTCTCTGCTGAGCTGCTCTCAAGGACTGCTCCTCCCAGTCTGTACAGGTGACTGGGGTTCTTCCGGCCCAAGTGCAAAACCTTGCACTTTGCCATGTTGAACCTCATTAGGTTCACCTGGGCCCACCTTTCAAGCCTGTCAAGGTCCCTCTGAATGGCATCCCTTCCTTCCTCCGTGTTGACCGCACCACTCAGCTTGGTGTCATCAGCAAACTTGCTGAGGGTGCACTCCATTCCATCGTCGATGTCACAGATAAAGATGTTAAAGAGCACCAGTCCCAAGACAGATCCCTGGGGATGCCGCTTGTTACCAAACTCCACCTGGACATAGAGCCATTGATCACCACCCTCTGTCGGCAGCCTTTCAACCAATTTCTTATCCATCGAGTGGTCCTCCCATCAAATCCACACCCCTCCAATTTGGAGATGAGGATGCGGTGGGGGACCATGTCAAAGGCCTTACTCAAGTCCAGGTAAATGGCATCGGTCGCCTTCCCTTCGTCAACCAATGCCGTCACTCCATCATAGAAGGCCACAAGTAACCACTTCCATCAAACCAGAGTGATTCATTAGTTTCACAATGAACAGGTTATTGTCTCCCACTATTTTTATATGTTTTGTTGCTCTCTCTTTCGGAAGTATTTCAATGAAAACATAAAGAATCTGTTGGTTGAGTATACTGGATACATTACATGTATTATATGCAGCCCAAAACAATTCTTCTTCACCAAAGAAGAAATCACAGCCTGTGATGTATGTATGTTTTATCACCACTCAAGGATACAAAAGCCTGGAGACTGAGAGAAAGGAGGCAGTGCGTCAACCAACAGAGCCAAAGTCAAAACAGTAATGGCGCGCTTTCTTATGATAGGTGTGGCAGGATGTTGTAGATGATGAATACCAAATTACGGACTGAACGTGAAACCTTTGTGAGATTAATCTGATAAAGGAGAAGAAGAATTCTTGGAACAAAACCCAGAATGGCAAACTGCCTTTATTCAATTGAAAGCAGCTCTAATGTTTCAAATCTGGAAAAGCCTTTTGAATGACATGTGCACAGAATGCGTCACACTGTTTTGGACGCGCTAAAAGAACACACTGGGTCCTGGAAGATATTTCAGGCCTGTGGGATATTTCTGCAGACAGTTGGATCAAGTGGTGGGTGGTCATCGTGTGTACAAGCAGGGTAGCAACCATGGTGTTCATACAGGAACAACAGAGTAGTAGAGGATTCTGCTCCTCTACTCTCCTCTTGTGGGTGTACCACACCCAGTTCCAGGGCATCCATCACAAGGACATTGGAAGAGGGCCACGAAGATCATCAGAGGCTGCAACACCTCCCCTCTGACAACAGGCTGAGAAAAAATTGGCTCCTCAGCCTGGAGAAGGCGCTGGGGTGGACCTCATAGCAAACTTCCAGTACCTGAAAGGGGCCTACAGGACTCATACGGGAAGCATAAAAAATGACTGTGGTACAGAACTTAGTGGTTCAGGCACACGATGAGCGGTAGCATCCCCAAAGCAGAACCACCACTCAGAGCTGCTGCCACTGCAGCAAGGCCATTGCAGGCGTAGAGTCCAGGCAGGCACTGGCCCAGCCCACAGCTGGCTGGTGGGGTGGGGTGGGAGGCAACTTGCATGCCATGAATGCAGTGACAACCCCAAGGCCAGAAGCACTACCAGAACAGGACTGCCCCTTCTAGCACAGTCTTGACCTGTGGGCACTGGAGATATTGAGACCCAGTGGAGTTGGGGCTGGAACCCAGCACTGCCTAGGCCCAGGCACGGGAAGGAAGGTATGGGGGGATAGGTGCCTGGAAGAAGACAACCCTGTGCTTTCTGCCCCAGAGGCATCACACCTTCGGAAAAGCGGAGAAGTACCATACTGAGAAATGTCTATGAGATCTTCAATTTTTATTGTGCTGGCCTCTGAGGACCAGAGCTAGCATGTGGGGCTCACGTTCGCCTACTTCTGCATCTTTGGGGCCGGCTGTGGGTATTCTCAGCCTGACGTCCCCAGGTGCGGCTTTGCACCTGAGCTGGCCCTTGTCGCCTGGACTGGCTCCTGTGGTGTCTCTGGAGCTGGCCCCGGGATTCTGCAGGCCGACGTTCCACAGGGGAGCGGCTTCGTGTCTGGGCCCGCTGCCTGGTCTGGCCTCTGCAATCAGCCGCTGGGGAATCCCCTGATGACCTTAGTGCTCCCCGTCTGGTGTAGCGTTGGGAGCCACTCTCAGCCCCTGCAGCTGGTACCTGGCTCCTCCTGGAGAGCCTCCGGGGATGGCTGTGGGAATCCAGGGCCTGAGAATTTATTGGGGAGCGGCTTCGTGTCCGAGTCCGCTCTCCCAGTCTGGACCTGCGGCTGCCAACTTGCAGGGAAGCCCTTGAGGTCCGTGATGCCCTCTGACTGGATGATGTTGGGGGGCATCTGTCAGCAGGGCTGCTCCCACGGCAGCCTTGGGGATGATTACAGATGTCTTCATCCATTTGGGCTGTCCCAGGCAGGCTGGACTGGCTGCTGCTCTCAGGCACCTGGGAACTGTAAACAGGTCCTGTTTCTGCCTGGCTGGCAGTGCTGGGGCTGCTGCTCTCAGGAGTTGTGGAGCTGTGGGATGGCAGTAGTCCATGTTGGCTGGCAGTGTTGGGGCCGTTGACCTCTGAGTTGACACTGGAGGCTGTAAGTGGAGGCAGGAAGGTCAGCAGGATGGGCCTCTAGCCCTGGTGTGGTCAGACTTTGGCCAGGCTGCCCCACACACCCACTGCCAGGCCTTGTGTGGCCCCCGCATGGCTATTTGCTTCTTACCGGTGCCCACGCCAGCACAGGCCTCGCACTCCCAAGCGTCTGCGTTGTTGCTCAGGTAGGAGCAGTGCCGGTGAGTGCCTTCTGCAGCACAGGAGCTGCACAGGAGCAGCTCCCAGGGCCTGGGGAAACAAACGGGTTGTGTCTGTGAGGACAAAGGGAGCTAAGCCAAGGAGTGCTTGTTCCCATAGCCTGTGGTGAGGCTGAGATCCCATGCGTAGCCCAAGAGGGCTGCTGAGGTAACTCACCCCTCTCCTTCTGCCTGCTCCCTGCCTAGTGGGCAAAGGCACTCACTGGCATCGCAGCGCTCGTGTCTCAATCCCAGCGATGCGTATGCATCGTCGTCCTCCCACATTGGCCCACTGCCAGAGAATGGAGAATACGTGATGAGCTCCCGCTGCCTCTGGACTACGGCTGACCCAGAACAGCACTGTTCTTCTACCCCAATCCCATTTCCAGCTTGTCTGTGAGGCTGAGGGCAGCCAGGGTTCATGGGCAGCCAAGGGCCCAGCCTGCCCAAGCACTCCCTGGGCAGGCGCAGCTCTGGTGCCCTCGTGTCTAGAGAGCCGGCAGAAAAACACCAACCTGAGCGGGATTCGGATGCCCATGACAAGCATGTCGGATAGAAAGGCATCCGTATCTCTGCAGAGGGGGCACTGAAAGCAGTTGATGCCTGCACGGATGGCCTGTCCCTGTAGCATAGAAGAAACACAGTCAGTGGGAGCAGGAGCAGGCTCAGGTGCTGCTGATTGCCCACTGCTGCTTGCCCAAGGTTAAGGGGAGGGCTCCTACCTGGATGCAGGCCCGGTGAAACCAGGCGTGCTTGCAGGCTGGGCACACCAGGGTGAAGTAGGACTTCTTGTCCTCCACTGGCTCCATGCAGATAATGCAGTTGGTATTCTGCTCTGGAGCCGTCTCCGCAGCCTGCTTAGGGCTGTGCTTCCGGCAGAATGAACTGGGGGAAGACGGAAGGGACAAGCAAGGTGAGAAGAGCTGCAAGGAGGGCAGAAGAAAAGGAAGGAGACCTGGGCCTTGGCCCTGGCTCTGCAGGCTGCTGAAAGGTGTCACAGCAGGTTCCTTACTGTCTTGGCTGGTACTGACAGCAGGGGTTGCAGGCGAGGCCTGGCAGCCCTTACCTGTACTCTCCAAAGTACTGGGTGACACATTCACCCTGCCGGGTACAGGGCAGATGGAAACTCTGTTCACAGCCCATCTCTGCACAGGTGATGGGTGCCCCCAGTTCGCCACAAATGAAGCAGTGCTGGAAGGAGCAGAGCAGCGTCATCAGGAGCAAGCTCAGGGCCTTTGCTGCTGGCCCCCATGCCTCTGGGCAGGGCTCAGGACACAGGATGCAGGCCGGGATTGCTTCCTTGGGCTTGAGGAGCCTCTCCTGGCCCAAACCAACCTGCTCCAGTCAGGTCCTCACCTTGTGCTCTGCTTCCTGGATTACACATTGGACGTCCTCTGGGGTCACCTCTGCCGTTCTGTCGACTATTCTTGCCTGCTGGAAAAGGCCGTTGGAAAATGCCTGTTCAAGAGAAAAGAGCAGGATCGTGTGAGGACAGAAAGGAAGGAACCATTGCTTGGAGGAAGGCGAAATAAGGGAGCCCCGGGGGGAACTCACCATACAGAACACATGAGCACATATCCCAAAGTCCAGCTGCTTGGACCCACAGATGTCCGGGTCGGCATCTGTCTGGCCGCACAGCATGCATGCTGGAGGGGAGAGAGCAAAAGCAGTGAGCACGGTGCAGGGCCAGCTGTCCCTGAGGGCTGTCCCCAGGGGCCTGCACTGTGCCTGCCCTGCTGGATGAGGGGTAGGGCTGAAGGCTGTGCAGGGGAAGGGGGCATTGAGAGCCCATTGGTCCCAGCAGGCAGCCACAGGCAAAGCGGGTCCCAGCACACCCCTGCCGCCCCAGAAGGCCTGTGCCAGGCAGCATGGAGCTGCAAGCTGGGATACTTGTCTCTCACCAGGTTCCCTCAAGCTGGGAGCCTCCTGCATCCTCGAGCACATGGCGCACATCAGCAGTGAGCACTTGCAGAGTTTCTGCTCCGGCAGCGCTGGGCTTTCAACTCTACACGCTCCTCTGCCAACTCTGAGGGAGAAGCAGGACGAAGGTTAGTTTACAGCTCAGGCCTCTGAGGGATGGGAACCCTCCTCCCACTATCAGCCTCAGGCAGCCCCTTCGTGCCTGCCCTCTCCGCACCTCACCAAGTCGCACTGACACAGGGCCTGAGCTTGGCAACGTTTGTTCTGCTTGCAGGCCCTATGGTCACAGTGGCCGCTCCCTGCCACCCACTGTGACAGAGTCACCACTGCCCAGGGGGGTGAAGGTGAGGGCCCTCAGCACCCAAGCAGGACGCTGTCGGCTCTGCCTAGACTGAGGGTTGGGCTTCTCCCTGATTTCTGCCCCGATGGGCCCAAGTGTGTTTGTGCTGCTACAGGAACTGCGTGACTCACGCACCCTCCTGACACATCCAGGATGTTTTAATAAAAACAATATTAAAAAAATATCGACATTTCTTCTGTAACCCACCTAGAATGTGTATTTTAGATGTGGTAAAAGACCATTCTTCTTCACTCAGTATGGATTAGGCAAGTCTTGCATGGCTTAAAGGACGGACATGCATGCTTTAAAGGATTATGGCTGCACAGAGCAGCAAAGTCTGCTTGTTGTGTGCTTGATTTTCATTGCAATACCCATGTAGGACCTCAGAAAGTCCACTGTTTCACCCAAGGAACAGAATATTTTATAAATAATGTGTTTTTACTTGGTTCCATTTAATGAGTAGAGCTCCTCGTGGTTTTATTTTATTTGAAACGTGTTGATTTTCCAGTGACAGAGTTGGAAGAGGTTCCTTCCTGTAGGATTTTTACTCTTCCCCAAAGCCTTGCCAGGAATGCCAAATTTCAGTAGTGGAGAGCACCTGTTAAAGTTAGGGCTGAGGCTTTGAAAGTGCAAAGTTCTGGGTTACCAATTTTATATTTCTGTTTGGTAATTTCTGCATGTGAATATTGCATAAATATGCATTACAGAGATGCGACAGATTTGGCCAAGACTTGTGCTGTGTAAAACAGCTGCTGGACTCAGTTATTCCCTTTACTGTTGTCCAGTGGAACAATGCCTCTGTGCAATGACTTGTTTTTGGGATGCTGAAAGATCTGGTCAACCATGTTCCATGGAAATCTGTGTAATACAAGCAAACATAGACCTAGCCTCTATTGGTGCTGCACAGGTAACATCACTGTATGTCGTTAAAGAATGAAAGACCATATTATCTTTTTCTTCCCAGTAAGTTAAGATTGCTGAGAATTGCCTATTTTGATCATTTTTAGAAAGATATGCTTACATAACCAGAATTTGCTGTTTTTGATCTTTCTGAATCACCTCTTCACCTCGGGTCTATATGATTATTTCTGCCATCATTACGGTTAGTATCCACAGGAAGAAAAGAG
Source organism: Excalfactoria chinensis (assembly GCF_039878825.1). Lineage (NCBI taxonomy): Eukaryota > Metazoa > Chordata > Aves > Galliformes > Phasianidae > Excalfactoria > Excalfactoria chinensis. Next base: position 65,418,656 of record NC_092826.1, read on the forward strand.
GATGCAGCATTCTTACAATATTTTCTCCTTTTTAATTTTTTTGTTTTACTTATTTATTTATTTATTTTCCCTGAAATACAGCTCCTGAAACATTAGGTCTAGTCCCTTTATTAATTTATTTTTTCCTTTTAATTAATTTTAAGACATTTTCGGGGTTGTTATTGTTGAATGGAATGACATCTAGTACTGTTTTGAACGTTCCGTAAGTTCTTGTCAGCAAAGTGGTAGCAGAGAACTGGCTAGGGCAAGTTATTTGATGTCCTTAAAAATCCACACATCGTGGTGCTTTACATTATGATACTTAGTCATGGGTGTTGGACCTGAAGTGTTGTCATTATGTATGTAGCCTCTGTTAAGAATGAATTAAATACAAATCTAAATGCCCAGTAGCATTGCTGAGGACTCCCATTGTCTATGGCAGCTCTTAGTTGGCAGTGTTCACTTTGACAGTGAAGAAAAAAAGAACAGATATTTTGAAGAATATTAGAAGGTGCTATAGAAACACAGGCCAGGTGGCTGGAAAAGTCTGGGAGAGCTTTTATTCAGAGCACTAACTGTTCACCTGTGACCAAACACTGACGTGTGATCAGTACCGGCTGGGCTGCAACCAGGGCATGAGGAGGGCGCAGCGTAGTGCAAACTCAAATAATGGCGAATCATTTTATGAATTCTGATACATTGGATAAACACAGTCCTGTGAATAGCAAAACATACGCACCCGTGCATTCCATTTTAATTAAGGAATTTGGGAATGGGTTTCAAGAGTGCCTAAAAAATAACGGATGTTTTTGGAGTATTTGTGTCTCCACTGTCAGTTGACTTAAACACATTCTCAAATGGAATGTAGGGGGTTGCCACCAGATATTCAAATCAAAAAATTGCTTGTGTCTCTTTATCAGGTTCCTATAAGCCCCATCCCACCAGAGAAACAATCTTTGGCCTCCCAGTTGTGCCTTATATGTGTCATCGCTTTTTGACCTTACGTACATTTGGGACTATTTTCAAGAACGAGGCACAGAGAGAGTAAAATCTCATCAAAGATCTCTGACCAACAACTCCTTGAGACCTGCCTAAGAACTGTAACAGAATCACAGAATGACCCAGGTTGGAAGGCATCTCAAGGATCATGAAGCTCCAATCCCCCTGCCTGGCAGGGCCACCAAACATCCACATTTACTAGATCAGATTGCCCAGGGCCCCATCCAACCTGGCCTTGAACACCTCAGGGATGGGACATCCACAACCTCCCTGGGCAGCCTGTTCCAGGACCTCACCACTCTCCTAGTAAAGAACTTCCCCCTAACATCCAACCTAAATCTTCCCTCTTTCAACTTAAAACCATTTCCCCTTGTCCTACTATTATCGGCCCTTTCAAAGAGTTGACTCCCCTCCTGTTTATAGGTACCCTTCAGGTACTGAGAGGCTGCAATGAGGTCACCCCGCAGCCTTCTTTTCTACAGGCTGAACAAGCCCAGCTCCCTCAGCCTGTCCTCAGAGGGCAGGTGCTCCAGCCCCCTGACCATCCTCATGGCCCTCCTCTGGACCTTCTCCAACAGCTCTATATCTTTCTTGTACTGAGGGCTCCACACCTGGACACAGTATTCCAGATGGGGCCTCACAAGAGCAGAGTAGAGAGGGTCAATCACCTCCCTATCCCTGCTGGCCACCCCTCTTCTGATGGAGCCCAGGATCCCATTTGCTTTCCAAACTGCAAGAGCACACTGATGTCTCACGTTAAGTTTCTCATCTATTAGGACCCCCACGTCCTTCTCTGCTGAGCTGCTCTCAAGGACTGCTCCTCCCAGTCTGTACAGGTGACTGGGATTCTTCCAGCCCAAGTGCAAAACCTTGCACTTTGCCATGTTGAACCTCATTAGGTTAACCTGGGCCCACCTTTCAAGCCTGTCAAAGTCCCTCTGAATGGCATCCCTTCCTTCCTCCGTGTTGACCGCACCGCTCAGCTTGGTGTCATCAGCAAACTTGCTGAGGGTGCACTCCATTCCATCGTCGATGTCACAGATAAAGATGTTAAAGAGCACCAGTCCCAAGACAGATCCCTGGGGATGCCGCTTGTTACCAAACTCCACCTGGACATAGAGCCATTGATCACCACCCTCTGTCGGCAGCCTTTCAACCAATTTCTTATCCATCGAGTGGTCCTCCCATCAAATCCACACCCCTCCAATTTGGAGATGAGGATGCGGTGGGGGACCATGTCAAAGGCCTTACTCAAGTCCAGGTAAATGACATCAGTCGCCTTCCCTTCGTCAACCAATGCCGTCACTCCATCATAGAAGGCCACAAGTAACCACTTCCATCAAACCAGAGTGATGCATTAGTTTCACAATGAACAGGTTATTGTCTCCCACTATTTTTATATATTTTGTTGCTCTCTCTTTCGGAGGTATTTCAATGAAAAAATAAAGAATCTGTTGGTTGAGTACATTGGATACATTACGTGTATTATATGCAGCCCAAAACAATTCTACTTCACCAAAGAAGAAATCACAGCCTGTGATGTACGTATGTTTTATCATCACTCAAGGATACCAAAGCCTGGAGACTGAGAGAAAGGAGGCAATGCGTCAACCAACAGAGCCAAAGTCAAAACAGGAATGGCGCACTTTCTTATGATAGGTGTGGCAGGATGTTGTTGATGATGAATACCAAATTACGGACTGAACGTGAAACCTTTGTGAGATTAATCTGATAAAGGAGAAGGAGAATTCTTGGAACAAAACCCAGAATGGCAAACTGCCTTTATTCAATTGAAAGCAGCTCTAATGTTTCAAATCTGGAAAAGCCTTTTGAATGACATGTGCACAGAATGCGTCACACTGTTCTGGACGTGCTAAAAGAACACACTGGGTCCTGGAAGATATTTCAGGCCTGTGGGATATTTCTGCAGACAGTTGGATCAAGTGATGGGTGGTCATCGTGTGTACAAGCAGGGTAGCAACCATAGTGTTCATACAGGAACAGAGTAGTAGAGGATTCTGCTCCTCTACTCTCCTCTTGTGGGTGTACCACACCCAGTTCCGGGGCATCCATCACAAGGACATTGGAAGAGGGCCACGAAGATCATCAGAGGCTGCAACACCTCCCCTCTGACAACAGGCTGAGAAAAAATTGGCTCCTCAGCCTGGAGAAGGCGCTGGGGTGGACCTCATAGCAAACTTCCAGTACCTGAAAGGGGCCTACAGGACTCATACGGGAAGCATAAAAAATGACTGTGGTACAGAACTTAGTGGTTCAGGCACACGATGAGCGGTAGCATCCCCAAAGCAGAACCACCACTCAGAGCTGCTGCCACTGCAGCAAGGCCATTGCAGGCGTAGAGTCCAGGCAGGCACTGGCCCAGCCCACAGCTGGCTGGTGGGGTGGGGTGGGGGGCAACATGCATGCCATGAATGCAGTGACAACCCCAAGGCCAGAAGCACTACCAGAACAGGACTGCCCCTTCTAGCACAGCCTTGACCTGTGGGCACTGGAGATATTGAGCCCCAGTGGAGTTGGGGCTGGAACCCAGCACTGCCTAGACCCAGGCACGGGAAGGAAGGTATGGGGGGATAGGTGCCTGGGAGAAGACAACCCTGTGCTTCCTGCCCCAGAGGCATCCCACCTTCGGAAAAGCGGAGAAGAACCATACTGAGAAATGTCTGTGAGATCTTCAATTTTTATTATGCTGGCCTCTGAGGACCAGAGCTAGCACGTGGGGCTCACGTTCGCCTACTTCTGCATCTCTGGGGCCGGCTGTGGGTATTCTCAGCCTGACGTCCCCAGGTGCGGCTTTGCACCTGAGCTGGCCCTTGTCGCCTGGACTGGCTCCTGTGGTGTCTCTGGAGCTGGCCCCGGGATTCTGCAGGCCGACGTTCCACAGGGGAGCGGCTTCGTGTCTGGGCCCGCTGCCTGGTCTGGCCTCTGCAATCAGCCGCTGGGGAATCCCCTGATGACCTTAGTGCTCCCCGTCTGGTGTAGCGTTGGGAGCCACTCTCAGCCCCTGCAGCTGGTACCTGGCTCCTCCTGGAGAGCCTCCGGGGATGGCTGTGGGAATCCAGGGCCTGAGAATTTATTGGGGAGCGGCTTCGTGTCCGAGTCCGCTCTCCCAGTCTGGACCTGCGGCTGCCAACTTGCAGGGAAGCCCTTGAGGTCCGTGATGCCATCTGACTGGATGATGTTGGGGGGCATCTGTCAGCAGGGCTGCTCCCACGGCAGCCTCGGGGATGATTACAGATGTCTTCATCCATTTGGGCTGTCCCAGGCAGGCTGGACTGGCTGCTGCTCTCAGGCACCTGGGAACTGTAAACAGGTCCTGTTTCTGCCTGGCTGGCAGTGCTGGGGCTGCTGCTCTCAGGAGCTGTGGAGCTGTGGGATGGCAGTAGTCCACGTTGGCTGGCAGTGTTGGGGCCGTTGACCTCTGAGTTGACACTGGAGGCTGTAAGTGGAGGCAGGAAGGTCAGCAGGATGGGCCTCTAGCCCTGGTGTGGTCAGAGAGACTTTGGCCAGGCTGCCCCACACACCCACTGCCAGGCCTTGTGTGGCCCCCGCATGGCTATTTGCTTCTTACCGGTGCCCACGCCAGCACAGGCCTCGCACTCCCAAGCATCTGCGTCGTTGCTCAGGTAGGAGCAGCGCCGGTGAGTGCCTTCTGCAGCACAGGAGCTGCACAGGAGCAGCTCCCAGGGCCTGGGGAAACAAACGGGTTGTGTCTGTGAGGACAAAGGGAGCTGAGCCAAGGAGTGCTTGTTCCCGTAGCCTGTGGTGAGGCTGAGATCCCATGCGTAGCCCCAGAGGGCTGCTGAGGTAACTCACCCCTCTCCTTCTGCCTGCTCCCTGCCTAGTGGGCAAAGGCACTCACTGGCATCGCAGCGCTCGTGTCTCAATCCCAGCGATGCGTATGCATCGTCGTCCTCCCACATTGGCCCACTGCCAGAGAATGGAGAATACGTGATGAGCTCCCGCTGCCTCTGGACTATGGCTGACCCGGAACAGCACTGTTCTTCTACCCCAATCCCATTTCCAGCTTGTCTGTGAGGCTGAGGGCAGCCAGGGTTCATGGGCAGCCAAGGGCCCAGCCTGCCCAAGCACTCCCTGGGCAGGCGCAGCTCTGGTGCCCTCGTGTCTAGAGAGCCGGCAGAAAAACACCAACCTGAGCGGGATTCGGATGCCCATGACAAGCATGTCGGATAGAAAGGCATCCGTATCTCTGCAGAGGGGGCACTGAAAGCAGTTGATGCCTGCACGGATGGCCTGTCCCTGTAGCATAGAAGAAACACAGTCAGTGGGAGCGGGAGCAGGCTCAGGTGCTGCTGATTGCCCACTGCTGCTTGCCCAAGGTTAAGGGGAGGGCTCCTACCTGGATGCAGGCCCGGTGGAACCAGGCGTGCTTGCAGGCTGGGCATACCAGGGTGAAGTAGGACTTCTTGTCCTCCACTGGCTCCATGCAGATAATGCAGTTGGTATTCTGCTCTGGAGCCGTCTCCGCAGCCTGCTTAGGGCTGTGCTTCCGGCAGAATGAACTGGGGGAAGATGGAAGGGACAAGCAAGGTGAGAAGAGCTGCAAGGAGGGCAGAAGAAAAGGAAGGAGACCTGGGCCTTGGCCCTGGCTCTGCAGGCTGCTGAAAGGTGTCACAGCAGGTTCCTTACTTTCTTGGCTGGTACTGACAGCAGGGGTTGCAGGCGAGGCCTGGCAGCCCTTACCTGTACTCTCCAAAGTACTGTGTGACACATTCACCCTGCCGGGTACAGGGCAGATGGAAACTCTGTTCACAGCCCATCTCTGCACAGGTGATGGGTGCCCCCAGTTCGCCACAAATGAAGCAGTGCTGGAAGGAGCAGAGCAGCGTCATCAGGAGCAAGCTCAGGGCCTTTGCTGCTGGCCCCCATGCCTCTGGGCAGGGCTCAGGACACAGGATGCAGGCCGGGATTGCTTCCTCAGGCTTGAGGAGCCTCTCCTGGCCCAAACCAACCTGCTCCAGTCAGGTCCTCACCTTGTGCTCTGCTTCCTGGACTACACATTGGACGTCCTCTGGGGTCACCTCTGCTGTTCTGTCGACTATTCTTGCCTGCTGGAAAAGGCCGTTGGAAAATGCCTGTTCAAGAGAAAAGAGCAGGATCGTGTGAGGACAGAAAGGAAGGAACCATTGCTTGGAGGAAGGCGAAAGGAGGGAGCCCCGGGGGGAACTCACCATACAGAACACATGAGCACATATCCCAAAGTCCAGCTGCTTGGACCCACAGATGTCCGGGTCGGCATCTGTCTGGCCGCACAGCATGCATGCTGGAGGGGAGAGAGCAAAAGCAGTGAGCACGGTGCAGGGCCAGCTGTTCCTGAGGGCTGTCCCCAGGGGCCTGCACTGTGCCTGCCCTGCTGGATGAGGGGTAGGGCTGAAGGCTGTGCAGGGGAAGGGGGCATTGAGAGCCCATTGGTCCCAGCAGGCAGCCACAGGCAAAGTGGGTCCCAGCACACCCCTGCCGCCCCAGAAGGCCTGTGCCAGGCAGCATGGAGCTGCAAGCTGGGATACTTGTCTCTCACCAGGTTCCCTCAAGCTGGGAGCCTCCTGCATCCTTGAGCACATGGCGCAAATCAACAGTGAGCACTTGCAGAGTTTCTGCTCCGGCAGCGCTGGGCTTTCACCTCTGCACGCTCCTCTGCCAACTCTGAGGGAGAAGCAGGACGAAGGTTAGTTTACAGCTCAGGCCTCTGAGGGATGGGAACCCTCCTCCCACTATCAGCCTCAGGCAGCCCCTTCGTGCCTGCCCTCTCCGCACCTCACCAAGTCGCACTGACACAGGGCCTGAGCTTGGCAACGTTTGTTCTGCTTGCAGGCCCTATGGTCACAGTGGCCGCTCCCTGCCACCCACTGTGACAGAGTCACCACTGCCCAGGGGGGTGAAGGTGAGGGCCCTCAGCACCCAAGCAGGACGCTGTCGGCTCTGCCTAGACTGAGGGTTGGGCTTCTCCCTGATTTCTGCCCCGATGGGCCCAAGTGTGTTTGTGCTGCTACAGGAACTGCGTGACTCACGCACCCTCCTGACACATCCAGGACGTTTTAATAAAAACAATATTAAAAAAATATCGACGTTTCTTCGGTAACCTACCTAGAATGTGTATTTTAGATGTGGTAAAAGACCATTCTTCTTCACTCAGTATGGATTAGGCAAGTCTTGCATGGCTTAAAGGACGGACATGCATGCTTTAAAGGATTATGGCTGCACAGAGCAGCAAAGTCTGCTTGTTGTGTGCCTGATTTTCATTGCAATACCCATGCAGGACCTCAGAAAGTCCACTGTTTCACCCAAGGAACAGAATATTTTATAAATAATGTGTTTTTACTTGGTTCCATTTCATGAGTAGAGCTCCTCGTGGTTTTATTTTATTTGAAACGTGTTGATTTTCCAGTGACAGAGTTGGAAGAGGTTCCTTCCTGTAGGATTTTTATTCTTCCCCAAAGCCTTGCCAGGAATGCCGAATTTCAGTAGTGGAGAGCACCTGTTAAAGTTAGGGCTGAGGCTTTGAAAGTGCAAAGTTCTGGGTTACCTATTTTATATTTCTGTTTGGTAATTTCTGCATGTGAGTACTGTGTAAATATGAATTACATAGATTCGACAGATTTGGTCGAGACTTGTGCTGTGTAAAGCAGCTGCTGGACTCAGTTATTCCCTTTACTGTTGTCCAGTGGAACAATGCCTCTGTGCAATGACTCGTTTTTGGGATACTGAAAGAGCTGGTCAACCATGTTCCATGGAAATCTGTGTAATACAAGCAAACATAGACCTAGCCGCTATTGGTGCTGCACAGGTGACATCACTGTATGTCGTTAAAGAATGAAAGACTATATGATCTTTTTCTTCCCAGTAAGTTAAGATTGCTGAGAATTGCCTATTTTGATCATTTTTAGAAAGATGTGCTTACATAACCAGAATTTGCTGTTTTTGATCTTTCTGAATCACCCCTTCACCTCGGGTCTATATGATTATTTCTGCCATCATTACGGTTAGTTTCCACAGGAAGAAAAGAGGATGCAGCATTCTTACAATATTTTCTCCTTTTTAATTTTTTTGTTTTACTTATTTATTTATTTATTTTCCCTGAAATACAGCTCCTGAAACATTAGGTCTAGTCCCTTTATTAATTTATTTTTTCCATTTAATTAATTTTAAGACATTTTCGGGGTTGTTATCGTTGAATGGAATGACATCTAGTACTGTTTTTAATGTTTCATAAGTTCTTGTCAGCAAAGTGGTAGCAGAGAACTGGCTAGGGCAAGTTATTTGATGTCCTTAAAAATCCACACATCGTGGTGCTTTACATTATGATACTTAGTCATGGGTGTTGGACCTGAAGTGTTGTCATTATGTATGTAGCCTCTGTTAAGAATCCATGAATTAAATACAAATCTAAATGCCCAGTAGCATTGCTGAGGACTCCCATTGTCTATGGCAGCTCGTAGTTGGCAGTGTTCACTTTGACAGTGAAGAAAAAAAGAACAGATATTTTGAAGAATATTAGAAGGTGCTATAGAAATACAGGCCAGGTGGTTGGAAAAGCCTTGGAGAGCTTTCATTCAGAGCACTAACTGTTCACCTGTGACCAAACACTGACGTGTGATCAGTACCGGCTGGGCTGCAACCAGGGCATGAGGAGGGCGCAGCGTAGTGCTAACTCAAATAGTGGCAAATCATTTTATGAATTCTGATACACTGGATGAACACAGTCCTGTGAATAGCAAAACATACGCACCCGTGCATTCCATTTTAATTAAGGAATTTGGGAATGGGTTTCAAGAGTGCCTAAAAAATAACGGATGTTTTTGGAGTATTTGTTTCTCCACTGTCAGTTGACTTAAACACATTCTCAAATGGAATGTAGGGGGTTGCCATCAGATATTCAAATCAAAAAATTGATTGTGTCTCTTTACCAGGTTCCTATAAGCCCCATCCCACCAGAGAAACAATCTTTGGCCTCCCAGTTGTGCCTTATATGTGTCATCGCTTTTTGGCCATACGTACATTTGGAGCTATTTTCAAGAACGAGGCACAGAGAGAGTAAAATCTCATCAAAGATCTCAGACCAACAACTCCTTGAGACCTGCCTAAGAACTGTAACAGAATCACAGAATCACAGAATGACCCAGGTTGGAAGGCATCTCAAAGATCATGAAGCTCCAACCCCCCTGCCTGGCAAGGCCACCAAACTTCCACATTTACTAGATCAGGTTGCCCAGGGCCCCATCCGACCTGGCCCTGAACACCTCCAGGGACAGAGCATCCACAACATCCCTGGGCAGCCTGTTCCAGGACCTCACCACTCTCCTAGTAAAGAACTTCCCCCTAACATCCAACCTAAATCTTCCCTCTTTCAACTTAAAACCATTTCCCCTTGTCCTACTATTATCGGCACTTTCAAAGAGTTTACTCAAAGGAAGAGTTTTTTCAAAGAGTTTTACTCAAAGGAACAGATCCAGAAATGATTTTCAGTGACTTGAAATTTGTCTGTTTTATTGAGACCATGTATAGATTGACAGAATCTGTGATTCAGCAAAGTGTTCAGCCGATGCAAGGCAGAAGTTATTCCATGAACTGAAGTGTTTCTTCTTTGGTTTCCAGTTGGAGGAAAAAGTGAGATTCTTTAATAGCCATTTTCTTTCATTGACTTTATACCATATGCCACAGCACTAGGTAATTGTAGACATTACTTTCTATTTCTCTTTAGGATGGTGAAGAAAACGCGAAAGCTTGAAAATAATAATAGCTAATACATTCTACCATAAATCCCAAGACCTTAGAAGGGTTCAGATTAAAGCGGTGCTCTTTATTGGATTGACATAATGTCAAGAGCCCCCACCCATCTTCACTAACAGGAATGATACCATTGTAGCCAACAAAAGCAGATATAGGCCTTATACTGAGAGTGTCATACTACTCTTGTAAGGTTTTGTTTCAATACTTCAAATTTTGTCCTCCTTTGGATTGCAAGGCATACTGTGTCATAATTGTAGGATCAAAAATACAGATTTGTTAAGATCATAAGAACTTCTTAATGGGAAAAAGCTGTTTGATAACTTGCATGTTATGGATTTAGTTGATTTAATTTAAGTGGAATGAAGAGCTTTCTATCTTGGATGCAAGCATTTCCCTTCCATTTGCTAGTTAAGCCCAAGTGCTTACTGCTCTTTGTCCAAGCCTCGCAGAAACTGAAAGTAAGTAGGAACTGACTTTTGAAAATGCCTTTCCTCCTCCTTTTAAATAAATAAATATTTATTTAAAGAAATTTCCTCTAGCAGTATGGAGAAATATAAAGCTTTTTTCTTTTTCTTTCTTTCTTTTTGTTTACAATTTTGATTTATGTAAAGGTGTTCTGACACACAGCTTTCACTCATTAAAAGTAGAGATTCTGACTCTTAGTCAATCTGTACGGTCAGAGAAAACTGCACTGAGTTATCTGCATGATAACCCTTCCCATTTTAAATGCAGTTCCCATCTCTTTAGATTATTGTGCTTTAATTATGCCACGTGTAAAATGTTTTTATACAAAGCATCCAATCTGAACTTACTCAAGCGATGGCATCTCTTTGCAGTCAACGTTCTCAGCCCACTGCTGGCTTAAAATGTAATCAGTTTTCATCTGCTCGTTTGAATGAAATTTAAGTCTCTGTTCAGGATGCAGCCTGTGATGCTGCATTGTGCTGCACAAAGACAGTTCCTAGATTATTAACCAAAGCCAGATCACTCCCCCTGCACTGCTGAGTTGGGACTCTGAAATATTTGAGTTCTTCTCAGGCACATAACAGTATAACCTTTGTATCCAGTAAAAAAAAAATTGCAAATATTTGTTGATGTGGTACCTATGTAACTTCCATGAGACACAATATGCCAAATTTGCAAAAGAGTCCATGTTCTTATCTAAAATGTTCACCAGCTTATATGAAGTTACTTACATGCATCTCCAAAATGGGCAAGCATAAAAGGCAAAGGCAGATTGCATCCTTTCTGTACATCTATACACATGCCTTAATTTCACATGCATAAATAAAGTTCTAATTTAATGCAGACAGAGAAACTGGTTGGATGAGAGCCTCTCTTTAAAATAATCTGGTATCTGTGATTTTTATACAATGAAAATACAGACAGCCAGAAGTGATAGAGCTTCCATGTTGGGTCAGACACTTTAAGAACTGGTGTCTTTCTGCTCTGCTTTGGGATAAGCAATCTGCTGCTGTCTTACTAGGAAAAATTGTTTACTTTAGTGTCAGTGCTTTCCTTGCTTAGCTGTCAGCTTCCTTTCCCTAGTAGTTTGTATATCCTTTATGACTGAGATTTGCACAGAAACATTAGGTATTTGGATGCTCAGTTTCCACTGTTGTTGCCAAGGACCTAATCTTTCTGCTGATGGATGTTCTTTTCTGAAGAATTGCTTTTTTTCTGGCTCTGTGTATTTTATTCCCTACATACTTTTCAGTATTTCCAGTGAAGTCGTCATTCTTCTCTTGAAAAGGCCTTTGGCCATAGCTACATGTTACAGTCATTCACTGAAAGCCCTTAATTGGGCTGTTTCTTATGCACACATGTCCATCAAAAGCCCACAAACAGGTAACTGAGTAGCAGTATAGATAATTTGGGTAATACAGCACAGAGACCTCAAGATAGTGGCTGTCCAAATTACAATAAACTGTTCAGCATATTCTGACCCTTGGCATTTGGTTTTCTCTTTCTCAGGAATGCAACTCCCTCATGCTGTCTACACCAACATGGGAAAATAAAACAGAACCATGACAGAGGCTTGAAAACTGGTGCTCCATCTTCTCTGTTTAATTACTTTTAATTTTAGCATGAGAGTTTAAGAATGGATGTGAGATGCATGGAATTAATTAGCCTCCAGACCAGAGAACATAATCTGACTCCTTTTACTTGCTACTATACACGGAGTTAGCACATATAAAGTTTAAAATCTCACTCTGTAATGATTAGCCATCTTTGCAAGATACAACCTGGTGAGAGGGATTGCTTCTCTGTTATGATTTACTAGTCAATAATACATTTACATAAGTGTGATTACATTGTGTTTCTATGCGTATATATATCCAGATATATGTGCCAATTGATAGAACTTTTACACCATCAGGTTCTACCTTAGTTTGTAAGGCAATCCAATATAGAGAGCAAGTTTCAAACCTTTGACTTACAGTTCCTCTTGTTTTTAGTACAGCTTTAACTGTCAATGGTAGGAGGTCACATATCTGACAACAATGCAATAAGACTACCACAAACACCCATTGTATGTTATTTTTGTTCTTTATTTAAAATACCCACACATGTCATTCCTCCTTGCTTTCAGACACCGCAGCTTAGTAAGGCAGGTAAATATGACTAGCCCTTTTTAAACTGTAATAGTTTCTCGTTGAATCCTGTTGAAAGGATTCTGAGGACTAACTGGAGTCATCACCTGAGAAAGAGGTCCCTGGTGATTATACTGAGATGATCTTCCATATTTTGCTATGTATCTGCAATTACAAGAAGAGAAATAAATACAAAAAAAACCACTTTAAAACGAGTTCTCATGTTGCTAAACATTCCCCCTTCTTCCCTCTCACTGCATTCTGAATAAAGACATCAATCTGCCTCAGAAATTAACAACTTTCAATATCCTGTATTCTTGGAATCAGTCACTTTAAGAACAGTGGTGAGAAATCTTCCTAAGAGTTTTAAATCTTACTTTTTGTGATGCGCTGAAAGATTGATCCTTACAAGAACTGTAAGAGGGGTAAGTCTTTCCTTTTGCCTCTTTTCATCCTTTTTTGGACGTAGAGTCCTTCACAATTAATATACGCCGCATGTGGCAAAATGCTATGAGTAAGCTGAATGCATCCAGGCATGTAAGGCCCTACAGCTTCTGGAGGGCTAGCCCTGGTGATATTGGAGGTTTGGTTAATTTGGCTATAATCTTCCCTCTTAACCAGTGGACACTACCTTAACATTTAAGTAGCCACAAAGAAGGTAAAAAAATGTCCCTTATAATGTTGCAGCCAGAGCTTCTAATCTCATGGGAAGGTACCACACAGCTCAGAAAAAGAATGGAAGAACTTTGTGGGCAGTTTCTGAATGTGATTAGGCATGCTATCTGTTTACTATATATCCATCTTCGAAAGACCAGAGGATTCTGTCTTGATTCTAGAAAGACTCCACTAGCACAGAAAAGAAAGTCTACTCTTCCTCTCCAGTAGAAACTAACAAAATTTATCATCTATGGAACACACTCACACTAACACCTGTAGAAAGTAAAATGAAGTAACAGACGTGTTTTCCTTTCTTAGATCCTACTGGCATCTGTCTTTTTGCTTTTGAAATTTGGTATCTGTCTAAAGCCTGTAAAGGATCTTTGCTAAGATGCCTTTGCCTTTTCTTTTTGTCTGACATTTAGAAGCAAGTTAGTCTTGCATCAAGCTGAGTTCAGTTTTATTAGGTTATACAGCCTTGAGACTGCTGCGTATTTTCATTCCCTGTCAACAGCAAACTGACTACTGGTGACTGCCTATTTTCTAGGGATAACCACAGGAGAAAAAGAGCAGAAGTGAATAGCTGGTAGACAGCAGAAATGGAAGTCAGTGCATTTTGTACAGTGATTAAACTGTTGACGTGTTGATTTCTTCAAAAGTCAGGCAGCTCCCTAAAGCTTCTTATGGTTTTTTTTCTAGGCACTCATCATTGTTAGTAGTGAAAAAGACTTTAAATGTGTTGTGAACAGAATTCCAAGGGAGAATTAAACTGTTTAACTGAAGATAAATTTATAAGGACTACGCGGAAACTTGGATAGTGTCACCATGTCCTAAATCATTCTGGAAAATAATAGATCAGAAACTAATGGGAAGTACAAAATCATAAAGGAGGAAGGGAAAACAAGTAGTGACTAGCAGTTCTGATGCTGGGAGAAAGGCCAGACTGGCCATATGCTTCTGTCAGACTCTTTGTACTAACTGAAGGAACAGAGTTTTTCAGGTGCACTGAAGAGTCCAGTTCTGAGTAAACCAACAGGAGTTAAACACATACATACTTCAGAAATGTGGCCCATAGTTTTAACAAGCGTTGTACAGAAGAGCAAGAAAGTATAAAGATTATTAATTTCTCCACGATTTCATGGTTACAGAATCTTGAGCTGCATAAATGTCGGGCTGTGCCATGATTTATCATCTCACTGCCTTCTGAGTAAATCTTTTTGTAACAACCATTTCTGTACAGCAAATGCCCATTTCATGAGAATCTGCCAGTGCCATGTTGGAAGTGCAATACCACACTTTAAAAAAAACAACAACAATTTGCCTCTTTTGGTCAATTTTGGTCTTCTTTCAGAATGTAAACAGATCAATCAAAAAATAAAGTTTTCTGAAGCCATGACTTCGTCATCTTAGTTAGGGAAAATATACATCAACGCAGAAACATTTAGGAATCATTATTTACCTCAGTGCTAAGTTATCTTCCCAATATGCACCCTATGTATGACATTACAGGAAATTTAAGAAATCTCAAGATGATTTCAGAATTACCACCACAGTAACGCTGTAGGATCCAACACAAACTGTTCTGTATATATATATTTTTAAGCCAAGGGAAAGTAACACTTAACATTTAATTGTTCTTTAATTAAATAAATGCAATTAGGATTCTCCCTGTAACCTTTCTGAACATGCCGAGAAATATACCTCATACCTACCCATGCATTTGTGAAATTGATGGTGATGTTGATGGAAGATTAGAATTTGCCGGATGGGTTGCCAACCAATGAACCTTGCCAGTATACCCATGGATATTTGGAGTCCTAAATAAATAAGTAAGTAAGTAAATAAATAAATAAATAAGGAAAGGGTGAGGGGCAAGAAAGAGTAAATTAAATGACAACAGACTTGAAATATGATTTACGGATCGTCTTAAAATAGCTAGTGCTTCTCTATCAAAAGTGAGTAGGGTAAAAGACCATTATAATGCAGTAAATAGTCCTTAAAATATGTAAACTGGCCTAGCTTCCTTAAGATCAATGAGACAAATTCATGCTAGTCTTGCTGATGATCTGACCCAAAATACTTGTTAGACATGACAGTATCTTTTTTCCTGATTTTTTGAGTTCTTGGAATATCTGTATAACATTTGCAATTATAAGCAACAGTTCATTATTTCATCTCAATGAAATTATGAAGTCATGTGGTTCACAAAAAAGCAAGGAAATGTTTTTTAATTGTGATACAGATTTATCCAGTATTTACGTTCCAGATCTAAACGTGGGATTGTGGTAATAGGCTTTCAGCCAACAGGTGTTATTTCTAGTGACCTAAAATGCAAATGCAGGCATTCTTAAAGTTTTCTGAATTCACATGTATGTACGATATCATTGACAACTGCTCAGACACATACACTTCAAATCTAGCATGAATGCACAAGAAGACTGCAAGTCTATCATATCTTGGAACACTAAATACTTTCCTTAATTCTGAAGTAATGTTTTAATGTGGAATTCAAAAATAAAGTTTCTTAAAGAAGCTTTAAGAGGATTCTTTCTTTAAAGAGCAAAGAATTCTACTTTGTTGAGGTAGTGCACAAAATTTTACCAGTATTGGATAGGAGATAAAACAGAGATGGACAAAATTAATGAAAAAAAGAGAGAAAGAGAGAAAGAGAGAGAGAGAGAAAGAGAGAAAGAGAGAAAGAGAGAAAGAGAGAAAGGAAGGAAGGAAGGAAGGAAGGAAGGAAGGAAGGAAGGAAGGAAGGAAGGAAGGAAGGAAGGAAGGAAGGAAGGAAGGAAGGAAGGAAGGAAGGAAGGAAGGAAGGAAGGAAGGAAGGAAGGAAGGAAGGAAGGAAGGAAGGAAGGAAGGAAGGAAAGGAAGGAAGACAGACTTAAGGTACTAATATGAATTCAGAATGACAATCCGTGAAGATTAATAATGAAATAATCTAATGCCCCAGTTTGACAGGTGTTTTTTTTTTTTTTCCCTGCACATTATTCAGAGAGTACTGACAGTACTATTCTATGTTGGCAGTTCAGAACAGGATACCACTGAATAATAAACATATTCAGACTCCCAATATATATGTGTTTATAAGTGGTCGTGGCAAGCTGTTTCATCCATTGAATCAACATAGTAAGGATTGCTAACCTAGACTGTATTATACTTTTGTGAGCCATTTGACTGCAAGAACAGCGAGAGTGCCCTCCTTAAAATAATCTCTGAGATATTTCTTTGTTTCCTTGTACTCTGGGTAAACATAAACAGTTCCCGTATTTATAACGCAGATAGAGCTGTTAGTTTTGGTATGGTTGATTAGCTGTTCCCCCACAGTCAAGTACAGCACAGGACGCAAAACTGGACATGTGCTGTTTTATCAGGTACTTTTTTGACTGGTGTGCTAGGAAACCCAGCTCTGAAATTCCTTACCACAATAGCTGAGGTAATGACAAGATGCTGTATTGACCCTCCTTGGCTACAGCAAGGAAATGTGGGTGAGCTATCCACAGCTGGCAGAAAGACCAACTAGTACTTCGTCCAATTTTAAAGTAACCTTGCACCAACCCAAATATTCACACAGCGCTACATTCCTTGGGCCATACTGCAGAGCGTGACCTTCCTGATGTTTTTGTAGAATCAGTACTGCAGTTTTGTAGCTTTTGAGAAGCTGTTCTCTGTAGGGAATCCCCAAGTTGTTTGAGCAAGTAACAGACTTAACTCTCTGTCTTCACACCAGCCACACAATGGTAACAAGCAGGACCAAAAAATATAGTACAGCAGTGAGACACTGTGAGACAGTGAGACAGAACTGGCCGACATGGCTGTCAGACAAAGTTAGGTTATATGCTGATGAAGTAACTTTGTGTAGGAAAGTTCATTTTCATACACAGGGATCCCACTGAGGTGCAAAACAGACATTTAACGTGTGCTAGTATTAGTCCATGCATTTAGTCAAATGAAACCTGAAAATCACACTGAAGGAGTTAGACTATGAGCAGAGATGTACAATCTTGGCATTGTCCAATAATCAAGATACAACTCTCATGTGTAATAAAGAAATTCTGTTCAGTTCCTTGAAATTTTATGAGAGATGCCAAAGAGGAGATCACAACAAGAAGTCCCACACTAACTTGCAGTGTTTTATAAGCTCATTAGGAGTTAATTCACAGAATAACTACACAAGTAAGATATTAAAATAAATTTTGCCCAGTGAAGTATCTGATTGATAAATTTTTCCGACTTGAATGCTAGCAAAACTAGAAGAGAGAAAAGCATCATAAATGACCAGGTGTGACCCAAAAGTCAAGTCTGAGAGATGACCTAAGTTGAAGATTTTAGACTGTCTGTCAGAAAGGTTTCACAGAAGTTGGCAGCCCCATAATGTGTGAAAAGGATGTCACTCTGAAAGAGAAGAGAAATGTGCAGAGAAAAGCTAAAAGCACCAGGATCATAAGAAAGCACAGACTACAGTAAAGCAGATGCTCTCTTGGGAACCTGCAAAGAAGATGCAAAAAAAGTGCTGTGGTTATGTATGTGATAAAGCAGAAGAAAATTAGGTTAAAAAAGTACCCCCTTTGTTTTCTGGTTTTGGATCAAGCAGTTTGGCTCTTGTGCTTTTCCTCTGATGAGTTGCTAATGCAGACTATTGCTGCTAAAGAAAACAACTAAGTAACAAGCTACCACTGGGCAGCATACTGAAGGCTTTATGGCCACTGATGACTTTATGATCTTGACTCCCTAGAAGCCTGCAGCTGGGTCAATTACTGAAGTGACACCAAGGTGGTGAGCAGTAAAATGGCGATTTATTAAAGCAAACACACATTTATATCAACTATGCCCTTTGTGTATGGCTACTGCATTACACGTCACCGATCCTTCCAGAAGTGGGGAAGGGCCTGCCTCATAACATCACGATATTCCCCGTATTTCGCCTAATACACAACAGCATACAAAACCCTGATGCATGCTGTTGAAATCAGGCTTCCTTTCTGTAACCAGGACATCTCTGCTGTTCATATATTTCTTTATTATCATACTAGAAGCTCTCAGTCCAGTAACAAATATGCTGTGTTAACATATGCACAAACTGTAAGGTTTTGAGAGCCACCTGAGATGCCTTAAGGTATCTAAGATATCCCTGTACAGAGTGGGACCCATATAACACCCCATACTGTTCTGAAGCAGCAATTGGAAGTGATGTTGTAGAATCTACAGGAGTTTGGATGCTCAGCTTTGCCACATAAATTCCATCCCAGGTGTCTTTAGAGGAGCAAAATCAATAATGCCTCAAATCATTTGGAAGTATTGAAAGCCTTGGATCTAGCACCTCAACCTGAGTGAATCCATAAGTTGAGCCAACCATATCCTACCAAAAGAAGCATGGCCAGCGGGTTGGGGGAGGTGATTCTGCCCCCTCTACTGTTCTCATGAGACCCCACCTGAAGTACTGTGTCCAGTTCTGGGGACCCCAATTGAAGAGCTGTTGGAGTGGGTCCAGAGAACCATGAAGATGATCAGAGGGGTGGAACACCCCTACGAGGACAGGGTGAGAGAGCTGAGGCTCTTCAGCCTAGAGAAGAGAAGGCTTCAGGGGGACCTTATAGTGGCCTTCAAGTATCTGAAGGGGGCCTACAAGAAAGCTGGGGAGGGACTTTTTATAAGGGCACATAGCAACAGGATGAGGGGAAACAGTTTTAAACTGGAATAGGGTAGATTTAGATTGGATATTGGGAAGAAATTCTTTACCATGAAAGTGGTGAGACCCTGGATTAGATTGCCCAGAGACGTTGTGGATGCCCCCTCCCCAGAAGCATCCAAGGCCAGGCTGGATGGGGCCGTGAGCAACCTGGTCTAGAGGGAGGTGTCCCTGCCTATAAGCAGAGGGGTTTGAACTAGGTGATCTTAAAGGTCCCTTCCAACCCAAACCATTCTATGATTCTATGAATGAGTTTTACAAATTGTTTGTGCAAAAGTTATGTCTCATAAAAGCAGTCCTGGAGATTCATATCTTGCACTTAAGAATGAAGGGTCCCTAACACCTTACTCATTCTTAGAAATACTTGCACAAATCCCAAATAACCAAGTCACCAGAAAAAGTCATAAATTAGTTTTTTTGGTTAGTGCAATTACAAAACAGGTCTCTCAGATCTCAGTCACGATACGCAAGTCTTGCAAATGGTTTCCACCTAAATTCCCTGCCAGGAAGACCTACATGTCATGCACTTGTGGCCCTTCTTTTACTCCATGACCCTATTTGCTTAGCAGAATATCCTGTGGCAAAAATGTCTCTGACGTGATCTGTAAAGAAACTCAGTGCATATAGTTCTTAGCGTTGGGTAAGAATGTATTTCAGAGAGCTTATGAAGTTAGAACAAGGTGCTCCACATAGAGCAAAGAATGGAACCAATAGGATTTTTGAACAAAGCACTCTGGGCTGCATTTTATACCCTCAGCCATCAAAGCAGGATAAGGCGTGGATCTGGGATTTCTAACAGAATAAAATCACCAAAATGTTGTTTTCCCAGAAATAGTTTGGACCAGGTTGAACTAAAATATTTTGTTCCTACAATTTCAAATAATTTCAATTCTACTTTCAACTTTTTCAAGCCCTTTCTTTAAAGTATGAGTAATTTTATTTTATTTTAATTTATTTTATTTTCAGAAACAACTATAAAATCTCATTTGGTAAATGTCAAATGAGGATATTTAGGCACCCCCTCCCTCCACACCCTGCCACCCACAGCATGACTCAAATTGGAAAACTACTGAAAATGCATGCATGGATAAGCTGTCAGTTTCTGAAGTAAAGATACACTGTGAAGGACCTCACAGACAGCCCATGTAAATGACTATGCAAGGTGGAAAGCAGCAGAAGGTCCTGTCATCAGCTAATTGTGGCCTGTGAGGTTTCTGTGGTAACTTAAAATGCTAAGGGATGCATGCACACAGTCAGTTGGAAGCTGACTGTATACCAAAGAAATATGACTGAAGACACTACAGATATACTGGTACGATAGTGGCATTTTGCCCAGCGTGCTTGGGGAACCGAGAATAAAGAATAGTTTCGGAGAACAGTTTTGTGCAAGAACAGTAGGACTTGAAACACACAGGTCTTGATCTTCCTGGAAACTGTGTGCATTACACCAAGTAACTCACATTTCAAAGTTCACCTTCTAAACAACTGCTCCCAGAAATGGATTTGGGTGAGATCCTAGTCTCTCTCCAATAAAGACAACCCCCAAGGCCTTGAACAAGTCAGTTCATATTCCTCAGTCTTTGTCTTTCCCAAATTAATGTCATAATCTACCTTGTCTGTGTTGTGAGCATGAACTAGCTGACACTTCAAAGTGTTGCTGAGAAAACAGAGCTCTGCTTGTGTAAGCAGTGCCCTCTGCTGAGTATTATGAAAGCTGATGAATTATGAGCATCAAGTTATAAAACGTGAACAAATGCCAGATTTTTGTTTAATTCTGGAGTCTGAGGCTTTCAGTGAGGAAAAAGAAAATGTAATCTCTGTCCTAACTGCTTTTGTCAGATTTCAAGAGGTCGCAGTAAGGAGCTACTGTGATACAAATAAGCAGATATAATGTTTGACTGATAGGAGTAGTTGCTGTGTACGCTGGAATGCGCTAAGTGTGCCACGCTACCACAATAATAAGCAATGCTAACTTGCAGAGTATGTAAGGGAGTTCAAGCAGTGCCAAGGAGGAGAGTTATTTGAGTCTGTCAGACTGAGCGTTTAGCAGAACTATGCCCATGAATGTTACAGAGGAAATCCCCATCACCGGTGTGGGAGGCTTTTTTTCCATTGACCCTTAAAACACCTGCAGAACTAAAATACCACATCAAGCATAACCTTGTTTCAGTAGTTATCGGGGAAGAGGTCAACTGAAGGAAAAATCTGTTGACTAGGGGTTGAAGGAGGATTATACAAAACTGCATGCCGATAAAGATGTTTAAGAGAACAGCAGATGGTTGTGTTGGGAATTTGTATGAAGCAGTAAACCCAGGTTCCACCTCGTTTTCAGAGTTATTGAGTTCAGGATACACTTCTGAATAAAAAGGAGATTTCTTTTTTTCCAAAGTGATCATTAATAATAATATGAAAGAATGATTTGGATCACTTTACACTTATTAAGATAGATCCTTTCAGAAGTGCTTGGAGGTTTTAGCAGTCCGAACCTTCCTGAAAGTCATGGTAACTGTGTAACTTTGCCCAAGTGGTCTGAAAATAGCGTGTATTCTGTGAATCCTGACCGTCCTCCTCTTCCTTGATACTTATGTGGGTTGAAGCAGCAGTTACACATGGGGCCAGATTTTTTAAAAGCGCTCTATATCTAAAAGTTTCATTGTGGTGTTTGTGGCCAGATTTTTGCAGGAGCTTACCAATCAACATATAGGCAGAATGCGAGCTCTTTCTGAACTCTGGTTTTTAAGTGTGGTTGCTGAGCTATTTTTGAAAGCCTGGCTGGCTGCAGAAAACACACTAGCTCTCAGCTGCTTCCCTGCCTGGTATATGGTTAGCCATGTGACATACAAAATCAGGTGCAGTATTCATCTCCCACAAATAATTACTATGAGCAAATAATAATCCAATCCGTAAGAAACAACAGTACCACCACCAACAACAACAAAAAGGAAGAAAAAGAAGAAAAAAAAAAAAAGGCATAATCATTGTAAACTCCAGAGTCTACTACAACAAATAGCAGAGGTCTCAGTTCTGCAAAGTGTATGACTGCATAATCAATTCCATTCCAGTTAGGAAATCTTGTTAAGCAAATATCTTCAACTCATTAATTCCACTGGAATTTGTGTTTCAGTAGTTGGAAGGAAAAGAAATCAAATACAAGAAAAGATCTTAAAGCAGACAGACAAGGAGAGAAAGTGGGAACAAAACAACGATGAAGAAAGTTGAACAGTAAAATGAGAGCAGGATGTATTTTATAAGGTATCTTTTGAAATGTATTGTTGGAAAAGACTATCTAAGAGTGGGACTATAATTATTATAAATTATAACATTATGAAGGATGGAAAAAAAATTCATTCTAGAGCAAACTGAGGAGTGAATACACAAACCAAGGATGATAAGAATGACACTGGAGTGATTTTGGAGCTGAAACAGAAAAGATGATACATTCAATCCCTTTCCCCCAGGACAGGCTTTAATGAAAGCATGGAAGAGAAAGAGAAAAATTAAATTACCATCCAGGATCTTTGGTTAAGTATGAAGATGATGAGTGCGACCCAAGAAAAGTATTTCCAAAGCTCCCCTATGGAAATGCCCACTGATTACCCCAGACCACCACCAGAACACAAGCACGGTTTTGATGAATAAATCCAGGTTTATCAATTTAAAACTTCTAGCTGAGTCGCAACACTTATGATATGGCTTTTTACATATGATGAATGCTCCCATTCTGTGACTGAATTGCAGAGATGAAGAACTGAATAAAAGATGACTTAAATTCCCGTCTTCAGTTGTGTTTCAAATAACTTTTAAGATCTATGGTGAACTTTCCTGCTAATTATTACTGTTTAAATCAAGCTTAAGCTGATTAAACACTGTTTAATAGATCAATGCTCAAAATTTGGTAAAAAATAATAAACAAAATGATACAGGTGAGGTTTCGGTGTACGTGAAGTTTCATTCCTAACTGTCCTATAGATTCCAAATGGGATTTGGCAAACCACTTAATCCCACCTGAATTCCCTTTTGCAAAACCTCCAAAACACATGGTAAGGACTTCAGTCTATGATCAGGAGTTCTGTGTACTTGCTCAGTGCCTCTCCAGAAGGCTGATCTCAATTCAGCCATAAGCCACGACTTTTATCTTTTTGTAATTTGAAAGAGAGAAAGAGAGAAAGAGAGAAAGAGAGAGAGAGAGAAAGAGAGAGAGAGAGAGAAAGAAAGAAAGAAAGAAAGAAAGAAAGAAAGAAAGAAAGAAAGAAAGAAAGAAAGAAAGAAAGAAAGAAAGAAAGAAAGAAAGAAAGAAAGAAAGAAAGAAAGAAAGAAAGAAAGAAAGAAAGAAAGAAAGAGAGAGAAAGAGAGAAAGAGAGAAAAAACACCAAACAACAAAAAACGAACAAGAAGATGGTTTCCTGCTCTGTCAAGAGGAAGAGAGGGCGGGCACAAGGGTAACATACAAAACATGCCCAGGTTCACCACTCTTCCTGTTTGTCTGTGCAAAATAACATGACAGATGACTCTTAGCCAGTTTCAGCTTTGTTAATTATTTGACTGGCAACCACTTTCTTGCATGGTCTGGGGATGAAGAGTGGCTCCCTCCGGAGTACTGCCTGAGTGCTGCTGCCTAAGTTCGAGAAGCAGGAAGTGCAACTGCTAGTCCATGAAAGAGCGAAAGTGACTGACTATCTGCAAAGAGATTTTTACACTTTACAGATTTGCAGAGCAGACACAGACTTCTAAATTGAATCATGAATCTAACTTCTCAGGGATTCCGGCAGGATCCTAGAAGCCTTCAGAATTTTATACATCTGTCCAGAACAACTATCAAACACACAAAGCAGTAAATTAATTAACAACAATCAAACAAACAAGAATCACATTTATTTCTTCATTTCAATGTGCTTTTTTGTTTTGTTTTGTTATTTTTTTCAGCTTAAAATCATAGCAATCTTGATATCTGGCAGTCATAGACACAGGAAACAAATATACCTTATGTATAGGTATACTTCTTTTCAAGAGTAGAATTTTTCAAGTGGAATTGAGTTTTTCCCAGCTTTGAGATATCAGAATCTTCAAGATGTAAGAGCTCTTGGTCTCTTGCTTGCCAGAAATCAATAGAAATCATCATCTCACTCACTAATACCCAAGAAAATAGAGAATATTAGAAAAGATAATATGGACTTTGTTGCTCAGACATAAATTCACTGTGGTACCATATGCTGCAAATAGCTTCAGACAAGATATCTGTTTGCAGCACAGTGTACAAATTAGCTTCTATTTTCTGAAGCTCAACAGCAACAGCTGCATAATATAGCAGAATTAATAGTTAACAGGTCTGCTAACTTGCAGTCAAATTTGGCCATGTTGCAATGCTTAACACTTCACACTGTCTATGGGCTACTACCATAATGGGCTCCCAGCAACTATTAACACCCTGCATGACAAAGGCCCAGCATTCCAGAGAGAGAAATGACTTTACAGATTTTCTCCCTCTGCTTTCTCCAGTGCTGTAACTCTTCTGTAGTTTTCTCACAAAACTATGCAAGATTGTAGACAGGAAAAAGAAAAAAAGTCATGAAAAGAGGAAAATGTGATAAGGTAAACAGAACTGTCATTTGTTCTACAGTTTTTAGCTCTTGACGTTGTATTGCTACTCTCACCACTTTACTGTGTAAAATGTTTGCAAATAAAGGCTTCACATCATCTCAAACTACTAAAGACAACGTTAGGAAAGACTTAAAGTGAAAACTTTTAAACTTTTAAACTTTTTAAATATCAAAGTAATGATCTAAGAAAGAACAAGGACATGCTCCTAATGGCACTCAGGGAACTTTTGCAAACCAGAAGGCCATCTAGTGGCTAAAGTTAAAAATCACATTTTTAGCATTGCAGCGTTCAAGTCATCCTATGCATCAAAGCATGCTGTAGTTCATTTTACACCAGAAGACTTGCTCACGAATACCAGAACAGAAGAAGTGTTTAAAATATGAAAATATACCATATTTTTAAAATTAATGTAACATTTTGGGAGTAAGGAATCTACTCAGAATGGCATCAACAGAAGTTCCTGGGGTGCTGTGAGCTCAGAAGTTTCTCCTCTATGTCCTCTTGATTTGAGCCTTGAATGTAACACAGATCTTTTTCCTGTGGCTGGACATTTAGAGGAATGCCTGTTCTGGGTGGTCTGAACATTAGCAGGATGACTTAGCAAATATCCTCAGAGTAGCTTCACATTTTACTTTTCTCAAATGAGAAAAAGGGAAAGGTGTCTGCCCAGTTCTTAGACCTTGAATGTGTAATTCATCTGGAAAGGTTAAGAGCAGAAAAGAGAGTATACTCTGATTTCCACCCCAGCCTAGGTTACAGCCTGCTGACCATGAAAGGTTCACCTGACCAAGAAAGGATATTGTTACTACAGATAGCCTGTATTTCCCAGGATAATGAGCACTGAGGGTACATTTTGGTTGGACAGTAAATTAGTCAGTTAGTTATGTCTATTTTGTACTAAATGGATGGCAGGATCACTTGAGCCACAGCACAACTCCTAGATTTTGAAACTCTATCTTCAATAATAGTAAAATGATACTGTCATGTGAACATACAAGTTGAATTCACTTTATTGCTAACATGTTCCTGCAATTAGTGTTTTTCATTGAAATCCATAAAGTAAATAGATGTATAAAATCTTTTATACCATGATCTTCATAGACATTTCTCTGCTCATCTTGGACAAGCTTCATTGACTGATTTTGAGTATCTAGACTGAATGGTCCCTGAGATCTATATAGACCCACTCTAATCACAGTAGGAATTTACTACGGTAGGCCATTTACTACTGACAGTTATTATGAAGGACCTTTTAAAGTTCAGTCTTGCACCTGAAAACCCACTGTGCTTCTTGTGTAAATATAATCTCCTTCAAATTATCCAAAAGTATAAGGAGTGTTTCTATCAATTTTTAAAATTCTTCTGGACCCAGACTGGATCTTAAACAGTTTTTTTCCCTTCCCAAGTATCTAGGACTCAAGATGCAGCATCAAAATCTTTCTAATAAGAGAAACGTACTGTGCAGTCCTTGTGTAGCGAGGCTTTGAGGTCTGTACATGGTTAAACATGATTAAGTCCACACTGGGATTGTCGATGTCTTCAAAACTTACTGCACCAACACAGCCACTGTTAGGATAGAAAGGAAATCAAATACATGTACATTATTTATAAGACAGATGGTGGAGGCAGCTGAACCATACGCCGCTTACTCCAAATTCTAGTTATTTATTAAAATGGTCCACAAGAAAAAAATGTGGAGATGAACCATTCTGCATGCTAGGCATATCCCAAGATGAAAACCATCATTTGCTGAACTGGCAGCATATAACAAATGACAGCACATAGTACATATGTGTATAGAGAAGGTTTGTGAAGAGTGGCAATAACATAGAAATGTATAATCCCTTGTCCTTCTGGTTATGTCAGTGATCAGACTGAGATATTCTTCCAAAGAGGATATAGCAAGTCCTGCTTTCTGCTTCACAGGTAAAAGGCTTCCTCCACAAGCAGAGGAAACTCAGCACACCCTTCTCCCTGGCAGCAGAAAATACCATGAGAATAGATCCCATATTCTACATCTTACTTTTTGCTTCATATAAAATTCTTCCTTCAGAAAATGAAAGACATGGATTGCATGGGATAAAAAAAAGTAGAAAGGATTCAAGGTCATTGTACTTACGTATACAAAGGGATCTGACAGATTCGAGAGCTTCGGCTTACGCTGTTAAAGACAAAATATCACAATCATTTTTATTTTTATTTTTTTCTATTTTTCACCCAGCAGAATATTCTGATAGAATATTTATGAAGCCCCAAAAGAGAGGTAGTGACAAGTCAACGTTTTGCTCTTGGAATGATGCAATGCTCATTTGAGTTGTGGTAAAAGACTGTGGTAAATGATTAGGTTGACATTTATGCTAAATGACCCAGTTTGTCGTGTAGAATATTTCATTTTAACTCTCATCCTCAGATGTTTGGGCTTCAAGTATTTTCCTGCAATTTGCAAGTTTTCTTTAAACATGAACTGCTTTTCTGCTTGTAACACTTCAGTCAGTTCTCAAGAACATGGGAAAATTCGACATCAGGTCTGAATGCCTCTCTTGCTCTGTCCCATTTTATGCCTAACTGTCCAGCAGTAAATTTGAACAAGCAAATCAAGCTCCACTCTGAAGCTGTTTTATGGAAAGCAGACAAAATTTAGAGTTTGTAAATGTCTGTGACTACTGTGGGATTTTCATAAGCGTCATGTCTCAAGGAAAACATCAGATACATGCAATTGTGATGGTCATTCACTTCTTCTGTTCTGCTTTTTACATTTAAGTCTCTCAAGAAAAGCACATTGGAGTGTACATTCCATATAGGCATTGACTGAATACCTTAACTTCTCTAGTTTCAGAATAACCTGATAAAGAATTGTTCAGAGGACTTTCATAGTAAACAAACAAAAAAAGAAACTTACAAATTGACAGGTCTCTGTGAAGAGTTAAAATGTCTTCTTTGAAATCTATCCCAAAGGGTTCCAATAACCTAAAATCATAATCAGATGCTTCTTGTAAGACATCATTACTTAATTTGACTTAATAGATTGTTATGCTGCAATTCATCACTGAAACAAGCTGTTACGAAAAGGATGACCTGTGCAGAGCCAATCTCAAAACTGAATTTTAATTCAGTAAAAATAGTAATTATTACAAATAATAACAACAAAGAAACCTAACATAGAGTTTCCCATGCTACAGTTTTCTATCGATATCTTTGTCTTCTCTTTTGGTAATGCACATGCATGCCTTCTGTACTAATTTATGGGGGGAAAAGAGAAAACATATGAGAAAAAAAGAGAAAACATACAGTGTGAGGCAATTTCTCAAGTGCGATGACCTTAAATGCTCATTTGGGAATGTTTTTCTTTGAAACTATTACTATGTGTTTATCTGTGTGATCTACACAAAACTTAGGCTACATTCCCTTATCAAAATCTAAGAAGAGTTGGAAAGAAGTTGCTCACTGACTTGGCTTATTTCTGGTTCAGGATTGTATCTCCTTTTTGTGAAACACTGGGAAACAGGATCAGCCATCACTTCCACTGTTGATTCAGGAGGCTGAATTTTGGATGGCAATATATTATCCCATGGAACATCTTCATATGCTCTAGGTAGCCAAAAACAAACAAACAAACAAACAGAAAAAAGGGAGATTAAAGAAACAGCAATATAATCTGCACTGAATTACAGCTGTAGCTAGTTAGATAGGAATTCTGTGACAAGGATGTGGAAAAAAACACACAAGTATATTTCTCATTCAAAAGGAAACAAAGAGACTGGAATTACATGTTTCCTGTGTGTGAAAAAGTTGTTATGGCAGAGTTTCATAGGCTTCTCTTATTTAAACTTTCTCACTTATTAACTGAAAGTAGTAATTTATCTTCCAGAAGTAGTTTATCTTCCAATTAACTTATGTTGATACAGGATTTATTTTATCTGTGTTTGAGAAATCAGCTAAGTGATGTAAATAGAGATTAGGTGCCACACATATCATGCCTATGGCAGTTGTTAAAAACAGATGTACAGAAGGTCCTTTAGGAAACTCCAGATTCTCTTCACTGCATATAGAGGAAATAGAGATGAATGGCACAGACTGGATACAAACTTTTAGATAACTGTAGGTAATGAGATGAATTGAAGTAATTGCTGCTGCTGTACCAGAAGTTCTGAAGTGGCAGAAAAACTAATCGTGGTCTTATGTGGCCTTACATGTTCTGCTACCTAGAGGATCATCAGAGCAAAATAAGATGGAAAAAACCAATAATGAAGCAAAGCACAAATGAATCCTATTTTTAAAATAAATGATGTCTCACTTTTGAGTACTTGACTTGCAGAAATAGTCCCTTGCTTTTTCTTCTCTCCAACTTGCAGAAGGATCATTTGATTCCTAAGAGAAATCAAAGAGATGGCAAAAAGCAATGAAGAAATGAAAAAGCCCTGTTTCATCACATTACTGTGATCACTGCAAAAAGCATTCTAAATGGAAAGCAGAGTTAGAAAATAAATAATTTAAATATGTTTTCCATTATTAGAACAAGATAATGAGACACTTGCCTTGAGACTGGGATCCATACAAAATGCAAAATTATGGTGTTGGTCAGGTGGAGCACGAAAACCTTTCCCTGGAGTTGTCTGACCTGAAAGAAAGGGTTTCCTATTGTGTTAATCAATTAGCAGCAATCCTTACAGTTTTAAACTGGATAGAAAAAAACTCATGGTTTCTCATTAGAATCAATAAATAAGCGTTCAGCTACCTGATAATACTCTGAAAGGAATTACAAATACCCACAAAAATACATTTTTGTATACGCATAATACATGTTCTTAATACTTATAACACATAAAAATATTAGAGAACTATTAAAGATAATCCAAAGGAGGGCTAATATAATCCAAACAAGTAATTATGTCTTGCATTTCACCAACATTGTTAGCAACAAGCTATTCTGTGAGCAGCTGAGAAATATAGATAATATTCCTTTCCACTCATTGTCCTCCCAACTTCATTTTCCAGTGAGCTCACCCTAACCAGGTCCTGAAAATTTGGCATTCCTATCCAGAGGCCAAAGTCTGCAGGTACTCTTGAAGCATATTTCTACTTACAGGTAAGCCAGTGTACACATACTGGTAACAAAGAGAGCTGCTGCCAAACAGAAGGATGGTATAATGCCCAAGATTCAGCTCCCTCAAGAACATCAATTTGTGCCTTCCTTCTCATTCTGCTTTTTCATTCCAGATCCCCTAAAAATTTCCAATATATGTGAATGTGTATGGAACCTAACTTGTAACGGAGTTACTCTTCCTAGCTATTTTTGGAAAAAAAAGTAATCAAAACCTGAAAGCTGAAAACTACTGTGAAAAAAAAAAATAAAAAAAAAATAAAAAAAATGAAAAGCTATTTCCTGTAAAACTTGTTAAGGTTTTAAAGAAAATTACAGTTTAGTGCCATAGTGCTGTATGTAGATAGTGAAATAATATGACCAATATGACCTGCTTCTTAAAAGAGCTTTTGCCCTTCCTCCCACCCCCCTCCCACACACACAGTGTACTATAACTTTAAGTTGCTGCTTTTGCAAAGCTTGAAAGAATTTATGGATATTTGCACTGTGAAGAAAGCTTTCAAACTGAATCCCTCTCTGATTAAAACAAGGCAATTGGAAAATGTCTCCTAAATAGGCAATGTGCTTGTCATAAAGATGGTGTCTGAATCTTCACTGCCTCAGCCTGGTGGAGACCTTAAATTTGATCTGCAAATATATGGTTGTACTCAGGTGGGAATGTTTCCATTAACTTTTATATTTTGTAATTACTTCATACTATTGTATCAGTGTTCTCTACAGTAAATTGGCAGATTGCTCATCTATGCATATGTATGAGTTGTTTCATAAAAATAGTTTCTTTTCTTGTTCATTGATTAAATAACTAAAGGTCGCAAATATTTTTCCTTGTGCTGTATGTGTAAAACTCATTTCAGCTACAGTGTCCCTAGAAGGATCTGTATATAACTTTACATTTGCATTGGTAACTACATATGATTTTCTATTAGAGTTCTGTTCTTGGCATCTTACGCTCTGTTTTGCTATCTTCGTCCTACTGCCCTGATGCTGGGATGATGAGTTTTCTTTTTGCTTTCAGTGGAATGGTCTAGCATAAAAACTAGAAGAACGCTTTTTCCTTTAGTCAACTTTCTGGGGGTTTCAATGCCCCTAGGGATTTGATTAGCCCTCAGAACTGAAAATGGCATGACCCGTTCAAGTTGGGCACTCAGTGTCTTGACTTTGTCACTCTTAACTATCAAGAGTTAAGAGACAGCATCTTAATGATGCTGTCAGTTTCAGCTGACTACTTAAACTAGTCCCTAATCTGAGAAAGAAGGATTCAGTGATGGATAATGAATTTTGAAGTTTTTCTGGTTTGTATTCTTGAGTCAGAAACCGAAGATGTACTCATTCACTTTTCTAACTCATTTCTCAGAAATCACAAAAGCTAGAATATCTTTTTGTTTTGTTTGTAAAGGAAAAAGTGTGACTTTTATGTCATCACATAAGGTCATATGCAAAGTGGTTTATAAAACCAGCAGTCTTACAAGCTTCATTGCACTTCACTGTTGCTTGAAGCCTGTGTTCTGTTTTTGACTTTTGACATCTTAAAACTAGTAGGAATACTGACTTCAGTGGGTCTAACAAGAGATAATAATATCAACTGAAGAGCATACATATAATTGTTCCAAATTCTTTTGCTTAGCTCTTTGATGAATTATTCTCCTTCTCTTTATATATGAAAAATAAATATAACCAATTAACATTACTTCTGTTTGGTTTTACACCCATAAAAAAGGACTAGCTTACTCACTGAAAACCAACTTAATGTAAGCATAATACCAACAGTTTAGATTGGAAATGTATGGCAAAAGAAACAACAGGTAAAGAACAAGGCTGTTAAATAAACCTCTCTGCTACAGGGCATGTGAAAAACAAGTGTGCAGTGAAATATATAATTGCAGAGATGATAAGTATCAAACCCTTAGTGAAACCACAGAATCTATTATTGCAACAGAACTCAGCCCTCAAGAGGTTGCTATGGGTTTTTAAGTGTTATTTTCTGGATGACCTATTAGCCTCTTAGACCGCATGCTATTCTACACTCCACTGTGCTATGGATTACTTACTCAATAGCACTTCCTACCAAAGGGAGATATTCTTGAGTCTACTGCAGACTGATCTGCATTCTTAGTTGACTTTTTACATACTGAAAAAGTTATGAGCTATGCATGTTATTTGTGAATACCCTTGAACTGGTATTTTTATATGTTCTAAATTGCACTTTTGTTTTTGTTTGTGGGTTTTGTTTTTTGCTTGTTTGTTTGTTTTTGCTTTTCACCATTCATGTTGCTGACATTGATTAGTTTTTCTTCTGTTGGCCGGCAACAGGTTCTGTCTCACCAAGTACCAATATTACAAAATGAGGCAGCACAAGTATTGGCTACAGTCATTTTCTAATTTCATCTTTTGACAGGTAGAAGAGGCTGACACGTCTCATACTCAACGTGCAGCTTAATCCTGGATAACAATTCCTCTGGAGAAAATGCTTCTTGTTTTATGGATGGAAGCATTGTGAAGAGAAATCTCCCTGTAAAAGGGAAGAAGAACAATGTGACCACAATTATTTCAACAAGTTCTGCATACAATTCTTCAATGGAATCTCTTAAAGCAACAACAGAATAAAGAATGCCCAGGGCTCCAACCCACCTACAGGCTGCTCAGAGCCCCTGAGGCCCTTTTGACATCTTCTCACCATGCTTTGGTATCCGAGAGCTTCACTGTTCTATTAACATGCTCTGCCCAGTAGTTGCAATAGGCTGTGTGGGGACATTTAAAGTTACCAGTGTTGATTGCTAAAGTCACAACAGAAGACCTCCTGTACATTGCAGATACTTCATATACCTCAACTCACACATCTCAAAGGTTGCTTCTGTCTCTGTTTTTTCCCACTCATCACCAGCACAGTGAAGAAACTTAGTGCAGAATTTGCTTGCAAAATGCCTGACCTCTCTTTTAGCACAACTTCCCCAAACAGCTAAGCTGGGGAATGATGTTTCAGGACTGATGTCTAGAAAGATTAGCACTTTCAAAGCATCATGTGCCTGTGGGCTGCTAGCTGGGCTCTGACTTGAACAGCTGAAATCTGTTTATGCAGTCTCACTGAAAACAGCATCTTAAAGCTCAACTACTGTTTTTTGTTTTATTTTTATTAATCTTTATTTACACCTCTGTAGTCACCATTCAGCATCACAGGAAAACCTGTAAAAGAATACTAGGTTTGGAAGAACATTTGCAGAGTTCTCTGTAATAAATTTATGCCGGACTCTCTCTATTTCAAGGTTTAGTGCACAACTTAAGTTTACCTTTTGCAGATAGCTTCACTGAAGTTGGTATTTCACACTAATTGTGAACTTCACCCAATGGTACATCAACAGGAAGCCACCAAATAATTTCTATTCGACTTCTGGAACTACTCTCCTTTCTGGACTACTTTCTTAACTGTAAAACTGATAACTGATTTGATAACATTTGGTTTCAGTTTTTGTCTGAGTTCATTTCAGGAATGTCTCTAATCTGTCACCATATTTCTATCTTTGTCTGCTCGCTTTTCTTTGTGTTGGAAAAATTAATGATCAGACAGAATATCACACTTCCCCCTTCCTCTTTGCTTCTCCATAGGCTTGTAGAA
Organism: Excalfactoria chinensis; assembly: GCF_039878825.1. Lineage (NCBI taxonomy): Eukaryota > Metazoa > Chordata > Aves > Galliformes > Phasianidae > Excalfactoria > Excalfactoria chinensis. The sequence continues at coordinate 65,451,652 of NC_092826.1, forward strand.
AAAGCTAATTACTTCTGATTGACTTCTCAGATCTAATTTAAGAGGGACACCGAGAGAAAATAGCAAAAATAGTTTGGAATGAGCAAGAAAAAAAAAATAAAATTATAAGGACTTATTGTTTTATTCTTTATGATCTCCTGGGTTCCTTTGGTTTCTATTACATGACTTCAATAGGCTGAAAGTGATTTAAGGTGAACATTTCTAAGACGGAAACAAGGAGCCAAAAATAGTGCTGGAATATATTGTATGTAGAGACATCGTGGTGACAATATAGATAAAGTACAGTAAAGTGTAAGGATGGCGTGCTATCTCTGTATGGTAAAATGGAGCCAATCGCTTATTTACATTTCTTTATCTTGTTCTGAGTAATGCCCTTCCCATCTATGAGAGTTTAGTGTGTTGTCTGAGTTATCTTCGTCTTCTTTTTTTTGTTGTTGTTGTGGTTGTGATGAGCATTTCTCTATGAAAACTGTGGGAATTGGCTTAATCTTTAGAACAGTTCCACCACTTTGCTTACCACTAATAAAGCCTGACCTTAGAAGTCCTGGATAGATATTCCTCCTCCCCAGAAATATCAACAGACTGTGGTTTTGAAACTTTGCCATTAGGAAGAGTAAATTTTAGTTCTGATGCTGTAATTGATACGAAATGATCAGACCAAACTTCAGGTGTAACACATTTAAGTACATTAAGGTAATATGTAACTGAAAAAAGATGTTATGGCAGTCATGAAGGGCTTCTGTTCTCCCATCAGCTAGATATTGGACAAAAGTCTTAAGTGCTCTGCACAGCTGTTATTCAGGAAATGCTTAAAGACACAGAAATATTCAGGGGATTTCCTGACACTTTGCATTTATTTGTTATTTCAGGTTATGTTAAAACAGGTGCTCATTTCAACTATGATATATAACCTCACAATTTATTTAAAATGTTATTTAATTCAAAGATTTTTCTTTCCTTTTTTTAAAATTTTTTAAAATTATTTTTTAAAATGCTAATTAGAATTTGCTGACTTGTACCTCTTTGCTACAGCAAGGACTGTGAATCACACGCTCTACAGCAGTGATTACATTCAGTTCAAGTATTCAGCACTGGTGTTCAGAAAAAGACCTGTATTTATTTATTGAACATCAATGACTTTTCTTTAGTGATTAAGAAATAAAAATAGTAGCTTGCAATACCTCTGAGTTTTGCCCTGATTGAAGCAGCTGGCACAGCCCTGGAATTCCACCGTCGGTCCTGGCTAGTTTCCTCTAGGAGGATCATATGCCTCTTGTGGGCAGCCCGGGCCCCCTTTCCTGCTGTGGGAATTCGCTGGTGAGGTTTCACATCACTGTAGTCCACCAGGGATTCAATAAAATTTCCAACACCAGGCTGTAGGTCAGCATCCGCTCCTGCACTCACAAAACCTGAGCATGGATCTACTAAAGGCACATCATCTCGGTGTGGGAATAAGGGGTAATTCGGCCTAAATGGAGGGGTGTCTGGATGGAATTTAAGGAAAGAATTGCTGTCTTTTTCTTCAAAGCTGGCAAAGTTATGTCTATTCTCAGGACCTCTCACAGATGGCATGCACATCTTCTTTAACAGATTTTTATACTGTCGGTGATTCAGCTTCTGAACTGATTCAACTGACATGGCAGCCCTCCTTTTAGCTCCATAAGAAATCATGGTCATTCTCTTCTATTCCTCTTATGTGACAGTAAATTCAAAAGAGTCTGCTTACTCTTGCTTCTTCATGTTCCTGAAGTCTTAGCCAACAAACCACAGTAAAACTATGGTTCATCTTCCAGAACGTCGGTACAAAGAATCCATAAAGACCAAAGCAGTGGTTTAAGTGGTGAAGGCTTTCCTGAAAAAGGGATTTATCAAAAAGGTGCAAAAAGGATGGAGCTGCTGAATTAACGGTGAATCTTTTTGTTGCTTGGTGACTACAGAACCTACCTCACAATGAAATGTATCCTAGTGTGAAAGATGGTTCACATGTACCACGGTAACGTCACTCTTCACAAGGACACAGACAACAACTTGAAATGACACTGCCAGTTACTTATTCACCTAGAAGAGGCAAAATTAAGAACTTTTCAAGTTTACTACGGGTTATCTTGTATTTTCATTGATTCATATTAAAATAAACTATTCTTTTGATATCTAGAGAGTGAATCTGAAAATAAACTGAAACACTGACTTAAATATGTTCGCTGTGGGACTTGGGTAAGGCACAAGATGGATGTCATTCCAAGGATGAGTCCTGTGTTGATGTTTTATTTCACAGACTGAAATGCAAGTAAGGCTTAACCTGGATTTCATTGGCAGAGATTCAGTCTAAATCATCCTGGGAAACAGATGTGCCAACTATGGCTGAATGGTTTCTGCTGTCAGTTTTCAGAAGTGATCTGTGAGAGAAGGAAGCACATGGAGGAGCAGGTCACCTGTCTGTGGTGGTCCTCTCAAGGGTTTAAGATTCATACAGTCATTAAGGCTGGAAAAGACCTCTAAGTCCATCCAACCACTGGCCCATCACCACCATGTCTCTCAGTGCCACTGTGGAGCAGTCTTTCTTTGATGTAAGCAGCTATTTTTCATCTCTGCCATAGTAGCCACATTGTTCCAGTAATGAAATTTTCCCGTCAGACTTTGCTTGCTTCCCAGACAGCCCATTTTTTCCCTTCCCTATTCTTTCAGACATTGCTTTACTTAACCTAATACGAGTTAAAAACACTCGTACACCACAGAAACACGTCAGCGTCTTGGGATTCCAGACACTTTGTGAAGCAGCACAATGAGAACCGGGCGGTACCCACTCGTGACACTGATGTGCACAGTTCACTTTTACAACGCAAACCTCCTCGCTTTTATTTATTTGTTCGTTCACGTGTTTCTTAAGGGACAACGCGCTGGTGCGTTGATAGAGCGGGATTAATCGCGTACCGCCCGGCAGCGGGAAGGTCTTAGCTGGAGCTGGAGCCGCCGCAGATGCTTCCCCTGGGTTTGAGGATGTGAAAGGATGTGAAATGCTCGGCTCTGCGGCCGGGAAAGCCCCTCCGCAGATTTCCCCGCGGCTGGTCGCCCAGCGCTCAGCCCGGCCGCTGGCTGCCCGGTGGGGGTCGCTAACGGCTGCCGGGCAGCGGCACGGCGGGAGATGGCGGCGCAGCGCGGGGTTGGTGGAGGGCCGCTTGGCCGCCCCCGGGCAACGGCCGCCGCCATGCGCGGGCTGGGCCTCGTCCTGCTCGGTCTCGTCATCGTCCTGCTGCAGGCGGTCCCGGCAGGTACCGTGCGTCTTTACCGTACGGTGACAAAACCTCACAGCCCATCTACACCCACCGGTAGACGCAGGAAAGCTAAAGGGTTATTTGCCTCAAAAACGAGCAGTGAGTGCTGAGGAGAAGGGTGTTTCTCCTTTCTGCACGCCAGAGGAGCGGTGTGCCTGCGGGCAGGCGGGTTGGGGAGGCATCTGGCGGCTCGGGTACCCAGCTGAGAGCTGCAGCAGCTCTGAAGAACAGAAGTAGTTCTGTGGTAGGACACCGACTGCACTTTTTGGGAGTAATTCTGCTGATTTCCTACCCAGCGCGCGTGATTGCAGCTGTCAGCTGACACCCGTTGGGAAATTTGGTTGTACAGCCGTGATGCTGAAACTGGGATTGCCTTGAAGTTACAGGGCTTGCAAGGGACTTCTGCACATCAGCGAGTCCACACCCTGCTAGAGCAGGTTCCCTACAGCGGGTTATGCAGTAAAGTGTCCAGGCAGGTTCTGAGTATCTCCAGAGAAGGAAACACCACAGCCTGTCTGGGTAGTCCTTTGTGAGGTTTTGAAGTCTGTTTGTAACAAGTAATTTTAAACTAGATAATTCATTTTGAACATCAGCGTGCTTAGGTGCCAGATCTTTTTGTTTGCCAATCTGCCCATGGCCAAGTTTCACTAATTCCTAAGGACTTTTCCATGAGCAAGATTAGTGGTGAAGTTCTACTCTGACAAAAAAAAAACCATCATTAGCAGCATTTTAGTATTTATTCACTGAAGCATTGCTGTTATATTATTTCCACTGTCCTAGATTTTACTAGGCAAAATAGACATGGTAAACTCCAGAAAAGACATTTGTTTTTATTTTGTATCACTGGGAAGTTATTATTATACTCTGGATTCAGATAGATGTAAGGAATACGAACCTTTTAACCTATTTTTCATTGTTGTTGTTGTTTTTTTAACTCATGCTTGCATTTGGGGTTTGTGTGGTTTTCCTTACACAGCACTTTTCATCAATAGTCAGCTTGGATATGCCAGCTGACATTAAAATACTTAGATACAGAAAAACATTTGTCTGTTAGCACCATTGGGTAAAGATGAGTAGCATTGCTGTTTATGTCTTCTTTTGGTACAGAAACCTCTTTACAAAACTTACCTCCAAACATAATTACTTGTAAAAAAAATCAAGAATCGCCATTACTTAAATCTATTCCTGTTATTTTAGAAGTTTCATTTATAAATGAATTGAAGCTATGCCAATTGCACATTCTAGCAGAACAGCATTAAACTCATTAGTAAATTGTTTAAATACTTAAGACTCATTTTAAACTCTACTTCCTGCCATTGCACTTTTCAGACAAATATCATTTTCTGATTAACTATTCTGAAGCTGACTAATTTTGCTACCATAGTGTTAATTTTAAGACTAAAACGGTCAGGGTAAAGTATTTTATGAAATGGTTGAATTACTTCACGTGAAATTTAGAGCTGCAAAGTGGCATTCCCTTTCAACTCAGTGCTCCTGTAGTCATTATTAGCCTAACCAGATTCTTCCTTTGGACAGGGAGTGAGAAGGGACATGATGCTGTTGTAGTGCCCATGGAACAGGGAGGAGCAGGGGGGCTTTGTGTGTATGCCAGTACAATCAATTTGCTGCTTCTGGTCTAGTGCTGAGGCTTTTCCCCTGCAGACAGAACTCCTTAGAAGTACATGAGTGTCATCTCTCTCTTACTTTGGGTACTTTTGGATAGAATTTATAGTTCAGACGAGTAGATTTTCAGTGCAAGAAAATGGAGTGTTAGCATTTTGCGCTTAAACTGAACTCCCTACACATTCTGTTGTGTAAGTTAGAAGGAAGGCTGTTGAGTTTAACTCCAGAAGATTTTAGTGTCCATTGATGAATAACATACAGATATAGAAACCTGAGACTCAGGTAACATATACCACATATATCACCATAGACAAGGAAATGAATTCCTTCAAATTCCAGTAATAGTTCTTTGCATGGCTCTTCAGGAAGTTGGGAAGTTTTCACCAGCCTTGGAGACGAATGACTTGACTTCTCCATGTCTGATAGTGATACAAAACTAGATTTCTTTGTATTCATCTGCAAAAGGATCTGCTGCTCAAAGCTTATGTTATGCCTGCGACGAATGCAATACAAGGAAGATTCACACCCTGTGCATTGGGCTGCTTAAAAAACTTATGTAGAGAATTAATAAATAAATCACCTTTATTTTCTTAAAAATGAATGAACCTTAGCTTTTCCCATTGCTTTGTAAGTGCTGTTGCAATTTGAGGAGATGGAATAGTGTATTTAATGACTTTAAAATGCAGTTTAAGCTCTTATTTTGTTCTGTCTTTATTGTGTTTTTGCTACATTTTCTTTGGAATGACCTCTTAATACTTTTTCTGTGATAGGAATCTGTTTAAACTGATCGTATGCACTCTTAAGCTACTGAGTGAAAATGAGAAGATCATTTGAGCTAGAGACTGCCTGAGGAAGAGCTATTTGAAGTGATTAGGAGGAGAGGAATTCAAGTAGGAAACCTTAAAAAAAAAGGCTTAAAAAAATTTAAAGGCAGTATAGGAAGTGAGGGAAAGAGCATATTGAGGTCAGATTCATATGTGGACAGAAGCACTTACGGACTGAAATGACTGCCATGCAAATGAAGTGTATGCACACGAAAGAGCAGGCAAACGTGCTGTCCTTAGTGATATCAAAACAGTAATTTCAGTAGTTTTTTTACACTGCCTTCCTTCAGCAACTACATTCTTTCAACTTCTTCTAATATGTTTAATGTAAGCAGTGCAAGAGCTCCATCTTTGGGTTTAAATTATTATTGTAAAAAATCCCTCCCGTGAAAGAGCTGTGTATAACTGCTCCAGTGCAGTAGAGTTCTGGAAGACAATATAAATATTCCAATTCGAATTTCAAATCTGTTCTGTTTTATAATTAAAACCCTCCAATCCTTCAAGGAGGTCTTTGGAGAAAAAATCAGTTATTTGAATAGTTTTTACTCCTCAAAATCAATTTAAAAAATCAAAAAAAGTTGTGAAGTGGTACTTGGTGAGGCAGCGTTACAAAGTAAACCAAACTGTTTTCTGCAGAAATCCATCCTATATGATACTATGCGTTATTTTCTTTCAATTCTCTTTTTCTATTCCATAAGTATTTTGAATAGAATAGTTTGCTTGTATCCTCAATTGGCAAAAATAGGCAGTTCTTTTAACTTACCTTGATTATCTTGTCCTGATTGCTGGAGGGTCTGATTTCCTTCTGTTTTCCATAGCAACAGTGTATGGTAAGGGAGTACAGTTACAGCTTCACAGTAGATGCGGTGAATTGTCGATTTCCCATCAAAGCAAACTGGGAGTCAACTCAGTCTTTCTCGTGTACCAACAAATGCCTTAATGGGAAATGAACTTACTAGCATATCTGCTGCTGGTTGATAACTATTGAATCTAAGTTAGCAACAAGCACACTTCTGGTGCCACATAACTATTTAGCCCATCTTTGTAAAAAAAAAAAAAATGCTACTAATTATATGCTCAGTATTTTATTGCCATCTTTTGTGTTCAAGATGTTATATTCCTCTGTTATTTACTTGCTTTCCCAGATTCCCCTAAGGAATTAAATCTCACAAGCACGCTTTAACTCTCAGTAACCCATGTTCTTTCTTAACAGGAGGTGGAGACAAAGAACACAAAATACTGAGAGGTCTACTAGCGGGCATTCTCTTTCTGCTGCCTTTCTGCAGCATATCTGGAATATCTGTAGAAGTTGAATCTGACTTGTGCTAGAATGCCCACCTGATACTGTGCACTGAAAGATCATTCAGTTTTCTTTCAAAAGCCTTGCATGTCTTACAGAGCTTTTCAGTTGTTATGAGAGGTCTTTTAAATCTCTATTTAATGTAGAAGCAATGCAAATTAACGCAACCATTAAGAGATTGTATTTTCATTTCATGGAGGAAATAAAGAAAATCACAATAATAGCAGAAACTACGTTTGTTACCTCGTTATTGGGCAGTACACAGATTGAATGACATCCAGACTGAGTGCACTGTAACAATGCAGCTAAATTTGATCCCCCGTTTGGACAGTGTCTAATCCCATTACCCTCATAGAGAGCCTTCATTTAACATGTGACAATTCTTATGTAAAAATTAGAAATATATTTAAGCTAAAAATGAGATACATGTCCTGCATAAGACATCAGACAAAGTTAATACCTGTTGAAGAACAAATCCATAAAGGGTGTACATTGACCTGAAGCGTGCCGTTTGCTTTTTCAGAGAAATGTAACAGTTCTGTTGATGTAATTGCTTTATCTTTTAACAGTTCAGTGCTCAGGAAGTGAAGAGTCAGGAAGCGATAGCTTAAAAATAGTGGGATCCACCTTATCTCCAGGTATTTTTCTTTAAATGTAATGTAAACAATTTCAGTTAAAATATGTCTTCTGACACAAAAGTGCCTTTCTCCATCGTATTCCTTGTTGTTTAACTATTTAAAATGCTTTAATGAATTACAATTCTGTACTGACTTATGTATGTTTAGTAGGCCACAAAAGCCTACTTATATTCATATATTCTACGAATATATGTATATATATTCTATATATATATAGAATATATAGTATATATTCTACAAATATATACTGTATTCGTACCACTGACTTTTATTCTTGCTATTTTTATAAATCAAAGATCATTATTTTCCAGAATTGTTCTAAAAACAACAGCATTCTTTGTACTCCTCATTCTGGCTGCAAGACATTTGCCCCGAAATATTGCTTTCTCCCACTGTAGATATTCCTGCTTCTTTTTACTTTCTGTGTACACAGAAACTGAGTCTTATGTTACGTTCTACAACAACAATTAAGAAATGTTAATAATTAATTGCTTATTAAATCTGTCTAACTCCACTACGCAATACAGTCACTTTATTTTCTTAATAAAAAAAACAATTGTTAGAAAATCTGACGATTAAAGAACAGGCTGTTCCTCATTGCCACATACTTACTTACACTGCCATCTCTTAGTGCACATTGTGTCCTTGATTTTGATAATACCCTTCGCCTAGTTTTCTCCATCTATGTTTACACTTTCAGCTTTACTAATGGCATACCTAGAAGCATTAAGCTGTAGTCAGTGCAAAATGCAATGTTTGCTTTTTTCTACCCTAATAATAATAACATGTATGCTTCAGCAGTAAGTTACTGAATAAGAAAGGAGAACAAAACTGAGACAAAATAAAGTTCTGTTCTAGAATATGCACACTCAGCTTTGCTGGATATTTCTCCAGACTGGACTAACATGGAAGTTAGTGCAAGTCATTTTTTTCAGACTGTTCCATACAAAAACAAAACAAAACAAAAAGTAGTTTGTAAATATAGAATAGCTTTTGTCAGCTGAGGGAAACAAACAAACATGGTTGGGGAGTTTTGCAATGAGATGCCTTTAGATAAAAGTTCTTTTTTGCAAACCTCTGTGGCAGTTTACCTCAGATTCAGAACAGACCTTTTGGCCACAGAGCTGCTTCATGACTATTGTGCTCAGCTGCAAAGTGAGAGATAAGCTTTCAAATTCATGGTTAAACTTTGAAAATACTTGTTTTCATTCAGTGTAAATGGAGATGAGCTCAGAAACCTGCATAAGTTGTTTCCCCTTTGTGAGTTCCACTTGAAGTATAATCCTTTAACTTCCCACTTGTTCGTTGCATCATGCTGCTCTTCCCACCCAGAACAAATGAAGGCATGTCTCTGCAAGGTGAAAAATAATAAATGGCGCTATGACACGAGGCATTTCTGATTAGAAAGAGTGAGACGTCCTCCTCCCCTCACCCCTTTCTGGGTTAAAAACTGAAGTAACACCTGCAAATGGTGTTTATTTCCATGATACTCTATTGTACAGTTAAAATGATACACATTTCTGTTTTCTGCTGTACAAGCCACTGTAACAAGCTTATTAGCTGGGATGGATATTCCTCCTGTTCTTAAGACTATGAAAATTCTGAATATATTTTTCTGTATCAGATGTTAATATTTACCTCTGTATTCTGTTTAAGCAGTCTAATACAGTGCTGTGATGTTAAGAGGCTTTTCATTTTTTAATTAAAGGAAACAATCGTGCTTGAAGGGGAGAGAAAACTGGTGCCATTACTGCTCCTTGACATAATGGAAAAGTGAAAACTGTTTTTCTAAATGTTAATTCCTTCCTGCATCAAATATCTAAACAGTTTTCCCCCTGCAGGGAGTCTGAATGGCATGGTAAAATAAATGGTAATTTGTATATTTGATTCAATTTCACTTATTCTTTAGATCACAAATGTAGTGGTTGTAGTGTTTATACTAGTTGAGGCTTTTCAACAGCATTAGGATAGCACAGTATACTCAAGTTTGGAGTACTCTAGAGTCTAAATATCTAGCATCTCATGCTTCTGAAGAACACAAATGTTGTGCCATTAGGAAGGGAAATAAAATGAACTGTACACAATGAAATTACATTTATTACTGTCTTAAAATTATATATCTCACTGGTAGGATAGAAGTGCTAAGTATTTAAAGCTAACGATAAACTTTTTTTCAGTGAAAGTTTATGTTAAGCTGGATCACAGCAGTCCACATATTCTATGTGTTACTGATCATCTGCGAAACTCAGAATTGATTGATCCAGTATTCCAGTGGAATGGACCACGTGGTTATCTTTCTTCGGGTAAGAATTTATTTCCTTGCATGGCCCTCTACACTCTCTCTCTTCCCCTTCTCCTCCCCCTAAAAAGAAGCAAGATAGCTAGACAGACAGAGAGAACTGTGAATGGAGGAGAACTGAGAAGACTTTGTGTTTGTATGTATATTGTGTAAATGATATACAATGTACATGTAAATGATAAACTTTCAAGTTTTAAGATAAAAATTCAAGATAACATGAATAAAACACTGGAGATCTGTAGAAAATGGTGCCATCTCTAAAGAGTACTAGACAAGGCAGGGTGTAATGAAAGCAGCAGAGGCTGAGGAGGACATTCTTTGCTGCACTGAGAGACAGCTGGAAGTGTTCTATAGGGATAGAATAATAGAGTCATAGGCAGTGTGGTCTAGCCCAGCCTCTTGCTTAGTGACAGGCTACCTTCAGACCTGAAGTTGTGTATGACCTTGACTTCTGGAGTTCAGAGAAATCTCTATTCATGAAGATTTTCTGCCCTTTCTCTGGAAATTCTTCCGTTTTATTTCTCATTTTCACGCAAAATATACCTTGTTGCAATTTTTCATTATTGCTGCTTGTCTTTTTGTGATGCACCTCTTAGAGGATATGGCTTATTCTTTCCTGTAGCTCCCCTTAGGTAGTGAAGCAGTGCAATTCCCTCCCTAGATTTCACTGAGATACAAATCCTAGTTTCCACTGCCTCTTGTCCTTTGCTCCAGTTCCTTAATCATCTTAGAGGCTTCCTACTTGTCTCACTCCACTTTGTTAGCATCTGTCTTGTACTGAGGACTTCTGTAGTGCCCAAATGAGTACTGAGAATAATCACTTTAAACTGCTGGCTGTGCTATTGTTGATGCAGCCCAATATACAACTAGCCTTCACTGCTGCAAAAGTGTGTTCCTGAGTCATGTTCAGCTCCCACTTGCATTCCCAGGTCCTTTGTTTGTTTTTTCTTTTTTGCAGGACTGCTACCAAAAATCTTGTCTGCAACAGTACGTTGCAACTGTATATGCTACTTTTCTCTGTTCCAAGTGCAATGTGATCTTTTTTGCATACATGACAAGAAGGCATTCTGTCCTGTGGTGTAGGTTGGTGGTAAAGATTCTAATCAGTACTATTGCTTGTAGCGGCCCTGAGGAAAGTCCCTCATATATGGCTGCTAGTTACAATTTGAACAATCAAGCAGTCTTCTAAATGGAGATCCATCCACTTTTTCATGTATGCTGCCTGTTCATAATCACAGTTTTTGCATTCATGGGCTTTGAAATGGCTTCCATCAGTTCCATCTTTTCATGGTATGAGGTGAGGATGGCTGATTTGTAATTCCCTTTGTCGTCTGGTCTGTTTTGAAAATGGGTGTATTATTTGCTTCTTAATGATCACTGGGGCCACATCACCATCAAAACAGACAGCCTCATTCTGGTCTCTTAACTTGTGGATATCCAGCTCACTTCAGTAAGTCCCTAAAGTCATACTTCCCTTTTCCTGTAGCATCCCCCTTAAGCTCTGGTAGAACCTGGGGCAAAGGCTGGAACTACTTCGTTGTTTCTGTGTCCTTTGTCACTAATGTCATTCAACTCCCTTCATTCTTGGGTCAGCATTTCTATTGCTCTTCTACTACACATGTCCATGTTGGCTCTTTGCATCCATTGCCAAGGTCAGTTTCTGATTAATCTCTCCATGACTAGTTTAAGGCTACATTTTTCATAAGCATGCTTCTAATGAAACCATTGTCGCAATCTGCTAGCATGACAGGAGAACTACTAATCTGTTTCTTTGTGGATTGTGTTGAGCTACTTGTACATTTTATACAATTCTCACATAATGCAAAAGATTTCTTAGAGATCATGAGCTGCTCATGAGCAACATCTTTCCAAGTTTGAGCAGGGATCCTAAGTTCTGGTATTATTTCCCTCCATCTATGTCTCCTTTATTCTTTAATGTAATTTCTGTATCTGTTTGTTTTTTTTTTAAGTACACTGTGATTAACTTTAAACCTGTTTAATCTCTTGGTTTAGTTTATAGTTTAGGTTATTATATTATAATATAATATTATATTATTTCATAATAGCAGTGTTACTAAATGCTGTTTGCTTTCTTAATCTGTACTGGTGTCTGTCAGACCTCTGTCCTTGGTGTTTGTGTATTTTCAAGTAGCTTTTCCTATTTCTTGATATGAAGTACTGTTGATATCATAGTGATTCTTCATTCTTAATCCGCTACATGCCAGCCTTCATAGTAGAGCATTTCAAGTTTCTATAGCATCTGACACTACACTGGTTTTGCTCTCAATCTGATAACAGGCTTAACCTTGAGGATGAATTTATAACATTCTTTGCCTCACAGTTAAAGATGTTTTTGCTTATACTTAAGCTTGTGGGCTATGTCACTTTACATGGAAATGTTAATCTCTATTGAAATGAATATGTAGTGGTTAGCTGTGTGTTCCGCATTGTAAATGATATATTTTGATGCCCAGTCTGTGATGCATGACAAGCACGTAATCGGATATATTGTCATGTGTATATGTCCTGAGCTTAATGTGATCAGACAGAAGGCAGCCTCCTGATTCACAGTTAAAAATTGTCCTTTTCAGTCCTCTGGCTTCTGCTTACCCAAATGGCAGTTTCGACAGTGTTAACTATGCAGAAGTGAAAACCATGGAGACCTCAGACTTTCATTTGACAGGTTTAAATCTTTTCCTGAAGACTGCTTCAGTAATATCTCAAGTTGTTGTGCCAGACTTGGATGACTAGCAAAAAGCTAGGGTGGCAGGGATTCTTGGCTCTGTGGAAACTTTAGGTATACTAGAATCAGCAGCAGGAAGGCAAAAACCATTTCAAAAAGAGAAGAAAACGTGCAAAGCTTTCTATAGAGATGTGAAGGTTTGGGGGAAAAAAATGTTGAAAAAATGTAGTAATGAAAGGACTTCAACTTCAGACACAAAGATGTTTCTTAGTCTCCAGGGATGTTGTCACATTCATTTTCTTTCAACTCAAGTATAAACAAACACTTAAGTTTCTAGTTTATGAACTGTTTGTTGTGCAAGATAATTTTTTTGCTGGGCCTTCTTTTATAATGGGTCTTATTCGCTCTAGGTGGTAAAAATCATGTGGGCTTTTGTGTGTTCAGTTAGTCTCTAATGTCTATCATAGTGAATCACCATACTGGAAGGAAATTAGCATTCATAAGCATTACACGATTCTTTATCTCAGTGTGTTCATATAAAAGAAAATAATCCTTTCAGTGGAAATGTAGAGTTATGAATCCAGTTGTAGGAAGAGTAAGAAAACGCTGCTTCTTGAAATACTTGAAAATAAATGTACAAACTGTGATAGAAAAATCAAATTATCTTTCAGGCAAACCACCCTTTGATGCCGACAATAAGATGTTTTGTGCCCCCCAAATTTGTCTAGATATACACATAGAACATCACGACTACAAGAAAAAAGGAGCAGTAAACACTCTGCATTCTGTAGTCATAAGCAAGCAGTTCTGTTTTTTGAATCTTTGTTCACAGTTCTAGTCCACATTTTTGTTGTTGAAAGTGTAATGAAAAACAAAATACTGCACAAAATGTCCCTTTAAATGATTACAATTGTATAATTTCCAATTTTTCTTCAGTTAGCAGAGTGACTCTTTTTTTATTATTATTATTATTAAGATCTGGAAATTTTACTTTGAAGTTTTTAAACATGCAACTGAGAATAAGAGTACTTCAAAACACACCTTAAACAGAGGAAAAATGCTTTTTATGTTCCGCATTCTAGAGTTTCACTGCATGAAACAGAATTTTGGAGGGTGTTTAAATAGAAATAGTTAAATGGAACAGAAAATATAAGAAAGTATCTCATGCTTTTTGCTAATGAAAACATTCAAATAAGTTTGTTTTATTTTGATGAAACCTAAGGATTTGTTGTTATAGGAAAGTTACTGCTTTTCATACACATTGCCACCTAATGTACTCATGGAGCCTGGAAAACGATCTAACTTCCTCTTATAGGACAAACTAAAAAATAACTTCTCTTTTATTTCATATCATGCTAGTTTATGTTGACCACAAGGAAACTCTGAACTTGAACACATCCTTTGTGCATAATGTATATGAAATGCCTCTTGTGTAAGAGAGGCACATTAAACCATATCATGTCATTTATATCATAAAATGTGACATGAAATCCTAACTCATCTTGTTGCAGCAGAGTAACATTGAAAAAAATACTAGATTTGAGAGTGTATAAATTGCTTTTAAAGTTTCATTTAAAGGCAGTAGTCATTTTTTTGTGAGTAGGCAATATGCATCCAGATAATCCCACACAGCAAGGGAAGATTAGTGTAGTTTTGTTTATAACACTGGGAAGAAAAATAAAACAAGCTTCTGATTTTGTGATCTATACAGAGATTCCTCACAGACAGATGTATCATTAAAGCAATTAATGACTACTGTTTTAAAGTTCTTTTCCTTTCTGCAGTGGAAATATGTATTGTTCAAGGTAGGATAAAATTCTAAAATAAAACCAATGACTTCATCCATCAGAAGAACTGCTTAACTTTCCTAGTTCTTGTGATGCATTTTCAAAAATATCTTTGTGATCCAATCTCTTCACTGGGTGTCCAAGCTTTGTCCTTTGTGGACTTCTTTGTGATCTTTGAAACGTAGTAGTGGATTTTGTAGGTATAACAAAGCTGGCTGTGATATGTCTTAAAGGTGCTCCAGCTAGGGCAGCTGAATAAGACAAAGATCTGAACTATATTCTTAAATCTGTGCCGGTTTTCTGACGATATCAATCTGCTGGCTATTTCAGCACTCAGTAGGAACCGACATCCTAGCTGATAGACCTAGCATCCTGTTCATCATCAGATTAAAAAGCTCTTCCTCCTCCTGAATATGACAGTGTCTCATTAATGTGAGAACCTAAATTTTTATGGAAACCCAAATATTTCTTGTAAGAGAATTTGTACTTTCAGTCTTTTTAATAGGTTTCTTTTGTTGTTGTATTTTACTAGCACTTGAATCACCATCTCAATAAGCACGGTTACATATGAGACAAAACTAAATTGATAAAATGTTTGAATTGACTCTTGAGGAACGAAGTTATCCCACACCCTCCTGCCAGGTGTGTGAAAAGAAGCACTTTGGTCAAGCTGTTTTTTGTTAATAACTTTCTTAAAATTGTATAGTAGGAATGTGAGCGTGCATCCAGAGTAACAGTTTGTTAGACTGGAGTGTGGCTTGGGAGTGAATTACTTTGGATCACAGGCTGGTGGTTGGGTGCAGAAACTGGATTCCTTTTGGATAAAGCTAATTGGAAAGGTTAGCTTTGAGAGAGAACACGTGTTCTGCCTGTAAAACCAGGTTAGGACTGGTCTAAAGTAAGGACCCTAACATGCGTTTCATATAAATCTCATGCCCTTAGGATTCACTTCCTCAGTCAAAAAATATGTTTTTCACATCACAGTAACTGTCTTTGATTTCATACCCTAGATAAAAGGTCTAAAATACTTAGAATATTAAAAAGATTTTTTTTTCTTGGGGTCCCAAAAGCAAAATAATCTGTTCTCAAGATATTTTATCCAAGTGAGTATTTTACCTTCAGGTCTGTTACAGTCTGTGCTAATCCAGTGGTTTCTAAGGTTTTCTTTGACAGCTACCAAGATGAGCTACTATTTATGAAATCCTCAGGCATGTTGTCACTTCCTGAGGACTCTTCAAGATAGGAAAGCACTTGTCAGAAGTTATCACGTAGCCCACAAGCAGGCTACATGGGAGAACTATGTGGCTTAACATCAGAGCCCAAATATCTCTTTCCATTTTCTTTAAAAATCTAACTGAAGAGACATGTTTATGATATGTACTTTAAAGTAGGATTTCACTTCTTATCTGCCTTGAAATAAGCTGCATTAAGATTTAGGGCACCACCCTGAGACTCTTGATCTTGGAGACCAAAATGTTACTGCTCACTTTGAGTATATGAAATTAAAGTTATAAAGATTATTTTCTCACTTTTTCCTTTTGTATATGTGAGATTTCTGCTCTTGGAAGTGGGTATTGGTGAGAACAACAGACACTGGAGGTTAAGTAGAAGCAGAACTACTTTGTGAATTAGTAAGTAAAAACAGCAGCAATAAGCAGTATAAAGCTGAACTGTGTGACACCTTGTCAGCCTTAGGTTCTGAGTCCTGAGCCTTCAGCTGAGTCCATAATATTATTATACTGTGCACTTTTTAAGATTAAATAACCATTTGTACCCTTTCTGCATTTTCTCATAATGACTGCTACAGTTATTTTATTACATTTTACCAGAAAATACCAGTGTGCAAATATCACCAATGGGAACTTTAATATTTGAACACTTCAGTTCTGACCTGAGTGGAGTTTACACTTGTTCTCTTGTTTATAAGCTTATCGCTGAGCAACCTGATAAAAGACTCACAATACAATATCATATTTATGGTAAGTTATTAACATTGGTAAGTGTGCTGTTACCTTGGAGAAGATTTTCTTCTTAAATGTGTTGCTGCTTATAAAGAAGTAGTGCTTATTTAAAATTTAACTTGGAGAGGTAAAGACATTTGGTTTCTCTGGATAAATTATTTTCAATAGCAGTTGCTAGCAGGCAGCTCATTTAATGTCATTTACAGAGCCTTAAATGAAGGTCATTTTTTGACTAAGAATTTTGTGAATACAATTCTTTCTAAAAAAGAAACATAAAACATAGTGGAATGCAACAGATTGAATAGATAATAGGCCTTAGTAACATAAAAACAGTATAATTTAAAGTGAAAATATTCTTTAAGAGATGAATTTCAGCAGAGCCATACGGATTTATTTCACACAGGTTAATGACTTAAGCATTTATTGAATGTGTTTTTGAATTTTAAATTATGTATAGATTGATTACATAATTAATTAATTGATTCCTGCATAGCTAGAGATGGGACTAGCAGGAATGGCCTCAAGTTGCGCCAGGGGAGATTCAGGTTGGATGTTGGGAAAAACTGCTCTTTTGAAAGAGTGGTCAGGCGCTGGAATGGGCTGCCCAGGGAGGTGGTGGAGTCACTGTCCCTGGAGGTGTTCAAGAAATATTTGGATGTTGTACTGAGGGATGTGGTTTAGTGGGGAAATATTGGTGTTAGGTTGACAGTTGGATTGGATGATCTTGAAAGCTTTTTCCAACCTTATTGATTCTATTAATCTATGATAATGCTGTTAGCTTATTCTTTCCTTCTATGATTACAAATCCATCTGTTAAGAATGATGAAGTGCAATATTATGAAGGCAATATAATTTATATGATTATTATATGTTTTGTTTTGTTTTCTTTTGGCTGGCTTGGTTTCTATTCTTTCATTTTTCTTCTCTGCAAATCTCCCTCCTTATTTCTATGCTTCTACCCACACCTTGACCCCTGTTCTTCATTCTTCTACTTCTGTTTTCTGTTTAGCATTCTATTAATGTCTAGCTAAAAGTAAGCTTTGGGTAAGCTGAGTGGTTATCATGAAATAACTAAATTCTGTGATTCTGTGATTCTGTGATACCCATATATTTCATGGTATGTTATATTTGTGAAAGACGCCCAAGTGTGCTTGTTGCTTTGCAGTAAAGTTTAAATAGCTGATCATTCCTTAAAAGTAAACTTCATGTACGCATGATAGCTTGTTCGGGTACTTACATTAATAGAGAAGGAATTTCTATTCAGTTTTTACATCCTTTAAAATGCTTTTTAGTGATAGCTGACTAAGAAGAATAAAATACACTACTGAATATAATGTGTCAATTGAAATACTACACCATATACTAGAGGATATTTTCTAATATACTTCTTAACCTTAGCTTTCATATTCTCAATGCTTCCACTGTAGTTTACTGTACCAATAATAACTAATAATGAACATTAAGTGGCGTATGGATTTAATTAAGAATATGAACATGTAAAAGTCTCTGACTAGCCCAGCATACATTATTTTATCATTGAAAATTAGTTCAAATTAGTTGAATTTTGTTTATAAGTTAAAGATTTGAATCAACAATTCTATTTGCAAATATGTGAGTAATTCATTTTTTTTTTCATGCATTTTCATCATCATCTTATGCTTTTTTTTTTTTTTTTTTTTTTCCTACAGCTTATTCTGATCCTCAATATCACTATGAATTAACAGTGAAGTACCATGCAGCACCCTGCAACAGTTTTCATAATATTTCTTTTGGGGAGGCATTGCTTAAGATACTAAGCAAGCTTGTTGCTAACCTTTCATGTAAGGTTTCATTAATTAAGTCAGAATGCCACCATGTAAAAATGCAGATAGGAGGCCTCCAGAATGAAATGTTCTTTATATTTTCAGGTAAACATCTGTCTTGGATTTAGAGAATGGTTAGATCCTTTATAGCTAATGCAACTTACTGCTTCTATGCAGAAAATGTTATATGTATTTAATTTCTCTGACTATAGGAATGCGTCAAAGTATTGTATGTAAAGTTGCTGTCAGTAACAAAAAGTGAGATGATCTACTTAAAAGTATCTTTTACATTATTTCATTAGAGTACCAAAGTTTTTATAGCTGTACATAGATCAATATGTATTTTTTATTTTGTATCATAAAACTTTATCATGTTCCTTGTTGCACGCTATCATGGGAAGAAAAGTGATGCACTGTATTCCGTAACTCCCTGGATGACCTTCCTCTTGTCAACTATTATAGATGTGTAAATCTCTCTATGGATGTGGTCTGGAGTTAAATGAGATGAATCTCAGTGCAGTTCTTTCTTTAAGTGGCAACAGTAAAAGAGGAAAATTTAATATTTTTCCATTTCTTCTAGAAAAAACAGGAGTATAAAGGAGAAGTGGGTAAAACTGATTTACAAAAATGCTGGGTTGACTTTGGTATTTTTAGTTTCCTTAAATCATGATTAAAAGCAAATAATTAGGTGGCTTTGTCAGATGTCACTAAGCTATGGGATATTTAAGTGTTCTTCCTCAGTGCCATTGTATATTGTAATTATTACAAAACATTATACCTGATATATATGATATTCAAATCTTTTTATACATAAATGATCTCACAGCATCTCACTTACCATCCTCTCATAAAATTAATGTACCACAAGTACATTTTATCCTTAACATACAGTCATTTTCATAAAATGTTTCTATTAACAACTTTTCACTAAATGCATCAGTTGTGGAAATCACAAATCTTAACATTGTGTCAGTCCAAAGGAGATATTATTTTACTGATAGATGATAGGAGAGTATTCCTTCTAAACACTGAAACCATTTGAAAAAAGGTCATAGATCCATTATACTGTGAAAGAAGATGGAAACAGCAACTAAAGCAGTTCCAGGATATGTATAGTTCACTTGAAAACTTTGTTATTAAGAGTTATCTGGTTTGTGATTGCTGAGCTGAATATGGATAAGGACGTACCTAAAGTTTTCTTGAGCTTACTGTTTTTAATTATTTTGTATTTTCATATATATTACTACATTAGTCACTGCATATCAACACATGCAGTTTAAAAATACCAATTTCTCAAGTGTATCAGTTGCACTTTGTTTTCCACTTTCCAAAACAGTGAAACTATTAGTTGTGTTTCCCTAAAGATGGTATTTGTAGTGGATAGCAGTGACCTGAAGCAGGTCATGAGTTTAGGTTAATTCTAGGTTTGTTGAAATGACATAAATGAGGTTTAGCCAATGTGCAGATCTTAGAAAATGTTTAAGTAATACTTTGAAGCTTTTCTACAATCAGGGAGAAGAAGTTCTCCAGTTAGAGATTTAGGTGGATTTTAACTTTGGTATAACCCAATGGTAAATTATACATTCTTCAGCACCTTGAGGTGTCAGTACTTTTTGATTTCAAAGCAGCTTTTATTGTTTCAGAATTACTTGTATGACAGAGGTAGGTGAAGCTTAGGAGAGGTGAAATTAACATACTAGCAGATAATATTATTCTTACTATGGCAGATTAATCAAGTGCCAGTTCTGGAGAGTAGGCCAGCAGCTTCCTAAGCATGTCTCAGGCCTTCACCATATCATGTTAGTCATAGTTGATGAGGTGTGAACTCATGCAAATAAATTACTGAAGTGTAACCATTTTTTCTTGAATCCATTCTCAAAGTTTTCCTTTGGTTCAATATCTCATAGAGGCTCCTAGGAGGATGGAAGGGGTTTAGTGGGTGAGTATATGAACTGAGATGTGCACACAGGAAGAGACCAGTGGGGGATATTGGGAAATCTTTAAAAATACTGATATTGCTGAAGTTGTTCTTGAGAGAAAACTCAAGTCCATTTCTTGAACAATCAGAAGTTTGAACTGTTAGGATTGCTGGCTGACTGTTTCAAGATCTGTCTTTATAAAACCATTACGATATCTAGATAACACAGAGAGAGTAAATTACTTTATTTTATTGTGTTTCCCTGTATTTTTTGAAAGGACTTAGATATCTTTATGTCTGGGAAGTATCCAAGATTACATATTTCTTTGCCATCAGAATTTACAAATAAAAATGATTTCCCAAGAAATATTTAAGTACATGCAATATACTTTGATAGGCATACTGGTAATGTCTATAGGAGGTCAGATTAATGTTTTTAAAATATTGCAAGCCAGATGTCTGAAATGTGAAATTCCCAAACACTTGCATCAGAAATGATTAGAATCTTGTAAGCAAGCAAATAGAAATGTTAATTTCATTGACTTTGTTCTTCTGTAAACAGATTCTATTTTGTTACAGTTACTTGCTTAGAAACAGAAAACAACGAACTATGTTCGCAAAGTGCTTGTGATGTACCTCATAGATCAAACAAGGTAAAGTAGATAGAGGAATAAAACTGCAACTAATATAATAGACTACTCTCATATAGCATAGTATGAACATAAAATATGAAACATAGTGTGGTTAGTAAATAAACCAATATAAAGTTTTAGTGGTTCTAAATCAATAAAAATTATGAAAATTAGTTAAAATTGCCAATATTCTGTTGCTCATCTGGGTAAGGCATATCACACTATCAGTCTGCATTTAAGAAAGTATTTTAAGAATATGAAGGGTAGCAAGACAGTTGGGAGCTTTTGGGTGTGTCTTGCAAATATTAAACATGCTATTATTTCAGTGGCATGCCTTTCCATCACTTGTGATGGAAAGTGATTCTGTGATCTGCTAAAATAGTAACTGCTTGAAGATTTTCGCTCTCACAGTAAAGAAAGAGAAGTCAAACTTTTGCTTATTAGGTTAAGTTTGATTCAGAGATTCTTGAAAGGTGAAGGAAAAAGAGAAAGGAAGGACAGGAGGAAGATAAGCCTCCCCTAGGAGAGGAACACCTAGGACATTGTCTATCATGAATATACTGCTCTGCAACCTGGACTAAGACACTTGTAAACGCAGTGTTTTTTCTGTGGCCTAGTTCTAAGTAGCTCCCTCACAGTATGTTGATTATAGATACGCTCTCTATTCAGTTTAGTGTTGTTCTTTACTGCTATTCCAAAGCATCTACTATTTTACATCTACTGTCAAGAAATATCAGGTATGTAAATCGTGCTTTGGGATTCAACTTGAGCAGCAAGGGAGTAAAAAATATGCAGTATTCATTAAACAGTTTCCATACTGTTCAGTGGAAAAAAAAATAGATGTTTGTGCAAAAGCTCATAGTGAAGGTTATCTTCTTCATGCAGACAAGATCAAAATAATGTATAAACACATTTGGTTTTGCCATTTTTTTTGTAATTTGTGTGTGTGCTTTTTTTGTGTGTGTGGTATTTTCTGTTTATTGCACAGAGATATTCAATATGCATGGAAAGTATGAAATATAATTGGACCTAAATAATAGTAAATAGTACTAGTATAGGAGGGAAAGCTGCAAAACTATTGACGAGCTACAGATATCCAACGCAGGATAGCTTTAGTGCTATAATCCAGCTTTAGTTAAAGCTGAATTACCATTAATGGTTGTATTTATATAATCCTGCACACATTTAGAGGTATTGCAGTAATGGAGCAAGTTTTATCTAAATTTAAGACAACATATCAAAGAATATCAGATTACCTTCCTGTTTCCATTCTACCTACCTGCTACCATCAAAAGATTCAGAAATACGTCCTTTAAATCTTAATCTCAACTCACACCCACTTTCCTTTGCCTTATCTTCTGTTTTGACCTCTTTGCATCACTGATTCTAAAAAAAAAAATAATAATTTGTTTCAATTTAGGCAAAGAACCTCATAGAGAGATTTTTTAAGCGAGAGGTGGAAATTAGGAAGAAAAGTTCTGAACCGTTGCCTGAAATATACTACATTGAAGGCACTCTGCAAATGGTGTGGGTTGATCGTTGCTATCCAGGATATGGAAGGAATGCTGCAACGCATCCAGACTGCCCAGAGTGTTGTGGTAAGTGACAAAAACTCGTATACCTTACAAGCATGAAATACTGTTGCAATGCTGGTTGTTGTGTTTTTTTGTTTTGTTTTTGTTTTTTGTTTTTGTTTTCAACAAATCTTGTTGATTTATGTTATAAATGGCTTCACCAGACTGTATTTCCCCCAGGAAAAATAGTCACTGATATGATTCCCATATAACTGAGACTGAAGTCTCAAGGGAACATCATGAGTCAGATACATAGAGTATAAAGCTGTGGCCAGGCTTTTTATGTAGATAACTCTCTACAGAGCTAGAATTGGTGAAAGAAACACTGGATTATGTATCAAAGACTGTTAACAGAATGGACTACACTTTAAAAAATAAGTATTAAAATATGGGAGAAAACAGACAACAGAAGAGACTGTTCTAAAATTGCAAGACGTAGGAAATGTTTCCATATGCAGTTACTTTTTCCCATTTCTTGTCTTTATGGGACAGGCATAATTTGAGTAAGGACAAGATATGTACCAAATTAGTGCATTTACTGCAATATGAAGTGTCAATGCACAGTATTTCAGGAAAAGATATTTGAAAATCAAATTTAGAAAAGCATATCTTCTTTTAGGATGATCTGTTCAGTTAAAGACTGCTGTTTTGTTTTGGTCTTCTGCCCTGCAATATCTTAGTCCATTCTAAACTAATTTATACTACTTTTTTATTCAGAACAGAGCTTTTGTCTTAGCTCCCTCTGATGGCTGTTTAATATCAGTAGTGAAAAATAATACGGTTGATTTAGCTGCCACAATCCCATATGTCTCCTGCTTTAGACAGAAGTGTTACACAGCTCTACACCAGTGTCAAACCAAGAAGCTGATCACTGTTCAGCTGTTCATAATAGGTGCATCTTTGGCAGATACGGAGGCATGATTTCATATCTGAAGTACCTAAGAATCTGAAACACTCCTGAAAAGTTAGTCTGCTTACAGCTTCCCATAGATGCAGATGTCATCCTGTCAGTATTCTCAGACATCTACTCTTCTCTTTCATTAACCTATATAATTAATTAACCTTTCCTTTCGCCAGAATCCCAACCATGTCATGGGCAATATAGCTGAAAGAATCCTCTGCTATATACCTGTATATTATTCTGCCTCAAGACAGGATAGGAGCTTCAGTTTTTCCTGATGGATTTGTCCTTCATGATCTTAAAAACCTCTTAAGGACAGACTTCACAGACTCCTAAAGATGTGTAACTCAGTACTCAAAATCCTTACCATTGGAAAGCTTTATGTTAAGGATTTCATACTTTCCCTCAATTTTGTTTATACCTGTTAACTTCTTGTAATGTGCCACCAAATCTGGAAACAATTCTGTCAACTCTGTCTTCGCAATAGCTTTTGCATATCCTAGAAGATTCCAACTGTTTTGTCTTTCATTGAAATAAAGTTCAGTCTTTTGGGTCATGTTTTGGGTTATGGCCCCTGCACAGCATTACTACTATCTAGTAAAAGTTCTCTACATTTCTTTTCAATGTCTCAAACTTCATGAGTAGTTCTCAAAAGACCACGCTAACATGGGAGAATTGCTTTACATATCTTAGATACACAGCTAGTTATACTCACTGTGACTGGTTGTTTTGTGAGTTTTCTTTTGGAAACATGCACGCAGTCATGGAAATGTATTGATAAATGTATTTCCATGAAACAGTGTTCAGCTTCTTGGGCAGTCCACTACTTTCCCTTGGAGCTGTAGGAACCAGGTCATGTCATCCAGTTAAGAGATTTAAGGTCCATTTTAAAACTGTTTGGAAGTATAGTCTCAGTTGCTTTGTAGTTAAAAGACCCACCTTCTAATGTAAGGTAAGTCATGGAAAGTTTCTAATTATTTGCTCTAGTATACACACTGGCCTTTAGCTTATATATATATATATATATATATATTATTCTCCTATTTTATGGTCAGAACAAGTCAACCACTTTTTATCTGCTTTTATAAGAAACTGTATTTGACAAACCTTAATCTCACATGCTCCATTTTGAGTTTAATTTAGAATAGAAATCTGATCAGCTGTTCAGTAGTTTGCTTCTTTTTCTCCTTTCTGAAAAATTTATAATGCATTTCTTAATTACCGGCCATAGGTTAGCACCAGCCATATTTTATCACCACAGAATGCATCGCAAACCTCAGATAATTGTGCTACCCGTGCATTTGCCAGTTCTATTTTGGAAGATGGAAACAGATGTTTCTAAGCTTCTGATCTCAATAAGAATGTGACAGAATTGGAAAGAGTATGGCATAGGCCCTTGAACATGAAGAAAAAAAATATCCACTGCTTGATTCATAAACAAAAACTAACTCTAGTTTTCACACATCAAAACAGGCGGATATTCAGTTTTACCTTTCCTGTATCCTCTACTATTTTTATAGTACTTATTTTCATGTCATGCTAGTACTTTCAAAGTGATGGTTTACTACCAATAGGAGTTTTCTGTCATTGAAAAGGATGTCATTGGATGTCCCATCCTTGAGGTGTTCAAGGCCAGGTTGGATAGGGCCCTGGGCAACCTGATCTAGTAAACATGGAAGTTTGATGGCCCTGCCAGGCAGGGGGGTTGGAGCTTCATGATCCTTGTGGTCCCTTCCAACCCGGGTCATTCTGTGATTCTGTGATTCTGTGAAAAGGATTCAGAGAAGTTAAGTGTATCAATTAGTTTCCAGCAGCTGTGTAAGTAAGCTACAAGTCACCTAGTTAAGGCTCCATTATCCTTCTCATGCTGTCCCTGAGATAGCAGATTGCACAACAGTGGAACAACCTTTTTATCCTGTTGCAATAGAAGGCTACCTTGTTCCAATTGAATAAACAAAACAATCTGTATTATTTCCTAGAAGTGAATCTATAATCTTTGATAAAAAGATTATATGTATGTGCATTTGTAAAGCTTTCTTTTTCCTATAAAGCCATCTTGAATTGTCTAAATTAATGTACTAAAAATGCAAGGTGTAGATGCCATCTGCAAAGGATTCTCTCTTGTTTATATTTCCTAAGACCTCTAAAATAGCAGTGGCAAAAATAAAAATAAAAAAATGCTAGGTAAGCTATTAACAGCCTACTGAGAATCAACAGAATCCTGCCAGCCTCAACAAATGAAGGTAATCCAAATATTGAAAGTCCTGCTGAAGGTTTGGGCAGTAGTAACTAAGAAGTTGTTATTAAACTAGGCAAAACCAAATAACCAGTTAAACACAGACTCTGTAAAAGGATGGAACGTCTTAAATACCACCACATACTGAATTCTAATGATGTTCATTAAAGATCTTTCCTAAAGAAAGGCTAATATTGCCAAATTGAAGACAGCTGTAGAAGATAAGTTTCAGATGTAACCAAGTAGCTCGAATTCTGTTTCATCAACTAGCAGAATACTGATGAAAAATAAATGGTCTTTTTCTTTTCAAATAGATAGAGATGCATTCTGGACATTTCAAATGTAAACAGTTCTATATTAATACCATTGAAATTCACTGTTTTTTTGTGTCCATGTAGTTATCTGCAGCCCAAGATCTTACAATCCTAGTGATGGAATTCACTGTCTTCAGTGCGACACCAGTTTGATATATGGAGCAACAACGTGCTGACGGTAGAGGAACTGGCAAAGCTGCAATAGCTCTCACGCGTTTTAACTTGGTAATATTAATAAAGATTTTCATTTAAATATTTACCTGAGTACAGTTTGTTTTGGTTATATCCATAGCATACACTTGTTTTTAAGGAATAATGATTCATCTGTATATTCTAGTTTGTGTCCCTTAGGTGTATTTTGCTTTTGAGGTCTTTGTAATTACCCACTGTGTTAAGAGCAGTAAAGACAATTAACTATTTAAATCAAAAGAAGAAAAAGAAAAAATCTGGAGCTATTTTGCATAGATCGTTCTTTGTTCCAGTCATCTCCTGTTGACACAGACTAGTGTAAGAACTCTACATAGCAGTTTTTATCTACCTGACTGTTCAGTCTTTGGTTAGAAGACCTGTACTGACCAGCTTAATATAGCACCAAGTACAAAAACTTTAACAAAACTTTCTTCTAGGGTGAACTATAATAGTAATACTGACCACTCAGAAACTTCTTTCCAAATAATGTAAAATTTCACATAGGTTGTGCATCTGTTCTACCTTTAAAAATACCAGTTTCAGCTAACACTTACGCTTTTACCTGAAGAAAACAAAAAATATCATAAAGCACCATGACAATTTTTATGACACTCATTCTTTGCTTTTGTAAAAGTGCCAAGAATTAGTAAATTGGTGGCTTAATGAAATCCTTGTTATTGTTACTTGTTAGTGATAATCTGTAACAGAATTCTGTGTTGTATCCTGTTTATACATTCCCTCTCTTAGTTGCATGACCATGAGCTAGATGTGTGGAGATCATTTTTAGCCCTTTGCTATCTGAAAAATGGGGTTTGCATGTAATTGTGTTTTAAAGCATGAGTATGAACCTCAGTTTTAAAAACATCTATCTTCGCATATTTTCTATTCAAAAAAGGACTTAAAGAATCCTGTACTACTAAGAAGTAACTTTTAATCGAGACACTGCTTATTTTTTGAACATTAGCATAAACAGCATAACAGAATATATAAAATAGCTATTTTTATCAAATACCATTTGAAAATAAATAGCTGAGAAAGAGCATGTTTAAAAAAAAACATTCAGTATAGTTAGGAAATTCAACTCTCTTAACAGCAATCCATAGAATGACTGAAGGCTACCCAGTCCTTATTTTCACTGGGTAATAAGAAATAAATGGACCGCAAATGAGAGGAGTCATTACATTTGGTTGGAAAACTGCACATCCTTATGTTATCTTCATAATTTCCCAATCATGACAGCACTAAATTATTTAGCATTAGTTTGAAGTATCTCTGGCTAAAGAGAAAGCACATTATGAATTGTTACTTTCCAAAAACATGGAATTTCTTTTGGTAAAAAAAACCAACAACCTAACAAGTAATAAAGGCACACAGAGCTTCCTACAGTATGGGTAGCAAATCAGTTTGAAAATTACCCTCTGAAATGAATGCAGCTTTCTTAAGGCAATAGAAATACAAATTAAGCAGTATTTTTATACATCTGCCTTTCTATCGTACATCAAATCCAGAAAGCTCTGGTTGGCAATTTCCATCCATTCCAACAATTAAAGGCATTTATACCATCGTATCTGTACTGTGAAGGAGAATAATAAAAATGATGTGCTTTTAATTGGGGTATTATACACACTAAAATACCAACTTTCTTGTCTAGGCATATATATGCATATTTAGCAGAGTGCTGAAATGATATATTTTGGTCCTCTTGATAAGTAAAATTCATTTTAATCCACAAAGTTTGCACGGCCTCTATGACATTCTGGAAAAAGTGAAAGAAGTGGTTATAAAGTTTTGCCTTTGATTTTGCCTATTACGAACAAAAGCACTTCACACGAACCTTTGGAAATGTTCTCTCTCATTCACTGATTGCAGTCAAGTACAGATGCTTTATTATGTATATATTATGTGAAGCAAATCCTGACCTCTGTTAATAATATTAAACTGGACTTCTAATTTCCGCTTGCTGTCTTATCTAAGGTTTACGCTCTTGTATGGCTGGAGCCAGGAGAAAGAAATTTCTTTCTATATATTGCCAAAGAAAAAGGGTTTCCTTATTTTTCTACTGTCAAAATTAATTGCTTGTTAAATTTATTTGTATTTCATGATTTTAAATCTTCTTTAGGTTTGCTGTTTTCCCCACTTTTTATGAACTGATATATGCATTCCTGTTTTCAAAGCTTTCCATAAATTCACCTCTTTGCAGTAAGTTACGATCTCTGCAGCAGTGCCCTGTTTTGCTGGAACGTTCAGTGCGGCAGGCGGCATTTTTCCCTTTTTGCCAAATAAACGTGAAGCAGGCAAACTGCCCGAGTTCTAAATGGACAAGAAGATTATTGGTAAGTCTAGGTGGCAAATTTAACATTGACCACCGATACCCTCTAAATAATTACTTCAGCAAGATCAACTTCCTGTTCATTATTGCCTTATTTTCAACAAAAGCTTTTCTTTTATGCCATGCGTTTCCTAAAATTCAAGAACTTTTTAAAAAGCAGGAGACTGTTATGTGTTACAGAAATAGGATGGCTGTTAGCTAACAGCCCCAAACGAACTTCATATAACAAATATTTATGGTGAGTTGAGAGCTGACTGTTTTTAAACATTAGCTTTTGTGCGGCTGACTATGTAAATGCTTTTCTATTACTGATTAATTAATACACGATTTTCACTTGTCTGTAACTGATAAATGGCATACAGGTTTGGCCTCTTCCTGTATCTGTCAAAGCCTCCTAAGTATTACGGAGCTATCCAAGTATAAATACTGAAGCTACCATCAAAAGTAACATCAAATATTACAAATCTTGACAGTACTGTTCACATTACATGATAAGAAAACAGAAGAGATTGTTTTCTGAAGTGAGAGAACCCTTCATCATACCTTTTTATTTGTACTAAAGAACTTAAGATCTGAATTGAATTTCATTTCAGCATGGCCTTCTGTTTTCAGTGTTGTCCAACTCTTAGAAGCAGCAGCTAGAGCACAGTACTTACGGTTTTGAACATCTTCATGGATGAGTCTCTGCTACCTGTCAGGGCAATCTCTTCCAGTAATCAGTCTCCTTTTACACTAAGATTATTTTTTTTATCATTTCCAAATGGAATTTCATAGATTTCAGTCCATGCCCAAATGCATTTCTAATGTACTTTCCTTAAAATAAGCTTTGAAAATATGCCTGTAAAAAGTCTTTATGACATTCTAGGTCTGATTTTCCTTTTTTTAACATTCCTGCTGTAATGCTCAATTTCTCTGTCTCATATCTCTTATCTTTTCTTTCTATCCCATTTTCCCTTTAAAATCTTGCTTAAGTATTTAGGTGAATAACTGCCCTTCCCTTTTGAGCTTTAAATGAGTAACAGTATTACTGTTGCACACTAACTGCAATTCTCTCTTCAGGCACCTACTTACACTGGTTTGAAGCCAAATTAATGTACAGTACACCGTTATAGAAATGGTCAAAGCCAAACAAAGAATTAATTTGGCATTACTTCAACAGGGAAATAAGCAGAAGCAATAGAAGTAGGAGCAGAAATCTCATACTCATGTCAATGCAGCTACATATGAACATCTGAGAAGAATATTCATTTTTCAAGAAACAGACTTCAAATACAGACTTATTAATGAGCTATCACTGTATCCCAAAATGCAGCTTTTATAGACACAACCACCTGCAAAGTTGAAAAACTCCTCAGGTAGGATATATACGTAGGTCACTCTGAAAGTAATGCATCCTATCTATTTCCATTGAGGCTACAACAGATACAAAGAGCACAATGAAACTATTTGATACAGCTCAGCTGCAAAACACTGTTTTTCAGCATAGTCACCATCATTAGCTAAGCCTTTTTGTCAGTGATGAACAAGAGCCTGAATGCCTCACCAGTGGAGATGACCCACTGCTTCACAGCTGCTATGACAACATCGTTGCTAGCGGAACGTTGCTCATGCAGTTCATCTTTCATCAGCCTGAACAGATGGAATTCAGAAAGCACCGAATTCAGACTATACAGTGGGGGTGGTAGGACAATTCAGCCAAGATGGGCAGTGTGCTCCACATGCTTCAAACTGGTATGGGACCTGGCATTATCATGTTGCAAGAGGGAAGTTTTCATCTTTTCTGGCCTGATTCTGGAAGCTTAAGCCCTAGGTTTAGTCAGTGCCACAATGTACCAGTCTGTGTTGATGCTTCCTCTGGGTTCCAGAAAATCCAGAATGATCATCCCTTTCTTATCCCAAAATAGAGTGCACATCACTGTACCTGCTGAGGGCTGCATCTTGAAGGTATTTTTCTATGGGGAAGTCACATGCTGTCACACCATGGACTGGCATTTTGATTCAGGCTCACAGTGTTGACCACATCTCATCACCTGTAATGATGCCATCCAGGTCACAGTCACCTTCACCAGTCGGTCTTTATAAATTTGCATATGGTGTTTGTTCCTCTGTGAGCATTCATTTGTGAGATTCCAACGTTGCCATCATCATTTCCAGTGCACTGAAGATGATACTTAGCCCTGTGTACGGTTCCCTGGTCATAATCTGCTGATTGGTGAGGATGCATTGATTGATAGTGGGAATGTTCAACTTCTATTGAAGTACCACCAACATTAATCTCTCAGGTTATGGGCCAACATCATAAAACAGGAGGCATTACTTTCGGAGCAGCTCTCATAATAGCATTTACATTGGTGCTAAAAACAGGTGAGTAAGTAGGCTTCAACTATGCCACCTTTAGGACAATATACCCAACAGGCAAAACCCATTATTAGTTACCATTATTTTGTAGCCATTCCTTACTTATAACTGAGCTTTTGAATTTGCTGAAGTGCACTTTACTTGCTTGACTTAATAAATACATGTAAAATTCCCAATAGCAACTAAACTGACTGTTGAGAGACACCAAGTCTTTATTCTCCTTTCCAGGGTTTTTTCGTGTCGGTTTCTTTTTTCTGCTGTCAGAAGAATATTCTCAGTAGGTCAGCCAGCGTTCATTTGAATTTGGTTCACTGGAAGTGGTGCAGAAATAAGACGGAGCGGAGCAATATTTAGGTTCATTAGCTGTTTTTTGTTCAAGGACTGGCTAGGAATCAATCCACCTATGGGAGATGGTGAGTGACTGCCTTTTCATCACTTGTTTTTTCACTTTGTTTTTTCTTTCTTTTCTCTGTCTCACTGGGAACAGAGCGGGGTGAGGTGGGTGGGTAAATGAGCTGCTGCATGGTGCTGCCTTGCCTCCTGGAGTAACAACAAAACATGTGTGAGCTGGGTGAGGCTGCTGACATCTGCCCATCCTCAGGAATGGCCAAAAAGCTCTCATTGTAACAATACTAGAGGACTAAACTGGACGTGGCCAGTGACCTTGGCGTGAAGACGGTCCAAAGCTTATCCACTGCTACCTTGCTACATATAAAAAATAAAGAAGTTGCATCTCAACAGACTTGAAGATTATATCTCAAACAGAAAGAAAGACAGGTTACATCTCAAAGCATCTTCAAGAAATAATCCACGGATCTGTCTGTCAAGAGGAATTTGTCCAGCAAAATCCATATCAAGTAGGAATGGGCCGACCTATTGCTAAACTAAAGATAACACGAATATGTTGTTGGTGCCAGGACTGAAAGATGAAAAATATCATTTGAACCAAAAAATACGCAATAGGAATTAGTTATAAAAGTTACAAATAAAACAGCCTTTAACCTTGTCATCAGTACTTCAAGAGAGAGAACTTCCCAAACGAACATAAATTCAAGCCCAAGGAAAGATGATAAAGCTTAACAAGAGCCTCAGTGAAGCAGAAGCTACAAATGAGAGACAAAACACTTCCTCTCCTCTTCCAAGAAACAAAATAAATCTGCAGTCTGTGTCATCCCTCACAGCCAGCGGCTGAGTTAGTGACAAGCCGGGTGTAATACTTCTTGCATCCCTGCTAGGAATGCAGGCAACCGGAGAACAGCGATCTCCACACGGTGTTTACATACATGCACATCCACTCTGGAGAAAGCTATTTGCTGGATTTTGAGTGATTTAAACCATTCCAATCAATAATGTCTTCCCCTCTTCCACTGTTCTGTGAGTAGGCCGTGTCTGACTGCCACAGGACTGACTGTCTGTGAAAGAGGCTGTTTCTTCATTTCTATCACTCCTCTTTTCCCATTCCATCACTGGGGGAAAAAAAATCCCAGCAATAGACAGACACACACTCAGAGTACAGACTGGAAGAGAGAACTGTGGCTCACTGAAGTCACAGGCAAAACCTCCATGTTCTTCACCAGTACCAGAAAATCACACTTTGTATGGATCCAAACCTGGAAACCAGGTTACTGCATGGCAACGAGTAGCAAGGAGTAAAAGGGAATTACAGCAATGTTTTGTATTTTTTAATGTTTATTCATTACTTTCTTTTTTTTCTTGTTTAGGAAAAGCTTAAAGTAAGCCCTTGTTTGTGTTCTCTCAAGCCACTGTCTTAGCAGGTATTCAAAGCAGATGGAATCCAGGAGTTGGAGATAAGCTAAATTAAAACCAACGTGGATCAAAACAAAGGCTATAAGCATCGGAAGCAGGCAGATGTGATTCACTCCATGTGTGTCCAGAGTCAGCTTCTGTGCTATAAATCCTTTGATGGATTCAAAGAGCTGGCTCAAAACATTTCTCGACAACACACAGTGTTACAGAGCCTGTGCAGACAGCCAGATTGAGATCAATCAAAAAGCTGAACAAGCACCAGCAAGGCAGAAACAGCAGGGTTTAGGGGGTGGTGCTCTCTTGCCTAAGGATGTGCATGTGCAGCCACAGCTCATCCACACCTCTCCATATCTACTTTGTGTTACACTGATGATGCCACCCACTGACTTACCCTATTTCCACCAGCTCAGCGGCGCTGTATTGTTTATGTCACAGAGGGATTTGCCCTGCTGCAATGTGTTATGTCTGAACTTCGTATTATGAACTGATTTTGTCTAATTAACATTTTACAAAAACAGATAAGAGACCAGTTTTGTATTACTCACCGCTCCAAGTGATCTCAGCTGTGCACCAGCAGACCTACACCACTGCAGCCAAGAAAAGGAGCCGACTCACTTTTACATTACAGCACTGCTCGGAAGTGCGTAAGTGAGCACGCTGTCTGCAAGCATGCTGGACTACATGCTTTTCCAACAGCGAGGATGTCAAACTTTTGTCACATACTGACTCCTTCCTGGGCCACTAAAGTCAAAACAAACAAATGGGAAAAAAATACCAAACGCAAGAACCCAAAGAAAACTCTACCATGATAAAACTAGAACAGAAACGTAATGTTTAGTTATGGTGCTGGTACACAACAGGGCAGGCAATGATACAGTACTTTAATCTGTATTGTCTATATAAAACATTTATTTTTAAGCTCTATAACGGTATCATAGAAATACATAGAATATTTCATAGAGTGTATTTTAGTGTACTCACTGTGAAAATAACACATTTATTAAGACAAGTATTCTTATGTCCAAACTTTATTTAAATATACGCACTGCTTTGCCTTGCAGAATTACGTGACTGTGAAAAACAAAGTATCCATAGTCTGTTTGCTGCTCACCAGAATCTTCTCGTTCTGATTTCCCTGGGTCATCCACGGCACTCACTGCTGTGAGATAAGTCTATAAAAACCATGAAAGTTCTTGGACTGGTAGATTTCCTATATCTGTTTGCATTCATGTCTAGTGCACATAGCTTGTCGTTCAATTCTCCACGTGCCTTCTTCGTAAGTGCAGTGACATATAGTGCATTCGTCAGTCTTCACCTCTCGGCCTGCAGGAATGACGGTGGTTTCTGCAAAGCAGTTTGGGCCTAAAGAAAGGAAAGAGTTTGTTACGTGACACCCACGGCACACCATAATCCAACACAGTTCGGTTTTAGTCTCGAGCGCTGAAAATGTAACACAAAGTCAGTAACACTGGGCACAGTTAACAAACAGGATCTATGTGCACATCACATAAAAGAGGCAAAGAGGAAAGGAGCCCTGCCTTCTAAACTGGATTCTGATTTTCTTCTGGTTTCAGCAAGGGCTGCCCTGGCCACTCTGCAAGTGAGGGTGAGATACATCCCTTGTGTGAACACAGCTATGACAGGCACAGACCGGTCAGCCCGTCTAAAAGAGATTTAAGCAAGAGAAAAACCTGATCATCAGTGATGGAGAAGCGCTATCATGGTGCAGATTGTAAGTGTGATTAATTCTCCACTGGAAGCATACATTGCATTTTGTGTAGTAGTCAAAGAAGCAGATTAGTTT
The DNA here is from genome assembly GCF_039878825.1 of Excalfactoria chinensis. NCBI lineage: Eukaryota > Metazoa > Chordata > Aves > Galliformes > Phasianidae > Excalfactoria > Excalfactoria chinensis. Next base: position 65,485,863 of record NC_092826.1, read on the forward strand.
ATTTTTCATTTCATGAGAAATTTCAGGATGCAGAAGTACCGGCCTCTTCTGAATAAAGTCTCTTTTCATGTACAGAATGGAGCATCCCATTTTATATAAGTCAGCAAGTCTGCAAACGCTCCTTTTCGTAGTACATTGAAATGACTTCGTTTCCAAGGAGGAGGCAGGAGAACAAGCCACCGGCACTAAGTTCACAGCACTAATCTGATTCCTTCTAACAGTGACATCCTCACATCTCTCCGCTGCAGAAGGCTGCGCATGCTGCATTACCTACAGCTCCGTTCAAAAGAAGGATCTATTTCTGCCCTGAATATCCACACACATTTGTAAAGCAGCACTGAACCCTACCAATCACCTGCTGTTACTTATGTTCTCAGCACGACCGGGCCCGCTATTCACTGAGCGCACAAAGCTGCCCTGCAGGGCACAGCCTGGCTATCCTGCAGCACCGTGTGCCACCAACCACCAGGTGGGACGTGCAGCGCGGGACAGTGCGTACCCACACATTCTGATATTCTGATGCAGCTGAAATTCTGGCAGTCAACTGCCAGCCCGTCTGCCGCGCCAGTATACACATCATAGGTGAAGTTCAATCTTCTACCTCCAGGAATTAGCTGTAGAAACCGAGCCACACGCTATTATTGTCTGAAAACCGGAGGTCGGTGCTCGCTCCCAGTTTTAAAGAGCAAATCAAATAGTTCACGGATCAAATTTAATAGCTGTTTCTGTGGTTCAGATTGTGCACTCATGCACTGATGGAGCAGCCGGACAAGCAGTTGTCAGACTGACAAAAGTCAGGCGCTTCCTCACTGCTAAGTAATCCTTCTTGAAGAGACCTACAGGATGCGCAGAAATTTGATTCAGCAAGTTGGGCCCATTAATTCTCTACATATTGAAGCTACTGTTTGTTGACAAACACCTTTAACATGTGGTAATTTTGAGTGGATTCAAATGTCTGTGGTTCTGGACACAGAACAGACAGCAAACATTGAGTTCAGTGCACTCCACAGAATCAAAGAATCATAGAAGGCTTGGTTTGGAAGACATCTAAGAAACCAGCTAGTTCAAATTCCCCTGCCATGGGCAGAGCTGCCCCCCACCAGCTCAGCTGCCCAGGGCCCCATCCAACCTGGCCTTGAGCGCCTCCAGGGATGGGATAACACAGCTTCTATGGGCAGCTGTGCCAGCACCTCACCACCCTCTGAGTGAAGAATAACCTCCCTAACATCCAATTCAAATCTTCCCTCTTTCAGTTTAAAACCATTACCCCTTGTCCTATCACTATCAAATTGTGTGAAAACTCAATCTTTTTCTTGCTTATAAGCCTCCTTTAAGCACTGGAAGGGTGCAGTGAGATCCCTCCGGAGCCTTCTCCATGCTGAATAAGCCCAGCTCTCTCAATCTTTCATCACTGGAGTGGTGCTCCAGCCCTTTGGTTATCTTTGTGGCCCTCTTCTGGACCCACTTCAACAGCTCCATGTGCTTCTTGCACTGGGGGCACCAGGCTTGGATGCAGTGCTACAGGTGGGATCTCACACACACACTGCTGGCTGATGTCCAGCTTCTCATCCACCAGGATCCCCAAGTCCTCCTCCTCAAACCTCCTGTAAAGTTACTTGCATTACTACCATAACATGCTTTTGTGTTTGCCCATCCCTCAGCCTGTCCCTACAGCACACAAAGAAGGAGAGAGGTCCTGAGCAGTGTAGGGGAAGGATGAGCTGCTGGGCACCTCTGCACACAGGGCACCGTAATGCTCATAACTGAAATGAAGCGGTTACTGACTATGCCATTCTCCATGGAATTTTGAGAGATTTCCACTGTTGCATAGCTCTGTATCAGTTAAATACACTATTCCTCTGGTGCATAATAAGCTTTCATCCCAAGATGGGCCCACCCTCACTTTAAGAAGATACCTGAGTGTTTTATATACCAGCTCATAGTAGCTTTTTGATGTAGGAAGCTGCATGATATAGTTAAAATATTGAAAGTAGAATCCACTTTCCATGAAGAAATTCTCCGTGACACCTGCAAGACCACTTGAAATCCAACCACTTCTTAAAAAGCATAAGAAAAATGTACGTGATGACAATCCCACAAACAGGGTTTAATTCATTCTGCAAAAATCGACGTTACAGGATATGGAGACAGAGAACAATGTAAAAACTGTGCAACACCCATAATGTAATTCGCTAGAATTCAGACAGTAAATGCTGCTACTTCAGTGGTAGTACTTCAGTGCTATGAGTGACTTATCTTTCTTAAATCAGGAAGTCATTAAATGTAAAGAGAGCAAGTTCATCCTAAACTGTTCAACTATTTCATATGGGGGAAACGCTTCTGTTGAGAAAGGAACAGAAAGGCAACAGCCATCTGCTGGAGAAAGCAGCCTGACAAAACCAAATGACAGCAACAAAGCGTGCTGTTGGGCAAGTCTCATGCAACTGTTCTACAGAAAATCGGCCATTTCCTGATTCTGCATTCGCACCCATCGTTACTGTAACTGCAAATGCTACCCTGTACTAAGACTGGCAATAGCCAACTGGCATCCCTGCCTTATCTTTTTTCTTTGTGCGTGCACAACATTCTGGTTAATGTGACAGGTAAGGTCCCCAAGGAAGAGTCTGAACTGACAGTATTACAGCAACACTCCACAGGTAAATGCCAGTACAGTACGGTGCTCAATACTGAAAACAGTTCTCCAGCTCTCCTTTTATTGTCCCTCCAGATCCTAAGGCCTCTTTTCCTGCCTCAGCCTCTCCTGCCCGTGTCATGGGGAAGGCAGTGGAGCGTGGGGAGCTGCCCATCATGGGTACGGTGCTCATGAACCAGTGACTGATGCCATTCTCCTTCTGCCTTGGAGGGAACACTGAGAAATTAAGGATTTTAAGGGGCAGTGGGACACGAAGGGTGGTTTTAGACCAGCAAGTGCCATTATTCCCTCACTCTCTTTTAGGAAGAAAACAGAAGCTGGTGTCTCCTCCAAACTCAGAGTGGATATGCTACCCCAAAGACATAGCGTTTGCTGGAACTTCTGCTTTACTTAAAAATGAGCAGTTCATGGAGATTTAGTGGGATTTACAGCTTCCTGTCACAAAGGGCAAGATATTTTGTGAGTTCTTGAATAGTTTTCCAAATTATCTCATTTTGCACATGAAAAGCATTTCAAAGTAAGTGGGGGCTGCTCTAATGCCAAAGTGTTAGTGGACTTTCTGGCTGGATTTTACTGGTGCAAGGGCAGTACAGAGTGCTGCTTCTCTCTGTCGCCTACTAAGCAGGCTGCCTGCTCCCTGTGTCGACCTGCAGTGACACCACTGCAGTGACATCTCATGTCTATGCCTCCTAGAGCGGCAGTGGCTTGATGCAGCCTATTTCATCTATACCACAAATGTCCCGGGCCACATCCCTGTGTACGTTCATATAGCTCTAAGGAAGCTAGTGGTGCTGCACATCTTTGCAGTGGATTAAGATCTCACCGTATCACTCTTAAATCTGGCAGAAAATTCAATATGACATATTGTACCAATTCCAAGCACAGTTTGAAATCTACCACGACATCATTTGTTTTCCTAAAGTATGTCCTGACGCTGCCAGACTCCGTTTCAGCCATACCATCCTGGCAGCCATGGAGATTTCTTTCCCAGGGCTAAAGCATTGCTGCTGCTGCGGTCTCAGCAATACCTCAAAGCAGCAAACTGAATGCAAGCCTTGTGTTGTCACACTGAGCACCAGACTGGAGTGCTTGAAATGTTTGAAACAGTGAATCACAGCTTCCGAGACAGCGTTTGTGCTGGGATGTGATCAGTCAAGAGAGCTTATCTGGTGGTTAATTCATGGAGAGTTTGGAACGGGAGTCTCATTTCTTATATATTTTTAAAAGTTTATAAATATTATCGGGGTAAATGCAACAGTTGTAGGCTTTTTTCCTCCAAAAAATCCTAATGCTGATACTTTGCAAAGCTTCCGATGACTAATGTTTTATGCTTTAGCATTGATAAATGCAACAATTCCATTAAAATGCAAATTCTGTTATCTAAGAAGAGAACAGCCGATACCAATTATCAACAGAGAATGCCCAAGCCACTCACCTACAGAAGCAATAGTATCTGTAACCTTGACAACCTTGCCAGAGACTCTCTGAAGCTTCTCCTCCTCCTCTCCTTCCACAAAACCACAGCTGCACTCTATAGAGTTGTGTCTATTTTCACTGCAGCCCGCCCCTGATTTTGCATAGGCACATGTTCCTATTAGTTCAAAAATACAAGTCAGACACAGTAACGTGGAAAATCGTGTTTTAATCAACTGTTTTCATCAGGTATTAAACCAAATTATGGACAAAGAAATCTGTTCAACTGCAAGTTAATTTGTTTGCCTGGAGAATAAGTCACGGCAAATTTTAGCTAATTAGAACTGCAGTGACAACCTCTGCAATATAGTACTCTGATGTAAGACTGCTCTGAGCTTTGGTTTTACTACACTCCCTAATAGCTGCCCTTTTAATAGCTCCTTGCAGCAGTCAAACAGGTCACTTCCAAGGTGTCTGATAGCAGACCGGTCTACGTTGATAGTTACATTACGGTCATCACAGTGGTATTACAGCACTTTCTAAATGATATAACCTCAGCATTTAGCATAGCACTTCTCTGATTCTTTTTCTTCCCCTTCCCTTCCCTTCCCTTCCCTTCCCTTCCCTTCCCTTCCCTTCCCTTCCCTTCCCTTCCCTTCCCTTCCCTTCCCTTCCCTTCCCTTCCCTTCCCTTCCCTTCCCTTCCCTTCCCTCCTTTCTCTCTTCCTTCCTTCCTTTCTTTTTTCAAATTTAACAAAGATTTCCAAGTTAGTATGTGAAGACATCCCCTATCCTGGAATACTTAAGAAGCACAATATACCTGCAGCAGCCAGAAGGTGCAGAGGGAAGTGCATGGGAACAGAGCAAACATGCAGCAACAGTTCCTAACATACAATCCCAGTTTCCAGAGTTCTGAATCAGAGGAACTGTAAATGGCTCCTGTGTGCCCAGTGGTCATTAATATATTTCTCTACAATTACCCTCTCCAAAGCCCCAGTGAACCTATAAAAGCTTCTATTGCACTTGGTGCCAAGGAGATCCACAGCTCTTGTGTACAGCATAAAAGCATTTTTTTTTTCATTGCCTTCTGCCTTCCACCCGCTACCTAAATTTGACTCCCCAGATAGCAGTAGTGGCAGAGGCAACAACAGCCATTCCCCGTTTGCTGTGTCATTCCAGGAGCCCTCCATTGCATTTCCCACCTCCCCCATTACCACACCTGCAGACTGAGGAGGCCAGCTCTGTAATCGCAGCCCCTGCTGATTACTTAAGTTCTATTCTGTCCTTTCTGGGCTTTGTGGAACAGCCATGCACATGCTGAGCAAGCTGCAAAAACACCAAAGACTTGTGCTGTGCCACAGTGATTCTCCCTGCAGAGCTTCCTATCTCCCTCTTGTATCCTGACATTTGACTGCGTGTTTTGACTCCTGGTGGTATTTTCACAAAACTCTTGATGTCATATCAAAATGAATACCTACAGAAATGAATGTTTGGCACAGAACTATGGAAAGTTTTTGGTTGGAAGGGACATCAAAGCCCACCCATCCCCAACCCCATGCCATGGGCAGAGCTGCCCCCCACCAGCTCAGCTGCCCAGGGCCCCATCCAACCTGGCCTTGAGCACCTCCAGGGATGGGGTAACACAGCTTCTATATGGGCAGCTGTGCCAGCTCCAGCACCTCAATAACCTCTGAGTGAAGGCACATAATGCAAATTTCCCCTCTTCTAGTTTAAAACTGTTGCTCCTGTTGCTTTTAGTTTTTACAAAAAACTTTTCCTTTCCAGCAAATTACTTGACTGCCTTCCACATACCACTACAACATTTGGTAACTCTAGGAACAAGAAAGAGAAGTTTTCCTCTCATGGTTCAGATTGTTCTTCCTGGCTTGGTCATCCCTCAGGTGTCTGCATGGATCTGCAGCAGGCACAGAGAGACCAGCATCACACAGACCTGCAAAGAGGAGCAGACAAGCTTTCTGCCTCCACTCCTCACTGCACTGCTGGGACCCAGTATGTCACAACACAAAGATGACTTTTATTCAGCTGCATCCCAGCTGGAAGCCAGACCTGGGGCCTAAGATCTGAGAAGCAAACAGGGGTACAGGCTGACCCATGCCTGCCTTCCAGCACAGCGTTGATGCAGCCAGGTTTGAATGCAGGCCATGCCTCCCTCATTCCTCTCACATCTAATCGCGTTCTCTGAAGATGGTATCTGCACGTACTTTGTGCCCTTCCAATCTCTAATCTCTTCTAAGGTTCCGTATCTCTCTGACTTGATTTTGTTTCCCTCTCATGTGGATATATATAATACATTTATCTCCTGCCAAACGTCAGCCTGGAAGATAAAGCACAAAAAGCAGCTGGCAAAAGCAGTCCGTGACGAGCGCAGCGGAGTCTCATTCCCTCACAACAATAAGTTCATCACCCTGCTGCTGCCGACACGCCGACAGCTCCCAGCCCAGAGCAACCTTTTGCTCGCCTCGGTACCTTTCGGTGCTGCTGAACCAAATCCAAAAGAGAGTTTTCAATTACAGAAGAAGGATTTGGGTAGACCCAATTTTAAGAGCAATTTGGGACCCCGAGGAGCCGTGAACTGTTTCTGTGCCTTATCAATGCCTTAAGATACTGGCAGCCAGAGGACCATAGCAAAATATCTTAATAGACACTCGGTAAATGTGTATGTATGACAGGGAGAATAAAAATAAAGGTATTCACCCATTTGTGGTTTCACCTAGCTGCAGAGGGAAATAATGTGCTATCTTTCATAAGTGCAGTGCTTTGTTCACGCTAGACAGAGCCTTTGTGCTATTAAGAATAAACTCCCTCCCCTTCTTAGGGTCATATTTTGTTAGATGCGCAGCAAATTGACAGATTGCAAGAAAATATGCCAAAGGCAAAACAATTAAAAACAGTGTTTTGCCATGTACTTCAGAAAGAGTGGGTGTAAACAGCATCTGCTATGATGGGACAGACAGAAGATGCTCAATGAAGTTCTTATAACAAAATGGGACTGATCACGTTCTCAACGGCATGGCTGTCACAATGGGAGTACCACAGCCAGGCACCTGCTACAATATGTGAGTCTGTATGTGTGCATGTGTTGCACATCTTAATACAGAAGATAATAAAGCCATAACCTAGTCTAGAGCTGGGTTTCTATACCCTGCTTATGAGAATCACAAACCCTGCTTATGATTACATTGCTTTCCTTTTAACTTGTCTTAACTTTAACTTGTGGACCGCAAAGCAATCTCAGACCCTGGGATGATCCTTGACAGCACTGACCTTTCCCAAGTCAAACTCTCTGCCACCGTGCACTTTGTGATGCCATTAGCACCTGTGGAACAATCATGCAAGATGCTGCCTACCGCAACCACGCCTGCATAATCACTCCTGCACAGACAGAAATGGCTAGCAAGAAGGGAACAGTGTAATCCTGACAACGCTGCTGTCCCTGTGGATCTTTATGTGTATTTGGAAAAGAGAAATTTAGATATCGGCGTTTTGTGCACAGAACAAAAAGCAGCCCAGGCACATCGAACACTGCACAATCAAATACTGCACAAGGCAAACAGAAAGGCTTGGAGCATAAAGGGCTCAATTAAATATGAAGCTTGAGTGCCACAAAAGTAAACTGCATCAAACAACTTCCTTTATCCCTGAAAATATGGGAAGGACTCAAAAACTCTACTTACAATGGTTTTCAAAAGTCCTACGGCTCATAAAGGAATATTGTGTTCTACCCAGAAATGGCACCAATTAGACATGAGCCGAGCACTGTGTGTATCTTGCAGCAAATCACACCAACACTCTGAAGCCAGCAAGTGGCACATAAGTTCTGCACAGTTTCTTGCAGATTCACCACCACCCAGGTAAGTGGAAAATGTGAGATGGGCTGTAACACTTTGGGAAGACTCACACTGGAGACCTTTGACAAGGAAAGACAGATAGAAAGGCTGCCAGGAGCATGGTGTTAACAGGGTAAATCCTGTCCCCTTCAGCTGTTTCTTTACCCAGTGACTGCTGCGTCTAGTAAGGTTCAGAGACTAGTGAATGATCACACACCTCTTGACCCCAAACTCTTAGCCTCACTGGGACACATCAGCCTGTCCTTCAGGCTCAGAAAGCTGTGTGAAATACCTCTGCTGAGATCCTGAGCAAGTTACCCTAAAAAACAACTGGGTAAATTAGAACAAGATTTGCACTTTTGAAAGCGTGCGCTACAGGCCAGTAATTTAACGCATCAGAGCACTTCTAACATAGGAACTAAAAGCATTTCTAATCTGACAAACCACTACTGCACTGGTTGCCATACAGTCCATCAGCCAGGCCGGTTAGGTCACCAAGAGTTGTGCAGTAACACACAGGGTTAGATGGATCCGGAAAAGTGCACAAAGTGCAGCATGCTAATGGGTGTTTAAGGATTCTTATGGAAAAATGCCTTAAACCTTCAGCTATGCTGAAAGCTAAAGTGGTACTCAAGTACAGTATAACACAGCTTTGGCAGTCAAGTGGAATACAAATCTGTGTTTTTCTAGTTACTGTAGATCACTGGAAAGTGAGAGTAGGTACAGAAGGTTACCGATGGCTGCCGATTGCTACAAGGAGTCAATCAAAGCAACAACAAAACAGTACTGGTCAAGTGTCAATAAATACACTGCACAATGTTAAATCAGGGATTGTTCTTAATGAGAACTACTTATAACAAAGTACTGAATCTAGAGCAATCCAGATCCAGAAAGACTGTTCCATCAGACAGTAATTACTTTCTCAACTAAACAGTCCTCTTGCCAAATTAGGTGATTTATATGGGTTTGGTTTGGCTGTTTTGTTATTCTTGATTTCCCAGGAGCTTGCCTACACGTATGGATTCCTAGGCCCTCATTCAGTTTCATTGTTAATGGCTTGCTCTGGTTGTACTTGTAGAAATGCAGCTAATGTGGCTCTCTAGTTAATCTACTGAAGTGACACAAACTAAACTTAGAAGAAGCAGCTGTACCAGAGGACCAGCAGTTTGGTGTCACAGATGCCACTTGCACTGTAATCTTAGCTATACTGTGAGAAACCTGTGAGACATAGGGATTAGGAGTTTGGACTCTTAAAGGGAGTAAAGTTTGTGCACTGACAGAAATAAATGATTTGGAGTAACAGCAGTGACAACTTCATACCAAGACACTTGTCCTATAACTATTTCTAGAATGTATTTACAGAGTTGTGCTCATTTTACCCATTTCCTCTGAGCTCCATGACAAAAGGTGAGCATCCAACACAGGCTGGCTGCAGTGCACAAATATCATCCCTCAGTTGCAGTTCCTTGTATGATGAAGCACCACCTCAGTCTGTGGTGAACTCTGAAAAAAGGCTTCCATGACCAGAGTGGGAGTTCATTTAACTGAAGAATGACCAATTCCTCTCCTCCTTCCACCTTTCATACCCCCGAGCAGCTCTGTACCCATGAGACCTTGATGAGGCCTGGGGAAAGCCTGGCCTGAGTCCCTCCTTCAGGAAGTAGCACGCTCCTCCTGGACTGTGAAGTCCCTTGGCACCTAGCTTTAGCTTCCTAAAACTGAGGAATCTGGTCCAAGACAGCCATCCACAGTCCCACCGTGTGCCGAAGGAAAGAAAGAGGCATCTCTAGAAGACAGTTAATCTCACATCCTCCAGGAAGTGCTGAGATGCAGTGACCACTCCAGCAGCTCAGCTGACCCCACACACCTCGTTGCCATTCCAGGCCAACTCACATGGCACCTCTTCCTCCAGCTTTGTAGGGACACCGTTGGGTGCTGCCGCAATGGTTCATCAGTCTAGGCTAAAGGTTCTCCTCTTCCCCAGCATGCAGACCCACTCCTCATGTATGAGCTCCTGATTTCTGACATGAGTTCACATCACTTTCTTACCTTTTGGATGTTGTGCAGAAAGACTGAGACTCTAAAACAGGACAGCAGTTTTTACCACATAAATACTCAGGACAGAATCATACAATGTTAGACAAGACCTTCAAGTGAAGGACCTTGGGGTCCCAGTGGGCAGCAGGTTGGCCATGAGCCAGCAGTGAGCCCTTGTGGCCTAGAAGGCCAATGGGATCCTGGGGTGTATTAAAAAGACTGCCTAGCAGGTCGAGGTGAGGTGATCCTCCCCATCTCTTCTGCCCTGGTGAGGTAGCATCTGGAGTACTGTGTCCTATTCTGGACTCCTCAGCTCAAGAAAGACAGGGAACTTCTAGAGAGAGTGCAGTGGAGGGCCTCAAGGATGAGGAGCGGCATGGAGCATTTCCCTCATGAGGAAAGGCTGAGAGAGCTGGGACTGTTCAGCTTGGAGAAGGCTGAGAGGGGATCTCATCAATGCTTTTAAATATTTGATGGGCAGGTATCAAACGGATGGGACCAGGCTCATTTCAATGGTGTCCACTGACAGAGTAAAGAGCAATAAGCACAATTGGAACACTGAAGTCCCTTCTGAACACGAGGAAGAACTTTGTTACTTTGAGATCCTGTGCAACCCACTGTAGGGAACTTGTTTTGTCAGCAGTTTTGGACTAGCTGATCTCCAGAGTTCCCTTCCAACCCCTTCCATTCTGTGATTCTGTGCCACATCCACACATCTCCTAAATGCCTCCAGGGGTGAGGACTGCACCACATCCCTGGGCAACCCACTCCAGTGCCTGACCACCACTTTTGAGCAGAAATTCTTCATGATAAACAATCTAAGCAACCCCTAAAGGATAGGAAGTTGCACACCAAGTAATAGCTATTATTCTGTTAATCAGAATCAGAACTGCAAAATTAAGGCTTAGTTCCTGACAAGATTTTAGGACCGTGTCTACAGGCAGCTACTTAGAAATGCAACCAACAGCTAAATAAATCTAAATATGCTAAGTTGCAACTTAATCCATCATCGTATTACAGAAGGCAATTCCATCATGTTTCCATTTCTATCACCTTTACACAATTCATGAATCAATAACTATTCAAAAGAGATGCTTTAGAGTAGAAAGAGAGAGAAACCAAAAGACGGTTGACT